>NC_090934.1:379258355-379882177 GCF_040938575.1 Ambystoma mexicanum | reverse complement strand
GAGGCGAAGGCAAATCCAATATGCAGTCTGAGGTTCGATTCCGAGTGTTCATGAAAGGCAAACAAAGCAAGAGGAAGATCCAAAGGCAGTCCAAAGTTCGTAATCCAAAGGTCAGTATTCCGTGTATCCATGCCGAACAAGTAGTAGTGCCAAAGGTTGAATGAGGAAGCAGTCCGTGCTCCGTGAGCCGAGGTCGAGTACCGTGAAACTTGAATCCTGAGACGAGATGCTGAACAGTGTTACGGGAAACAGCTGTGAAGCAACGAGCTATTTGAATAACCCGGCTTTATGTGTGGTTGCCAATCACGTGAGCGGATGACAAGTCACGTGATCTTGAAAGCGTCCCGTAACCGGGAAGCGAACGCGGTCAGTGGCGTCTGCCTGCTCGCAAACCTCCAAGGAAGCTGCCAATGGAAGCGAGGAACGTAGTGAAGGCGGGCACCACCCCGGCCTTGCAACAAGGACCGCCCACGCTTCCCTCACACCACAGGTAGCCTAGAACCCTGAAGTAATTGTGACTTTGGAAACTTAGCACTATTACTGGTCGAGAAGGTATCGTGAGTGTGAGAGGTGATTTTACTCCTGGTATTGGGTTGTGTGACCTGTTTGGAATTCCTATCGCGCATGACAGAGCCCCCCCTAATGGCCCGCGACCACCGGGCCAAGAGGGATGTGGCAAGTGAAAACGGGAGACAAGGCGCGGGGCATGGACATCAGCCTCATGAACCCAACACCTCTCCTCTAGGCCATAACCAACCCAATCCACCAAGTACTGGAGACCACCCCTGACCACACGAGAACCCAAAATGTCAGCTACCTCAAACTCCTCAGAACCACCCACAGAAACAGGACCAGGGGAACCCCTAAAACGGGTAGGAGCGGGACATGGTTTCAAGAGGGAAGTATGAAAAACGGGGTGTATGTGCCAAGAGACGGGGACTGCCAGGCGGAAAGCCACTGGGTTGACCACCTTGCTGACCCCATAGGGACCCACGAAGCGTGGCAGCAATTTTCGACACCCAGGCAATCAGAGATGTTGAGACGAAAGTCAAACCCTATCACCCACAGCGTAGGAAGGGCCCTCCACCCTCGAGTGTCAGCCGCAGACTCAGCGGACACCTGAGCCTCTCGAAGATGCGCAAGCGTCTGAGCATGGATGGCCGCTAAATCACGAACACAAGCCACAGCAGCGGGATTGGCAGAGCAGGAATAATCGGGGATGGGGAGAGTACGGGGGTGCTGACCATACAGGACGTAAAAAGGAGAGGAGCCAGTAGATGAGTGTGGAGCATTGTTATATGCGAACTCCGCTAGGTGTAAGACATTGTACCATGATTGTTGATGTTGTAAAATGAGACAGCGTAAATATTGTTCTATGGACTGATTCACCCTCTCGGTTTGGCCATCCGTCTCCGGATGATATGCGGACAAAAATCGGGAATCAATCCCCAGGAGACCAGTAAGTGCCCGCCAGAACCAAGAGGTGAACTGAGGCCCTCTGTCCGAGATGATCACAGTGGGTAACCCAAACAGACAAAAGACAGACTTGAAAAAGAGGTTAGCCAATACGGGAGCCGAGGGAATGCCAGAACAGGGAACAAAGCGAGCCAATTTGGAGAATGAATCCACCACTATCCATATTGTATCGTACCCCTGGATTCGAGGAAGGTCTGTTACAAAGTCAATTGTAATCGTGTGCCAAGGTCTAGGGGGTACAGGCAATGGGCGTAACAACCCGACCGGGCGACCGTGGCGATGCTTACACTGGGCGCAGATTGCACACGTGTTAACATAACATTCCACGTCCCGTTTCATGGACGGCCACCAACACCATCCCTTAAGGAGTGCCTGCGTCCGTTTCTGGCCAGGGTGACCATTAATGGCGCTGTCGTGGGACCAATCCAGAGCGAGGTTGCGGGTATCCGTTGTGGGCAACAGTAGTTGTGCTGAATAAAGGGCAAGCCCTCATGAATCACTGGATCCCATTCGGAGACTTGCTCGGGGTGTTGTGATACCCAAGTGCGGATGAAGGAGAGAAGGGAAACTGGTGGTGTACATAGACATATGACATGTTGCTCTAACAAGGTCTCGGGAAACACAGGTAAGGAAACCCCCCCTTTGGGACAGGCCCGATCGATGGCTGATCTGGAAGTCATAGGCCGTAAAGAATAAATGCCACCGCACCTGACGACTATTGAGGCACTTGAGCGAAGCCAAGTCCTGGAGGTTCCTATGATCTGTGAACACCGTGACTTGATGTTTTGCCCCCAATAAATGATGCCGCCAGACTTGATAGGCGTCTTTGATGGCCAACAGTTCCTTCTCGGTCACAGTGTAGTGGCTTTCCGCAGGGGAGAATTTCCGAGAATGAAAAGCCACCGGATGGAGTTGACCAGAAGAAAGACAATGTTGGGACAACACGGCACCCAAGGCAAACGAAGACGCATCTGCCTCCACAATGAAAGGAAGTTCCGGGTCTGGATGCTTCAGAACGGGGGCAGTAGTAAATGCTGATTTCAATGCATCAAAAGCTGCTTGATGGTCCGCCAACCACAAAAAGGGGACACTAGGGCTAGTCAAGGCTGTAAGTGGTGCTCAATAGTAGATAAATCCTGAATGAACCGTTGATAGAAGTTCGAGAAACCCAGGAATGACTGTAGAGCTTTAAGGGTCCTGGGTCTTGGCCACTCTAACAGAGCTCGAACTTTGGACTGGTTCATGGCTAGCCCCCCTGGAGTGATGAGGAATCCTAGAAATTCCACGTTGTCAGTATGGAATTGACACTTCTCGGGCTTAGCAAAAAGAGAGAAACGGCGAAGGCGAGACAATACCTCGCGAACATGTGTCACATGCTCCTTCATAGAATGGGAAAACATGAGAATGTCGCCGAGGTAGACTGCGACACAGACATCTAGTAGGTCATTAAAAACCTCATTCATAAAGCGCTGGAATGTGGCAGAGGCGTTGCACAGCCCGAATGGCATGACCACATATTCAAACAGGCCATATCGTGAACAGAAGGCCATTTTCCACTCGTCCCCGGGGCGAATCCTGATAAAATTAGATGCACCCCGTAGATCAAGCTTGGTAAATACCGTAGCATGGCTTAGACGATCCAATAACGGAGTGATCAATGGTATCGGGTACCAATTCTTTATGGTGATGGAGTTTAAGCGGCGGTAATCCACACAAGGGCGCAAGTCGTCTTCTTTTTTGGGAACAAAGAAAATGGCACTCACTGCCGGGGAAGTGGAAGGGCGAATGTGACCGATCTTCAGGGCCTTCTGAATATATTCCTTTAGAGCATTCTCTTCTGAGGGGGACAAAGAGTAGATACGACCTGAGGGAATAACGGAATCGGGGACTGAATCAATAGGACAGTCATAGGGCCGATGTGGGGGAAGAACTTCGGAAGATCCCTGGTCAAAGACGGACTGAAAGTCCTGGTATTCAACAGGAACACAAGTTGTAACTGCCCCCACTAAGTGTGAATCGGTGGGGGATGGGGCGTCATCACTCAGGGTCAGTTGAGCGATGGCCCCCAAAGCCATCGGTGGAGATTCAATCCCCTCAGGTGCGGTGAGGCAATAATTCTGACACAACGCTGACTCAAAATGGACTTGCCCTGTCTTCCAGTTAATCAAGGGGTTGTGTTCTTTCAGCACTGGAATGCCTAATATCAAACCAAACTGTGGCATTGCAATTAGATCAAACGTGATTGTTTCCTGGTGGACGTTGTGTATGTGTAACGTGAGTGGAGCTGTCTGTTTCCTGATTGGGCCAGAAATCGGTGCAGTGCCATCTACTGCCTGCACGGGTTCAGGATGATGTTTGTTGACCAGGGGCAGATTCAGAGACTCGGCTAGCTTGATATCCACATAATTGCCCGTGGCACCTGAATCTATTATGATGGATACTGAGTGGACAATGCCCGGTGTGGTTGTTAATGTAGCCTGTACAACCACTGGTCTGACACGACCAAAGGAAGGTACGGTTTCCGAGAGTGCATTGGAAATGCTCGACCTAGCCCTCTGATCTAGGTTCGAGCAATCCGAAAGTATTAACACAAACAGTTACAGTATAAGTATGAAAACAGGCACACTCTAAATACCCAAAGATCTTACCTAAACCCGATAAGGGATTGGCTGGGATCGGGAGTGGTGGTGCAAGGGTGCACACAGACAGTCCCTGAAGCCTGGTAGTGCTGGCTGTCAACACCTGGATGTCTCGTGGCACTTGGTATGAAACGATGCTTGAGCGTGTCTTTAACAGATGGGGGGAGGCGAAGGCAAATCCAATATGCAGTCCGAGGTTCGATTCAGAGTGTTCATGAAAGGCAAACAAAGCAAGAGGAAGATACAAAGGCAGTCCAAAGTTCGTAATCCAAAGGTCAGTATTCCGTGTATCCGTGCCGAACAAGTAGTGGTGCCAAAGGTTGAATGAGGAAGCAGTCCGTGATCCGTGAGCCGAGGTCGAGTACCGTGAAACTTGAATCCTGAGACGAGACGCTGAACAGTGTTACGGGAAACAGCTGAGAAGCAACGAGCTATTCGAATAACCCGGCTTCATGTGTGGTTGCCGATCACGTGAGCGGATGACAAGTCACGTGATCTTGAAAGCGTCCCGTAACCGGGAAGCGAACGCGGTCAGTGGCGTCTGCCTGCTCGCAAACCTCCAAGGAAGCTGCCAATGGAAGCGAGGAACGTAGTGAAGGCGGGCACCACCCCGGCCTTGCAACAAGGACCGCCCACACTTCCCTCGCACCACAGGTAGCCTAGAACCCTGAACTAATTGTGACTTTGGAAACTTAGCACTATTACTGGTCGAGGAGGTATCGTGAGTGTGAGAGGGGATTTTACTCCTGGTATTGGGTTGTGTGACCTGTTTGGAATTCCTATCGCGCATGACAGAGCCCCCCCCCTAATTGTCTGCAACCACCGGGCCCAGAGGGATGTGACAAGTGAAAACGGGAGACAAGGCGCGGGGCATGGACATCAGCCTCATGAACCCAACACCTCTCCTCTGGGCCATAACCAACCCAATCCACCAAGTACTGGAGACCACCCCTGACCACACGAGAACCCAAAATGTCAGCTACCTCAAACTCCTCAGAACCACCCACAGAAACAGGACCAGGGGAACCCCTAAGACGGGTAGGAGCGGGACATGGTTTCAAGAGGGAAGTATGAAAAACGGGGTGTATGTGCCAAGAGACGGGGACTGCCAGGCGGAAAGCCACTGGGTTGACCACCTTGCTGACCCCATAGGGACCCACGAAGCGGGGCAGCAATTTTCGACACGTAGGCAATCGGAGATGTCGAGACGAAAGTCAAACCCTATCACCCACAGCGTAGGAAGGGCCCTCCACCCTCGAGTGTCAGCCGCAGACTTAGCGGACACCTGAGCCTCTCGAAGATGCGCAAGCGTCTGAGCATGGATGGCCGCTAAGTCACGAACACAAGCCACAGCAGCGGGATTGGCAGAGCAGGAATAATCGGGGATGGGGAGAGTACGGGGGTGCTGACCATATAGGACGTAAAAAGGAGAGGAGCCAGTAGATGAGTGTGGAGCATTGTTATATGCGAACTCCGCTAGGTGTGAGACATTGTACCATGATTGTTGATGTTGTAAAATGAGACAGCGTAAATATTGTTCCATGGACTGATTCACCCTCTCGGTTTGGCCATCCGTCTCCGGATGATATGCGGACAAAAATCAGGAATCAATCCCCAGGAGACCAGTACGTGCCCGCCAGAACCGAGAGGTGAACTGAGGCCCTCTGTCCGAGATGATCACAGTGGGCAACCCAAACAGACAAAAGACAGACTTGAAAAAGAGGTTAGCCAATACTGGAGCCGAGGGAATGCCAGAACAGGGAACAAAGCAAGCCAATTTGGAGAATGAATCCACCACTATCAATATTGTATCGTACCCCTGGATTCGAGGAAGGTCTGTTACAAAGTCAATTGTAATCGTGTGCCAAGGTCTAGGGGGTACAGGCAATGGGCGTAACAACCCGACCGGGCGACCCTGGCGATGCTTACACTGGGCGCAGATTGCACACGTGTTAACATAACATTCCACGTCCCGTTTCATGGACGGCCACCAACACCATCCCTTAAGGAGTGCCAGCGTCCGTTTCTGGCCAGGGTGACCATTAATGGCGCTGTCGTGGGACCAATCCAGAGCGAGGTTGCGGGTGTCCCTTGTGGGCAACAGTAGTTTGTGCTGAATAAAGGGCAAGCCCTCATGAATCACTGGATCCCATTCGGAGACTTGCTCGGGGTGTTGTGATACCCAAGTGCGGATGGAGGAGAGAAGGGAAACTGGTGGTGTACATAGACATATGACATGTTGGTCTAACAAGGTCTTGGGAAACACAGGTAAGGAAACCCCCCCCAGGAGAACGAGAGAGAGCATCCGCCTTCCCGTGGGACAGGCCCGATCGATGGCTGATCTGGAAGTCATAGGCCGTAAAGAATAAATGCCACCGCACCTGACGACTATTGAGGCACTTGAGCGAAGCCAAGTCCTGGAGGTTCCTATGATCTGTGAACACCGTGACTTGATGTTTTGCCCCCAATAAATGATGCCGCCAGACTTGATAGGCGTCTTTGATGGCCAACAGTTCCTTCTCGGTCACAGTGTAGTGGCTTTCCGCAGGGGAGAATTTCCGAGAATGAAAAGCCACCGGATGGAGTTGACCAGAAGAAAGACAATGTTGGGACAACACGGCGCCCAAGGCAAACGAAGACGCATCTGCCTCCACAATGAAAGGAAGTTCCGGGTCTGGATGCTTCAGAACGGGGGCAGTAGTAAATGCTGATTTCAATGCATCAAAAGCTGCTTGATGGTCCGCCACCCACAAAAAGGGGACACTAGGGCTAGTCAAGGCTGTAAGTGGTGCTCAATAGTAGAAAAATCCTGAATAAACCGTCGATAGAAGTTTGAGAAACCCAGGAATGACTGTAGAGCTTTGAGGGTCCTGGGTCTTGGCCACTCTAACACAGCTCTAACTTTGGACTGGTTCATGGCTAGCCCCCCTGGAGTGATGACGAATCCTAGAAATTCAACGTTGTCAGTATGGAATTGACACTTCTCGGGCTTAGCAAAAAGAGAGAAACGGCGAAAGCGAGACAATACCTCGCGAACATGTGTCACATGCTCCTTCATAGAATGGGAAAAAATGAGAATGTCATCGAGGTAGACTGCGACACAGACATCTAGTAGGTCATTAAAAACCTCATTCATAAAGCGCTGGAATGTAGCAGGGGCGTTGCACAGCCCGAATGACATGACCACGTATTCAAACAGGCTGTATCGTGAACAGAAGGCTGTTTTCCACTCGTCCCCGGGGCGAAAACTGATAAAATTAGATGCACCCCGTAGATCAAGCTTGGTAAATACCGTAGCATGGCTTAGACGATCCAATAACGGAGTGATCAATGGTATCGGGTACCAATTCTTTATGGTGATGGAGTTTAAGTGGCGGTAATCCACACAAGGGCGCAAGTCGTCTTCTTTTTTGGGAACAAAGAAAATGGGACTCGCTGCCGGGGAAGTGGAAGGGCGAATGTGACCGATTTTCATGGCCTTCTGAATATATTCCTTTAGAGCATTCTCTTCTGAGGGGGACAAAGAGTAGATACGACCTGAGGGAATGACGGAATCGGGGACTGAATCAACAGGACAGTCATAGAGCCGATGTGGGGGAAGAACTTCGGAAGATCCCTGGTCAAAGACGGACTGAAAGTCCTGGTATTCAACAGGAACACAAGTTGTAACTGCCCCCACTAAGTGTGAATCGGTGGGGGATGGGGCGTCATCACTTAGGGTCAGTTGAGCGATGGCCCCCAAAGCCATCAGTGGAGATTCAATCCCCTCAGGTGCGGTGAGGCAATAATTCTGACACAACGCTGACTCAAAATGGACTTGCCCTGTCTTCCAGTTAATCAATGGGTTGTGTTCTTTCAGCACTGGAATGCCTAATATCAAACCAAACTGTGGCATTACAATTAGATCAAACGTGATTGTTTCCTGGTGGACGTTGTGTATGTGTAACGTGAGTGGAGCTGTCTGTTTCCTGATTGGGACAGAAATCAGTGCAGTGCCATCTACTGCCTGCACGGGTTCAGGATGATGTTTGTTGACCAGGGGCAGATTCAGAGACTCGGCTAGCTTGATATCCACATAATTGCCCGTGGCACCTGAATCTATTATGATGGATACTGAGTGGACAATGCCCGATGTGGTTGTTAATGTAGCCTGTACAACCACTGGTCTGACACGACCAAAGGAAGGTACGGTTTCCGAGAGTGCAGGGGAAATGCTCGACCTAGCCCTCTGATCTAGGTTCGAGCAATCCGAAAAACCGGGTTCTTTAGGTTCGGACTTCGGGGACAGGTTTTTACAAAATGTCCATTTAATCCACAGTAATAGTATGCATTGTCAGTTCTTCGTCGCTCCCTTTCTAATGGTGAAATTGGGCTCCGAATACCCCCAATCTGCATAGGCTCCCCACCTGTTTCTGGAGAAGGGGACACAGGAACCGTGTTAGAAAACCCAGTCTCAGATCGACATTCAGAACGTCTTGCATCAATCTGTAGGGCGAGGTCTACTAGCTCAGTATGTTGAGTGGGTAAAGAGGGAACAACCGCCATAGCATCCTTCATGGAATTACTTAAACCCCTGTAGAACACCACTGCCTTCTTTGTATCGGGCCATGAGGTCTCAACAGCCAACTGATTGAATTTGGTGATGTAATCAATTAATGTACCTTTCCCCTGGATTAGGTCTAGTCACTCGAGATCCCGAGACTGGGCCTTATGTCGTGTGTCAAATACATGAGACATTTAAGTCACGAGCAACTCGAAATCATAAAGGGCCGGACTGTTGGTTTCGAGTAGTGGGTTGGCCCATGCTGCAGCAGTGCCAGCTAAATGAGACAGGGTGAATGCAGCCTTGGTGGTGGAATCAGGAAAGGCCTGTGTTCTACAGAGGAAATGTAACTTACATTGATTTAGAAACGTGCGAAACCTCCTGGGGTCTCCATGAAATCTCTCCGGGGCTGCTAGTGGAAAAGGAGTGGGCATGATTACGGAGACCTGTGGTGAAGCGGCTGGGGCTACAGGCTGAATCACCGGGGTTTGGGCCACGGCATCCCCAAACTCTGCATCAGCGAGTAGTGGGTGCTGACCACTTTGGATGGAATCTAGGCGCTGGTGTATAACCGTATTAGCGGCCGCCATGTCTGCTCTTAATACTGTGATTGCTTGTACCAACGCAGCCACGGGGTCGTCGTCTGCAGCCTCTAGACTCATCACGAACACACTGGCTTCACAGTCTGTCAAACTTGCTGTGTCGTGAAGAGTAATAGGGCCTCTGTCCCCAAGTTCCCCACAGAGAGGTAACAAAATACTCTCTGTGCGAGCCTTGAAGCCACAGGTGTTGGTGTTGTTCAACAGGAACCAGGCACAACCGCAGACCCCAAGGCAGTGGGAAGGAAGCCAAGTATTAACACAAACAGTTACAGTATAAGTATGAAAACAGGCACACTCTAAATACCCAAAGATCTTACCTAAACCCGATAAGGGATTGGCTGGGATCAGGAGTGGTGGTGCAAGGGTGCGCGCAGACAGTCCCTGAAGCCTGGTAGTGCTGGCTGTCAACACCTGGATGTCTCGTGGCACTTGGTATGAAACGATGCTTGAGCGTGACTTTAACAGATGGGGCGAGGCAAAGGCAAATCCAATATGCCGTCCGAGGTTCGATTCCAAGTGTTCATGAAAGGCAAACAAAGCAAGAGGAAGACCCAAAGGCAGTCCAAAGTTCGTAATCCAAAGGTCAGTATTCTGTGTATCCGTGCCGAACAAGTAGTGGTGCCAAAGGTTGAATGAGGAAGCAGTCTGTGATCCGTGAGCCGAGGTGAGTACCGTGAAACTTGAATCCTGAGACGAGACGCTGAACAGTGTTACGGGAAACAGCTGTGAAGCAACGAGCTATTTGAATAACCCGGCTTTATGTGTGGTTGCCGATCACGTGAGCGGATGACAAGTCACGTAATCGGGAAAGTGTCCCGTAACCAGGAAGCGAACGCAGTTAGCGGCGTCTGCCTGCTCGCAACCTCCAAGGAAGCTGCCAATGGAAGCGAGGAACGTATTGAAGGTGGGCGCCACCCCGGCCTTGCAACAAGGACCGCCCAAGCTTCCCTCGCACCATGTGACTTTGGAAACTTAGCACTATTACTGGACAAGGCGGTATCGTGAGTGTGAGAGGTGATTTTACTTCTGGTATTGGGTTGTGTGACCTGTTTGGAATTCCTATCGTGCATGACAGTCCTTTCACGTTCAGACAACAATGTTAACAGTCGAGCAGAGTAAGCAAAAATGTGCTGCGAAGCAGTTTGAACAGAAAGCAATGAGCAATCGTTAGAGAACAAAATGGCGATCCTTGTCACATCAAAATGGCCGCTGATTGGTCAAACTCGGAAACCTGTATTTCTATCGTTATGTACATGAGATGGTTGGCCTTCGGCCACCAAAATACGTTTGCCGTCAATTGTGAGAGGTGTCAATTTTTCTAGACCGATAAACCCTCCTTTTGGCCATATGCCAAGCGTCTCATTCATTCATTGTATCCTCCTCTGATGACAATAAGTCTGAAGTACCTATGTCTGAATTTTGCATGTTATTATAAGCATCATCATTGTCATTAATATCTATAGCCATTAATTCTTACACTGTTTTCATTTCATTCGTGTCTCTGTCATCCCGGCCATAAGTTTGTTTATTTTTTGTTATCATATGCATACATCCCTCAGTTATCTCAGTGCAAACTATCGGTAGGCAGTGTATGCAACAACAGCCCGTTATGAATATGCCAAACACTACTACTAATATCGCAATCAACTTCCATCCCCAAGAACGCAGTATTCCCCAAAACCAGGACCCTAGTCCCCAGCCCCCTTCTCCAGTAGGGAGTTCGGAGCTTAGGACATGCATTTTTTTATTGCTTCAAAAATCGTAGGGGAGTAGTCATCTACGAATACGCAGCACGCTGATCCCACAATCTTGCAAATTCCCCCACGATCAACCAGGATTACATCGAGAGCCATTCTATTTTGCAGCGTCATTAACCTAATTCCCTTTTCTTCCAACGTCATGTTAAATAGTATATCTGTCGTTGTGTTTATCGTATCCTTTAGTATTCTGGACAGCTGCCTTATGTTATAGGAGTTCACTATCTGGGACAAGAATGGTATGAATGATTTTGCTACATCCTTCGCTATCAAAACACCTTTGCTACTCCTTTGGTTTCTAGATCTGGATAGCCTGGCCATGTCTGCTGTTTCTAAGAGGAACACTCCCGGGAACATTAGACCTAGGTAACATGTACCTCCCCGTTTCTGGGCAACCAAGGATATGCTTTTTCTCCACATATAAAATAGACAGGATCTCCCACATATACTGGTTCTATTTCCCATTTTAGTACCGCTGTATTCATTCAATCGCTACAATGAATGAATGTAATGTCAATATGGTTTTGAAGAGTAATATCATTTTGTAAATGGTAATGTAATTTTGCTATTATGCGATTGCCCACCCGTTCATGAGGAGATATGTCATGGTATATATTTTTTTTTGACAGGAGCAGGGCAGAAGACAACGCCGCCATGAAATGGGGAAAAAAGTAAAGATTAAGAAGTCATCTACCGGTTGGGGTGCAAGTTTTAAATTGTTCGATCAGCAGCAGAAAGAGGAAGGACTGTGTTTTGGACAGGGTTTATAGGAGAAAGTGTCATCGGATTGGGCTGGAAAAATCACATGGTTTTGTGAGCTTATGAAAAACGGACTACAAATTCCCTGCAAGTTTTGGGAATTGTAGTTTTTTATGTTTAATGTTTTTCATAATTGTTTATTGATACTTTGCTGCTCGAGTAGTAAAGGAAAGTTCAGAGCACAATCTTTCGCCTCCGAGTCTTTAAGAGAATCATGACTTTCTGTAACGAATGTATGGAAAATCTGTATTGTTGCTGTTGAAGAGTGACAGAGCTGAGAGGGTGTGAGAATGGAAACAGAGAGAGAGGAGTAAAGGTCTGCTGTTACTCGGGGCTACCTGTCATAAGATGCTACTCCCTCAAATATATTTAGAGTGCATTGTATTGGGGAGCAGTGAAGGCAGCCTCCTGAATAATATTGTAGGGACTGTTTTAAGTTATGAGAAAATATAATAAAATGGTTGTATGATGCTCAGGATGGGAGTTGGGCTGATTGTTGGTTATCTTGAGTCGAGTGATTGTATCACTCCCTTCACAGACGCAAACATGCCAGCATTCAGAGCCACCTGGGACGGAGATTCACAGGGAAATCGGGAGACCAACTGTTAGGAAAGATTTCGTAATTGTAGGTAATTTTCCTTCCATGTGGCAACCCCTAAACTTTTTGCTGTTGTTTTTCACCTTGTTCTTGACTTTGCCAGGAAGGAAGCAGTCCCTGATCCGTGAGCCGAGGTGAGTACCGTGAAACTTGAATCCTGAGACGAGACGCTGAAAAACGGACTGTTGTTTTTCACCTTGTTCTTGACTTTGCCAGAGAAGTGCAGCCTTCTGCCGCACTCCTCTGGGCTTTCGCTCCTTTTCTTATGGGGAAACTGACATGCCCTTAAGACAGTCAGTACCGGGGAACGCTGTTTCCCGTAGTTTCTTTTATCATGTTGCGGCTTTAGTGCAACATGACACAAGAGGGCACTGTAAGCTAAGTTACAGCTCTTTTGGGTTTCTAGCCTTCTACGGGCCCTAGATACTCGTTTAGGATTGTATTTGATCGGTGCAAGTCATTCAGGGACTGGAATGGTGGCAGCGATCGTTTTGTGTATTTTGAGCTCCTTTTGGCGTTCTAAGCGCGTTTTTCGCGCTGAACCCAAAATGGTGGCCTGGCTCCCAAAATGGCCAGACCACGAGGCTCCTTTGTCCTGTCCACTGACCGTCTTGCTCCCTTCACCTTCCCCAGGTCGAGCCGACCCGGGGCCTTCCTTATTTGGGCATGTACTTTCCCACGAAACACGGATGCTTTCGCGGGCTTCTACATGTCTTTTGTGCGCCTCCAGGGTGTGGGCTGGGATGTCTGGTCCCAATACACTTCCTGGGTGCCAGAGAGTCTAGGGTAGTGTGAATGCCTGGGACCACCGTGGTCCGTGATTGGTCCACGAATGGTGTGTGTGTTGATGAGCGGATCTCCCATTGGCTCCCCTCCGTTTTGGCGCAAAGGGAACCGTGGATGAGAGGGGGCTGGAAACACCACTACCATGTCGATCTCCTGAGTTCTCACGAACGAAGGAATACAGGAGCCAAGTATCCTGCAACCAAGAGGCTGGACCGAGGAATCGCTGGTGACCCGCTGAAGGACTCCTCCTTTGCACTGCTGTCTTCCTGTGAAACCCTTTCCTCCTTTGATCGAACCAGAAGGCCTGTACTGGTGCTTCGACCTTTGGAATAGCAGGAACAGCTATTCTCGGCGACTTCATCATCTCCTGCCAGTAAGCCTTCGGAAGCGTCTCTGGGCCATTCAGTTGACTGACCAGCTTACACGGGAGTCCTGCTCTGTAACCGCCGCCAGGTTGTGTTGTATTTCGAGTCCTTGTCACTCTCACACGCTTAGTACACTTGGCGTTCCCAAGTCTGAAGTGAGTAGTGTACATTTGGCTCAGATACACACGGCCGCTCCGTTGCCCTGCTGTGGTGACAAAACTGTGCAGGTTTCTTCGATTGGGACGTCTTTTTTCTCTACACGACAACGAGGCATTCCCGGCTCTTCTGAACCTGCCAGCTGCCGAAACTAACCTGGAGAAGCCTGGGTCTGCTTGCATCGGGGACCGGTGAGTAGTATAGCTAGGATCTGGTCGCCCTCCTGCAGTAGCCCATTGCTTTTCCCCGCTGTGTAAAAACAGCACCCTTTTGTCCGTACTCGCGCTCTGCTTCTGCTCACTGTGGAGGCTGCGCTTGAGTCACGGAACCTGTTCTTCTTCTGTTGTGCACTAACCCGAACTGCCTGACTTCCTCCGAAGAGCTTCTCCTTTTGCCCGTTGGCACCAGCGTGTGCAGGTACTTTGAGCACAAGGCTCCACTCTTCGCAGGGCTCGGACTTCCATCTAGTTAGGTGCCTCTGAAGGCGAACTGAGTCTAAAGCATTATCGCACTGCCTGTTTTCCTTCCCTTGCAGGTGGACTACACATTTCGTGCCTATAATGCTTGAGACTGTCGTATTTGTATATATATTGTGTTGATATGGTATGTGTTGGCTTAATATTGTGATATTGTGATTTTCTCGCTACGGTCATTGTTTTAAAGGCCTTAAAATAAATGTGTATATATTTTTGATATAACAACTGTTTGGAGTAGTTTGTAAGCGCTCTTGCTTTGTGTGCTCATTGCGGGCTTTCAGTCACCCTCACCCCTCTTGAGACCTAGTCTTGACCGCCGCGATCGCTACCTTGATTGGTCTGGCTCGTCCAGAGGTTACCCTGTTCCAAGTAATTAGGTTGGCCTTCTGAACTTCTGCGCCACTAGGACAGAGTTCAGAAATCCGTCTTAACACCAACATTTCCCCATAGGAATGCATTGGGACTAAAGTAATTTTAGGCAGTAGAAATCGTGAGTCTCCCGCCTAAATCGGGAGGGTTGGCGTGTATGCAGACACCATCATCTTGATAATCAGAAAGGAATGACTTGTATGTGCTGGGGCGTTGAGGGTTAAGGTCAAGTTCAAAACCTACATTGCCATTAGTGTGCTTCTTGGGAGTGGACTGAGGTGTATGTGTATGTGGGATAAGCATAGACTAAGTACAAGTAATATTCTGCAGGACTAGAAGATTATGAGACTATATAGGGCTTTATTGAGTGTGTATAGTCCTGTGTTCTAAATGTTCAGAGAGAATCATGACTTTCCATGAGAGATTTAGTATGGTATATAGTTGTTTTCAAGGTTAAATAGTTTAAGTTTGCATTTGACTATTAGCATTATTTATATATGGGGCAAAGTAGTACTTTGCTCTCTTTTTTTGCAGCCCTTCCACCATGTTCTGGTTTCCTCTTCATTTGACTTATCTATGTTGTTATTTGTATTTGTTTAAATTATGTATTTTACCCTTATTCTCTTCCAACTCTTTTTCTGTAGTGTTTTGTATCTTCTACCCTTTTATATTATTATTTGTTTTTCCTTACAAGAACCTTGCCTTTTCCATTAATATTGAGGAGGTTTTTGGTTGGCTGTACGTTTACTTTCACGAGTGGAAACCTACATCACGTTGGAGCAAGAACTATATCCATATTAGAGATACAGCTCTACTATGATGCCGGCCTATTAAAACTGAATGGCTGATTTTTTTTACTTTTGCCAGTTGGGATGTAAAGGAAATCAATAGCCCAGTAAAGAGAGGAAGATAATTATTTTTTTATGTAAAAAGAAACAGGTTATAGTTTTACTACAAGAGACCCATTTCCAGCAGGATAGGACTGAGTATATCGTGAATTATTTTTTTGTGAAGGAGTATTCAAGTACCTTTGCGAGTAATTCAAGGGGTGATCAAGAAAAATTGGAACCTCTCCACAGATAAGGTGCATATTGATACAGATGGACGATTTGTAGCCTTAAAACCTTTGGTGGAGAATGTCCGCCTTATAGTGGTCAATATTTATGATCCCAATGTTGGGCAATCTGACTTTTTTAGAAGTCTGGATGATATCTTAATGAGATGGAGCAATTATGATAGGTGGTGATTTTAACACCATTTTGGACAAGGTGTCAGATAAAATCGGAATTGTCGAGCTCATATGCAGAAAATAAAGCTAGAAAGGGCCTGTTGCAGTTTATGCAAACCTGGGATGGATCAACATGACATATGGTGTGACCTGAACCCAGATAAAAGACAATATAGCTTTCATTCTGTTCCACATAACACTTCATCTCGTATTGATTACTTTTTAGTGAATAGAGACCTTTATGGGACTGTGAAGTCTGTAAGAATGGGGGAGGTATTGGTTTCTGGTCATGCTTGTCTTTTTTTAGAGCTGAGTGTAAAGATTGGGTTCTGCTAAATATGACTCTGACATCCTCTTAATAAAGTTCTTGTACATTATGTTAAGTACATCAAGTCAGGTACACTTTAGCTCAGGGCAACATGCACCGGCATCCTCTCTAGGGGTCTACATCCCTCCAACTGACATACTCAAAACACCACTCATACATCAACATTCTCACAGGCTGCATTCTATGTCGCTCACACCAAAATGCCACGCATTATACTAAGGGTACAGGGAAGCTAGGTCTCTACATATCTTCCCCCTTGGATAACAACAAATAACACCTACCAACAAAAGATGCACACTCACAAACACACACACACCATCCCATGCACGTGTATCACTACTTTCAACTGCAGCACTCCACATCCACACAACACGGAAACCAACCTCACCATAGTGGGACCAAAACTGCTCCAACAATGCCCTTCCCCTTTTCTACATAGTGGTGAAAGGACAACAAACAACTGGAAAATGTACCACTCCAAATCCTCACAACCTCAGGCACTCCAACCTCTCTTCACATCTGCTCGACTTGCACCGCACCACCTGCTAACAACAACCTTGCTCCCCCCACAGCCACACCATACACACTGTCGGTCTAGAAAAATGGACACCTCTCACGATTGACGGCAAACGTATTTTGGTAGCCGAAGGCCAACCGTCTCATGTACATAACGATAGAAATACAGGTTTCCGAGTTTGACCAATGAGCGGCCATTTTGATGTAATAGGATCGCCATTTTGTTCTCTAACGATTGCTCATTGCTTTCTGTTCAAACTGCTTCGCAGCACCTTTTTGCTTACTCTGCTCAACTGTTAACATTGTTGTCTGAACGTGAAAGGACAAGGCCGCGAGGCTAATAAGGAGTTCGTTGAAACACAACGTAGGCAGCTCCGGTGAGGAATGCCCGGCTCCCTCCCGAATGTAGGCTTGAAGGAGAGCTGCAGGGCATTTAATCATTTTACAGCTGCCAGCCAGTCTCGTTATATGGTAGAATATGTTAGAATGAAGCAGCTAAAGGCTTGAATTATGCTCTTCTTACGCCCCCCCCTTTCCCGAGCCCTATAGAGCGTGTCGGCTCCCAAGCCACGATTGGCACCTCAAAGATAGCAAGGTCTGGAATGTGACTCTTCCCCTGTATGTAGCTCGCTTACAAGAACAGAAGCACTGTGTTCTGTTCAACAAAGAAAAGATGTCTCTACACTTGCAAGGTTGCATATTGTTGCTAGAATAGATATTTGAAGGTGTCATATTCGTCGAAATTGTCCATCATCAAACCGAGTTCAAAGAAACCCAATAAAGGGCAGTGTTAAACATGTCACCGCTGATTGTGTGATATGCATTTTGTATATATGTAACTGATGTACGTAATTCGCTCTCTTGCGTCCCTCGAGGTCTAGAGATACACGTCGCGGGGTGTGAGACCGAGTTGGCCAACTGAGACTATTTGCTTTGCAATAAACCCTAGCTTTGGGAATACAACCTCGTGTCTGGAGTATCTATCGTGTGTGGTGACTTGCCTTGTTTCCATAACGCGAGGGACCGCTAGGGGCTCCTTTCAAGATGGCGCCCGAATAGGGACCCTCCCCCACTTGTTCCATCGTGTACGTTGTAATAGAGTAAAGGCGGAGAATGACGAGGACGGGACGATCGAGCAGGGATCAAGAGGTGTTCGGGGCACCCTGTAGAAGTGATGAGACTCCTTTGCAGATTTGCACACATCTGATCCCTGATCGACGTATATCTTGCCAGAGAACAAGGAGACGAGGGTCCCGAAACGAGGCAGAAGCCAAGAAACGCAGACACGGCGTCATTGGTTGCGTCAGTATACAGACGAATTGTGTCCTGGAGGACAATTTGATTTATCAGATGAGTCATACC
Source organism: Ambystoma mexicanum (assembly GCF_040938575.1). Taxonomy (NCBI): domain Eukaryota; kingdom Metazoa; phylum Chordata; class Amphibia; order Caudata; family Ambystomatidae; genus Ambystoma; species Ambystoma mexicanum. The sequence goes on along the minus strand of NC_090934.1, from coordinate 379,864,217 downwards.
CCGATTCAAAATAACCCTGATATTGGTTGAGAGTTGACTTTGCAAAATCAAACGCCCTGGGTAAGGTTGATTAACCAGGGGGAGGTTGAAACATGCCTGTGGTATTGTCCACCCTAGCAGGGTTTTTCCGCTGCGATAGACAATCTTTGGAAGATGGCCAAATTGCACCACCTGGGGGAACGCCGGCGTATGAGATGTATGTGAAGTATGGTGTGGGAGCGATAATATTCTGTGAGACTTGGCATAGGCAAACCAGAAAGCAACAAGACCATTAGTGGCCGATAAATGGTAGTTTTGAGATAGCGAGAATAGATAACCTGGAAAGGGTGTTGATAAGAAATAAAGCGCTTCCCGCAGCATTTGATATCGTTAAGGACTGTAGAAGGGAAGCAATGCTCTGATTTAGAAGTAGAGCGAAGCATGCGTGGAGGCATAAATTGAAAGGTGAAGTAGCGGAAGAAAAGGAGGAGGAGGAGTGGACGGAGAGTCTAAGGAGGTCAGGTAGACGTGTCCAGTTCACCATAGAGAAAATATACCCACAACGGGAATTGCACATAGCAGATGAAGTGATGGAAAACATATTGATCCATACAAAACAAGGCCCAAGATCAGACGCGAGGCCAAACACACCAGTAACTATTGCTCAAGCCCCTCCCATAGCTCAAACTCTCCCTCCCGTAGCTCAAGCCCTCCCACAGCCACAGACCACGCACGTAGCACTTCCTATTAGCCAACCAGGCCCACAGCAGACACTCCCCATTCCTATTGTCCCATCCGCACCTCCCACCTTAGATACAGACTCAGTACCGTCCGTCCCTCCAGGGGTTGAAGTTGAAACCACGGGGGCGAGAGGCGGGACTGAACAAAGTAGATGCACAAGGGTAACTAACAGTGCGATCAGCAAAGAAAGGAAGGTGGAATTGCAGCAACAGGTAGAGATGTATATAGATGGGAATGATGGGACGGCAGCATTGGCTTCGATGTATGGCTTCCAAAGAAGAAACGAAAGACAGGTAGTGTTGGAATGCATGGGTGAATATTTGGTGGAGAGATGGAAACAGTTAATTGGGAAATTACCAACGCAGCGATTGTTAGATTTGAATGCATTAGCACGTTGTAGAGAAAGAGATGAAGAAGTAAGTGAACATGTATATGGACTTTTGGAGCTTAAAGATGAATTGGATAATGATTATGCTGAAATGTTAACTGCACCTGGGAACAGGGGTAAGGATATCAGGAGAGATAGGAAGGAAGCAGTAGAGCCATATATACAGCAACAGCATTCAATGTCGTCAGTACAGAGGGGCGACAAATTGAAAGTATGTATACGAGAGGCGTTAAGATGGATGTCGGATCACAGTATCCCCACAATGGAGATACATGAGATATTTGATGAATATTCCATGCCCATGAAAAGGAAAGCACTGCAGTCGATGGCTGAACATTTAATAGACAAAGATATAAAAAACGACAAGGCCAGCCCACCCGAAATAATGGCAGTATATAAGAGAGCACTAGAGCGAGGGACAGGAGAAACAGCCCTATCGTTAGATCTGGGAATATTGTTACACATGAGAGAAGGGGGAGGGACAGTAAGTGGGGCATTCCCTATGAGGGAGGTCCCACCTACCTTTGTGCCAAAAAAAGAGTTTCCCGCAGTGGGCAACGTAGCGGCGCAGGTAACGCCAGCCCATTATACCGCCCAATATGTGCATGTCCCCTTTTCCAGACAGGAGGTGAACAACATAACGCAGACGATTCCCGATATAAGAAAGAATCCTGCAGGATTTTACAAGGAAGTAGAGTCCTGCTTGCAATCATGCAATCATCTGTGCTTACCATGGGTGACATAGACCTAATATTCCCAGTGATCCTGCCAACAGACATATGGAAGCAAATAAGAAAGGTGGATGACGTAACGGCCTATGGCGCCACATGGGCAGACTTGGTAATAGAATACAGCAATAAAGCGGTTGGAGGGATGCCGGGAGCGAACATGGTAGCATTACCAGCACGCATAATACAGAAATTAAAAGAAATTGTCCCAGAGAAAAGAATTCAATGGGACAAGTTGACTGCATGTGTGCAAGGCAAGGATGAGTTAGCAACAGATTATTCCAATAGGTTCGAGGAAGTATTCGCACACTTCAGTGGGCAGGATGTGAGCTCGGAAGTGGGGAAGAGGCTATTTGTTGATAAATATGTGAGGGGGTTGAAACTTCCAATTCATAACCTACTAATGACATCAGAAAGTGCATGGCAAGCAACAATGCTGGGTGAAGTATTGCACATGGCCCAATATTACAAGACGAGAGTGAATGCGGGAAAAGACTAGGAGGAGAAAGATAGAGTAAATTTGAAAACGAGGGTCTTACTGCAGCAAGTAGCAGGACATAATAGAGGAAGAGGGAACGCACAAGGGAGGAGTAATTCGAATATGCATGGGGGGCCATTGGGACCAAATCAGTGTGCATACTGTAAGGAGGAAGGACACTGGCGAGCGCTGGAGTCCACATTTACAGAATAGAAATGGAACTGGCCAGAGAAGACAGCACAAAGGGCACCTAGGAACGAATGGACCAAATAGGAATAGTATGCAGCAGCACCACAATAATGAAGGTAATCAAAACGAAGCCCAAAACCAAAGTGCTCCTAACCAGAGTCAGGGTCAGCAAAACCAACAGTATGGGAATCAGAGTGGGGGAAATAGAGGAAAGAATGGGGACATTTTCAATACACAGCCAAATACGTATTACAGTAATAGTAGTGACTACACATCGGATGATGTGTTATGTCCCCAATAGGACAGCCCAGGGGCAGGGGTCGGAACCAGTGTGTATTCCCGTGAATCAGAGAGGACCCTACGTAGAAATGAGAGTCGGGAATGAGGAGCACCGCTTCCTTGGAGATACAGGAGTGCAAAAGTGTTCAATAGACCATCACTTGGTTCCGGATATACCAATGTCAGGGCAAAAGAATATTTCCGTAGGGTTCGCAGGTACACCAGTCATAAACCCAGTGTCCCAACCAGTCCCAGTTACCATAGGACCATTCACTGAACATTGTCCCTTTCTCCTGACAGAAAATTGTGGGGAGAACCTGTTGAGATTAAGCTTGTTGAAAAAAACTAGGTGCGATTATACATTGCACGTCAGACGGGGTGTTTCTGCCGATTTGGCCACAAGATGTCCCTGTGTCAGGATTCATGTCTGAAACTTTGCCAGGAGAGTTAAGAAAAGTGCCAACCTGTATATGGGCGCTGCATGACAACGATGTAGGATGCTTGAAGATAGAGCCAGTGAGGATCATTTTGAAAGAAGGAGTTACACTGCCGCGAATTCCCCAGTATAAAATTTCAGCTAACGGAGAGAGAGGATTGAAAAGTATTGTTTCAGATTTGGTGAAATTAGGGGTAGTACATGTAACAGCCCGATTCTTCCAGTGTATAAGAAAGGAGGCAATGAAGTACCATATCGTTTCATAATTGATTTGCGCGCGTTAAACAAAGTAGTAGATCCACAATTTCCTTTGGTCCAGACGTCACTACAATATTGACAATGATACCTGCCTCAGCAGAATACTTCAGTGTAATTGATCTAAAAATGCTTTCTTTAGCATTCCGGTGGACAAGGACAGTAGATATTTGTTCGCGTTGACATTAGGGGTCGATCATTTACATTCACGCGCATTCCACAAAGATATACGGAAAGTCCGAGTATTTACAGTAGAGCGTTAAAAGAGCAGCTAGACATGCTAGAATTACCAGTGGGGTGTGTACTATTGCAATACATAGATGATCTGTTGATCGCTGCTGATACAGAAGAGATTTGTAAAAAGAGCACCGTATTACTACTGTCACACCTAGCGGCACATGGCCATAAAGCTAATTTGAAGAAATTTCAATATAATCGAAAGGAGGTGGCTTATTTGGGCTACCTACTTTCGAAAGAAGGGAGAAGGCTAACGCCAGAACGCATAGAAAGTATTTCTTGTATGCCTATTCCAAAGACACAGAAAGGAGTCAGAGCCATAATAGGCATGGCTTCTTATTGCCGGCAGTGGATCAGTAATTTTGCGCTGATTGTGAAGCCAATGGTGCTATCAACTAAGAAGGATGCGGTGATACCTTTGCAGTGGAATGAAGAATGTCAGAGAGTGTTTGATCAATTGAAAACTGCATTATGTTCTGCTCCAGTTTGGGCACACTAAATTATGAAAAAGTTTTTAGATTGTTTGTATGCGAGAATGAAGGATGTGCATTGGCTGTTTTGACACAGGAACAAGGTGGAAGAAATAGGCTGTGCGGCTATTTTTCTTCTGCGCTGGACCCTGTAGCGTGCGCACTACCACGATGTTTGCGATCTGTCGCGGCGGCTGCTGCGTTGGTGAAACAAACGGAAGGGATGGTATTGGGGCATACTTTAATTCTGATGGTGCCACATGCCATAGATGTCCTATTAAATAGGACACAGACGCAACACCTCACCTCTGCTAGACTGACAAGATATGAAATTATCTTATTCGCGCCCCATATCCAAATTATGAGGTGTTGCGCTTTGAATCCTGCAGAATTAATGCCACTACCCACAGAAGAAATTGGTGACAACGAATCACCACCCCATGATTGCTTAATGGTCACTGAAGAAGAAACGAAGGGGAGAGTTGATTTAAGTGACACCCCACAAAAGGAGCCAGATGGAGAGTTATTTTGTGACAGCTCTTGTTTTAAACTACCTGATGGCACGTCAACTGCCGCATACGCTATCACTACCCTAGAGAGTGTTGTAGAAAGCAAAAAAATCCCCTACAACTCGGCACAAGCCGCAGAAATAATAGCATTGACCAGAGCCTGTGAGATTTCTGAAAATTTGAACGTGAATATATATACTGATAGTCAGTATGCTTTTGGGGTGCTTCATAACTTTGGTCGACTCTGGGCTGAGAGGGGTTTCTTGACATCGCATGGGGCCAGAATTCAACATGGCCCTTTGATTGTACGATTGCTGTCTGCACTCACGTTTCCAAAGCGCCTAGCAATAGTGAAATGTGAGGCACATAAAAAGGTAACATGCAAAGTGGGAGAGGGAAACGCATTTGCAGACAGAATTGCTAAACAAACTGACACTGATTTGAATAATAAAATGATGACAGTCCAGACTGAGGAAGTACTCTGTATGATAGAAGATGGAATTGCCACTGTCAAAGGAGTGCAGGTCGAAGCCACCGCCGATGAGATACAAGGGTGGGTAGAGGGCTCTGCTGAGTTAGATTTAGAGGGTTGTTCGGTGGACAAGGGAACTAAAAACTGGATGTTGCCAAATTCCTATGTAACTGCAATGGTCACAATGGCTCACAGCCCTACCCACATCTGTGCTAAGAAAATAATACAGCACCTATCTACGGTATGGAAGAATGTTGGTGTAGAACTGCATTACGTGTTTACAACACAATGTAGGAAAGGGAACAGTGACTCCAATAGGCAGTTTTGGCCCGCCCTCTATGCCTTTTGAGGTAATCCATTTTGATTTCATAGAGATGGAGAGGTGCCAAAACTTGAAATATGTCTTAGTGGTGATCTGTGCATTCAGCAAGTGGGTGGAGGCATATCCCTTAAAAGACTGCAAAGCAAGGAGTACGGCAAAAGTAACGCTTAAAGAATACTTTTCCCGTTTTGGCTTGCCCCGTGTCATATGGTCAGATAACGGCCCAAATTTTGTGGGCGCAGTGGTATCACAGATCTGTGCAGGTCTTCAAATTGATAAGAGATTTCATAGTTCGAGGCATCCGTGTTCGGCCGGTCTTGTTGAGAGGCAAAACGGAATCCTCAAGTCAAAAATTAGCAAGATATGTGCAGGGAGCAAGTTGAGTTGGGTGGATGCATTACCGATAGCGCTATTGTGCATGCGTACATCTGTACAGGCTAGAACTGGGCTCTCCCCGTATGAGATTGTGATGGGGAGGCCGGCGAATGTTTGGTGCGCACCTCAGCCAAAGCGACTGAGTGAAGTGGAGCATCCTGTACTTAGCACTTATTGTGACCTTTTAATGCAGAAATTGCGTTTCATTCATCAGCAGGTGCAGGAGGCTCTACCCGTAAGATATACTGGTCCGGGGCACGCGCTGGAGCCAGGAGACTGGGTGCTGCTTAAGAACTTTGAGAGAAAATCATTGTTTTCAGGTGGTGCGGCCCCTATCAAGTGCTTCTGGCAACGCAGACGGCGATACGGGTGGATGGAAGGAAGGCGTGGATCCATGCCACCCATGCCAAAAAGATCCCATCTTCACTGAAAGACTTGCCCAATCCGGACGACCAGAAAGAGACAGTGGTCCCAGAAACGAAAGAAACTGCTGCCAATCCACTGCCGCTAAATCTGTCCTAATCGAGAAGTGAAACTCGAAACAAAGCCTGAAAAGATTGCCAAAAAGGGGGAAGGGCGTTGAGTGCCCCAACGGTGCCCAGCAGAACCTACATCACTGTTGGCCGACACGAAATCTGCATTGCAAATAACGGCAGACACTAAATGTGTACCCCTTTGGCGCCCACCAGCACTTGCCATTGCGCCAGAGCCAAAGACTGAATCCGTATCACTGTCGCGGCGCACACCAGCATCTGCCATTGCGCCACAGGCTGACTCTGAGCCTGGATCTGGAAGTGCACCGGCACTGTTCTCGGATCACACAATACCAGGAGTGAGGCGATATGATTTGCGGCCTCGAAAGACAGAGTGATCCACAGTTCTTTGGTGTTCATGCTAACCTCTGGTTCCGCTCATGGACGGAGAAGGAACTAGAGGTGTAGAGGAGAGAAGCGTGAGAGTTGTGCAAGTCAGACAATTCAAGACTCGCGGCTCCACGGTGCAATCATAAAAAGTACATGTGTCCTGAACGAGAGCGGACAAGCTGGGCGCACATGGTACAAAGGCAATAGAGAACTGTTCAGAAGTCCTCTGAGCAGTGTGAGAAAGGACAAGTGATCTTGCCTAGAACGAATAAGCAACCCAGGCTGCAAAGGGCTGGCAGACTAAACTGTTGACAATTCCTTCGAACTTATTGACACCCGGACAAGTGCGACGAAGAGAGATATCCACGACAAACTTTGTCAGGAAGAAGAAGGACGGTGATAAAAATGTCGGGACCGGTTTCAGCCTCCTCCTGCACCACTGCTGAGAATGAGTTAGGTATAAAGACTGTAAACTTAGGGAAAACGCATTGTAAAAAAAATTGTATGCTGGCTTTCACAATAATCATGTGCTTCATGAGTGTGGTAGAACCAAAGACGACAGCCTTTGTGTTATGTTATGTGGAATCTATACACCCATTGGGAATGTTCTTACCAATAGTTAATATGTCCACTACTGAAAGCCCGGTTCAGGTGATTACTTATACCTTGTCCCCAATGGAAGAGAGACACAGAGAAGGGTATGGGAACAATACGTTATTACTCATCATGAACATGATGCATGCAATTCTAAAGAAAAATAATTGCTGGGTGTGTGCCCATTTACCGCAGCATGTGGGGAAAGGAATAGGCTGGTATGTACAACCATTACCATTAAGTTCTGTATGCAGTGCATCTTTAAGTGCAATGTTTTATGGGAAGTGGAATAAGAGTAGTACGGGTCAATTAGATAGAACAAACATGAATGAGTTTGAGGAAATAATTATGAGGCCTGTGGGTTGTTCCATATTCCATAAAGCGCAAGTGATGAGCCCAGAACCTACACCTAAAAGTATGCGAAAAATAACACGACAAAATAGACAAGATAGATCATCCCCACCAGCTAAAACATCTGTGATGATGTTTCGTGTAAGGACAGACGGGAACAAAGATGCAATCCCCCCTTCTTACACGGTGAATTACAACCCGAGAACTGTCCTTTTTTGTCTAAAAAAGAAAGGCTCCTATTCAGTAGGAACAAACGCCATTTCAAGGCGTTGTTGTCTTCTGCCCTCCTCCTGTCAAAAATATATATATACCATGACATATCTCCTCATGAACATGTGGGCAATCGCATAATAGCAAAATTACATTACCATTTACAAAATTATATTACTCTTCAAAACCATATTGACATTACATTCATTCATTGTAGCGATTGAATTGAGTGGAATAATCTTTCGCCTCTGAGTCTTTAATAGAATCATGACTTTCTGTAATGAATGTATGGAAAATCTGTATTCTATGTCAAGACTCAGAGGCTCAGATTATGCTTTTTTAAAGCTTACTCACCACCAAAGACGCTATTTGATCCACTGGTCTGAAATAAAAATTCTTAAAGTTACCTCATTAGACCAGTCTGCCGCCTCCAAAATATCTTCTAGACGTGCTCCTGACATAAAGGCTGATGACACCATAGCACCTCTCGTCGAATGATCTCCAAACTGTCCTACATCTATGCCTGCCTCAGCCATGCACCATCTCACCCATCTAGCCAATGTGGCCGAAGTTACCACTTTAAAAGTTTTCCTGATAGCTATCAGTAATTGATATTCCCCAATGGGTTTCATCATATTTTCCCTATTCTCATAAACTTTCAAACACCTAACAGGACATAACCTGGGTTTATCCAGGAATGCCATGTACTCTACAGTCTTAATATTTGTTTTTGTCCTTTTCTCAATGTAAAATATTACCCCTGTAGGCGAAAAAGATTTGCTGTTTGTCTCTAACGCCATCACATCTGACACTCTTTTGCATGAAATTAAACATAACAGAGTAGTTAATTCAGCCCACAGAGCTTTCCTAGAAAGATTCTCATTGTCTGGCCAGGTCTCAAAAATCCTCAAGACCACACTCACGCCCCAAAGATGCGAATATCTAGGAGTCAGTGGTCTCATGCACTTGGCACCTTTCAATAATCTGCATATTAAAGGATGTTCACCTGCTGGTCTTCCCTCAATGTACTCATGACCTGCCGATATCGCAGATCTGTAATTGTTAATGGTTCTGTAAACTTTAGCCTGTGCTGCTTGAGCTGCCAGAAAATCCACTATGTGAATTACATCAGTTCGTATGGGATTACCTTCTCTCTCCATACACCAATTATTCCATCTCCGCCATGCCACTCTGTAGGTCTTCCCAGTTGCTGGGGCCCATGACTCTTTGATAAATTCTTGAGCCGTCCCCAAAAGTCCTGGCTTGGCCCAGGCCTTCCTGAAATCGCCCATGCTATCAGGTTCAAGTTTCCTGATTGTACCAATGGATGGTTTTCTCCTATTGGACTTAATATTATGTCCTCTCTGTGTGGCAACAGAATTGGAAAATCGTACGACATCTCCAGTAGGTCTGGGAACCATGCTTGACCTCTCCAATCGGGTGTGCCTAAAATTGCTGTTGCTTCCTGTCTCCTGACCTGCGCCACAGTGCGTGCTATCATGGCGAACGAGGGAAAGCGTATTCCTTCACTGGTGCCCATACCTGGAGAAATGCATCTGTTGCTGCCGCTTCTGGATCTGGTCTCCAGAAGGTCCTGGAAGGATTGCCTGTATCGATGATGGCAGACGACCTACCAGCCTCGCTATCTCCCTCAAAGAAATTACGTGTCTTGTCATCATACTCTTTATTTCCTTTTTTATGGAATTCTCCTTCCCCAAGAGTAGTCTGAGTGAACCCTGAGCTGTCTCTAAGATAAAACCTAGAAATTCCATCTCCTGTGCTGGTTCTAATTCTGACCTTTCCCAATGTATTAGAAATCGCAGTTGTTGCAATAAATCTGTTGTTTTCCGAATCTGTTCTACAAGAATCTCTCTGTCCAGGCACATCAGATAAATGTCGTACAGGTAAATAATCATTCTGATTCCTTGTTCTCTTAGGTGACTTGCTACTGGTTTCAATAGTTTGGTGAAACACCATGGAGCTAATTCTAGACCAAACAAAAGACATTTGAACTCCCATTCTCTCCTTTCCAGAGGAATTGTAACAGTTTCCTCTGATTCTGTTGAATCGGAATCGTTAGATATGCGTCTCTGAGGTCTATCCTTGCTAACCAATCCCCTCTCTGTAGGATGTCCCTTAAAAGGTGAATCCCTTCCATTTTGAAGTGTCTGTATATTAGAAAATAATTCAGACCCTTGAGATTTATTACTGGTTTTACCTTGTTTTTGCCCTTCACTAAAAATAGGTTGCTTATGAAACATCCCTGTCCTTCTGAGGCTGGGCCTATTGCCTTTTTTATTTTGAGTAACTCTACTTCCCTGTCTAACAGATCCTCGTCTTGTTTGCGGAACCTTATCTGCCTTGGTGTGGTTATTTGTGACGGTTCCTGCCAAAATTCTAACTGAAACCCTTGAACCGTCTGCATCACCCATGCATCTGAGGATACCTCCTCCCATTTTTCTACATCCAAATTCACTCTTCCTCCTTCTGGTGTTGCTGTCTACTGTTGCCTCTCCAACCTCTACCCCTGTTTCTTCCTTTGGAAGGGAAGAAAGTGTTCGACCTCCGGTCCTCTTGCTTCCAGTTGGCTCTGTCATTATAGGACCTTCTATATTGATAACGGGTGGACAAGCGGCCCTTTCCTCCTCCAGCCCTGTCAAAAAACTTCTTCCGAAGATTTTGTTAAGAGATGATTGTGCTTTGTCCATGGACGCATACGTGTTGGCGAACTTTGCCATATCTTTTATGAATAGATCCCCAAACAGTTTGCCTTTTGCTGCTGCTGCTTGCTCAGAAGAAGACAGCTCTCCCAGTCTAGAGTCCAACTTCATAAGTATGGATCTCCTCCTTTCTGTTGCCAACGCTGTGTTGGCATTCCCCATCAGGCATAGGTTTCTGTGCGCCCAAACAGCCACTATCTCCGAATCGATGGGTTCTTTCTTTACCTTGGCTTCTTCAGCGAGTTGCCATATCCTAGTGAAAGGACCCAGCATGTCTAACAGTTTGTCCTGACATGATCACCAGGACCTGTCAGTTCCTTTCTTCACGTCCCTCCCGTATCTCCCAGGAACGCGATTATTCTCTCGTCGATATCTGGGGTATCAGCCACCCTTTCCGGTATTCTAGGCCTGGGGCATTAAGCTCTTAATTTGCTTCTAGCCTGCTTGCTCAGTGGTGTTCTCAGTCTCTTCCTTATATATTCTGTAATTCTTTAGGGGGGTTCCCACTCATTCGACCTTGGGTGCACCAGTTCGTCCAGGTCAAATTCGTCCTTATGGGACTCATCGTCTTCCCTCCTGCCTTTTTTGTTCTTGGGCTCCCACCCATCATTTTCTGAGGAGGTCTGATTTCCTGACATACTATATTCGTCAGATTTAGAACTGCTTCTGCAGTATTCATCAGATGATTCGATTCGCTTGCACTGATGTTATGTCTCTCACAAGACCTTGCCTTTCTCTTGTCCGCTCTGGACCTGTGTGTTGAACCCAGGGGGGTCTGGGAGCTATGATCCCTGCAGGTCTTTTTCTTTCTTCCCCCTCTGTTCCTGCGTGCTTTGTGAGACAAAGCAGCCAGGTCCTGCAATATGCCCCTTTCCTCCCTATGGGGTCTTTCGGCACTATTCATCCTCTGTACAGCTTCACTAATGCATAGACCGCTAACATGAGGCCCTTCAGAGTCATCAAAGTATCCACTCATCTTAAAGTCGTTCCGTGTAATTAATGCACAGTTTTCTTGGGTTGCCCCCGTCAATTAGCTTATATTTTGTTTGTAGCTAGGCGGGTCTCTGATAATATTATAGTCTTGCCTGGGACTATGCCAGTCTGATTAAGAGAGTTAATTATTACCCAATACCTTTAAAGGTATTACCTCCTAAATAAGGCAGATAATGAGGGGTCTGATCCTAGTTTCACTTGGGACTGAGCCCATCACTTACTTAATTTGCAGCAATGGCTAATCATGCCTGCGGTGCTGCTTTTTGACCACCAGGTTGCATCTGCAGTCTGTTGACAGAGCTTCGCTTTGCTCTACTCAGCTGTGTAGCGTGCGTTGAGTAAGGCTGTAATTATATGATGATTCTGAAGTAATTCTGCACTTTTAACGCACTCATCTCTGAAAAGACCTCCTACTGTCTGCCTACGGATGTTCGCAATGGCGCCGGAACTGAAAAGTCCTGTTGCGCCGTTACGAACTTCCGTATCACAGTGCCTCCTAACGAGGCGAGATAAGACGCCGGAACGAAAATCCCATTGCGTCCACTCCTATGCGGATGTGTTCCGCCAATGCGGCACAGGTGTTTGATCCCCGGGTCCGCGCTTGGAAGCCTCTGGGTATTAAGGGCGTTATGGATATCATATCATAGCCACCTCAATTCCATACATACATAGAGCGCACCATTTCTTATTTGCCAAGAGTCAAATATCACTAGAAGTGAGTGCAAAGTTTGAACCCTGCTGGAAGCATGTTGAAATGTCGAAACAAACCAGGTGCAGACAACCTGGGTTAATCGAGTGAGCCTCCGGGCACCTATGAGGTTTAGGCTGGGCATAGGGCCCACATAATGTCCCATACCCCTGGACTATCCCTTCTGTAGGTAGGTGTTCCATCACAAGAACACAGACAAATACACATCTGCTGTGAACATGGACAAATGACTATAAAACCGGCCATGGTGCAGTGCCTGTAATTACACGCAGTTGTGGACTTGAAATCCCAAATCTGTTGGTGTTTACTCCATAAAATGGAGAGTGCCAAGCCCCTCCTGAAGTGCATGGCTTCCAATCGGCCTCGATGCTCTGTGGCTTTTTAAAACTGATATTTAGTTATATCCAGTAATGCCTGGTTTTAAAGGCTGTACACATGACGTCAGAGTTAATAGAGGTTCCCTGTGTTGTTACCGCAAGTACAGGCCTTAGAATTGGCTATTAGCCCCCTTGGGCCAACTGCTGGGGTGCTGAGTTTTTTTTGTGAAATGGCATGGTGGCAGTTTCACAAGTTTATAAAAACATACGACAACGGCCACCAGGAAAAGAAAATTACCTGTTGTCTCTTCTCCATTTCCCTGGTGGCTGTGCCTTGGGCGAAGGGCCAAAGAGCGGCAGCTTGTGCCAGGTAAGTGCTGTCGGGGTATATGGTTGAAGGTGGTTTGTTGTGGGGTTCCGTTCTCCACGGGGATGTTTGTGGCATGGGGTGGGTGAGTTGGCAACAGCGAGTGGCATGCAGTGTCGGTGAGCGTTGAGCCAGAGTTCTTGGAGGGCAGGTGCAAGGAGCGCACATCTGGCTCAGAACATTGGCTGGAATAATTTTAGCTCGTGTTTTGAGCAAGTTGATTGGCTCACTCCCTCATCCATCCGTTGATTGGCTGACTCCCTCAACCACCCTGGGTGCTAATGTTTTAATAATTTATCTTTTGGATGCCCGAGATTTATTCTAAAAGTGATCATCGGGTCACCCAAAAGAACAGCTGAAGATACCTGCAGCAGGATGAATTAAATCACCAGAACGGGGACATTGAAAAAAACAGAAGGGCAGGAGCAAAAACTACAGAAGGGGTAGGAGCAAAAACTACAGAAGGGCAGGAGCAAAAACTACAGAAGTGCAGGAGCAAAAACTGCAGAAGTGCAGGAGCAAAACAATATAAGAGTGCTCTCTGATCACATGTGTAAGAAACATTGTTATTCTCGAAATGATGCATACCCAAAATGGAGCATAATCATGAGAGTGCTGTCAACAATGCTAGTACTGCTAATTCAAGTATTTATGCTACTTGTCGCACTACTATCAATAGCTCCTCTAAAAGTAGCAATAGTTACAGCATTAACAGTGCAGGCAGTAGGATGAATAACCTAACTAGTGGAAGCAACAGTAGTGGAGGTTACCCTACTACTAATGTGGGTAGCAGTAGTGCATGCTGTAGTGCGACGAATAATCCCCCTTCTACTTCCAGAAGTCTTTTGAAGGCCAGCTGGGGTATAATCCAATAGCAAAAGGTTGTCCGCATAGCCAATAGTGTTGACTCTTAACTCGCCCCATTTGTGTGCATAACAGGCCAATAATAAGGACTCCTTCCATAAATCTGTTAGAAAGATATTAAAGAGAATTGGTACCAGGATACAACCCTGGCTGACCCCTCTTGTAACAGCAATAGGGCTAGACAGATCGCCCTGTGTGTTCAATTCAACAATTGGAGTTGTTGCTATGTAGCAACTGGATCATTCCCAAGAGACCCAGAGGAATACCACACTTCTCCAATTGTGCCCAAATAATAGCTAAATCCATATTATCAAAAGCAGCCGTTGGGTCTAACACTGCCATATTTAATGATTTCCCAAAGGCACGCCAATATCTGAAGTGCAGATGGACAGAGCAAAGGCACTTATGGCCCCTTTTTGCTAAATGCTGTTTGTAAGGGGCTTAACAAGTTATCAGCCTCCACCCACTTTGTGAGGTCCCTCAAAATAAATGTTGCAAATACCTTTTGTCGACGAATCAATTAAGGCAATCTGGCGGTAATTAGCGGGGTTAGTTCTATACCCTGATCTTAGAACTATTTATATACAAAAAGACATAATAATTCATATACAGTACAATACTCGTTGAGCTTTTTCTTCAAAGCTTACATGTCTACTTTGTTAATACCTTTACATGGCCATTTCAAAATGTGTTACCTATACCAATGTTGCTATTGTTAACTATATGCTAAGTATTTGACATCCATGACATTTTGTTATATTTTATGCATGTACGATAAGCGAGGTAATATTAAGGTTGGTGGAGCACGCAGGAACAACTGGCCAATGATATTGATGGCAGTGACACATGGCGAGCTTGAACATTCGAATATATTCTATGCGTTTTCTTACATAATTTACATGAGCTCCCGATGCGGTTGCACTTATTTTCCTTTGCACTCTAGCAGCATTAGTTCAGTTATGGCATAGGGCCTTGGAGTACATTCTTCTCGAAAAAACATATAACATAAAACCCCGGAACACTTCTACCATTTGCGCATAGCTACGGGGATATAGGTATTTCAACCAGAATGCCATATGAACACATACACTCTGCCATCTTCATGGAGGTTACATGTTTTATCAAAAGGTCGTGGAGAAAAGGGTTTTATCACGGGCAGTTTGTATATTGGTATTTAGGGTCTCTACTTTTGCCGGGGGATCATTTAGCAGTTCTTTTCCACCCCGGCCCTGCTGGTCAGGTCATACTGTGGACAGTGATACTCTGCGGAAGGTGAATGTTACAGTGTTTGTTTCTAGCACTCGCTCATGTCTGCCTGGTCGTGGGAACGGGCTCTCAGCGGATCTGCCAGGGAGCTGCGGCCGCGGGGACAAGTGAGAACTCTCCAAGGGACGGGGCCGCGCTGCGGCGCACAGGGCACATGCCATTTTGATTTCACAAAATGGCTTCCAGGGCCTATCTTAATACAGCACGTTTGGTCAATGTTTCAGCCAGTCGTTCACCCGCCACCTGGGCCCTGGTGGCAGGGGGGAACCCTGACGAGCCATGGACTCCACAAGGGGGGGGCTGCAGGGGAGGGGGGTCCCTTGGACCTATCCTTCCATACATTTCCCCCTTTCGTTACTTAAGTAACGAATACTGTAACTCCCTCAACCTCTTGCGTTCTTCTTCTTCAGCTACAGCCTCATCCCATGCAGGGGTGCCTTTTATGGGCATCCATGCCCTACACACCCCTCGCAGGCTTTCTCCCCTTCTAGCCTACTCGTCCGGGGTGCAGGTCATATATGTACAACCTCATCCCCTTCCAAATCCACCCACACCTCCTCATACCATTCGAGTTCATGGGGCTCTTTAATTGTAGTGTGCCATAGCCTGTCTACTACATCCCCGCTGTGGTATATGGGCACCATCTGGAATCTTGGTGTGTTTTCTGCTCCTGTTTGTACCTCTACTTCCTGCATATTTTGTATCGTACCACGAGTGTTGCCCATTGTCATCATCATCATTGCACCATTTGGTACTGCGTTTGCACAACATCAAAGACCCACCTGGCACATACAAAAAATAAAAAGGAAGAACACTACTGCCGGCATCAGAAATTTAACAGTCATTCCCAGCCACGATGGGACCCAGGAGAAGATGTTGTCGAACCATGTGCTTGCTTCTGCTCCACCTTCCATTTTCATTCTTTCTCCTAGGTTATGTACGGCTTCGATCACGTGGGATAAGGAACCATTATCTGCATCTTCGGAAGGTACGAAAGTGCAGCAGGCACTTCCAATTTTTTTTCGGTAAACACCTCCATCCATCGCTGTTAGCAGGTCTAAAACATACCTATTTTGCATGGTCATTAGCAGCAGTGCTGGCAGTTCCACTTTTATTACGTTAAATCCTTCTTCAGTGTCATTTGCCAGCTGGATCAGCTCCCAGCGTGTAATTTGGAGCCATTTTGCATTTGCCCGTGCCTGGATGCTGGGGATGAGTGAGGCGAAGAAAGTCTCTGCAGAGCTGAATAATCGATATCTGTCTGGGATCTGTGCCAGTAGCTCTGAGGATGCTTTTGATATGTAGTTCGACGATCGTCTGTTCCATGACAGCATCTCCCCCTTATTACCGGAAGACAGGACATATACTTGTGATTCTGCAGTTGGTTGGGCCTCATTCTGCTGAGGGGTCTCTCGCATTTTCTTGCTCCCATCAATGTGGCTCTCCGGTATCACCATTAGTGCAAAATGTAGGGTGGCCAATGAGTAGCTGCCGCTCCAGGATTGTGGGAGGTGCAGGTATGCCTGGTTGCCACATACCCAATAAGTGTCCATGAGGGCCGCTGTTCCTTTTCTCATATCCGGGATGGTGAGGGTCTTGTTGCACTTTTTGTTTACCCCATGATAGTTTTCCCGTCTCCCTTGAAACACAGTTCATAGTTTATTTATTTCTGTAGCTTGAAGGGCTTTTCAATGGCCGTCACCCAAGTCAATTTTGAGATGTGCTCCTTCCATACTGGTGTGCATGTTTTCTCTATCCACTGCAGTTTCTCTGGTGCCACACCTCGCAGCGCTTCAGCTTTGCACATTATTTCTTCATCTTTCCACTTATTTTCTGAAAATAATGTCCCTTGTTTTATAAAGAATGGTTCTTCCAAACATATCATTCCTTCCGCTTTCGGGTAGCAGGTCTTCTCATTCTGCAGCATTTTAAACGTTACCTTATGTGCCGGGAAGGTGTTCTTAATTCTGCACAACATGAGATGAAGGAGACATTGGGCATCCACAATAGGCAACTCTTTTGGCAGCAATACTTTGGGTGTACCTGAAGCATGGGGAATGAGGGAGCAGACATAGCAACTCTCATTTGTTGTTTGTTTTGCAGTTGCACTCATGTCTGCATACCATTTATTTGTCTGGGGGGGGTGTCGTGGGTCTTCCATCTTGTCGAGTCCCAACCCACAATACTCGTCGTATTTTCTCCTTCCCACCTCCCTTTTCCTCCTACTATTTCTAAGATATCTCCCGGCTTCATGGGCGAGGGACACTCTAGACCCCCCTTTCTTCCCTTCGCCCCCCTTTCCCCATTCATCGTATAATGCTGTGTATCTCACTGTCATCGCTTCATTCTCTTTCTTTATGCTATCAAGCAGTGTGTTTTCTGTTGTGGGGGTGGGCACGCTGGTGGGGGTGTTGTACAGCCATGATATAACAGAAGGGTTGCGATAATTTAAACTGTGGGCATTGTAATCAGAGGCTTTTGGCGGGGAAGTTGTACTGTTTCGCATTTTTTCCTGCATTCTTTCATTTGGCGAGGTAGCAACATTGGGCGGTGTCGTGTAATATCCCCATACAAGTTTAGGTCCATCCCACACCAAAAAATCACCTTCTTTAGTATTTGCAGTTGTAGTTTGATTTGTTACATTAATCCCGTTATTCCCTCCTCTCTCGTTCATCTCGATAGTGAACGCTATAAACCAATAAGTAACCAAGCCAAACAGTATTGTAAAAAATAATGTAATGCATACAGACAACCCACACTCATACGAATATCTACACCTCTCAGCTAAAACATCTCTATATCTAATCAATCTATTCGTTGCAGGCTGCCCGTTTGTTGCCATGGTAGTTTCTGTTTGAGATATAAAAGTGCATTAAGTACGTGCATGTAAACATTTTTGTTGGCATTGTATGTACCAGGAGGTCATAAAAAGGGAGATTGTTGGGGGGGGGGGGTGTTGCACAGAGAAGGGAGCAGACAATACATATATTTTACACCGTTATTTTCAATTAAACACATTTATTTTTCATTTATCTCGATCAATAACCTGTAATAAGATTTTTTGGTTAATATCTTTATCTATCAGTTACACTCCTCCATTCATCTGTTCATGTTCACTCATCATTTTCATTATTTTGGTTTGCTGTTGTCTGTGCCTCCCCATCCACTTCTTCCTGCACACTATTATATGCCTTCCGCACATCTGTCAAATGTATCCAATACCTGAGCCCTTTCACCTTTACAGCTGTGGGTGTACAAAATACTACTTCGTACGGCCCATGGAACCTTGGGGCATTCCACCGGCGCACAAAGCTCCGGACATAAATGAACTCTCCTGGCATTAATTGTGCTTGTGTTTCAGGTTCCACAAAGGACACCGTTGTGTTCCCTTCTTCCCTTGTGAATGGTGGTGAGAGCTGCCTTGAGATTGCACCCGCTGCCCTAGTTAGCTTCTTCAGGTACTCTGTGAATTCATCTCCTAATAGTGTGGCGCTTCTGTGTGCATCTGAGTGTTGGCGCAGTGGGGAATGTGCTGTGTGCATCCGTCTCCCTCTCACGATTTCGTGTGGGGACAGATGGTGATCCTTGCTTGGCTGGTTCCTCAGCTCAAACAGTGCAAGGGGTAAGCAGTAGATCCAGTTTTTCTTCAACGAAAAACACAACTTAGACAATCTCCCTTTTAACAGGCCGTTCATCTTTTCGACAACGCCGTTACTTTGAGGATGATAAATCGAGCAGAGTTTATGCTTTATTCCCAATAAGGCAGTCACTTCCTTGAAGAGCTCGTTCACAAAATGAGTGCCATTGTCTGAGCGAATTACATCACAAATTCCCCAGCGTGGGAACACTTCCCTCACTAGGAACTTTGCTGCGCTCTTAGCATCAGGTCGCGCACATGGACCCGCTTCCACCCACCTGGAAAATGGACACACAACCACTATCATGTAGCGTCCCCCATTACACCTCTCCCCCATGTCTGCATAATCGATGTGCAGTTCTCTGAAGGGCCCTGTTGGTTTTGGAATTGTCCCCCTGAGTGTCCGTAGGGTCATCCCGGAGTTATATATTTGGCACGTTGTGCATTCCATTGTCAATCTAGATATGTGTTCCTGGAGACATGGCACGAACCAATCTTCCTGTATCTCTGCCGCAATGTGTTGTTTAGTATTATGCGCTGGAAAGTGTAATTGCTGGAATGCTATCTCTAACAGTTTGATGGGCATTACTACTTTTCCTGAGTTATTTTGGCGTCACAATAAGTCTGTTGCCGATTGGCTGCACCCCCTTTTTTCCCACACTATATTTTCGTCACAACTGGCACCTTCCTGTAGCTCTAGTATTTGTGATATGGGCATGGCATTGTATCCTTCTGGAAGCTCTTCGTTCGTCTGGTGCTGCAATAGGTACTCACATGTTCCATGTCTTTCAAAATACGAAGCCTCCTTGGCAGCAGCGTCTGCTGCCACGTTCCCCAAAGACACAACGTCGGTGTTGGACGTATGTGCTTGGCATTTCACTATTGCTACCACTGTTGGATCTTTCAGGGCCTCAATCAATTCCTTCAACAGTTCAGCATGTTGCACTGGGGTCCCATCCGCCCTTCGAAACCCTCTCCGCCCCCACCGGGCTAGACCTCTGTGTACGGTGGTCGTCATGTAGGCTGAATCTGTGTATATCGTTACTGCACATCCTTTAGCTGCATGTAATGCTTCTATTAGGGCAATAAGTTCTGCTGTTTGGGCTGAGAAATGGGACGGAAGGCGATATTGTACTAACACTTCATACTCACCTTCTTCTAGCCTCACTACTGCTAGTCCCACATGTTTCTCTCCTGTGTCCATGTCAATTGACGCCGACCCATCTACAAAGTACACCTCTCCCTCGCTCAGGGCATTTTCACACACCACCGTGCCCTCCCCGTTTCTCCTGTGTATGTTGCACAATTGTGTTCTTGCATGTCCTCTAGTGTGCACGGTTCTGTGATGAATGTTGCTGGGTTTACTGTCCTGCACCTCACTACGTGAATGTTGGCGCTGGACAATATTATCTCATAGGCAGTTGCTCGCTGTGTGGTCAGTGTACTTTTTGATCTTTCAAGTATTGCAAACAATGAGTGTTCCACAAACAACATGACAGGGCACCCCATTACTATTGTGGCACTTTTCTCAATGGCGAACGCGGCGGCAGCGAGAGATTGCTCGCATGCAAAGTGACCTTGCATCACTGCATCCAATGTGCCGCTATAGTAGGCTAATGGTTTGTGTCCCAGGGAAGTCTTTTGTGTCAGTATAGCCGTACTGACACAAAAGTACATGGCCATAACAGTTCCCTTGCAATGTGAGAACAGATAACATTTGCGCTCATAATCAGGATTGGCGAGTACTGGAGCACTCCGGATCAGCTCTTTTAGTGACCCAAACGAGTCACTCATTTCTTTTGACCACTCTATTTTCCTGTTCTCTTGCTGGGCCTCTTTGAGTGCTTGCAGTAATGGTCTGGTGTAGGCTGCATAATCTAGTATCCATGCTCTACAATAGTTACACATTCCCAAAAATGTCTGCATCTCCTTCACTGTGGTTGGTTCTCTCACTGACCTTATTGCTTCCACTCTGTCAGGTATTATTCTTTTCCCATCCTTTGATATCAGCTGTCCCAGGTACAGCACTTCTGACTGGCAGTATTGTAGCTTCCCCTTGTCCACTTTGTACCCTTTATTCGCCAGCAGCGTCAAGAGGGTAACTGAGTCTCTTCTGCACATCTCTTCACTCTGTGCGCAGGCGAGCAAATCGTCTACGTACTGAATGATCGTGCTTTCAACTGATAAATTACCCAAGTCTCATTGTAGTATGCGGTTGAATATGCTTGGACTTTCACAGTACCCCTGAGATAGCCTGCAGCGCTCGTATCTCTTTCCCCCTAGTGTGAATGCTGTCAAGTATCTGCTTTCTTCCACCAAGGGGATGGAGAAGAATGCATTTTTCAAATCAACCACTGTGAAATGTGATGCCGTTTTTGGGATACTGCACAGTATGGATGCAGGGTTCGGGACCAAAGGAAATTCTTTTTGTATGACGTCATTTAGTGGGCGTAAATCTTGGATCATCCTCCAAGCCCCTCCCTTTGCTTTTTTGATCGGATAGATACAGGTGTTACATGGGGAGTTTGAGGGCACTATTATCCCCTGTGCTAGCAATGCATTTATTGTCTCTTTTATCCCTTCCTCAGCTTCGCGGGACAATGGGTATTGCTTCACTCGGGGAACAATTGCCCCTGGTTTGAGTTTCATTACCACTGGTGTCACTCCATGCAACAAGCCTACATCATGGGGGCCTGTTGTCCACAAATAGTTTGGCACCAGTCGCATGTCATCATCAAAAAAGGACGGTGGCGTTCCCACCACTGCCATCAACTGGATGGGCACTTGTCTTGTCTGAATCAAAATGCCACAGGGCATTGCTATTTCCATTATTATCTCGCCATCACTCTCCGAATCAGAAAAGAGATCCTCATCAGATAAGTCTCGTAGGGCAATATCAGCATTGATGCACAGTACAGTGCGCCATTCACACCCGTCTATGTCCATCCCAATTACTGCAATCCTTTTCGCTGATACCTGTACAGCATGCAGGTCTAAGGATACCACTGAACCTGGTGCTATGCCTGGGCGTACTATTGGGCGGAAGATAAATTCTGCTGGTATCCTCCACTCTAACTTTTTTAGCTCGGGGACTACTTGGGCCAGTGTTTTTAATCCTTGGATGAACATTCTTTCGTCCACTGGCATGCCGCGTATTTCTGGTGCTGTTGCCCGGGCATGTACCACCAACATTACGCGTAATGGGCATATTCCTGGGGTTGAGCACACTATCCCTCTTTCTGTAAATGATATTGTCATCTTAAGCTTGCTAAGAAGGTCCCTTCCGAGCAGGTTTATTGGCGATTGTTCATAATACAGTAAGGGTGTCTTTACCGTTTTACCCCTCACTGTCACATCCAAATCTTCTGTGTAAGGAACTTCAATTACAGCCCCAGAGAACCCCTGCGTCTCTAACTTCCGGTTAGATAGCGGAAACCGGCCCTCACGGATACATGATTTCTCGGCTCCTGAATCTACCATAAATATGAACTGCTTGTCTCCTAACTGCGCCCCTACCAATGGTTCCTCCACTGCATCGTAGGTGGTAGATAGAACAGGACACGCAAGTGTTCTCTGTGGGCTGTCCTATGCTGGTTGTCTCAATGTCCCCCCCTGGCTGAAGACGCTTCCTGAAACTACTGACACACCACTATACGGGGCCGGGGCTGGTGCTCCATTGGCATTTGTTGCGAAAGGGTTGCCTGGGGTGTAGTGCATATTGTCGTTGTTTTGTGGGTGATTCTGTGTTCTGTAATGGTGCACTTGCCTTTGCTCTGCGTACCCCTGTTCTTGTCCCCTCTGTTGTCGTCCCATTGGAAGACCATATGGGCTTCCTGGGTGGGAGTTACCATAGTGTTCCATCTCTTGAAATTCGTTGTTCGATCTATTCCTGCACTCTCTGGAAAAGTGCCCCCACCTCCCGCAGTTCCAACAGCTTCCCTGCGCACCTCTGGGACCTTGCCATCCATTTCCCCCGTTTCCCCCGTACCCTTGTCCACCCCCTCTGTGACCCCTGTATCCACCTCGTCCCCCTCGAGGGGCCCAATCTTGCCACTGCGGACCTCCGTTCTGCTCCTGCTCGTTCCACTGTAGTTGCCCTGCTCCTGCCCAATTCGTTGCCATCCTCCCCTGTATTTCTACCAGCCCCTCCTCCTCTTCTTCTCCCTCCCTGCTGTGTGGGAGTGTGGCTACTGCTGCAGCGACCTTCACCAGTTTTGTTTGTACTAACTTCGCCTCGTCTGCCAATATTTTTTGCGCTATCTCCTTTTCCCTCTCCTTTATTCTTTTACAGTGGTGAACTATTATGCTCTGTATTTCGGGCCACCCTTTCGCTTCAATACCTGCAATTTTGTCAAGTGCCTTTTATACCTCTTTAGGGAGCCCTCTCTTTATTATAAAGTAAAATAATGAGGTTGACTGATACCAGGGCGTGCCCGTTTCCGCTCTCCACATCACCTGGACCCGAAAAATGTAATCCACAGCATCTTACCCATCATTCATCGTACATTCCATGACTGACTGCAAATCTGCGGTGTCTGGGAATGTCTCTCTTAATGTGTCCCACACCCTTGCACGTACTGTGTTAACCGAGGCACCATCATGGCGATCGCAGTCTAACGTTACCCCCGGGAACCCAGCCTTTACCCATACTCTGTCAGCTTGATCCCCAACCGCCGATACTAGCAAACTCTTCACATCACCTATTGCTAGTGGTACCCCGGCTGTGTGCTTCTCAAATGCATATATCCACTTGCTTGCCCCTCCTGATAACGGTGGTAATAGCTTTAACAAATTGGCCTTGTCCATCTGAGCCCAGGATATATAATTCGGCCTCCCTCCTCCCCTGTGTATTAGTGGGAGTTGTAACTTCCCCTTTGCTGTCTTATCTGTACTCACCTTCATTCCATTCTTTCCTAGCGGTGCCATTTTCCCCAACCTATTCCTTAGTCGTCCTGTCCATTCTTCTTCCATTGTTCTTCCTGAACATGCACCATCCATCCCCTCATTTCCTCCTCCCATCGCCATACTTAATCTTGCACCTTCCTCTGAGTCCTCTTCTATATCGCACCATAGTTCCTCTCTACCTCCTGTGGCCATTATCTCATCGTCAGTATGCTCCTCCCTCTCCTCTAGTTCAATTATTCGAGTTGGTTCTGCTTGTATTCTGAACAGTATCTCCCCCTTCTTCCACCCTTCCTCAATTGTTTTATCATGACCCTGTGTTCTTGATGTCAGCTCTGACCGAGCAGCGTTAGCCCCTCTCTGTTCACATATGCTTTTTATCCTCGAGAGCTCATCTTTTGCTACGGAGAGCCTAGACTCTAAGGGCCTCATTACACGGATGGCGGAGAACCATGGCGCTATTAGCGAAATGGTTCATGCCGGTAAAATACTGGCACCGCCTTGGCGGAAAGGGGAATTACCGCCCCATTCCAAGGTTGGCGGGGCGGTAATTCCCCCTTCCCCCATTGCCCTTCCTCATTCCCATTTTTGCCCCATAGGGGTCTATGGGAATGGGGAAGGCGCTAATTACGGTACCGCAAATTGCGGTACCGTAATTAGCTCCCTGGGTCCCTTTGCGGGTTGGTTTTTAACGCCTGCAAAAAGCAGGCGTTAAATTCCCCAACCCACAAAGGGACCTCGTAGTAAGGCGGTAAGGATTTACCGGTACCAGTAATGAGGCCAATAGTCTTCTGTTAGTTTCTCTATATTTACTGTGGATGTACTTACCTGGTTTCTCTGTCTATAGCTCTCATACGGTGGGGGTGCCGTCGGTCCTTGAGTCGTAGTGACTGTTGTTGGGGGTACATATGTTGGGTCACTGTATCCTTCTGCGGGCACTGGCTTATTTAGTATTGGGTACAATCTAGTTACCTCTACTGGTGATTCCCCTTCTTGCAACACCTTGTCGTCTTTTGGTATCAGCAATGGATTGTCAGTGGTATATGACAAATCAGTACCTAGCTCCCTTTTTTTGGGAGGGGGTACTTCTTCAAACAATCTCCATAGATCTAATATTTCTCTCCTATTATGTAACTGCTTCCCCTTTTATCTTAAACAAATGCATGTAGCTACCATATCTAGGACACTCTTGTCAAACGACCCCCCTTCTGGCCATATTTGGGGTAACCCTTCCCCCTTTAGCTCTGTAATCCACTGATCGTGATATTTCTAAATACGTTCAACATACCCAGGTAGATTCTTACAAATATGGGCTAATGGTGTCTCTGCCCCCATGGTTCGTGGTTGTTCGATACATATATATATATATATATATATATATATATATCACTAGATATATCTATGTATTTGTGTATCTCTATGTGTGGGGACCTGTGTGTGTTTCCGCCACCTGGGCAATATGAGAATGGGCGTGCACAGCCTCTGTTGCGTATAATTTCGGGGGCAGATACAAAAGCAAACCACCCATTGTTCACCACCAATATCTTCAGCACATTTATTAAAAAAATAGTCATTTTACTGCATTGGGCTCTTCCCCGTAAAATTTCTTCTGATCACACTTACCATGACCGCACCATAATTATGCACTCTTTACCACTTTTACACATTAATCTTGGCAAATATGTTCTGACACATGTGATGCATACACATCAATAGGCAACACTCTGTTCACAGCGCAATTTGTATTCCCTTTCCTTCCTTGCTAGTTGTCCCCTTTTTCTTTTTTTTTTTTAATCTAATATAAATTCGTCTTTGTAGTTTGATATAAACTATTCTTTTTCCTTAGGTTATCCTCTTCACCCCCCCTTTTTTTTTTTTGGTAGTAACCCTGTTTTTTCCCCATAAACCCAGAGAGAAGAATAAAAAGAATAGCAGTTACTAATGTATTCACCGTGTCTCCCTTTTACCAGACACCTTTATCTTATTTTCACTTCTTCATATATTCCTGGTACTAGTCAAGATAGCACTATGCGGCGCCGCCTTCTACCCACTCGCGGAGCTAGGTTCCTGTCTCTTTATCTCTTTTCACCTCTTAATCCTAATGGCCATATGCAGAGAAAAAGTAAAGAAAGCCTAGAGTGGTTCTTAGTATTCCCAAAGTGTCCCTTTTCAAACACCCTCGTTCCCTGTCCTGCTTTTCTCCCCTGCTCCCTTTATGGTCGCTCGCACTTAATACTCACGTGCCCGTCTTGAACCGAGAGTCTCCGAACTGGGTCCGTCCAGGCAATGTTGCCGTACGCTCAACGGTCAGCCCCGGCTCCGGCGAGCGGTACTCAAAGGGGATTTTTCAACCGGGATCCCGTACCCTTTCTCTGTTGAGTGCGCACTTCTGAGCGTACCGGTCGCCGTTGGCGGGCTGCCTACTGGAGCCGGCACGCCGTGCGTATCCCTTTTCGACCGGAGATTTTCGTGCCAAAGGGGGCGGTAGGGATATATTTAAGGAAAAATAATCACGCTGTCGGGGTCACCACTGAAGGCGAGCGTCCCCAGATAGCACGATCCTCCCCACAATTAGAGACAATAATGGACTCTCCCAAGATGGGAATAAGGCTAAGACAAAGTGCGGGTGAGCTTAATGGGAGTTTATATAAGTCAAAAAAGGGCATGCAAAGGACTCTGCAAACTCTGAGAGCGCTCTGTCTGACAGTAGCAAAGAAAGGCGTATATATTTACAAAATGCGTCATAAGAACCTACACACTATAGGGGGCACATGTTCGTGGGGATTGGGTGGCGACGACTAACTATAGGTGCAGCTGTGATGTGGTTTGCCGTGGTTGGTGGACGTCACTGGTTGCCAACGTGGGCCGGGCAGGTCAGCTGGGCTCATCCGGGCGGTGCTGTTGTGCCAGGCGTGACCAGTGTCATTGATGAACGTCTTCCTTGGCTTTCTGCCGTAAGGCCACGCACACCGCATTCATTCAATACCGCACTATTATTTTCCCCTGTAAATCCTACAATAGGTTATTCTACAGGTTAACGCAACACAGGAGGAATGCACCTAGAGTGGGATCCTTTGGTAATACATCAATACATGGTAACCATCATCCTGTTGACCGGATATCATAGGTCACGAGGTTGGGTCTCAGGGCATGGGGTAAAACTGTCCAGGTTATCATGGCTCGTTAGAAGTCATTATGAATGTGTTCCTTCAGTGTTACTATAATATTGGGTGTCCTAATTTTACAGGGGCCATTAACCTGGGGTGAGCTGGTGGGTCATGGGGAATGAGGAAGGGCGCCTTTTGGCCTGCTTTTATGACCGGGGTTTACTGCCGGGTTGTAAATAATGCAGGTGGCTGGCTGTGGCCATGTGAGCTGCCGGGGGACGTGAATGCTCGAAGCGGCTCCAGCCGAATTGGGGGATGTGAGGCAGAGCATCCCGGGCCTCTGCCTTTCATCTGGCAGGCGTCACTGGGGAGGGAGGGGAAGTGGCCTTGGATATACCCACAATGGTATTTTCCTCGTGCGTTTGCAGGTTATACAAAAAGACATAATAATTCATATACAGTACAATACTCGTTGAGCTTTTTCTTCAAAGCTTACATGTCTACTTTGTTAATACCTTTACATGGCCATTTCAAAATGTGTTACCTATACCAATGTTGCTATTGTTAATTATATGCTTAGTATTTGACATCCATGACATTTTGTTATATTTTATGCATGCACGATAAGCGAGGTAGTATTAAGGTTGGTGGAGCACGCAGGAACAACTGGCCAATGATATTGATGGCAGTGACACATGGCGAGCTTGAACATTCGAATATATTCTATGCGTTTTCTTACATAATTTACATGAGCTCCCTATGCGGTTGCACTTATTTTCCTTTGCACTCTAGCAGCATTAGTTCAGTTATGGCATAGGGCCTTGGAGTACATTCTTCTCGGAAAAACATATAACATAAAACCCCGGAACACTTCTACCGTTTGCGCATAGCTACGGGGATATAGGTATTTCAACCAGAATGCCACATGAACACATACACTCTGCCATCTTCATGTAGGTTACATGTTTTATCAAACGGTCGTGGAGAAAAGGGTTTTATCACAGGCAGTTTGTATATTGGTATTTAGGGTCTCTACTTTTGCCAGGGGATCATTTTACAGTTCTTTTCCACCCCGGCCCTGCTGGTCGGGTCATACTGTGGACAGTGATACTCTGCGGAAGATGAATGTTACAGTGTTTGTTTCTAGCACTCGCTCATGTCCGTCTGGTCGTGGGGACGGCCTCTCAGCGAATCTGCCAGGGAGCTGCGGCCGCGGGGACAAGTGAGAACTCTCCAAGGGTGGGGGCCGCGCTGCGGCGCACAGGGCTCATGCCATTTTGATTTCACAAAATGGCTTCCAGGGCCTAGCTTAATACAGCACGTTTGGTCAATGTTTCAGCCAGTGGTTCACCCGCCACCTGGGCCCTGGTGGCAGGGGGGACCCCTGACGAGCCATGGACTCCACAAGGGGGGGGCTGCAGGGGAGGAGGGTCCCTTGGACCTATCCTCCCATACAAGGTTTACTACAATAAAGAGTTCAGCTGCCTACCTTGGTCTTTGCCATCCTTACTACATGTATATTTCTTACGGAGCAGAAAGAATTTGAAAGTTTTCATGAGCTACAACTAAAAGGAGCTTTTGTGTATCGGGCATTAAGCAGGATGTAACTCTGGTAAAGAGCAGCTAGAGCCAGGGTCTCCAACCTTTGCATTGGCAAGAACTACTTGCTCTTATGAATGCTAGCATGTCCCACACTTAGATGGAATTCTTGACTTTAGTCTGCTTGGCATCAAGACAGGATTATTAATGTTAGCATGTACCACACTTAGATGGAATTCTCAATTTTAGCTTGTGTCACATCTAGACAGGATTATGAATGTTAGCATGTACCACACTTAGATGGAATTCTCAATTTTGCCGTGCATCACATCTAGACAGGATTATGAATTTTAGCATGTACCACACTTAGATGGAATTCTCAATTTTGGCTTGCGTCACATCTAGAGAGGATTATGAATTTTAGCATGTAGCACACTTAGATGGAATTCTCAATTTTGGCTTACGTCAAATCTAGACAGGATTATGAATTTTAGCATGTACCACACTTAGATGGAATCCGTAACTCTAGATTTTGTGTTACATCTAGATAGGATTATGAATGCTAGCATGTACCACACTTAGATGGAATTCTTGACTATAGGCTGCGTCGCATCTAGATAGAAATGTGAATGTTAGCATGTGCCACACTTAGATGAAATTGTGAATGATGACAAGTGCAACACCCGAATGGAATCATGATCACTAGCCTTCCTCACATCTAGATAGAATTTTGAAATTGGCAAGCGCCACACACTCAGATGGAATAGTGAATGATAGCAAGCATCACACCTAGGCATAATTGCAAGGACAGAAAGGCCAACTAACCAATCCACTAACAATTTAATCTCTCTGCATACACCTCTCAAACTCTAACCAAATACAACCACAAGCCTAAAACGCAGCAATCTGCACAAACTTCACTACACTGCAACAACAAAACAAACCGCACATAGACTTGCACAACAGCACACAACAACTACTGACCGTAAAACACCCAAGCCCAGCCAACGGACCCACCGGGCTGAGGCTGCCAACAGCAAATCACTGCTCTCTTGCACTTTTCCAACTTATTCCCACTAACCTGCCCCCCTCTCCCTCTTTCAGAGCCGCCAGAGCGCCAGGGGACCACTCCGGTGGTGATAGTGCGCGGTAAAAATATCCTTTAACATAACATTAACATGAAATGGAGTCCATCGTTATGTTATTACAACGCCCAATGTTCCAGTACCTGAATAGAATTGGCAGATGTCTGCAGGTGCACTGCCCCTCCCCCCATACCTTTCACCAGCACATTTAAATAGAAATGCAACCTTTTAATCTCTTCACCTTGTCCGTGCTGCATAATGCATGGCTGATAGCCGCTGCCTTTGTGGCACAGTAGTGGCAGCTACATGGATCTATGTCAGAATGCAGCAAGCACACACGGAGCAGCCCAGAACCATTCATTTTCAATTTTAGTGAACAGTAGGTGAATATCGTACACAAGAAATCCCAAAGCACCTGCAGTGTGCATTTTAAAAACACACCCATGTAGACTATTAACAAACACAGATCACAAGAACTGATAAGAAGATGCAGCGTACTGAGAGTTTTATCCAGAAAGAAACGGAGGTGAAGAATTGCAGTTCCACAAATGGAGATCCGTCCTCACTCCGTCCTGGGGGATTTAGTAGACGAAGAGCAGCATTGACACATTTCATCTTAATAGGATTTATATACACCCGGTAGGACCCCCACTAATTGGTGAACACAAATTGGAAAAAGGAGGGAGGTAAACTTGACAAGGCGGCATAAGTCTTCACGGGAGTGCCCCATGCCAGAATTCAAAAGAAAATGGCAATGGAAGTGGCGGCGGCGGCAGAGGGTGCTGTGAAGTGATGATTCTGTGCGCAGGGGATACTGGCTGTGCCAATCCGTGCTGCAGCTAAACTCCAATCCATCACAGCTCCAAGACCAGGCGGTGGCAATAGATGGAAGTGAAGAATACAGAGTGCGTTGGTGCTCTGGGTGGGCAGCGAGCCTGGTTGGCCTCCGGTTGCCATCCACCTGTACCTACATAGACCTGCCTGCTCCCCTGATACTACCCGATGAAAAGCATCTGTGTGTGGGGTAGTGTTTTTTTTTTGGACTAGGAGACACAATGGTCCAGGGAACAGATGAAAAAACCACCCACAATCGCAAATGGCGTTATATTACTTTTCGTAACAGACCGAGTACTACCCAAAGAGGAGTTGTTGGTAACATTTGTGGCAAATGGTGTATGATGTTTATCCATTGGTCATTAACAATGGCCGAACCTACCAAATGAACAGTTTATTAACTCAAAAGGGTCTGCTTTCCTCAAAAAAGCCCCATCTCAGATCATAAGTGTTGGCCCATGTAAACACGTTGATGCGTAGCATTGCCTTATAGGGCAGGCTGAGCCTGATATGAGATAAAAAATACCCCCTAATGTATGTTATAAAGATATTGCAAAGCATAGGAGTTCCATAACCAAATAGAGTATCAAGGCCAAGCGCCTTTAAAACATCACAAATCTCAGATGTGACTTGTGTTGTTCACGAACGGTCGGGGGTATTTTACTCATAACAGATACATCAACACAGTATCATTCCTTTTGATACCTGTCGTCATGCTTAATCTAATTTAGGACATTGGCCCTCATTAGGACCCTGGCGTTAAGGGGTTAACGGTGCTGTAAAAGGTGTAACTGTAAACCCTTAACGCCTGATTATGAGGTCCCTTGCGGGACCCGACCTTAACGGCTGGTCTAGACCAGCTGTTAAAGTAGGGGCCCGCAAAGGGACTCTCGAGGTAAGTACGGTACCGCAATTTGCGGTACCGTACTTACCGCCTTCCCCATTCCCATTATGCCCTGTGGGGCAAAAATGGGAATGGGGAAGGGCCATGGTGGCATGGGGAATTACCGCCCCGCCAACCTTGGAATGGGGTGGTAATTCCCCATTCGGCCATGGCGGACTCCGGCATCGACCATGGTGCTAATAGCACCATGGTTTTCCGCCAGAGTCCTAATGAGGGCCATTGTATAGTTATTCATACACACACAAACACACAATAAATGAATAATCTGTTTGGAAATATAAAAATAAGGTTGTAATGGGTTGCAGAAAAATAGTTTGAGCAGCTAAATGTGTAGGCGTTTTATGGTTTAAAATCAATTATAACATGCAGATAGAGTCTTGTTCTCGCATGCGCACATAAGAATCACTATTAGGACTCTGGTGGAAAACCATGGTGCTATTAGCACCATGGTCGATGCCGGAGTCCGCCATGGCGGAATGGGGAATTACCCCCATTCCAAGGTTGGCGGGGCGGTAATTCCCCATGCCACCATGGCCCTTCCCCATTCCCATTTTTGCCCCATAGGGCATAATGTGAATGAGAAGGCGGTAAGTATGGTACCGCAAATTGCGGTACCGTACTTACCTCGAGAGTCCCTCGGCGGGCCCCTACTTTAACGGCTGGTCTAGACCAGCCGTTAAGGTCGGGTCCCGCAAAGGTACCTCGTAGTAAGGCGTTAAGGGTTTGACGGCGCCGACACCTTTTACGGCGCCGTTAACCCCTTAACGCCAGGGTCCTAATGAGGGCCACTGTCATAAGAAAGTTACTTATTTAAAGGTCTATGAAGTGTCACACATATTTTAGAAGAAAGGAATTTGAAAAACTAGTCATGGCTTCAGTGGCATATTTTACTCAATAAAGCAGCTTCTGTTTTTAAATACCCTCCATTCAACTTCCCAAAAATTATTCCTGGCATCAGAAAGCAATGGTGGCACTTACATAAAAGTCCACAAAAGGAATGAAGTATGAGTGCATGCCATAGCACCCCAACACACTCATGCGCATCATTGTTTCATCACCACATAGGATGTGTGAGGAAGCTGGGATAGGCTGGACCGAGTACTGCAGTGAGGGACCCACAACCTTCTTTACTGCTACTTTACGCCACGCGGAACGCTGCACTGTCTCACCAGGGTTTTGGGCTTAACAACCCGTTGTATGATTTCAGTATTTTGGAGTGTTTGAATATAAAACTTTAGATTTCACCCCACCTTAACAACAGCAAGTATGCATGGAAATGTTTAGATTCGGCAACTAAGCCGTATATAGAGATATAGGAAGCCATCCTATCAGAGTGTAAGGTGTTTCTCCCCTTGATTTGGTATGAAAGAATAAATAATCAGCAACCTGTATGAGACCTGAGTCTAGATACTCACACCTTACTGCACAAGTGCAAATGAAACCCAGGGGGAATAAGTTGTGACTCATCTGGTACACGCCTCTTGCAAACCTCTAGTATTTGCAGGGCGTGCTGAGGGGGATTCGGCCCTGACCTAGGGTCGTTCAGCCCTGATGACTGACTGTTGCATCAAAGAACCTGGTTAAATAAAACAGACACTTACATGGTTGACAATGCTAGGACAGCTTCTTTATGAGTGTGGAAATGTACAACGGGCAATCTTTACAACATTGGTGACTTTACACTTCCATGCGCCGGGAGTGGTGCGCTTGTGGTTTATACATGGAACCAAATGATTACTTAAATAACATTGTGTTACCGTAGTTCATACTTACTTCCAGAGCATCAGTTCAGTACCTTAGTAGGAGGGGTGGGGAGATGAGTATGTTTCATACGGGAATAAATAAATGCTTATATAGCCTCACTTCATTAACCTGGGCAGAGGGGTGTTTGAAATATACTTCATACATCAAATAAATATACTGCTAGGAAGCATGACTTGATTGACAGCTGATAATAAATTAATTCTCATTACCTCAGTAACCTGGGCAGAGGGGTGTTTGAAAGGGTACACTTCATACATCAAATACATATTTAGGTAATCTCAATTTGTTTTCATGTGAATGGGGAATAATTTAATTCTCACTAACCCCAACCTACTCTATTGATAGCTGCAGCCTACCACTCAGACCAATTACTTAACACAGAACAAACTTTACACACACAACTAGACGCCCAATAACTGACACACCCGACTCCAGAGCGACCCTTGTTCCGTACGGGTATAGCACCTAACTAACCTTCCCTCCTCATTTCTTTCCTCTTCTACTCATCCTGGACCTTAAGTTGGACTGCTAGTAGTGTTAGGTAAGATACCCTGCCGACTCAGGGTATTCACAGTTAGTGGAAGGCTGGGGGGAGGTGAGGGCAGGTTAAGTCTACTGGAATCCCACCTAATTCTGACTGTGTCTCCTCAGAGTACATTACAAGCTCATTCCGGAGGAGGTGCTGATGAGGCGCTCCCGGTAGACCTGTGACATCCGCAGTAATCTGGTGTTCCTGTGGTCTTTGACCCACGCCCTTTCAGGTGATTCGCTCCACTGGCTCCTTTGTATTTATTAGCCAGTGGGGTGTTTCATAGGGAAGGTCTTCCTTGTTCTCCCTGAGCACAAGTGTTACACTGACTTGAGTGCCGGTTCACCATACCTCCTTGGTGAGAATCTGATGATCCATTCCTCTGGATGGTGACTAATCCTTGGTAAGTACTCTGTGTACCCAGTCTCCTGAATGGTGACACTCCGAATGGTCTTCAGACACTGATTCTTAGTTGTCCACTGATGCCAGAGACCTGTCCATAGTTACCGGGTCTGAACTCTGTATGTGATCCTCTTGTAGTGGGAAGAAAAGTTTTCACAAATGCCGGTATCTTTCTCCTGTTCTCAGATTGTCCTTAGGGAACAGGAGGTGTGTGTTTCACATTTATGCCAGTACGCTATGCTTATGCTCTAAGAATCTTCATCCCCTTCCTCTTCTTCTTGAACAGGCCTGGATTTCTGAGGGCCTCTTAGACACTTCTGAGTTTGGAGGGGCTCCATCCTCCTCATTTCTTTGACCTGGGTCCTACAGATGGTACAGTATTTGGCTCAACAGGGTGGCAAACTTACCCGTGGGAGGATTCCTGGTGTTGATTTCTGGTGATCCTCTTACTGGGCGAAAGAGTAAATTCGGCAACAGCTGGAGCTATGTCCACATCATCCCCTATGGGTAGGAGGTGTTTCCGGTGGAGAGTCTTCACATCCGTCATGGAGCCTTCCTTTCGTAGTCTGAATACAGGCAACCCTGTTATCTGTTGCTCAATAATCCCAACTGTCTCCTAACTTGTTGTGTCCTCTTTTCCCTAAACTCCTTATGAGCACCCGGTCACCAGGCTGTAAATTATGAAATTTAACTTGATGATCATATCTTTTCTTGTTTTGCAGAGCATTCTGTTCCTCAGAAGCTTGCGCCAGTTGGAAGGCTTGAGACAATTGTTCTTGAAGATCTTTCACATATTTGCGGTAATTCTCCACACCAGTTCCATCAGAAGAGACCCCAAAACTCAAGTCTATGGGCAGCCTGGCATCTCTTCCAAACATAAGCTTATAGGGGGGTGAACCCAGTGCTGTCATTCTTCATACAATTGTATGCATGAACTAACGTCATCACATGCAGACTCCATTTGAGTTTCTCTTTGGCACTCAGCATGCCCAGTATACCCAACAATGTGTGACTGAAACGTTCAGCTTGCACATCTCTTTGTGGCTGATAGGGGGATGTCCAGGTTTTCGTTACCCCAATCAAATGCATAAGTTATTTGATGAGCTTGGATTCAAAGTCTCGCCCTTGATCAGAATGTAGGTGTGCGGGCCAGCCATAATGTACAAAGAAATTGTCCCAAAGTACCGTGGCTATTGTGGTAGCCTTCTGATCTTTAGTTGGATATGCTTAGGCATATCGGATAAAATGATCGTTTACCACCAACACGTTCTGAGTTCCGCTATTGTCTAGTTCAAGGCTCAGGAAGTTGACACAGACTAAATCCATGTGTCCAGAGCTCTGCAGGTGCTGGAGTGCTGTGGCTGGACGGCTGAGCCTTTTCCAGCGATGCATCTGGCGCGGTAGTGAGCCTTTTCCGGGTGATGCATCTGGCGCAGTTGTGGCAATATTCGTCTACTTCCAGGCCCAATCGAGGTCAATAGAATCTGCTTCGGACTAACTCCAGTGTTTTTTCGCTCATCAGATGCCCATGTTGATCATGAAGGGTGCGCAGTGCCATTGGACGTAATGAGCACAGGAGCACAAGCCGGTGTATCAGTCGCCCTTTAAGTTGACTCTCCTTGTACAGCACCCTACCTTTCAGCACTAGCGACTTCCATTCTTTGCAGTAGGTCTGCTGATTTGTCAGGTTTCTACTGTATGGTGGCCCCTCAGTTTCATTTCTTTTGCATGGAGCACCTGCCATAGTTCTGGGTCTCTCAGTTGTGTTTTGTCTCAACTCAGCTCGGGTCATGTGGGGCAATTCGAGGCTTTAGACTGGTCCTGGTCGCATCACAATAGCTCACCGGAACCCCCTTAGCTGTTCCCCCAAGGCAGTCGATAAGCGCTGCCTCAGCATGCTGGAAGGTTTAATTCCTACAAATAGCTTTCATCATTGCCACAGAAGCCATATCGATGGGGGTAGAGTCTGATATATATTTGGCAAGGGAGTTTTCTGGATAGGGCATCAGCATCAATATGATTGATTCCAGGGCAATACTCCAATTGAAAGTTGTAAATGGACAAGGCCACTAACTAGTGATGTCCAGTAGCATCCAACTTGGCAGACAGTATGTAGATCAGTGGATTGTTGTCTGTTCTCACGGTGAAAGTGGCTCAGTGGAGATAGTCATGCAGTTTCTCAGCCACCCCCACTTCAGAGCCAGGAATTCTAACTTATGTATAGGATAGTGCATCTAGGAGCGGCTCAATTGACGACTGGCATAGCCCACAGGACTCACTGCGCCATGCTGTTCTTGATAAAGCACTGCTATGTTGGCGAACCCTTGCGCAAGCCTTCGATAATAATTGCAGAACCCCAGGAAGCTTCTCATCTCCTGCAGATTCTGTGGGGGTGCCAGGTTTTCGAGAGCTTCCAACTTGGCTGGATCCTTCGGCTGACACCACATGGCAAATATACATTACACTGGTTCGACAAAACTGGCACTTATCCAAGGACACCTTCAACCTGTAACGCTCACCTGGCTCCCACGGAGGCGCTGGTCTGGTCTGGGTTGCTGTGGCCTCTTCAAGCGTGATGCGCAGAATTCGGACCACCGATTGAACAGGACCCCCAAATCTTGCTTGTCTGGTCCGTAGGAATATCCTTCTGCAGATGAGAAAGGGGATTAACTGTCTGCTGAATAATGTGCTTGCTCCCCCCTTTCCCCCTTCGTTCTCCTCCGACTTCCTCCAAAACCCCCGGTTTAAGCTCACCTTATGGTTTGGAAGGATGAACTCTCCATCCTGCTTCTGGTGCAGGGGCGCACGTTCGTCCTGTTACTTCACTGGTTTTCAGAATGGCGCTGGCAAATCCACTTGACTTTACTGAGCGATACGCCGTAAGTATGAAGATGCAAAAGTTCAAGTGTGAGCCTCCTTTTATGTTGTCTTTTTCTGTCCTTTATTTCATGTGCAGAACAAAGGCGATGCGTTGAGGGGTTAAATTGCCGGGGTAAAATCAGGTGAGTCAGTGATGAGGGCGACCCCTCTAAATGTCTTTATAATTCCCCAGTAATGTCTTTTGTCCTTTCCCCATAGGGGCCGGGGTGCGGTACCTGCCAGAGATGAGGCGCCGACCCGAGATGTGGAATGGCTCACCAAGAATAGCCGGTAAGTAGTATGGCTGAAAATCCAGCTTTCCTCTTGTGTTCCCTTGCTCACCTTTTGTCTCTTCTTCTCTCCCTTAGGTGTGGTGCAGAGATGTGGCGACTGGCACTGAGAGCCGCGATGGAGCCGGGCGGCGTCTCGGGAACAGGTGAGTGAAGCGCGGCACTGCAGCGAGCAACGCGGTGCTTTTAAATGGAAGTCTTCCTTCAGGAATGCTGGCGTGAAGATTCTGGATGGAGTAAGAAGGTTGAAATAGTTCTTGGTTTTCACCTTTCTCTTCTCTTATTCTCTTACAGGTGTTCCAGGTTCGAGGCGGGCGTGGCTGGAGTCCAGGTGCAGGAGCAGACACGGTGAGCGTTCAGCTGCTGGGATGCAGAACAACGCGAAGCACGTGTGGCTGTCCGGGTGTGGCTTAAATAGCCTTGGAAGAAGTTCCAGGTGGGTATTCTTCCACAGCCCCACCCAAGTAACAAAATAGTTCCTTCAGAAAAATAGTCCCTCCTAAGCCTCATTTGACTTGGTTCTTCATGCAGCATGGTCTGCATCAGGTGAGTGTGCAGCATGGTCTGCTTCAGGTAAGTGCACCAAACACTTCCCTTTATGAGCCTGGCGCCTGATGTCCAACATGAGCCTGGCGCCAACGGTGCCAGGACAGAGTCCAAAGAGCCCCTATAAAGGGCCGCTGGGCTTTTACCCGGGGGCGTGATGCCTGCTCCCGGGGGTGCTGGGCCTGGCCTGGTGCTCCGGGGGTAGGCATCATGACACAACCCTTGCTGCTGAATTCGATCCAAAACCTTCAGTAGCCTTTGGTGATGTTCTTCTAAGGTCTGTCCAAAAACATCATCCAGGTATACCAGAACCTTGAGTAGATTCATGTCATCCACAGTTCTTTCTATCAGGCGTTGAAACGTGGCAGGCACTCCCGATATCCCCTGTGTCATTCGAGTAAACTGGTAGAACCCTAAGGGGCAGAAGAATGCAGTCTTTTCTTTGTCTTCGGGCAGCATAGGAATTTGATAATACCCACTCCGTAGATGTAGTAATGAGAACCATTTGCTCCCAACCAGACAGTGAAGAGCCTTGTCCACTTGATGTGTGGTGGATTGATTGGGGACTGTTCTGCTGTTTAGGTGCCAGTAATCTTTGCACAGTCGCACATCATTGTTTTTCTTTCATGCCACCACTATGGGGGAAGCATAAGGGCTTCTGGATTCCAGGATGATACACATCAGCCGGTGATAGTCTCTGTGACCTCTCTTGGAACAGGGTGACATCACTTAAACTGATGTGATGCTTCACCCCATTGGCTTCACCTAAATCCAAGTCACTGGTTGAAAAAACATCTGCCCACATGGACAGCTGTCATGTAGATGATCTTTCTTACATTGGCCGTCATGTTGATCCTGCTTCTCCATGCCTTTCTTGAGGTAGGCCTGTTAATTAGCCGGGTGCATCTTCAAAGATTTTGCAAACTGTGGACCGGCCATTTCCATAAGCATCTTGGCTAGCGTGCCGAACAGAGCTGATGATGTGCCCATGACCAGGGGTACCTCCGGATTCGGGTTCCTTGTGGTGCACAGGCTAGGCTGTCAGATTTTCCTACCCCGTCACTTTTTCCTACCCCTGGGTGGGTTGCCCAATGCCTGCTGTCGGTAGGATTTTCTGACGGGTAGGAAAAAGTGACAGGTCAGGCTGTCAGATTTTCCTACCCCGTCACTTTTTTCTACCCTTGGGTGGGTTGCCCAATGCCTGCTCTCGGTAGGATTTTCTGACGGGTAGGAAAAAATGACAGGCCAGGCTGTCAGATTTTCCTACCCCTTCACTTTTTCCTACCCATGGGTGGGTTGCCCAATGCCTGCTCTCGGTAGGATTTTCTGACGGGTAGGAAAAAATGACAGATCAGGCGGTCAGATTTTTCTACCCCATCGCTTTTTCCTACCCCTGGGTGGTTGACTAGCCCAATGCCTGCTGTCGGTATCGGTAGGATTTTCTGATGGGTAGGAAAAAGTGACAGGCTAGGCTGTCAGAATTTCCTACCCTGTCACTTTTTCCTATCGGTAGGATTTTCTGACGGGTAGCAAAAAATGACATTACAATTCCTGTCAGATTTTCCTACCAATAGGATTTTCTGACAGATAGCAAAAAGTGACGTTACACCGGGTCTCTAAGAGTGTTACTTGTATTAATGCTGTCAAAATTGGCACTGGTGATGGTGCTGTA
The DNA here is from genome assembly GCF_040938575.1 of Ambystoma mexicanum. NCBI lineage: Eukaryota > Metazoa > Chordata > Amphibia > Caudata > Ambystomatidae > Ambystoma > Ambystoma mexicanum. The sequence goes on along the minus strand of NC_090934.1, from coordinate 379,825,035 downwards.
AGACTACAGCTGCCATAGCTCCCAACCTTTTTTGTCACGAAGGCGGGTGAAAATTTTCTTTTTGGCGGGTGAGAGGCCCATAAAAGTGAATGGGCGTATGAGGAGCTTGGCGGGTGATTCATCAGCTTTCAAGGCGGGTGACACCCGCCAAAAGCGGGTGAGTTGAGAGCTATGCAGCTGGCCAGCATTTAACATGGGTTTGAGAATGACTATATGGATCTATACTACGCAGAAGAGTGTTCAGTTGTCGTTAGGTCGTCTGCAATGTAGTCTGATTGCTGAAACTTAATGTTACACTATATATGAAGTCACTGTTTGTAGTTGTCGGGCTCCAAGCACTTGTTGATGCAACAACTCACATCAGCACGGTCCGCACCTGCGTCAAAAAACAGCTCCCAGAATGTCCAAGAAGCCTTGGGGCACAATTTTACCGGCACCACTCCCCCTGGGCCATCAGACACTGTCAAGCAATGAGATTCAGCAGGTTGTGAACAGGCTGCATTCAAGCACAAAATGTACAGGCTGTGGAACGGCGGCTCTGATTCGACGAGCGAAAAGTGCCAAAGCCCTGAGGCTGAGCCCAGAAAGGTTGATCAATCTCTTGGAAAGACTGACCGTGCACTCTGCCAAGAAAGCACCAGATCAGAAGAGGATCGCCCATGGCAAAATAAAGCAGATGGGCGTTGTGAACTCCTATGCCTGGAAAGGCTGGAATTAGTGTAGCAACGGTTGGCAATAGGGCTCGGGGATGAAATAAAACCCGAGGTCAAACCAGCTTGTTAAAATGAATAGAAAAAAATGAATCAAAAAGCATAAGTATTTTTCATGAAAACTATTTATAGAAAAGTCGGGGCTGAGTTTTTGGTCCGCCTTTTATGTTCATAACTCCGGACCCTCTCTTGACTCTGTCGAATTACTAGGTTCCGTTCGTGTCCCTCCTTTGTTTTCATAGCCCGGTTAATCTTTCTGTCTACTACTAAGCACCACACTAACACTTTGACGTTATGATGCTGGTAACAGCTCGAGCCTGTATGGCTGTAGCCTCAACAGTGCGCAGCCGTAACAGCACGTCTTCTGTAGTGCGTGTGACGACAGAACGCTGGAGCGCGCTGTATCACCCAGCACAGGAGCAGTGGATCTGGCTCAACTCTGAACGTCTCGATGGGGAAAAAGACACGGGCGGCGCCGGGCCGGAGACCCATCCTGCAGCTGTCCCCACCCGGGCCCCGAGGAGAACTTGGGGAGCGTGATGAACCGATAGAGGAGGAAGGTGAGGCGAAAACTCTGGGTTGAGAGTGCCCAGGGAACGGCAGCCACCGGGTGTGTGTAGGAGACCGGGCTTGAAGGCGACATAGGTGTAAACTGGGGCAGACAAAGTAGGTGATGTGGTGCATGGGTGACGGTGGGTCTGGGTTAGTCTAGGAGAGAGTCCGAATTGAGACAGATATGCTTCGGAGCAGCCTGGACATGTGTGGATAGACCGATGTTACCAGGGACTCGGAGGGAAGGAAGTTGCAATTTTACGGTGAGTGGGGGTACATGGGGTGTTGAGGTTCAGCAGTAGCAAAAGAACGTAGATTGAACTCACAGGGGGTGGGGGTTATTCTGCTAGACCCCTGAATGGAGGATTTCGGTTGGGGACGAATGGCACTCTGTTTTTTTGGTCACCTGACGAAAGGCAGAACGGGTTGCCGCTGGACCTTCTCGAGGGCGAGGCTAAGTTGAATGCGCGGGTTGTTTACCCAGTTGTCAGATTTAGAGGGGCAAATCGGGTCTGAAGGTGCAAGTTGGCATATAAACTGTAATGATTACGCTTTCCGTCTAACTTAAGTCAAGTGAGTTGATTTACAGCTTTGTCAGTCAAGCAGACAAGTCATGTGGATAACGTTCTCTTCGCTGATCTTTTCACAAGCAAACACGAATTCTAAAGGAAAAATGCTAACGTATAACTGTGATGGGCCTTATGCATTTTTAAAGTCCTCCATAGAATGTGCTATGTTATTGCTGCTAGAGGACTTATTTGGTATGTTAAGTGCTAAATCTCATTTGATCCCGCTTACTTTTAACCTCAGGCTCCGGGAAGTGATCGGTTTGACCGCACCATTTTTAACTTACAATGCCACAGTGTTCAATTGAAATACGTGCCTAGTAATCTGTACTGGTGTAATAATTAAACTTGTGATATTGGTGTATCATCCAGTATAATTATACAAATTAAATGCTTGTGTGGCATTATTTCGTTTACACCAGCAGCTGAATTGACTCACGCTATGGGATATATGTTAATGAAGTATTAAGACTTCGCCAGTAGAAGTATGAGCCACAAGTGTATCGGATCAACTGCGTAGCGGAGACTTTTTCCACACGGATCCGTCTTCTATTTTATGAGAAGTTTTACTGTCCGCAATTTCAAAGGTTTCACGAGTTAAGTATGGTTACTGTTTAAAAAAAAGACAGTTAACCCCGTGAGGAGTATCCAAGAGTGCAAACCCAGCGTTGTACAGATATTAAGAAACCAATGCTTTAGGACACGTTAAATGTTTCTTTGTTGGTTCCCCTGACGAATTTCCCTACACCATTTTGTAACGAGTTGGGAATGTAACATGTCGGGAATAGCCACTGTGAGATTGTTCACACAGTTACATTGAGGCATTAGGAGCCTAACGGGTTACATAGTCCTTAGGGCAGACTGGGCAAATGCATGCAGTGAATGGGGTGCTAACACAAGCTGAAATGGGAGCCTGCCTAAAATGAAGGAAAGTCCTTAGAGCATGACGTCCTGGGAGCAAATAACGGGGGAAGCCGTCGGGTCATAAAGGAACAGTGTTGGGCTTCATTAAGACCTTTTGGTATTCGAATGAAGCTTACACATCCACCATGCTTCTTTAAAATGGAGTGCATTCTTGCTGTTGAATCTTTCTTGCACTTTATCAACCACCCACCAGGTAAGAGTCTGGGCCATGTTGGAACTCAGTGAAGTGGGAAACCAGGGGAGCAGCGTGGTTCTTGCAGTGTATCCTGGATCTGTGCTCCTATTTTTTTTTTTTTTATGAATGCGTCTGGAGTTTTGGCCTACGTAGCGTAGGCCACAGGGGCATTGGATCACATATATCACATTGGCCGATTTACAGTTGGAAAAGTGTTAGTTGCCAGTCTTTGCAGTCTATGGGGAAGGAGTTGATTTTCTTAGTCTGTTTGCATGCAGTGCAAGATCCGCATGGATGGTGTCCCCGGATCTCCCTCATATTCCGTAGTGTGGAACTTGTGGTTTTCTTGCTGTTTCTGGCATGGGTCAGTAGGTCCTTCAAGTTTTTAGACCTCTTAAGGGCCATTCTGGGTCTGGGTCCAGCTGGGAGACTTAGTTGGATTAGGGACCAGAATTTCTTGATAAGTCCCTTGAGTTTGGATGTGCTTGGGCCAAATGTGGAGACACGGGCCATGATGTTATCTGTCGTTGTCTCATGTTGCCTGGGTACAAATAGTGTTTCCCTTGATGTGAACCAAGCTCTTTTCTGGGTATTCCTGATCAGTTTATTCGGGTAGCCCCTCGCTGTCAATTTTTGCGGTAGTTCACTCGAATATTTCTGGAACTCCTCAAGCTTGGAGCAAATTCTGCGTATTCTAAGAAATTGTCCATAGGGAAAATAATCACATAGATATTTGGGGTGGTGACTCCTGTAGTGCAGGACCGTATTCCTATCGGTGGCTTTTTTGTAGCTGGAGCACTTCAGTCTGCTCTCCTTAGGTGCAATAGTGAGGTCCAGGAAGTTGATACTCGGACTGCTTTTTGTTGATGGCAACTTCAATCTCCTGTGTGCATGCGTTGAGCCAATTGAATAACAGGCCAAGGGTGCCGCTGTCACCTTTCCAAATGAAAATGATAGTCTATGTACTGGTACAACAGTGTAACATAGTCGATATGCGGGTTGGAGATGTTTAGCACGTGTGCGATACTCGGCCATAAAAACGATGGCCATGCTGGGTGCAAAAACGGCCCCCTTAGCTGTCCCACTTGTTTGCACATAGACCGTATCATTAAATGAGAAAAAGTTGTTATTCCGGGATACCTCAAGCAGCTCGACTATGAAATTGATGGGGACTCTCTTTTGGGACATGTGGAGTATAAGGTGGCTTCTTATACACTCCACTGCGCTGTCTTGGGGAATGCTGGTGAATAAGCTCTTGATATCCAAAGAGACCAATAAATCTTCAGTCTGGTTAAAGGGTTGGTTCTCAGATTTGGAGATCGTGTCTCAGGTATGTTGTGGTGCGTTGACTCAGCGGATTGAGGAAGTGGTCCATACATTTCCCTATGGGTTCCAGGATGGAGCCACCCCCCGAGACTATAGGTCTCCCAGGTGGTGTGGTGCGGTTTTTATTTATTTTGGGGAGAGCATAAAATGCTGGTGTCCTCTCTTCTGAAGAGTTCAGAAATGCTGCCTCCTAATCAGTGATCCACTGTTGTGCCAATGCATATCTAGTGACCTCTTGAATTTTGGTTTTAATGTCAGGCGTAGAGTCTTCATTTTTTTTTTTTTTTTTTTTTTTTTTGGGTAGTTATCCTCAACATTCAGGAGGGCCATTACCATTTCATTGTATTTTATGTAATTTTGCACCACAATGACCAGCCCCTCCTGCCCCCCAACCCCCTTGTCAGCTGCTTTGATGACTAAGGACGTGTTGTCGCCCAGGGTTTTCAACGCTCTTCTTTCTCCTGTCGTCAAGTTATATCTTAGTTGTTCCGGGGTGGTCTGTAGTTTGTCTGATACATTTGTAACCCGTTAGGGGCACAGCATTTTTATTAGACAATGAACTTAACTATGTGTTGCCCCCCCCCCCCACCCGGACGTGCAACCACTGGTTGCACACGTGCTCCTCCTGGTGACACTTTTCCCTAGCGCACTGTTGCATTTACACAGCTTACCTTCTCCTAAACCGGCAGAGCCAGCCCAGGCTCTGGACCAGGACTACCTCTCCAGCCAGGACCCTTTTCTATATGTAAAGCCGTCGCGCTCTCCCCTTGGTTTTACATGTTGGCGCTCCCGTACAGGCCGCTTACATGCCCCTCTATGTCCTCAGAGGTTCTTATTTGCAGCACCAGAATTTTCCTGCACAGCTGCCTCACCCAGATGGTTCAGTCCTCCAAGGGCTAGGATGTTTGCCTTCCCCCCCCGTTCCTTCCACTCCATAAGGTAGCATATTTTTGACTTATGTTACCACTGCCCCAGAGTGCCCATGACACTGCAGCTCCACTCATACCGCCTCCCCCTTCCATTTCAGCTCCACAGACACAGGGACTGTGTTTACTCCATTTACTGGATCCACCTTGCGGAATCCCAAGTTATCACCCAACATTTAACGTGACTCTTTAGCTTATGGGTATTGCCCCTTTTTTCTTTCCTCCATCAGGCTACACTGCCACGAATACCTTGCTATACTTACCCACAGGGTCCCTTCACCACCACTTTGTGAGTCCCACTACCTCCTGGAGGACCCCAGCGCACATACCCCAGCGGGACCGTGCAACCCCACCTCATTGCTGCTCCTCGCCCCCTTAAGATCAGCCAGCCCTGTTGGAGTACCCAGCAAGGTTAAAGTTATGGTTACTGGAACAAGACATTTCGCTATTGTAGATGTATACAAATGTTTTTACCCTCTTTCATCACATAAGCGCCCTTTTTAACACACTCTATTCTTGTATGTCCCTCATACAGAGAGACTTGATTACTGGCCCTAGAAGAAGGCTCCCCTTCCATCGAGCCGAAACGTCTGCAGCTACTGTGCCCACTGTTTGGGTCTCGCTTGAGTCTGCCACCATATCTGTAACCTTAATCCTAGACATCGACCTTTCCAGAGGTCATCCTTCTGCCGGGCATAGGAGTACCTCCACTGAGGTCGCCCAATTGGATTAAAAACTAAGACTGTGTAACAAACACACTATCCACACAGTCTTTACATCACATGATGTCAATGTTCACTTATGCAGTATAAGTCACATCATGTATGCTTACTGTCTTTTCACAGTGTTGTAGGCCACAATATGCTGTGGTCATTTTCTGTGTTTGATCATTCCTGCTGTAAATGTTCAACAGTTTGTATGGTCACTGTAATGTTCCCTAGATACGGTGTTGTAGCATAACGGGCACCACGGATCGATTTATGATATGCTGAACTTTCTAAAAACACAGCAGCTAAATAATAAAGGGCTGTTTAACTACTACAGTGGATATTGTGTATTTCTAGGTTGCTGACCCATGAGACAAAGTTGTCATTGCCCCATTGGCTTTATATAAGGGTTCAAATGTTTCTGCATTAAATAATTGCAAAGACTCTAATTCTAGAGGGTAGGACACCCCCCGCCCCCTGTTCACTGTTTAATAAAAGGCATTTAACCCCCGTGAGGAGTATCCAAGAGTGCAAACCCAGCATTGGACAGACGGATGTTAAGAAACCAATGCTTTAGGACATGTTAAATGTTTTTGTTACGCTGACTAATTTCCATACACCATTTTGTAACTAGTTGGGAATGTAACACGTCAGGAATAGACACTGTGAGATTGTAGAGTTACATTAAGGCATTAGGAGCCTATTGACTAGGTTGAATTGAAGAAACCAGTAAAGATAGAAAGGGTTCCAGACTAGACATGAGTATGTTAGAATGTGTAAAGTGCTAGTAACATTTTTGTGTCTTTTTGCTTTCGTTTTTTCTTCCCCTTTCTTTTCCTTTTAGACTTGTTTTTTTCACATTGGTTGTTTTAGGAGAGGTCTTTTGAGAGATGTTATATTTTTTTTATTTTATTTAGAATAATTTTTTGGTTCACAATATTTGTTTTGCGTTTTTAGTGATTTATAATAAAGCCATTTATTTATGCTATTATGTTGTGAGGTTTTAATGTTAATACTCAATGACAATTGCTGAATTTGAATACAGCATAGTTTCCTGTTGGGTTCGTAGTCTTGAGTTTATTCCCTGAGGGGTGCCTTCTTGGCGCTTTGACCGATTATAGGGAGTATTTGAGAGGTGACGGGACTTCCATGTAAAATGTATTGCTGTTAGAGGGGCTACCCAAGTCCTCTTTGAGTTTTTAAGTGTGTAGTGTGGATCAACATTTTATTTTTTATTTTTTTTTATCATAGATTTTTCAGAACCAGCCCTGGGGGAAGGTTTGAGAGGTCATCCTATTTGATGATCGGGCAATTGGCATGTTGGTCTAAGTTTACCTTGATAGCTTGGCTTGACGTAGCAGTAAGGCAGCTTCGGGGGGGGGGTGGTATAGTCCAGTTTACCCAACATAAAGCATGTGTTCCTTTCCACTAGCCTGGGGAAAATAACTGACCCTTTGACTAGGGGGAGAATCCGTAGGGAGTGAGCACTTCCCCCCATTGATCTCACAGCACATCTTCCTCTGAGCTCATGAATGTGTACCCTCCTTAGCTTTTACCACAGTAGCGAGGGGAGGCTGCCATAAGGTGGAACATAAAAGCATGCAAAACCTTGATGATCACATGGGAAAGGGAAATGGAAGTTATGACGAAAGTAGGAGAAACTTTAACGTTTTCAACTACAATATTAAGCTGCAAACTTCCTTTAAAAACATTCACGGCTAAGGGTGAACTACAGGGGCACACAACCCATTTAAACACCGATATTAGAATCCACAAGACAAATGCCAACAAGAGATCGGCTATTAGAGCCTCCTATAGAGAATCAGCTACACAACCCTTTTTTTTATTTTTTATTTTTTTTTTGGTTTCTATTTCTTTTGGAAGCTAAAAGAAAAATTACATTCAAACACAAAATGTTCCTTAAATTGGTAAGGTGCGACACTCACATTACGAGAAACCAGGAGTTGATCGAGACTCAAATAGGTAACTGTGCGTCTTAATTTCTGGTCAATATTGGGGAGTGCAACTAACAAAAAGCTCCGAACAGCGGGGGATTGTTACATCAGGGCCCAGGTTTGGGAGGAATACTCAATGAAAAAGTACTCATTGTCAGAAAAGGAAGAGGGTTTCATACCAGCGGGGAAGAGGGAGACACGCCAATAAAACATATCCTTGGGAGCCATGACTATTTATGTTGGGCCATTAAAGTAAGATCTTCAGAGCTCCAGTGCCAGACAATATTCTGCTGATACTTTATTAAACAAAACCAATAAAGTACCAATCCGCTCTGGGAATTATTCAAACGCGTCTGTCTTACACACAAGGTCCTAGACACATCGAAGCAATCGCCCATAATCCCCATCTGCAAGAAAGGGTATAAAATGAACCTAGCAAACTTTAGGCCAATCGCCTTGTTGGATTCTACCAGCAACACATTTACGCCACATTGCTCCTAAAAGAGCAAAAGGCACAGATCAAAAAATGTAAGCTCTTGTCTGTATCCCAAGTGGGATTCCGTGCAGGAATGGGTACCCCTCTAAATGCCTTTGCTATTGCGCACATCTGTAAAGGAAAAAGCAGTAGGTACCCTCTACATGGCGTCTATCGACATGACAAACGTGTTCTTACCGTCAGTGGAGGACGGCTGTGTAACAAACTTCAGGCGGCAGGTGTTCCATCTAACCTGCTACGGCTGCTGGCTCTGCTACGTACTGACATAACTGTGAGAGTAAGATTGGACAGGGAGGGTACAATGATGTCTCCTGTCAACACCTCGTTGGGTTGAGGCAGGGTCAGGTTGGGTATGGTCACACTTGACTGGATAGCGTTTGAGGATGAAATTGTACTCTTTGACCTCACCCCTATTCGTCTGTAGAGAAAACTCAACCTGTTCCACATCTATGCAGCAGAAAATAATCTAAAAGTGAATGGTTCAAAATCAAGAGTTCTAGTGTTTTCCACAAAACGCAGACCGAAAACTCTGACCCTTGAGGTGGGTGAAGACCTCGCGGGTGGGTGAATAACGACCAGAGAGAGTAAATTCCCTCACTTACCTGGGATACAATGTCTATAAGTCCACTTCAACGCATTCTGAGATTCAGTATCTGAACGCAAAATACAGCTCTTTATTGGCAAAAAAAGTATATGCCCTGCTGTCTTTATTTTCTTCTTTTTTTTTTTTTCCTTCTCTTCCTGAAACCTCTAATCCAGTTCTATTTGATGCAAGTGGAACCAACCATACTATATGGATTGGATATCGGGCCAAAAGAACTTTTTTGGGGGGGGTGCGGGGGGAAGTAACAGAAATCTGGGCATATTATGCAAAGGGACATTAGGTCTGGCAAACTCGGTTCCAAACTCTGTGGTGAGGCATACGTTTGGGCTTGTTTCTCTAGCTAATATAGCAAAGTGGAAAAAATTGACAGCTTACGCCAAGTTGCTAAATCCACCCATTCAATCTTAGTATGAAGGCTGGAGAAAAGATCAAACGCGTAACTCTGCTCTTACAGTTACCAAATTGAATGCCCTTTTCGCTGTGCTGGGTTCCTCGACAGAAGAGCTGGTTATGAACCCTGCAGGGGTGAAGAGGAAACTATTCCAGCACAACTGGGTAAAAAAACTAACGAGGACCTGGCCTCCTACACCCTCTTATAAAGAATACGCAAAGCTTAATTACAAAAGAGAATATCTATCAAAATACCTACTCGTCGTTCCCTGTTTAAAAAAAAAAAAAAAAGCGGAACTTGGAATATGGAATATGGTCTGCTGGACATCAGTCTTAAAAAGCTAGAGATGTTAAATTCTGATGATGAACCTTAGAGTGTAATTGTATTTTTCTCCTTTCTTTTTGTTCTTTTTTATCAACTAGATGAAGTTGAGTTAGATGATTGAAATGAACTATGTTATGAATTTTGTTTTCACCGTATATTTGTTTTTGGGGTGGGAACATTGGTATACTTGGAAATTGTCTAACATGAATTGTTTTTTTGTGAAAGGCTCCTACTTGCTTGCTTGTGAGACCCAAAACACAAAAGAAAAGCCCTTCAAAAACGCAAGCAACACAGCCTAACACAGGAATAGAAAAATATTGTATCCGGCCTTTAAATCTATAACGCATACCTACTGAGATCACCTACACTTTACACTTGCAATAGTAATGCAATTTCTGAAACAGTAAAACTCTAGGTAGTAAAGTGAAGGGGAAAAGCAGTGCATTGCAATTCAAAACATGTACCATACTGTAATTATGGTGCACTTATAAAGTCCTAGCCTACCAGGTAGTAGCCCTAGTATCGCTAAGTCCATGTTCCAGGAGTCTACTGCTGGAGAGAGTTCTGTAGAAGTCTGAGCAAGAAGTGGCAAAGCCAATGGGTGGGTAACGATTGCATGTAATTTTATCGAAACCAAAATAACAGATTCCTTTTTTGTTCGTTTTGGGCTGCCCCAAACAACCTATTTTTCTCCTAATACTCCCCCCCCCCCACTCCCAGCCCATTAAAAAAAAAATGAAAAACAAAAAAATGTCTCAATTTTGTTATTTTTAGTTCGTTGTAATGGGATTAGTGATTTTGTAATTCGTTATAATTGCTGCAAACCTTGGGTAACAGCTTCAGAAGAAATTCGCTTTAAAGGATTGAAGGTAGAACCGTTTTTAGGGGTACTTTTCCCAATCCCACTCCACCTGGAGTTAGCCTTGGGGTGAAGGGAATCCTTGGCCAGCACTCAGTTGATCACGTCCAAGCATATAGGAGTTAGGGAGTTGGCTGTTCACCCTTATAATCCCTATGGTGGGTTGAAAACAGATTTGCAGGCTTCTGCTCCATAATGTGACTCTCTGATGGGCCATCCCCAGGGTCCTCAGAATTACTGAGCCACTTAAGTCATTGGGTCCAATTTCATGGAGTCCATGGCCTGCTGTAGCAGTACTAAGATCACAGGTCTCACCCCACGAGGACATAAAACAGGAAGCAACTCGGATAACACGGCAGTGGTAGCAGGCAACATTTGTGGCAACAAAGACACAGCTCCAGACAGGCTCCTCTTTACACAGGATAGCAGCAGCTGCCGTAGGACTGTTTGTAGGCCACAAGTTGGTGGCCTGCGAGTCCCAAGTTGCAACTCGAGGATGGCGCTGATGCACAGGAGATGCTTTGGATGAAGCTGGTCAGCCCAGAGGATGATCCCAGGGCAATTTTAAAGGGCTAGTTGATGCCACCCGTCCAAGGGTCGAAGCACAGATGAGGGTGTCTTCTATTGGGCATTGCAGAGAGGCAGGAGTTCACTGGGATTTGGTTGCCTTCAGCGGGCTGCTCCTCTTCTTCAGGGTCCTGTCTCTAGTTGACGATCTGAGGATTCAGGCTGGTGGCTGCCCCAGCCTATTGTCGGACTGGAACCGCAGTGATAAGGCCTGTTCGATCATGGACTGGCTCTCGCCCAACATCTGCCAAGCAATGGACATTTTATTGCTGCAATGTGGATTGGGACAAAACATTTCCAATCTCAGCGTCGACCAGGATGCCCACACTGCCACTTTGCATTGGAAAATCAAGCCCGAGCCCGTGAAAGAACTTGTTTGGAAATGGCATGTCCTGGCATAGAGGGAGGAAAAAGGCCAAAATGTAAGATGGCCAAAAGACGGTGAAAACGTGTGCCGCTCCAGTTTTGAGGATATTGTACTTTAAAATGGCATTATGGGGTAAAGCATAAAAGTGCAGTAGGTAATGAAGAACAACGCAGTAAAAATATCCACTGCCTGTCCTGCATACCTCAAAAAATGTAAATGTTGCAAAAGGAAAGGGATGCATAGTATTCCTCGAGCACTTCACTGTAAGGTGATGTGTGCTACAGCAAAGTTTTTTAAAAAAAAAGGAATCTTGCATGGGGGCAGGGTCCCCTCTGCGCTAGTAACGTGAAGACTGACCAGTGCCCCCCAAAAGAGGTGTGAAGCAAGGAAAGTAAAGCAAATTGACTTTACTTATTGTTAGGGAGAATTCTCTGTTAAGGCTAATTTCCCAAACCTAGTGAGTCCCCCAGCAGCTTTGCTGGATTTTTGGGGTTTATTTTTTTTCTCCTGCTAAGATTGAGACTCTCTTTCTCCCACTCTTAGACATGATTTGAGAATGTCCTTTGACTATGTAGTGTGTTTTATGGGCTATGGGGTCTTTTACATCATAGGGCTTAATGTGTTTTTGGTATGTGTTACACAGCACCCCCAGTGCAGTAACACAGGGTTGTCATAGTGACCCCCAAACATAGACTCCATACCCTGGGACTGACTGTCTCCCAGGGCATGTAAAGTCACCATTGGCTTTACTAGTCTCAAATTGTGAACAGAACCAGTACAAACCATCATATTGTGGAAGTACTGGTAGGGGTAATTCGATTGCCCCTGGGTCTGTTTTCCAAGGGGGCACTGTCCAGTCCCCCTTGTCGAGTTTCTGGCTGGTGGCAGTGGATACCACATGAAATATTCCACCGGAATATTTCCTATGGGATTCATTTTAAACGCACCACTTTTTGGTGCAATGTTAAAGTTCCCCCCGGGTTATTTATTTAATATTTATTCCCCGGTTGGGTCTTTTTGCCAGGACTTGGTTTTAAAATGGCGTTTGTGTTCGCCTCTGAAACTCTAACCCAAGTCGAGCCCTTTGTTCCACTTTTTGGTGGGCTTCTCCACAGAAGCCCTCCAAATGGTGCCACTCTGTCTGGGGTCAACAGGATGTGTGAGAGGGGGATTAGGCACCCTGGACTGAGTTGCCTTGGCAACTCAAGTCGCACTCTTGTGTGATTGGCCCAGTGGTGAACCGCCCGGCTCACCATTTGGCATGTTTGAGGGACAGCTAGGCTGATGAATGGGGGTTTTTCTGCATAAAAGCAGGGCTTTGGGGACTGGAACTTCAGAAGTCGCCACAGGACCTAAAGAATCCAAAGAGGGGAGAAGCTGAGCCATCTACAACGACACCACCGTTGGAGCCCTGATGCACGAACTCCCCACTTCCCCGACCATAGAGGAGATCTTCTTCCAGGAGAGTCTTCTTACCTTTTTGAGCTGGTGGGACCAACCAGTTCGCCTTCTGGACGTCTCGTGGTCGAATCGCCCGTGCCAAGCACCCCAGCGGCCAGATAGCCACGCTTCACCACTACCGCGAATAAAAGGGTTGTACCTTTTAATCGGGGGAAACTCTGCGGCTAGTTTCTTCCCTGGCAGTGCAACGACCTCCAGCTTTCCTCCACGTCGAGATCATCTCTTCCCCTGGACGAAGCCCTGACTTGCACCCGCTGCCAGGAACAATTGCCCCCGCTGGAGCTTTCTCACCATTTCTGGTACTGTGTCCCGCCTGGTCTCCTTTGCAACCGATTGTCCAAGGTGTCCCGCAAATCCTTAACTCTCTATCCTGGGGTGACCTCGGACCTGCTAACTTTACCTTTCTGAACTGATCCAACCTCTTTTGACTTTTCTGTAAAGACTTTGAGTGCATTTCCACTGTGTGATCTTGGGCACATTCCACCTTGCCCTCTCCCAGAGTGGGCCTGACCTATGAACTTTTTGCTCTACTATAGACCCTGCCTTTCTTGACTTGCTGTGCTTTCTTAAAAGTGTTGGTACTGTTATTTTCCTACTCTGCCTTTTCTCTCCCTTTTTTAAACAAATTATTGGAGTGCCATCTACGGTTACGCGCTCACCTCTGTTTTGCTAAATAAGTGGTGTCTTAACCTAGACTTATCGAATAATTAACTAGGAAGGTGTATATACTTATATTGACTGTTTGAACTTGCTTGATATATTGCCAGTGTATTTTCAGAAGTGTGTTTTTAAATAAATAATTATATACTTTTATACCAAAGCTCTGGTCAGTGTGTACTTGTTCTACTGTATTCTTAGCCCTATTGTGTATACTCTATATACTGCCGTATTCTTCTTGAGAGAGGTCTGACTGCTCTGCCACAGCTACCAGGTAAATCTGGGGGGTGCAGACTGCTACCAATTGGGTTTACTGCTTACTCCTGTAAGTCTTACACTTTTTGCAGTGGTCCCTAAGGGAACTGCACAGGTTTCTGCCTAATACTTAGCCAAAGTCAGGACAGGGTTTAATCTATGGTAGTTTAGGGAGGGACAGTTTGTTGCTGCCAATGGAGTGGAAGCTGCAAAAAGAAAGTCTTTCATAACGCACACCCCAGCATTTTTTTTCTTCCAAATCAGTATAATTTCGGATATGAGATCTTCAGAAGAACTGCAGTTCCCTCCTTCCAAATCAGTTTGCGCGTTGTGAGTAAAATATACTACGACAATTGAGGTGGTGTGGTGACATCACGCTTTACAGACATGGAAACATTTTAATTTCATCTCTGGAACTTTGCCATATTGAGCATGAGGTATTTATTTATTTATTTATTTTTTTATACCCCAAAAGTCTGCTGACAGGAACAGGTTTTTCACATTGGGTTTACATAGAGGCTGATAAATGCTCTTCAACCCGTGTTACCTCGATATTGTTCAAATCGTGTTTGTGGGTGGAAGTTGTAGAATCTTGTCATGCATCGAGCCTTTTGGCTGAAATGGTGCTTGCTGCAAAAGTTTTGATAATCGTATTGGCAAGATTCCAATCTTGCAGTGTAAGAAATGTGTTTGTTTCTGTATAAGTGTGTGGGGCAAAACAAAACGAAGCGTTAATCACTTACCAGACCCAAAAAGCACACCCAACATGTGATGTTTTCTTAGGAAGGGCGGACAGTGATACTACATTAACCTTGTACCGTGGGGCCTAACACTCATCCACAACTAGCACAACCAACATGAGACACGCACGCGTTAAGGTCAGATTGACAGATGGGTCAGTGATATTGCACTACACCGGGAACAAAAATGGAGATTGGTTAAAAGCTAAAACTAGCTTGTGGATATCCTGCATTAACCAGTGACCAGTTCGACAAAAATCGAACTTTTATTTAAGGATGGAGCCTACGATGATACCTTAAACATTTCCAGAATCACCACAAAGCTAGTAGATACTCGAGATGCTTCTTACACACTTCCTACACCTTGAGGTAACTTCACTAACTAGGACAGTAATTGCATTTATATATCACTAGTACAATTTTTGTAGATTCTGAGGTTTGAGGAAAGGACAGGTTAAGCGAAGGCATGTGAGCACCTTAAATCTTCCAATGAGTCTAGATAAAAACCTTTCCCAGCAATATTACTTTAAAACCAATGAGGGACAGTAAGTACCAAAGTCAAATGGAATAGAAGAGTCTGCAGAGAGCCAAGACAGCCAAAGTCAATTGGAGCAAAGTCTACGGAGCTGAGGCACTTCTTAGATAGTAAGTCTTGCGCAAAGATTGTTTAAGAAAAATCACTGTAGGGTCACAAGCGGTTAAACTTGTGGAGGGTAGAGCTGAAATCAACTCTAGAAAAGCAGCTATTGCAAGTCTCAACTGAGAAAAGCAAGCTACATACACTAAGCTAATTTATTGCTCTCCCAGAGTGCACAGACAGTCATAAATCACCAGTGCAATTACGGAGCCAATACTTTGAACGCAGGAAGATGCAATAACTTGCAACCACACACTCTTAGAAAATAATGAGCACTTATACGGCTATTTATTCAAAGCTTAGAAGCAACCAGTGATAACATAGAAATAAATCACAGAAGAAACAGAGAATTCAAAAGAAAATACATCACCGTGAGCGTAACTGGATTCCTCATCTCGCCAGAAGCGGCTGGAAGACCCCGATAACAGCCAGGCCGAGAGCACAACAGCCCACAGGTATGCCGGACAGAAGCGTCTCCCCCTCCCCATGCCCACCCTCCGGCTGAAGTCTCACCTGACCGCTCGGGGGTTCCGCATATATGCACACTTCAAAAAGGGGTGGCAATTTCTCGAACCTTCTGGCAACGCACTTGTGCATTGATGAGCAGCCGTTGGTTGCGAGCTGGGTCAACCGACAGTAACCTCAAGGAGCAATGTGTCTCCCTCCTCCAAAAACAAGCACCACGGAAAACAGTCCCGTAGCTCATAAAACATAACAAAGTTGGCTTTCCCAGCAGAAATGTCCTTGACTGCATACCAGGTTTGGAAAGCATGTTTTCTTCAGCATCGTGAATCTAGCTCTCACCAAAATGAGTGCAGCTTTTCATTGCGGCATGAAGTAAATATCCATCATGGCTCTGAGCGCTCCCAGAATGCACTGCGCACCAGCGCCATGTTTTAGCTTAAGCATAACAGCTAAGTACCTCCCATCAGAACAGTACCTCTTTTTCCGTTATAAGAAGAGTGGTCCAGCTGTCTTCTGTCTGGTTGCAGCGATGCAAATCCCTGTGTTCCTGGGCCTCAGTCATGGGGACAAGGGGTAGGATGCCTGGGACATCTGCTGCAGCAATTCAGAGGTCGGTTGCAGCTACAAGCTTTTCTCGGATCAGCAGCACTTTGCGGTTTCAGCGCCTGGTAAACGGCACCACTGCAGATTTTGGGCACCGGTTGGGATTCTTCACTCCTTGAGTCATGCTCTCGGGTGAGGGGACTAGAGCTCTGGTCGTTCTGCTTCAGCAGGGTCCTGGGGAGACTCCTGGAGCTTCTGGCCGGATCTCAGACGTTGCACTTGAATATGCATTTCTCGACCCCTGGCACTTTGTTCCTGCAGCAGCAAATAAGTACAGCCAGCCAGGGAAGGTGTTCAGTGGAGTTCGTCTCGGGGTTAGTTGGTCCCACTAACCCAAGGGAAGAGGTTGTCTCTTCCGGAGCTTCTCTTGTCAATCAGAAAAAGGAGTTTCAGTTCGTCAGCAGGGCTTCACCGGTCCAGGAGGATGCAGCAAGCTTCGTTCACGGTTTCTTTGTTGGGGTGTTCCCAGTGGTCGACTCAGTCTCTCGTCCCAAAACTCTCGCCGTTTAAGCAGGTTTCTCCCATTCATGCACATGCATGAAAGGACAGCCAGCTGAGCAGGGGTGGGTGCATTCAGGTTTCCCTCGAGACGAACAGGAGAGTTCCTGCCCTTCCAGACCCTGGAGCCAGAGACGGATTTCAGTACTGAAGCCTGCCAAAGGCAAAACTAACAAAGGGCTCAAACCTGGCTTGGCGCACAGAGTAAAATCCAAGAAAGACCTTGCAAACAGAAAATGTCAAAAAAAGATTGGGCCATTTCGACAAAATGGTAACCCATGGGTGCTATACTGCAGCTGAGGATTCAGCTGTCAAGACCCACATCCAGAAGACCCCCTGGCAAGCCCATGGGCCAGGAAGGGTCTTGACTCGAGTCTCTACTAAACCCAGGCATCCTTGGCCTAGGCCTTCTTGGGGCCAGTCCTGGCGCCTTTGGCGCCAGGCTCATACTTGATAAAGGACTTGTGTTGGGAACTACTTTATTACAGTGCCAGTCAACATGGAGGCATCCACATAGCTTGGCTCCTTGGAACCAAGCTATGCGGTATAGTATTTTTGGGTGTGGTACCATAGGAACTATTTAACCGGGACTACTTTCTTGAAACTATTTAAACCACACCCGACTGGGATAACGCGCTTCGCGTTACTTTGCAATTCTGCAACTTGACACTCGCCGTGTTCAGCTGCACCCGCGAACCTCGGAAGAACAGCATCTGTTAAGAAGGAAAAGGACATCGTTGGCAGCAGCAGGTTACCTGTAGTTTCATCGTTGGCTGTCTACAGCTCTTGCGATCAGCATCCCGGAACCAGCGCTCCTCCCGGAGCGTCGGATCTGCAAAAAAGGAAGAAACAAGGCATTAGACATTTTACAATTTAACGAACGGTGCCGAAAAGCTCGCAAGCCGCTCCTCGACCAGCATCGCCTCAGGAATTCCCTGCACCGGGTGAGTACCACGACCTGTGGGGAAGAAAAGACATGTTAGCAAAAGGCAAGGCATCATAGCGCTGCGCATAGCGCCAACTCGCCGCATCAAGGCGCTCTAAATACGCCATTACTTACCGAAGAGACCCAATTCAGTCTATGCCACATATTGGACTTCCGCGCACCTAGGGAAGAGAAAAAGACATTAGTTAGACCAAAAAAGCCATGCAAGGACAACCATATACCACAGCAATAAGACCTACCTGAAAGACTCAAAGCGGGCCGGCATCAGCGAAGAAACTTGATCGCAATCGCCCACCAAGCACAACGCGCCCCTGCCAAGAAGGCAGGACGGAGAGCACACCTGCATTAAAAACAAGGTGAGGAGAGGTCCAGAGAGGCCGTGGGTATGTGGGGTGGTGGGGGGGCTGTTTTCCCCAGTTGCCCAGTCTTGAACATTGCCCAACTGTATTCCAGGCTGAACCCTCCCGCTGGTCAACCTGGGAACCGCAGAGGAGGATATCTGAGTCCCAACTGCTGGGTGGCGTCTCCGTGGAACCAGGTGAGAGTAATATCAGCCTGCGGTAGAAAAGCACAATGGTAGGACAATTAAACCACTGCCACCAGCCATTTAAAGTAGTGAGGGTAACATAAAAAATGTTACATGAGTAGGTAGGAAAGGGGATACTATGTAACCCCTCAGCACTCCACATAAGATGGGGTGTGCTGGACCTACAAAGAAAAAGGGTAAGTAAAGTCAATTTCACTTTACTATTCCTGGGAACAGTAGTTAACACAAGAAAAGGTATTTAAACCTTATGAGAAATCTAAAGGATTTCTCTGACACTGCACTGTAGGTGTTGTCACCATACAGAATGTAGATGCCTACGGGGTTCGTCAGACTACAAAAACAAAGGAAATACATAATGCAAAGCAGGTCAAAACGCATGAGAGTGAGAAAAAGGACTTGCTCACGCCAGGGTTAAAATTAAAGTCCTGAAGTCCAGCAAAAGAGCTTGGTCTCTTAGGTCTTAGGTTGAAGGGAATTGGCACAGAAATGAGAATTCTCCCAACACGTCCCCACACTACGAGCTCTTCAACCAGTTGAATTCCACTCTTTCGTGCTCTTCCCAGTGGTGACTCGCCCCGCCCCCCCATTAACGCGGCCCTCTAAAGGGGCATGGACAAAACTGAGTCAAGTGCCTTTCCTTATTCATGAAATCATCCATATGACACCATAGCCCACACCCTCACAATCGTTTCCAAACCCACAATATTGGTTGTGCAACTTGACAGTATTACCTCATATAGTGCCTTATGTCTAGGTTGCGCAAAAGAGAAAAACCACAATAATGCGTGTCCTACATCCAGATTGCCCAAATGGGCCAAGCCTGATGATCTATATCTTCACAACCCCCAACTACCAGTTGGCTGGAACACTCTTAAGAGTTCCAACCACAACCCTCATCTTAAAACAAACACTGTAACCCCATTTGGAAAAGCTTTCAACAAAGAAGTGCTTGCACATGCTGGGCCCCTTGTGGTGATCAAACATGGGCTGTGTTTGTTTATCTTTCCCTTTTGTATAGTCTCTCCGACATTTGACCCACATTCGTCACCATTTGCCATATTGCTTTGTTCAGGCTAACAGCCAGGAATTTATCAAACTCAAATTGGTAAGAGCAGCAATTATTAAAACACACAATTAGTGTCATGATATGCACTGTCTCATGTGACATTCAATGTGGCGAGTAACTTTCTTCTTGGGAGGGTGTATGAGACTATATATACTGTATGTGCGAGTATTTTCTAGCTAATCTTTTCGATATTAATGTGTGTATTGTTTTTTAACTTGAGGGTATCATTTTGATGATGCTTATTGTTCTTTTCAATGTTTTCTTCCATTTTCTCCGGCACTGTATCACATTGATCCCGTGGCAAGTGTTGTTTTCTTTGTTGAATTGTATTTTTCTCGCTGAACCTCTTCATCAATGTTCCCTGCCAATTCATTAATTGTTCAACACAATGTTATCATGGTTTGTTTTGACATTATACCAATTTAATTATTTCAATAAGGATTTTGTTTTGTGCCTCGAAAGACCTACATGGTCAAAACACGTGTCGGCTCTTGGCACTTATAATCATGTATTCATTTGTTATAGTTTATAAATACACTTTTCACATAATTATAAATTATGTATACAATCTCATGAACATCCACATATTAAATATCAAAATTCATATAAATTCATACTAATTCGCAACGTATTAAATCAAACACAATAAATATACTATAGAGGCATTTACAAATTCACATTTACCATTCTCATTTCAATATAAAACGGAATATACTAAAACTCAAGATCAAGTACCAAACAGATCAGTTGTGATCAAATAGAGATCCCTAGTAAGCTCTCGATAACTAACCAAACATTATACATCGCTATAAAACACTTCAAATTTATGGAGTTAATGTTACGCCACCAAAAGATTGCATCCTTTATATGTTCTATATTATGTACTTATTTCATATCTTTTGTAGGTACTTGGCATCTTCGGGCAGTTAATAAATGTTTCCCTGTCTCGACAAATTCCTTGTCCTCGCAGAAGTCTGGAACCGCGTTCTAAGTTGGTTAATTTATTTAGTACACCAGTGTTTCCCAGGACTGGAAGATGATTAATCCTAACTAGTAGGATAGATTGTCTAAGTCTTAATCCTGGACATAAATTTAAATATTGTTGTGGCTTTTTATATATGTGTAACATACATTTCATAAATTGATAGGTCTTCAAGGTGAGCATAGTTTCCTAACCAATCGCCTAAATAAACTTTTCTTGACATAGCCGATATTACAGTGGGGGAGAATTCTCCCTGTCGATTTAGTCCAATTTATCCCATCTAAAAAAATGCAATGTTGATCTTTAGAGGAGACTTCCTATACTCCATCATTTCATGTCGCAGAGAGGCCAATAGTTGATTACTTGCGTTGATGCTTATCTTTAGGTATAGTTCTGCCCTTCTCTTAAGAACCAATGATTTCAAAGATTGCATCCCCAATTTAAGTGCGATGATAGCAATAGGGATACAGGTAGGGAGGTCCAGAATGTGCCTGCCACTAACTGTAGCCACTTAAGATCAATCTGCTGTAAAGCTTCAAGGCCATATGTCGTCATTGGGGTGAACACCTGTTGAAACTGTAATCGTGCAGCCCAAAGGCTGATGCCCCCATGGGTCTTTGTAAAGTGATAGACCTGTGCCGTGAATTCGGCATCTCTAACTTTTCTGGCTTGAATACATAGAAGATGGTTGTCTCAAACTCGATGCCCAGGTATCTATAGTTAGGGGTATATAGTATCTCAAGTTCTTGTCTTTATTCTTAAGCGAGTGATCTTTTTTCTGGAGAAAACCATCACTTGGGTCTTCTCCAAGTTGATTATAAGATTGTTCCTATTTACATAAAGCCACAATGCTTCAGCTGATATTCGTAAACCACTAAATGTGTGGTCAAGAATGACCAAGTCAGCCCCATAAGCAAGAACCGGGCATCCTTCGGCACCTCTTCGAGGGGGGGGGGGGGGGATTATGAATTGCGAAAATCACTTCAGGGAGGTCATAGACAAAAAAATTGTATAACGTAGTAGCCATCACGCAATCCTGCTTAACGCCATCGTTCTGTTTAATTTGTGCGGTCATGTTACCTTGGGAGTCAAGCTTCAGTGAAGCCGTGTTATTTTCATTGAGGAGTCTTAAGTAGTATAGAAGACCACAAGGGTAACAAAGGGTTTCTAATTTTGACCATAATAGCTTCCCTGTCAAATGCAGCCTTAAAATCCACAAAGGGGGTGGGGGGGGGGGGTTCCCACTTTTCCTTGCATTCATACGTAGTGTCTAATATGACCAGGTTGTACGTGGTGGAATATCCCTGCCTAAAACGGCTCTGAAAGGGGTTTAAGAGCCCCCTCTTATCTATCCATCTTTGGAGTTTGTTTAAAAGAAAGCTAGCAAAGATTTTATTGGTGCGTCCAACATAGTCATCTCTAGTTTGCTGGGTCAAACCTGTTGTCCTTTTTATATATAGGAATTGGTGTAGGCTTCTGCCATGAGATTGGGATCCTTCTTTCCCAAAATACTTTTTTCTAACATCTTTAGGAGCTATGCCCAAAACACTGGTTTGTTCTTCAATGTGATTGTTAGCCAAACCATAGACCAGGCGCACGGGATGTTTTTAATTGTTTATTTAATGACAAGCTGGTCAACGGTAATTGTAAAGGAGGGGGGGAGGGGACTGGGAGGGTCAGTCAGAATAGGAATGCTCCGTACCTCTTCCGTAGGGATGTTGCAGTCCCGCAAGAATTTTTCCCACCTCTGTGCTCCAATGGGATTAATCATAGGGGTTTGTCTATTACCCCGGGCTCCCCCGCCCAATAAAGCCCATATGTTGCTGGTGTTCTTAGTGCATAATATTCGTATGGTGTCCTGCCATTGCCTAAGTCGGTGGTCTTCAAACTTTTTTGGCCTGGGCCCCCCCTGAGCAAAGTTTGGGCAGGCCGGGCCCCCCCAAAAGTGCCAGATGGACAGTATGTAGAAATCAATATGAACGTTTGCATGCCGTCGCCACACCCTATTCCCAGTACAGACCCTGGGCTCTACCCACCCTACTCCCACCACTATCCCAGTGCTGCCGCCCACCCTGCTCCCACCACAGTCCCATAACGCAAGCATACACCCATCCATACACATACCAAGAGTAGAAGAGATCTTATCCTGCTCTGCTTCCATGTAAGATGCTGAGAGATCAGCCACGTTTTCCTCAGCAACCGAAGGGTCCTCCTTGTCAGTAATCAACCAGCTTGTCGAGCAGCCTTCCTATGGTGGTCTTCGCTTTTTAGCCTGTGCCGTTTTTGTGTTTTTTTTTTTTTGTTTTTTTTCCGTTATCTTTACAGGTAAAGCAGTCGCAGTGTGGGATAGATTTACCCACTCAGCAGTACTTCCCCCACATCAGCAAGCTGCACTTCAGCAGAACCAGCAAAATGGCTGCACTAGCTCCCGTTCGCACCATTGCCTCGCGCAAAACTGCGTTTTGCAACGACAAAAAGATGGCTGCACCATCTTGCCAAGCACACATTGGGCAGGATGGAACAAGGGAGGGGGCACACTGAAAAAGCTTGCTGGTGTGTTTTTACATGTACAAAAGGGGAGTGAAAAAGCAGCGCTGCTTTGCTGCAAAGCCCAAAGTTCCCATTTGAAAAAGGGAATATTTCACCTTTGAAATGATGCCTCCCTGATGCGATTTGTCCCTTTTCTTCATCACACTACCTTTATCAAAAAGACCCTGTCGTGCCCAGCCATATTCACATTTTTTTTTTGTCCATGCTTCCAAAAAGAACCTTTACAAAACACATCACCAATATATAAACAATTCCACGAGTTAAAAGGAAAATTTAAAATCCTACATATTATATAAAACAATATTATCATTAGATACACACAACTATTAATGGTGGATTAATAACAAAAAAAAGGGAAACGTGCAGTTCCCAATTACATTTCTTAGTTTTCCAATTCATTCACAATGCATAGTGTTTTTCCAATTAATTTTCAATATGGTTCAAGAACCAAACTAAGGCAAAAATCAATGGCCGATGATTACTATTCATCATTCTGGCCCACCGGGCTTCAAGACAATCTTCGTAATCAGTATTAACAAATGTCATCAACAGATTAGTTCGATGCGTACAGAAGAACACTAGATGTTTTAGTGTTTCTATGGGTTCTTCACAGGCTTGGAAACAACATTTCAAGTTAACTACGTCACCTTTGTCCTTGTTCCAATATCCAGAACTTTCCCTTGTGTAGAATTGGTTGAATTTAAACCTCACATAGTACTTCCGAGGGTATCGGGTAGTATCATCCCCATATATATATATGGTCGCCGTAAATATCGCCGGGAAAAAGTTGTGGCGATATTATTTCGGTGACCATATATGTGGGGACAGGGGCAGCGGGGGTTGCGTAGTGTTCCCCGCTCCCCATGAAGAAAAAAAAAGGTTTGGGGGTTGCAGGGGTTTCCCCCGCATGTTCCATGTAGTAATGTCCCCACAAAAAACTGCAATTTTTCGGCGATTTCTTTTTTTTTTTTCATGGCGATATTTTTGCGGGGACATTATTATATAGAACCCTTCCTAGTGAGGTTACACGGAAAGGACTCCAGATAGCTGTGTTGCTGATATTTTTTTTTAATTTTTTTTGGTTGTGTGAATTTAGTATTCGATATATGAATTGTACATCTTCTGAGGTCTGGCATCAGTCATGTTCAAATAGTTTCTTTTTAGCATAACCGGGTTTTGGACACAAGTCATCAGCTGTTAGATTGACCTCAATCAATAGTGCCTGCATTTCTCGCTGATTTAAATTAAGAGTGTACATTGTTCAGAGAGAGATTATCTTGCTACAAGGAATTAGTGGGACAGCTGATCGTTTTTGCATAATTCGACAATTGTCTCCATTTCCTTCTTGTTGAGAGAGCAATCGTACCAAACTCGTGTCTAATAATGCTATTTGGAAGAGCGGCTGGAATGCATAGCTGATTTTAATAGCGGTCCTTGTAGTGAGTCTAAAATTGTATTCATGTTAAGTAAACATATATATCCAAGGAATATAGAAGTATGCTTTCCACCTTGCTCTTGGGTTTAACTAATCAACTCATAACTTCGGAAAGATAGTATCCAAGATAGATGGTATTAGTAATCAAAGGGATTGCAGTATTAACAATTTGGTATTTTTTCTTATTCTTTAGACCAAATGTCATAATCGCCATTTTAGACGGATTTGGACTCGAATTATGATCTCTTGAAAATTTTTCAAATAAGTTCAGTTTTAATTGGAGACCTGCTGGAGTAGGGTCAAAGATGATGGCATCGGCAAAAGCTCGCCATTGAAGGCAGAGCGATCCAAATTTGGTTGAGAAAAGATTTGCTTCCGCCCATGAGTGATCCAAATCTGCAAAATAAAGGATATCTGCTAGATTTCAGTCCTCTTTCACCAGTAATCCTTATTCTATGCGCTGTATCCGTATGCAATTGAATAAGCCAGTAAATCAATAGCAGGGGAATACCTAGTTTCACCAATTTGGACCACAAGATGTTTCGAATGACGAAATCAAAGGCTGCGGACATGTCGATGGGAGCTATGTAAACTGGACATGCATTTTTACAATTAGCACCAAATAGTATGTGTGACATAACGGTGCCATTCAAAGTGGTGCTCATAGCTTTCCTAAAGCCGTTTGGAATTTAGAATATATACTACGTTTTTCGACATGCTGTTCTAAATCACAAAGAAGCAAGATGGCAAAAATGTTTGCTTCCATATTTATTAAAGAAATGGGGCGATAGTTCTCCGGTGAAGTTGGATCTCCCTAAAAATGGGAATGAAGTTGGACGTTGCCCAAGGTTGTGGAACATACCGAGTATGAATTATTGAGTCAAATTTTGATTTCAAAATATTTTCCCAAAATGTGGGGTCAAACCTGTAGACACAGGGCGTGAGCCCATCAGGGCCAGCAGGTTTAGAAAAAGTCAATTTTCTAATTGCCCATTTTGTCATCCAGAGACCATTGGAGCCTACCGAGCTGCTTATAACGCGTGCGAAAAATATTTGGTTTACAAATCTATCTGGGAGTTGAATTTGGCTGAGATGTATTCGCACCAGGTCTTTGCAGGGATGAGATTAAGGGATGGAGCTTTATTTTTAGCATTTGCACCTTTAATAGTCTGCCATAGGTGCCTTGTGTCTATACAAATGGCTTTTATCAATGCACAGTTTGTTATAGTTCAGTATATGCACATTCCTCATTTTATTTTTATATTTCATCAGTTCTTTTTGCACAGTATATGATAGTTGGGCGTACAGAGTATATTGTGTTTCAGGTTCCTCAACTTCTTTTTTTATTTTTAGCATTTTACACGCTGGATCAAAATGATGACTGTTTGTTACAGTAGTTTTGGAATATTTTGCGTGAAAGTGTAATAGTGCCTTTTTGATCGCGGTTGAACAAACAGCTTCTTTTTCAGCAGGTGTCATATGATGGTGTATTCTGTAATTTGTAATGTTAGTAAATACATATAATGCAAATTGTTTGCATAGACCCAGATTCCATCGAAGCAATATATTGTCGCAGTGAACCTCAGGAAGAGATAGTACATGGGCGACGTCTAAAGATGAGTGGTCTAGTTGTAAACAAATATAGTGGAGCGTGATCACCATGCGGTGTTTGATGTATTGTTATGGCACTTGCTAAAGGTATGATGGTATGAGATTGACTATATATGTCTATCATGGAGGTTTTTACACTGCGACTCCAAGTAAATTGAGATCCATTATCATATTTAAGCATATCAATGTCCCAATCGTGAAAGTAAGCCTTCCATATCACCCCTCTCTTCTTAGCTAATATTGAGAAACTACCAGCCCGGGAATCGAGCTGATTTTTGTGGTGACACTCTGAGTTAAGGTCTCGACCTATTAGTATAATATCGCAATCCCCCTTTTGTAAGAAAAGATTTTCAAGGCAGTTGTCTTTTTCATCAAATATGGATTAAATTGGAGTAACCACAACTACTTCCAGTATAGATTCATTAATAAAATAGATTTAGTTTTCTTATTTGGCAGACTCGGCATTACACACAGAAAATTGCTTGATTCCCAGACAAGTTGCGTGTGACATGAGAAGTTATTGTTCACGGCAATCGCTAGTCTTCCAGATGGACGGCCACCATTATACCTAGTGGCAAAAGTACAATAAGTTCTATAACCTGTAACAATAAGTGGATCTATTTTCATGATTTCTTGTACCATCATAATGCAAGGGTGCGCACTAGGAGATAGAGTATGAAACCAATGTTGGAAATTGTGAAACCCACAGGAATTCCAGGAAGTGATGGTAAACTTCCTCACTATGGATGGCTAGGGGGCAGATGGAATAGAATTCAATCATTTTCAGCATTGGTTCCAACCATACCATATCCTTAGTGTTTACTGCTAATTTTAGCAATTCAGCAAATGTTTGGAGTTGTTCATTGGAATTAGGTTTGGAATCCATAACTTGGACCAGAGCGGTATCTGGGTCTTGATAAGAGTATGATGAGAATTCTAGGGCACTCTCGTCATTACCAAAGGTAAATCCGGAGAGGCCTTGATCCTTTAATTCCGCCCGATGTGACCAAACAAATTTCAAAATAGTTTCAGATGGAAGGTAACCTATCATTCGATGACTATTAGTTCTTGCTAAGGAAATCCTTGTGAGGGCCTGACTTGTGTGTGAGATTCCGTAATTGTGGAATGCGAGCTAGTATCGCAAGAAAGAATGCCCGGTTGATGCAGGCCTCATCAAGGAAGGCAGGAGTTCCTTCTAGCCCTGTGATAACTTCCTTTATGCTTAATTGTGAGTTGATGCCAGTGTCGGCAGGCATGCATTTTGTGGCAATAGTATGATTTTTAATATACTACCACTGCTAGAGTCCACTTTTGGAGGAATTCTGTCTACTAAAGAAGACAAAGAAGTGTGGGCGTGAGATTTGCCTGCCAGTTTGTTAGTTATTGTTTCAGATGTAATGAGACCCTCTTCAAGTGCCTTTCTGAGAGTGCCCAGAATTTGGGCACGATTGTCTATATTAATTGGGTCGCTTAGATGATTTGGACAGTTCTTGGAGGGTCCAGTCCAATTGGAATAAAGTTCATGGCGATCGCTAGGTATAGAGGCAATTGTCGTGGATTTACCTTGTTTTAGTATTAGAATCTTTAGCAAAAGCCGGCATGATATTCCAAGGTAATGTCCATACTTTACTGCCGTCATTAACTATGATAAAATTCTAATTTTTGGCAAGGGTTGTGGTGTCAATAGTATGTTGAGTGTCTGAACATACTTTGAGGTAAGATTGCTTCTTCTTAGGCAAAACTTGAGGTTGTAGGATTACAGTTAAGATGGACTTGTCGGGGGATACCTTCACCAGCAATGTCGAGGCAGCTGTAGTACAACTCCTTCCACTGATTGGGAAATATGCCTTTTAGATTATCTTTTGGTAATTTCCCCATTGATGCGGGCAGAACCAGAATTGCCTTTGTAAATTCAAGCGGACAACTTATTAAATGGGGAGTTCGGCAACACGACGTTCTGAGTTTTAGGGACAAGAATGGTGTTTTTATTCATACACTCTGGTAAATGGGGGGGTAGTCCATCTGTTTAATGGTAGGGACCAATAAGAGTGCTTGATTTTCACTAGATAATTGGGCTCCATCTATATGGCCCTCTTAAGTAATTTTGGATGTTTGCACCTTGGGAGAGTCATTCACTCCTATTGGATTAACTATATCAGCATTATTAAGATCTTTACGGTTCTTTGACAGAAGTAACGCTTACTTTTGTCGTTTGGTTGCGTTTTAAGGCATGTAAGTGCAGTTTTTGTAAGCGACGGGACATGAAACCAGCTGACCCATGACTATCCTCGCAGAGTCTGATTTTGTTCCATCTGATTCATAACATTTAGATGCATAGATGGACTGTCTTGATGATCCGTTTCACTAATAGCCGTAGTATTCACATTTTCAAGAGATGGCAAAGAATGTTTTAGTTCATCTATAGTAATCCTCAGGGCCTTTCATTTGTCATTAATGCAGCATGTGCAAGTTCTAGCATCATTAGAAGTAGGTTCAATATCGTTGATGGGAAGAGGTGGAACAGTGATATTTTGCTGCTCCTCTGAAACTCTGCATACTTTTTTCACAAACCGCCATTATTCATGGAATAGGTTCTTTTGGCAGCATTTGCTTTGGTATCATAAGTGATTCCCATCCTAGTAGGAATCCTTCCTTGCTGTCGATTTTCAATAAGATTTGCTTCATAGAGTGTTTGATTTCCCTTAATTCAAGGTGTGATAAGTCATGACCCTTATCAAGAAGGTGCAGAATCCTAATTATCTCTGGAAAAGTAGGCGGTTGGGATCCTTCAAGATTATTAGTGGACAAGTTCTTTGAGAAGGACTCTTGTAGACTGTAATTCATCAAGGGCTGAGTTAATTCAGGCGAATAGATAAGTTGTTTTTGAAATATTTTCTTTTTATATCATCATACATTGTGCAATTATTGACTTTATCATGAGACAGTGTTTGCCAGCAAGGTGAAAGGGGCCAGTAGTAGAGGGCATCGTTGAGTATGGGACACTCTCACGGGCCCGTGCTATTAGGTGTGTTAACATTCCTATGGAACGGCAAACCTGCCTATCTAGATTTGCCATAGTCTCAAGCCCTGATTGATAAGTGTCATTTGCATAGGGACATCCTATTGGGGATTTCAGTCGTGGTTTGTTGACAATACCATGTTTATATGTATTAGTGAGAAAAAGTCCCCCCTCCCCGCCCTGCATGGTAACAGTCTGAGGAGCCAGATTGTGGTAAAACCTGATCCTGTCCCCATTCGAGGGAGCATGCACCTGCACCATGTGCACGGGTAATGCCACAGGAATGTTATTAGCTTTAAAGATGGGCACCTCAAAGGACAGGGGGGGGGTCAACGTAAGAGGAGTTGCCTGAACAGACTGTTGAATCAATAGTAGTACATGAAAGATCTGGCGCGATGGATTAATTGCAGCGACCGCTGCATAAGCCACTGGCCATTTCACTAAGAGGTTGGAAAGGCGATATAGAAACAATTTAATTTTTCATAGGTTATTAAAAGCAATATACAGAGAATTCTCAAAGAATGGAGTCGATCAGAAAATATAGGGGGGGGGAGTGCCTGCTCACCCTCTCAATCATGCAGCACAACAGTACACTTCCAGCACGTACGAATGCGTGAGCACACTAGTCTAAGTAGGAATCCTGGGAGTTGGAAGGTGGGGTCAATTCACGCTAAATATTTTGGGTTTTGAAGTCCGTGTCCAAAGTCAGGCGTTACGCCTTTGAAAAACCACAGCTCTTGCTCTTGTCCTTACAGGACTTGCTGCGTAGAAGCAGGGAGACAGTCAATTCGATCAGCTTCTTCAGCACAACAGTAAACTTCCTGCACTTACTTCCAGCAGAAAAGAGCCTTATTCCTGAATGACGGGCTGTTCCAGCCAAATCTGAGAGAATCCTAGTACATGGGACAGTCTCGCTGCTGATTTACTGGGAAGAGTGGTCCAAGCAAAATTGCGCTAAGTCACACCTGCAATCAGAATGTAATCTAATATTTGTTAGCTGTGACAGGGTTGTATAAAATGGCAAAAGACGGCTTTGACACTGTTTTTCCGTTACTCGATTGGTTTTCAGGGTTAAAACTTTGTCTTTCAGGTGAGAGAAAATGTAAATGTTTGTCCTTCTAAATAATTGGGTAAATGCGAGCGCACTGTGACAGATGGGAATTTGCAAAAGTGGACTTTATTCGCCATGGGGAGACTCGCGGTGTCGCGTCTCCATCAGACTCCGCCTTCACTCTTCGGGCACCTGAAGACTATGCTTCTGAACAGACAGGCGCACATGGTTTTAACTTTAAAGATGGAAAGCGGAAGAAAGGTGTTTTCCACTGCTAATATTGCAGGAAATAATAAATGAATTTACAAAGACGAAAAAATATTGCAAGAAATAATAGAGTGGGTAAATAATACCTAACTGCAGAAATAAAGAAAATGTAATGATAGGGTTAGGTTTTAGGTGTAAACAAAGTACAGAGTTAGGTTAAAATTGGGATAGAGGGAAGGAGGCAGAGTTTACGAGTAGGGGAGCCTGAGGGGTGGGGGGGTCCCCCTGAAATTAGGTTTTTTTACACTCTGCACTGTAAAAGGCATTTCAATTTTTATTCTTGCAATATTTTTTGCACTTTAATTGTACGTCTGCTATTTCTGCAATGAAATCGCAAGGTGAACCAAGAAAGGAGCTGCAATCAACGCTAGTCTCCCTCGATATTCCAAGCAGCACACTGAACTATGAACACTAGCTGGTCCAGTGCTTTCTTTCACCTTCTTTTCACATAAATGTCGAGTCGGTTTCCCTTACTTTGTTCTTCTTCCTTCCCCCTCCCCTGCTAATGTCCCCGGTCTGCCATTGACAGTCGGCCTACTTCCTTCAAAGTCCTACAGGGCTCCAGCCCCCCCCCCCCCTCTCCACACCTCCTTCGCTGCACTCTGCTTTCCCTTGTCCACCTGCTGCCCTCCCCTCTGGCACTCTCCTCTCATGGGCCCTTCTGCCCAGTTCCTGTACTTGCACGATCTGAATGTAAAGGCCTATTAGGATCGCTACATTTCTGTCCTCCCCGTCCCGCCCCCGTCCCCCTCCCTCTTGCCTTGCTGCGCCTCGTAACACTTATTTATTGGTCAAAATGCACCTATACACAAGCATTAACTGCATTCATGCTTATAAATTGTTAAGATGGTTTTCTGAACTCTGTCCTGGAGGGGCAGAGGTTCGGAAGCCCAGCCTAGTTTCTTGGAACAGGGTAACCTCTGGTCAAGCCAGACCAAACAAGGTAGCGATCGCGGCGGTCAAGACTAGGTCTCAGGGGTGAGGGTGACTGAAAGCCTGCAATGAGCACACGGAGCAAGGACGCTTACAAATTACTCCAAGCAGGTGTATTATTAAAAATATAGACACATTTATTACAAGGCCTTTGTAATATTGACCATAGCAAAGAATCACGATAAAACTCAAGTAAACCAACACATCACCATCAAATACAATATATATATATATATATATATATATATATATATATATATATATATATATATATATATATATATATATATATATATATATATATATATATATATATATATATATATATATATATATATATATATATATATATATATATATATATATATATATAATTACCGACGGGTCTAAAGAGTTGGAAGCACGAAATATGCAGACCACCTAGATGGGGAGGAAAACAGGCAGTGCAAGTAATCGTTTAGACCCCAGTTCGCCTTCAAAGGCCACCTAACTAGAAGGAAGTCTGAGCCCTACGAAGAGTGGAGCCTTGTGCTCAAAAGTAC
Source organism: Ambystoma mexicanum (assembly GCF_040938575.1). NCBI lineage: Eukaryota > Metazoa > Chordata > Amphibia > Caudata > Ambystomatidae > Ambystoma > Ambystoma mexicanum. Next base: position 379,793,321 of record NC_090934.1, on the reverse strand, counting down.
CTGCACACGCTGGTGCCGATGGGCCAAGGGGAGTCTCTTCAAGGAAGTCAGGCAGTTCAGAGTGTTGAACAAAGGAGGGCGAACAGATCTCTGCTACTCAAGCGCGGCCTCCACTTGCGGGCAGAAGCCGAGTGCGAAAAAGGTGTGCTGTTTAACACAGCAAGGACAAGCTACGGGCTACTGCAGGAGGGTGACCAGTTCCTAGCGTTGCTACTCACCGGTCCCCGATGCAGGCAGACCCAGGCTTCTCCGCGTCAGTTTCAGTGCTGGCAGGTTCAGATGTGAGCCGGGGACGTCTCGGCATCGTGTAGATTCCGCGGCAGCAGAAGTTAGAGTTGAGGATGTCCCAAACGCAGTGAACCCGCACAGATTGTTACCACAGCAGGGCAACAAAACGGCCGTGTGTATTTGAGCCCAATGTACACTTCTCACTTCAGACCTGGGAATGCCAAGTGTACGAATCGTGTGAGAGTGTCAAGGACTCAGAATACAGCAGCAACCTGACGGCGGTTACAGAGCAAGACTCCTGGATGAGCTGGTCAGTCCACTGGATGGCCCAGAGACGATTCCGAAGGCTTACGTGCAGGAGATGATGAAGATGCCGAGAATAGTTGTTCCCACTATTCCAGAGGGTCTAAGTACGAGTACAGGCCTTCTCGTTCGATCAGAGGCAGAATGGTTTCAGAGTGACAGCAGTGCAGAGGAGCAGTCCTTCAGCGGGTCACCAGCGATTCCTCGTTTCAGCCTCTTGGTTGCAGGATACTTGGCTCCTGTATCCGTCATTCGTGAGAACTCAGGAGATCGACATGGTAGTGGTATTTCCAGCCTCCTCTTATCCAGGGTTCCCTTTGTGCCAAAACGGAGAGGACCCAATGGGAGCTCTGCTCACAAAACACTCACACCATACGTGGACCTATCACAGACCACAGTGGTCCCAGGCATTCAAGACACACTAGACTCTCTGGCACCCCGGATGTGTATTGGGACCAGCCATCCCAGCCCACATCCTGGAGGCACACACAAGGCCTGTAGAAGCCCGCAAAAGCATCTGTGTTTCGCGGGAAAGTACATGCCCAAATAAGGAAGGCCCCGGGTCGGCTCGACCTGGGGAAGGTGAAGGGGGCAAGACTGTCGTCAGCGGGCAGGACAAAGAGCCTTGTGGTCTGGCCATTTTGGGAGCCAGGCCACCATTTTGGGCTAAGCGCAAGAAACGCGCTTAAACAGCCAAAAGGAGCTCAAAACACAAACGATTGCTGCCACCAGTCCCGTCCGTGATTCACTTGCACCGTTCGTTAACAATCCAAAGAGAGTGTCTAGGGCCTGTAGAGTGACTAGCAGGGGTGTCACGGTATTAGTTTTATGATGGTACAATAACCTTATTGCCAAATGACGGTATATCATGGTTATCACGATATAGCAGGTGGAGTTAACTAATCTTAACAAATATTTTCTAAAAGGTAATAAATTGTCAGATTTATCATCAAAAACAAAACCAGGCACCCAGGGTCAGAATTGGCCTTTTCAACATACTTTCCACTGAAATGCCATCCCTTGCTTCCACCAAACACAAACACACATGTGGAGAGGAGGAGAGGGGGCAGCCCTGCTGAGACTGGCAAACCAAACTGAATAGCTTTTCTTAAGTGGTCCTTTAGGCTTTTAGCTCCCCCACTGGCTACTGGTGAAGATGAACATGTTGCCATCTTGATAACCTGCATGCCACAGATCATTGGAGCCTGATGGTAGTATACGCTTGTGCGCATACACACACACACACACACACACACACACACTCTCTCTTTACGTTACAGCCTTTAGTTTACTTGCGGGCCAAAAGGTGTTCAGTAATCATGGACATGTTAGTTTGGTATGGCCTCAGAGATGAGTAAATTTTGCAGTGTGACTTATCATATGTAATGATAGAATCAGGGAAATCCCCCATTGTCATATGTTTAGAAAACATTATCCATTATAAATATATAAACCCCAAAGCCGCCAACCCAAAGTAAACTCTTTTCCTTCTTGGCACTGTATTTATTCTTCCTATTGCTAACCTATTGATTTTGTGTCAGGCACGTGTGGTTTATGGAATGGCATTTAAAAACTGCTCCAACTGAAACTACTTGGCAGACGGCACATCCAACGGTGCAAGACCAAGACTGCGCAGCACTTGCTTACTGCAGCCTTTCCAAATCAGATTGAAAAGCACACTTAACGGTATAAACGGTATACCGGTATAAACAATGTGACGGTTATTATTGTTCAATTAAGTGGTTCACGGTATCTTTAACGGTATACCGTAATACTGTTACATCCCTAGTGACTAGAGACCCAAGAGAGCAGTAACTTAGCTTACAGTGCCCTCTTGTGTCATGTTGCACGAAAACCAACATGATAAAAGAACTACGGAAAACAACGTTTCCCGGTACTGACTGTCTTAAGGGCATGTCGGTTTCCCTGTAAGAATGGAGCGAAAGCCCAGAGGAGTGCGACGGAAGGCTGTGCTTCTCTGGCAAAGTCTAGATCAGGGTGAAAACAGCAACAAGTTTAGGGGTTGCCACATGGAAGGAAAATTACCCACAATTAAGAAATCTTTCCTAACATAAATATAAAAAAAGGCAACAAACTGCAAATGCCAAAACTATATTTGCTTTGCCAACGCTTGTTAAGGAAGAGCTATGTATTAGTTGCTTTCCACCTTCAGTCAGCAGTGTTTGTTTTCTTCTGAGTTACCTGATATTATTGGAAGACACTTCGTGGCTCGTGTTTCTTTTCCAAGTTTATTTTGAGGGGGGGGGTGTTTTGTATTTAAAAAACATGTCTACCTATGTGTAAATCTGTAGCCTATGAGCTACAAACATATTTTGTTATCTTGTTCCGGCTGCAGAACATATCATCTCCCAACCCCCCACGTCCTCCGCGATGTGTTACCTTTGGCTGGTGTAAGTAAAGTTTCTGCCAATCGTTCGTGTTTGTTAATTTAATTTTCTCTTTCCAGATGAACAAGATGTTGCTACCGAAGATGGTAAAATTGCATCACTTGCAACGATAACCAGCACAGTTGCCAAGACTGTGGTCAAACCCACAGGTATAGTCTGAAATATTTGAAATCCGTGTCTACAGTGAGCTATATTTGTGGTTTCTTTGTCGTTGGAACACATTTCTTTTTCTACAAGGGGCATAGTGAGTGCCAACCAACATAGCACATTTTGTACAAATAAGGATATTTAGTACAACAATGATTCTGGATGGCATGCTTGAATGTGTAGTAATGCATGGTCGTTTAATGAAGCTGGTTTAAAATGTTTATTTTGGATCTAAAAATATGAAAACTAAGCATGCTAGCTAATTCAGCAGAAACATATGTACCATTAACATTGATCAAGAAATGGGTATTGCTGATATTATTTTCAAGCAGATTATTCCAAGATGCGTTAGACTGGATCTAGAAAAAGTGCAAATGTGCATTGCTTCCTGTCTCTACTAATCCTGTGTCCTTTTCAAACCTGCATGTTTACTAAACCTATGAAATGCAAATATGACACCTAATACATGGCACAATCTAATATTTTGGATCGAGGGCTGTCTTTTATGTTTGTCTGCCAGAGGCTGCCACAATGTGTGTATTTCCGTGGCATCTAAATCATTTAGCCCATGCAGTGTTTTTCTAAAATGCATTCAAATACAAATCCAGTAATAATGGTACCAGCTTTCTTTCAACACACTCGTTATAAGTGCTGACCCTTGTTAGGAAGAGTATCCTATATGGAGCATGTCTTTCACTGCCACCAACATCCAATCCTCCCTGACCGATGTTAGTTTTGCAACCTAGGACAACCCCTAGGATACTGGAAGTATGTTGCGTAATGGGAGTAACAGTGGTCCTTGTCCATGTTAGTCTGCACAGCTGGTGAATCTCTGAAATTGTCTTCTTTAGGAGATGGGAACCGCTGCTCCTCAGACCTAGACTTAAACCAGGCTATGATTTCAGCCACTGCACACCTGCAACTAGACCAAAGTCTAGCTGGTCACAGTGCTTTCTACTTATCTCCGGGTGGCAGATTTGAGAATACCTGTTCTGGGCCTAAGTGCACTTTCCACTCTTGGTGCCCCAGTGGCCCACTGCTGCTTCGGGATTTAATACATGTACATTCCAATCTCTAGCACTCCCCTTACCCGACTGTGGGCAGTGGAGTCCTGGTTGAGGATTTCTCCTCAGGACTTCTCTCACTGTGTTGGAATTGGTAATAACTCTTTCCTTGAAGAAACTAGTTTTCTTCAAAAGTTAACCTTTAATAAATGTCCTTGTTGGCTTTGGCAAAGTCTTGTTGAAGGGGACTTCACTCTCACTGAAGGCTGCAGCAGTGCACCCCCCGCCCCCCAAATTCGGGCGTCTTGAAGTGTATCCTCCACAGAGACTTCAAGACTCCTCATTGGGAGTCCCAAGAGGGCTGATTGCTAGCAGTGCACACGTTTGCGTGAATTTTTGAAAAGGTTGACATTGAATACCGCTTTGTGCCCTCATTCAGTGGGTCTTTGCTGTACTTGAAAATGAAATAAACCTTTGGGCGATCACTCGTTCTGCTGGAATATGCCTGCCCCATGTGCGCTTTGCTTGTTTGGGCTGGCCACTCCAAGATAACCACGAGCACCTTGTGCCCCCGAGTGCCTGGTGCCCTGGAGCTGCTGCCTCAGATTGGTTGAAGCCTTCAGCCTATTAAGGAGTGCTGGCCGGCCAAGTCTGAGGCCCACTCTTAAGGCCCATGTCTGCTCCTTGTCCGCTCGTTGGCTGAGGTCTTCCTGCACATCTCATGTGCGCTTTGATGATGGGGCTACCACACATCAGAGGAGCTTGAACTACCGTGACACTTCCACTTCATCAACAATGGATTAGTCATCTCTACCCTGGCATACTCCTACACCTCTGACTTTCCCAACCTCACTCCTTCCCACCTGGACTCACACTCTTATTGCCTGTGACTGTAATGTGTTTTCACCTTCTGCTGCCAATTAGAATTTAGCTGTGCCCTGTGGCTGGTTTTTTTTATTTTTTAAAGCACTCACACAGCCCGGGGGCATGGAGGCGCTGTTACAGGAATATGTCTTGGTTCCGTATTTATAACTCGCTTAGTAACCAGAGGTTTCTAAGCGCGGACCCGGGATCGAACCTGTTGCTTTGTGTTGTCTTGTTTCCAAGGCGAGCATGTTGCGGCTGAGCTATCCTCCCAGATATTGTTTTTCCTTTGGCTGTGCCAAGTGACTACCTTGTGCTACCCTGTCCTTGTTCTTGTCTCCGCTCCCTTCTCCTCCCCCCTCCGCTACTCTTACTCCCTTCCCCCTCACAACCATATCTCTCTCTCTCTCTCTCTCTCTCTCTTCACCCTCCTCCGCATCACCTATGGCGCTCTGTTTCTCCATTGACTATCCGACCCTTCTCACTAAGTCTGGTAGGAAGAAGTTTAAAAAGGATATCCTGGTCTCTAACCCTGGTCTCCCTGTCTCTGACATCTACACCTGCGCATCCTCTAGACAGACCCATCATGACATCCTCTTTGTCGTTCCTTCGCTAGACCTTTGGAATCCTCATATGGTGTCTGTGCTCGCTCCTTTCTCTTCCTCACCCATTAACGTTGGCATCCGGTGGGAGGCCCTCCTGGACCCCCTTCCACTCCTCTAAGGTGATAATTTAATATCTTCCTGTATGGCACCGTCCTGGTCCAAGGCCCTCAGCCAACCTTCTCTTTGATATACGGTTCCTGCAACTCATCAACTTCTTTCCTTGCTTCCTTCTGACTGTGCCCTCTCTCTCCTCTCCCCGTAAATGTTTCTTATTGTTTCATCTGCTCATATTGCAACTCCCAACTCATGCTCGGCTGTCACACTCTTGACATCTGCCACCTCCTGTAAGAACGCAACCTTGATGTCCTCATCAAGACATGGTTCACGGCCTGCTTGGTCACGTGCTTTGAGACACTCCTCCCTGATGGCTACAAGATCCTCTCCGCACCCAGATCCAACCGTTCCGGTGGGGGTGTAGCCTTTATCTTCCCAGAGTGGTTTGCTGCATCTGTGATTCCTACACCGGCCTTCTCCTCCTTCAAATGCCTTATCTGTAGGCTTTCTCTCTCTCTCCTGGCCACTCACCATTGCTACTATCTATCCGCAACCTGGTCAGCCTACCTCTTTCCTCTCCGAGTGGGCTGACCTCTCCTCTTCCCTCCTGGCCTCAACTACTGCTCCTTGGAGACCTTAAGATCCACCTGGATGCTTCCTGTCCCTCATCTGTACTCTTTTGCGACCTCTGCGACTCTTTCTATTCTTCCCTATGGCCCAACTCACTCTGCAGGGCACACTCTGGATGTTCTGATCTCCTCCAACTTCCCCCTCTCGAACCCTCTCACCACTCCTCTCTCCTGGAGCGATCACTTTCTCCTTTCCTCCATCTACTCCAGGACTGCCACCTACGTTCTCAGGCATCCGGCCCATGAAGCATGTGTCAGTTGAGGGTTTTGCTGCTACTTTCTCTCACCCTCCTCCACTTCTGGCTGACTCTCATCCTGACACTGCCCTTTCCCAGCTCCACTTTCTCTGATACTTTTGATGTTTTTCCCCCTGTCATGAAGATCTGCTTGAAGCCCAAAGTGAAGTGCAACTCTTGGTACGTCTCTGACCTTGTTACCCTTCAGCGCAAGTGTAGGGTGGCTGAGAGGAAAGGACAGGCATCTTGTGCATCCTCTGACAAACTGGCCTGCCGCCTGCTCCAGAGGCAATACGGTTCTCTGTCCGCACTAAGAAGAGCCCACATCCAAGCCTGCGTCTCTGCGGCCTCGAACAGTGCGGCTGAACCCTTTAAAATCTGCAAGGAGCTGGCCAGTGCTGCTGCAGTCTTTACTTCTTGGTGTCCCCTCTGATGCCATCTGCACAACCCGGGCCTCTCATTTCCTGTATAAAATGCACAGGACATCCTTTTCACTTTTTCGTCCTTTCCTCACATTACCTCTGCACTCTCAGCTACCTCGACACCCCTGCAGCTGCCTTCCCTCCCTCTTCTTAGTCGTTGAAGGATAGATGGCTCAGGACTGCAGCAGGGCTTCACCGGGACTCTGGAGTTGCAGCAGCCATCTTCTTCTCTGCTTCTCTTCCGTTCTTTGCAATTCCAGTGGCGACTCGGCCTTCCAGCCCAAGAGTCCTGCATTGTATGCCAAAATCCCCCATTTACACAGCTTGGCTGTCAATCACTCAGCAGGGGGGTTGTCCGGCCCGGACAACCACCTCAGCCAATCGACACAAAGTGTAACTTGGGTCTCCAAGGAGAACCTGTGCAGGGGGTAACTTTATCCCTTCCCTCACATTCAGCCCACCTAGACACCCAGACGCCAAATGAGGGCTTCTGGACAGGAGCCCGCCAAAGGTCAGTGAACCAAGAAGTCAATAAGTATTTGGTCAAGCGGGTTTAAGTCCGAGGCTAATACAATGGCCTAAAACAGTACCACGTTTATATACTATAATCGCGGTAGAAAAGAGAGGGTAGGTACCATTGCCACCAGCCAAGTTTTAGTGTTAAGGGAACGAAACAAAGCTCCAAGAGGTGCAGACAAAAAGGAGTAGGAATTAACCCTTCCCAATACTCCATGTAAGATGGTGTGTATTGGGTCTGCAGTTTAAATGACGACATAAAGTAAATGGCAACTTTACCTGTTTCTGGGGGACAGTCGGCCCCAGAAAAAATTGAGTCAGTGCGAAGTCTTAGAGACAACCCTGTGTCACTGCACTGAAGGTGCTGTGTAACACGCACACAAAACGTTGGGCTCATGGAGTGGTGTGGCTCCAGAGCCCAAGATCACACAACCTGTAGAAATACACATGGCAAAACACATGTAAGAGTGGGGAAAAGGTTCACACTCTTACCAGGTACAAAAAATAAACCCTAGAAATCCAGCAAAGCTGCTGAGGGAATCACTAGGTAAGGGAAATTAGCCATAAATGATAATTCCCCCCAACATTCCCCAGGAGTCTAACCTCTCTCCCTGGCTGTTCAACAAATACCTGCCCCCCCCTCGCATTGCTGCTCTCTGCTCCAGCTTTCACTGCTATGCAGGTGACACTCTGCTCGTTTTCAGGCTACCCTCGGCCACCTCTTCTCCCTCTCTCATCTTGGACTGTCGGTCTGCAATCCTGGAGTGGTGTGCCGCCAGCAATCTCTGCCTTAATGCCAGCAAGACAGAGATCCTCCTGCACCTTCCTTTCCTGTTGCTCTCAGGCTGGACTCCCTTGGCCCTCTCCCTGCTCCCAACTTGTGGTTAAGAACCTCATGGTCATCTTGGACTCCACGCTTTCCTTTTCTCCATACATCTGACGTCTCTAAGAAGTCAAACTGCACCTCCTCTGAGGTATTCTTCCTTTCCTCTCCTTCCCCCAGAATCTCACTGTCTCTAGAGCTCTGGTTCTACTGCAACAGCCTTTTTCTAAATCTGCCTGCTACTACTCTCTGCCCTCTGCACCTCATCCAGAACAGCACTGCAAGACTTATCCTTGGCCTCAAGCACTGGATTGTATCTCTCCAGCCCTGAAATCGCTTCATTGGCTCAGTGGCTGCAAGGATTAAATTCAAGACCCTTTGCATGGTGGACAATGGCTTATGGGGCCCGGGTCCGCAATATCTTACTCTCCGTTCGGAAATACCTTCCTACTTGAGCACTTCGCTCCTCCACCTCCTACTCACTCGGGGTCAGTCACTTCTCCGAGCAATGAGCTGGGGGTAGATCTTTCTTCGGCTGGGGCCTCCCCCTGGACCAGCCTCTCAAACTGGAGGAGAACCATCTTCGGTTCCACAAACACCCCAAGACCTTCCTCTTTGCTCCTGCCTTAACTCTTCCTCTCCCCTGCTGATTCGTCTGTTTTGGCACTGGGCAGCTGGCTAACCTCTGGTTTTGGTCAAGGATCCCGGCACACCCAGCCGCATGCCGCTTGGGGGGAGGGGCCTGTCTGTATCTGCAACCCTACAGTCCCCTTCCTGCACTTATTAGACATCCATTGTCTTCACCTTATTCTTGCTCCTGCCACCTGCTGGCCACAGTACCTGTTTTGATCACGTGTTCAGCCCTTTCCACTCCTCGCCTGCCCTCTTGGTCTCTTTCCACCTTCACTCTCCCCTGCACTTGCGTGTTGTCAATGTCACTGGGCCTTATAAGATCGTTCTTTTTGTCCTCCCTTGTACCCCTCCCTCGTCACGCCCTGAAACACTTGTGTATGGGCGTGATATAAAATATCATATCATAAACCAAACCCTTTCAAATATAGTTTTTGTTACACGCCCAGACATTCAGGTAGCACGGCGTGGTTATAAAACAGCTTAGAGATTGGTCATACATTGTTACAGAGTATAAATTACAACACAGGTAGCAAGCTAGTACAACAAGATGGGCAATATTTACAGTCTACAGATTTCACTGGCATGTTACACTTTGACGGCGGAATGTCCCTTTGTGCTAATATTGGTTGAATAACCAGGTTTTTAGCAGCTTCTTGGAGCGAAGGAAGATACTTTTTTTGATGTTAATGGGGAGGGTGTTCCAGTGTTTAGGGGCTAGAACAGGGAAGCTGCTGCCCCCCGCTCTAGTGGTTTTGTAGCGAGGGGGGGCCAATAGGAAGTTGTCATTGGATCTTGGTGATCTGATGTATATTTTCGGTGAGGAGTATTGTTAAGATAATTGGGCCTTATTTGGTCAGACATTTATGTGCAATGCAAAATGTTTTAAAGATAATTCTTGCTTTGATGGGAAGCCAGTGTGCGTCCTTCCTAGTTTTTTGGAGATGTGGTCTGTTTTTTTCATTTTTTTTTTCTTTGGTTTTCCTAAGGCTGCTCTTAGGACAGTTTTTTTCAGAAGTTGCAGTTTGGAGAGGTTGGTATTGGATGTGTCTATTAGTAATACATTGCATTAATCCAGTTTCAATAGTACGAAGGCCCTGGCCAAGGTAAGGCAGTTTGTTGGTGTCAGAAATTGTCGGCAGAGAGCAATACGTTTGGAAGTGTAGGCAGTGGAGGAGGCTAGCGCGTTGGTGTTTAGTCATAGTAAGACTGGCATCGAGGTAGACTCCTAATGTTTTCACTTGCTTCAGCACTGGAATACAAGTGCCATCAATATTAATAGCGGAGTAATCTGGCTGGAGAGCAGCTATTTTAGCTGGGGATCCTACAATGAAGATGTCTGTCTTCTCATCATTAAGACAGACTATTTAGCGCCATCTAGTTTTGGATGATGTAAATTGTTGACGGTTGCGGTGTCCTTCTCAGTTACCTGTGAGTGGTATGAGGATCTGGATGTCGTCCACAAAATTGGTGTAGACGACACCATGTCGTCTAATGTTGAGAAGAGGAGTTTGGTATACGCATTGTACAGAGTGGGGGGAGTCACATGATCCTTGGGGCACTCCTATGGGAAATGGGATGGGGTTGGCCGCTTCTTTGCCTATGGACACTCTGTGTAACGCTCACCTGATTCCCACAGAGGCGCTGACCCATTCTGGACTGCTACCAATTCTTCTACAAAGCGCAGGGCCCGGAAGATGGACTGGACTGGCCCTCCCTGGATCTCGTCTGTCTGGCTCGTAGGATCATTTTTCTGCAGGTGAGAAAGAGGGAGTTAATATCTGCTGGAAAGAGTATCTGCCCCCCCCTTTCTAAATCCCCTTGTCGCTAGTTCGGTTTTTGTGGGCCCTCACCTTATTTTCTGTAAGGATAAGCCCTCCTTCATGCTTCTGGTGCAGGGGCGCGTTGATTCCAGTTACTTCACTGGGGTGTTCAGTGGGTGCGATTCCTCTGGCTGTTCGATCCCACTTCGGGATTGCCGAAAGTATGTAGTCTTTAGATTATATTAAATGTCTTTTCCCCTTCGGGGCCGGGGTCTAGAAAAGGCACAAAGGCCCTTCCGACCCGAATGGAGGATTGAGTTCAACCAAAATCTGGTAAGTCCTTAGGTGAGTATTCCCTCCTGTATCAAGTCCGATGCTCATCTTCTCCCCTTTTGCAGGAGCCGATTCGCTGCTGGCGTCGAAACCGCTGTTCGTGGTAAGGCCTCGTAAAGGTAAGTGGAATAGGTGTGGCACCGGGTGAAGCGGAGCGCTTCTAATCGTGTCTTTCCCCCTTTTTGCAGGTGCCGAGGTGTGGCAAGCTTTGTAGCCGTTTTTGCACATAGCGCGGCCACGATAAGGTAAGAGAAAGCGGCACTGCGGTGAGCGTTGTGGTGCGCTGCTAACCTTGTGCTTTTCTTTTGCAGGATTGTCGGAAGAAGGTTTCCCGAGTGCAGGATTCCGGTGAGTAAAGCTTTGGATGCTTGTCTTTTCTCTCCTTTTGCCTTTCAGGTGTTCCAGGAGCTGCGGGCGTGTCAGGAGCCAGGATGCAGGAGCCGACTCTGTGAGCGTCCTGCTGCTGATGCAGAATAACGCGAAGCACGTGAATTCCTTCGGGCGTGGTTTAAATAGCAGAGGAGTGCTTCAGGTGAGTATCCTTCCTCCGGCCCCACCCAGATAAGAAAGAGTTCCTGAAGAGGAAAAATAGTTCCTCCCAGCATAAATGGCTGGAGACCTCAGCCATACTGGATTGCTCTGGGTGAGTAAGCAGCATGGTCTGCCTCAGGTAAGTCCACCCAAGCATTATGACATGTTTTGACCAAATGAGCCTGGCGCCTATGGCGCCAGAACTGAAGCCTTTTATGAGCCTGGCGCCAAAGGCGCCAGGACGTGGTCCAAAGGGCCCCAGTAGTGGTCTGCTGGATCCGGTGATGTGGGTGATAGGTCTGCTTCCGGGGACGCTGGGACTGTCATAATATCTGCTCCCGGGGAGCCAGGCCACTCTGGATGTGCGATCAGTTAAGAAGGATTTCACCCATACAGTGGCTTCGCTGTTACATAGAACAGATTCTTTCAGAATACTGTGGTTTTACTTTCCTGGCTAGGTGGTTTTCACTTTAACCAATCCCCACCTACCTGTCCCTTAACAGTTGTACCGCTTGGCAATCTTGTTTATAACTTAATCATTGTAAAGAGGTAGAGGTGTGTGTGTGTGTGTGTGTGTGTGTGTGTGTGTGTGTGTGTGTGTGTGTGTATATATATTAATTGTTCCTAGCATCCTTGGTTTTTACCTACTTGTATAAACTTTTCTGATGCCTGTGGATCTGCTTGGACTCACATGCTGTGCATATAGTCCGACATCTAGTGGTCACGTGCAGTTTTACATCTTTCTTTCGAAGATCGAAAGGGACTTGGGCGTGACTATAACACTATCCCTAGCGTGACGTGTAGTGTACCCAAAATACCTTGCGTGCCGAGGTCCCACCAGATTGTTTATTTCCGTCAACCTAGTTGGTTGCTTATGCGTAGCTTGTGAGAGTTAATATTGCTATATCTATTCCTACAGTCGTTTAGTCAATTTCGGCCACACACTCTATGCCTGTATTGTGTTGCCTGACTCCTACATCTACAACTGCTCGGTGACTGTTGACCGTGTGACCTTAGCCCTCTGGCCTGGCCTGGCCTTTACGGTAGGGAGGGTGTGCCCTGTTTTCTTTCTTCTCTCTAAGAATGCATTTTTCACCCCTCTCTCGGTCTGGCTGCTGGTAACTTCTGCTATGGAGAGGACTCCTTTTAAATGCTGCCCTTCTTGTAATTGCAAATTTCCCTGGAAAGACACCCATTGTCAATGTCAATGCAACAAATGTCTTTCTCGTGACCACGACACATGCTTGTTTAAGGCCTGTAAATTTTTTTCGGCCTAAGACGCTGAAAGACAGGCGGACTAAGCGGTGGACGGCCTATACTATGCAGGCCTTTCCCCCGCCTTTGTCGTTGCATCAGACGAGGAATCAGTCGGCCGCCATGGCTCCGATTCAAAAGCCATTGACCTTACTGTGGAGCCTGCGCGCTCCCATTTACCGGGCCCTATAGGTAGGCCGCTGGCAATGTTATGGGGAAGTCAGACCCCGGCGACAAGGGAACCCACGCACCACGTGTACTTTAGCACACAACCCATGAGGCCTCTTTGTCAGGGTCGTCGAAAAGGCCTCAAGGACTATAGGCCCGCTGAGAATTTCAGCAGTGCCTTCCCAACCTCATGGTTCGGCGCCCTCCACGCACCGGCGGCATGCAAATGGGAATAAAAGTACCTCTGGAACGGATGGTTCTCTACTCCCACTACTGTCGGCATGCTGGCCAAAGGCGTGCAGACGCCGAAGGACTCGGTGTTGTCGGCAGCTGCCATCAATGGGGCTTACAAAGCTTCGAGAAGCTTTTGGTTACCATTTTAGTGGTCAGGTGAATCCAGAGAGACTCCCTCTCCGAGGCTCCCCAGCCTCTTTCTGAAGCCTTGGATAAGGGTTCACCCCTTTCTTGGCAGCCCTTCCCTCCTACTGACCCTTCAAACATTTCCCTAGTCCATTTTGAGGACGGTGAAGAGTGTATGGCTAAAATGGCTGAGTTCATCGGCTTTTTAGACAAGTATGACGGGGCATTGAAGAGACATGGGGGAAGGTAACGTTTGCCCATCCCCTTTAAATCTTGGAAAATTCCCTCCCCTGGTGCCCAATTTCCCTCATTTGAGGAACCACAGGAACACCACGATATCTTTTGGGACTACCGGCACAGGATGTTTCTTACAAAGGTTTTAAACTTTGACAAAGACCCAGTCTATCGCGACCCCAGACTGGAATCGGGTGGACCAGATCTCGTGGCACACACCACCGCATACCACTGACCCAGGAGTCATCTGTCTGGATCCACCTACTGCTCCTCTGCAGAGTCTCGTCGCCAGTGGACAAAACGCTGTTCAGCTCCCTCTTGACTCTGACTTCGTGGAAGACCTCCTCAAGGAAAAGACTCTGGTTAGCCAAACCATTCCCTTATTAACTTCTATTAAGACACCTGGCTCCTTCCTTACTGTCCCCTTCCCTTACACAGGCAGTTAATCCCAATGTGGAAAAAATTGTTCCCCCAGCCCCCTCTGATACCCTCTACAATAGTGGTCACGCTGCACCGGACTCCCTGTTTGTAACAACCACTTGTAAGCGGGCAGGGGTACGACTGTCACAGCAGAATCTCCTCCAGACTAACATTGCAAAAAATCTTATGCCCTTGGTAAGTGTCACCACCTCTGCAGCCTAATGCACGAGGGTTGCCAATGCCACCATGCTCCTTGCGATCTACAGTGATGTTCAGTGGGGCCTAGTACAGGAATGGCCTTCAGGAAGTTCCAGAGCCTACCCGATCACGCCTGCTGCTGGTCATGGCTGCAGGCAGACCATTAACCCAGAATATCCTGAAAAACACTTTGGACTCTGCCAAAACCACTGGATGCACCCTTGCCCAGGGAAGCCTACTCGAGCGGCATGCCTGGTTGAAAAACTCCTGGTTCAAATCCAAAACGCAAGCCTCCTTAATTAACAAGCCTGTGGAGGAATCAAACCTATTCGGCGGTTGACGACCTCCTGGAAACGGCCAAAAAGGAGCACAAAACTTTAAAGTCACTGAGCCAGATTACGGCTAAACACTTTCACCAGCGTGACGCACCTTAAACACACCCGTCCTTTCGGGCCATTCCTGCCCTCTGCTCGCCCAAAGTTCAGTATGGCTCAGGGGGGGGATTAGGTGCCCCCTAGTCCTACGGTCAGGGTTCCTCTGGCAACTTCCAGTACCAGCAAAGAGGCTCTCGTAGGGGCAAGGGCAGAGGTAGAAACTCTGCTCCCAGAGTCTCACCTGCCTCCACCTCCAAGTGACTACAGGTCCCCTCCCAGTTTTCCCTGGTCGGGATTTGCTTTTATTAATGTATCCATGCCTGCGAGGGGAATCGCTTCAGATCAGTGGGTACTAAAGACTGTTGCCCGCGGTTATTGTATCGAGTTTCTCTGACCACCTTGCTACCACCCACCAAGAAGCAGACCTCTTTCGGCAGAACACCTGCGCATCCTGCTGGAAGAAGTCCCGGTCCTGCTGGAAAAGTGCGCCATCAAAGTAGTCCCCCCCCCCCCCCCCCCCCTCTCAAGGGTATTTATTCAGTGTACTTCCTTGTACCCAAAAAGGATCTCCCCAGGCGCCCTGTTTTAGATCTGCGCCCCTGGAACAGTTATGTCAAACCTCAAAAGTTCAGGATGACAGCACTTCAGGAGGTAATCCCACTGCTGCAGCCGGCGATTACATGGCCACATGTTGATCGCGGTGTTGAACGCCACAGGTTCGCAGTAGATGCTGCCAGACCACACGTAGCACGTTTGCTACGTCCACACTTCCGAGCCTATAAAATCCAAGCTTTGGACCCTCTGTGGCAAAGCTCTTGCAGGACAAGGCTACGGAGTTGAACAACACTGATGTTTGGTGGCGAAGGGGTCTGCGGCGCAGACGGGGAGCGCGGATGACTCGCCCTCCTGTCTGTGGCCGCCAGGTTAGAAGTTGTGGGCAGTTAGCTTGCTCTGAGCTTCTTAACCCTTCCTACTGTGCCTCTCCCCTGACTGTGTCCCCCTACCCCTGTGCCCTGCCCCTCTGACCTTGCCCGGGTGCGCCTCCTTCAACCTTGTTTTCCGTTGTCCTTCTGCCGGACAGGGCTGCAAGTGAGTCTTGTATTTCCCCTCTAAGTGCCTTATTTCCGCTAGGATGTGCCTCGAGTCCTCTTTTGTTGAGAACATGGATATATCCATCTCGGATGTTGTTTTTGCCCCAGTGAGCTTCTTTGCCAACTCCCCTTGCCCTCCTGGTGGTGGCACCTTGCCTTCCATTGCTTTCTTGTTCTTTGGTACGGTTACCTCCATTATCCTTCTGGTGGTCTTTGGTACCCTTCTCCTTTTCCCTGGGCTCTTGCTCCTTTGTTCCCACATGCTCTGACTTCTCTGTGGGTTTTGCAATGTGGTATCTCGTTCCACCTTTTGGGATCTCGCGACCCTCCACTGTTCTCCGAGTTTTCCACTCTCCCCCTTTCTGCACCTTCACCCCCACCCCCGCTTCACCAGTCCTTTGCTGCTGCCCTTTTCCTCTGCCTCAGGTGTCTGGGCTTTTCCACGCTTCTCCAGGCTGTGCAGTGGGTGCACCCTAAGTCCTTAATTCCAGTCCAGGATCTCCTCCGTCTGGAATTATGTCCCCCCACTTGCTGTAATCGGTGGGCTCTGAGTGACTTCCCCTTCGTCAGGCCCCTTGTCGTTACCGTCGCTCTGCTTCTGCTCCATGTGCTGCCGATGGCGGCTCACGGTTTGCAGTGTTGTTGCCTTTCAATTATGAATCATGCCTCCAGCGTTCTCATCTTACGTTCTAGCTGCCCTCCACTCTATAGGCGTCTCACCCCCTGGGCTCGTGGTTCCTCCTTAATTGTATTCGTGCTCAAGCTCCCCCTTGGGCTTCTGCGCCGTCTCCGCGTTCTTTGGTCTTGCCTTTTCTCCAAATGCAGGGGTCTGGATCCAGTGTCCGCTGCAGTTCCCTTTGTGTCTGGTAGCACTCTTCCACATCCCTCACGGTGACCTTTGCCTGGCCCATTAGCACAATGGGCACACTTCTTCTCAGCGGGGTCCCCACCTCACTGGTGTTGTGTGCCCGTGGGCCTCTGCCCACCAGGACGGATGTCATGCACATGGGTCGTTCCTCAGGGGCGGGTGGGCTTCCAGGGAGCTTTTCCCCTCCCAGCCACGATTCCTTCTCATTCGGGGTGGGTGGGGGTGTCCCCGTCCCCCCCCTTAACTCACAGGGCCTGCAGGCCTAGTGACAGCCTGTGCAGCCCTGTGTCTTTACTGAAGACTTTCTGTGCCTTGCTGTCCCGGGTGGGGGGGGGGGGGAAGGTGGGGGTGGGGAGCTGCTGGGCAACCCAGTGCTGGAAACGTAGTCTGTAGCAAGGGGTGTGTGCTATCTCACCAGTGGGGTTCTTCCCAGGCTCCTACCCCGCCCAGTTGTCTCCCCCCAGGGTCTCCAGCGTTGGTCCTCCTTCACTAGCGTGTGTGTTCGGGCCCTGGGGGGAGGTCTGCGCCTACCTGGATTTGCCACCAGCTGCTCTGTCCAGGTTCCACCTTCTGTGTACTCCTGTTATTCCGCTGCAGGGGGGCACTCTCTATGCACCAGGGGCCGCTATCTCCTGCTCTGCTGCGCAGCTACTGGTCCTACTGAGTCTTCAGCGCTCTTGGGCTGCTCCTGGTTTGCTCACTGCCCTTCTTTCCTCTTCTGGGGGCCTGTCCCCACTGGTTTCTCTGCCGGACATCCGTTCGGAGGGGCCTGCTTACGTTGGCTCCAGCGAAGTAAGCCTTTTCTGGCCAGCCTCTTTCTTCGTGTCGTTAATGGGTGTCATACACCACTGGTGGTCCTGCCACTCGGCAAGAGTTTGTTCCTGTTGGCGTGCTGTTGGCTTTAGGCCACGCCTCTGCCTTCCTTCATGGCAGGCTTTGTGAATTCCACGGTCTCTGGCATTCCTGATCCGTCCGTTGTCTCTCTTCTTCAGGGATCCGTCAGCTTTCCTTAACTGCATCTCATTTTGGATGTGTTTCAACATTCATGTACAGACAGATCTCCATTTCTTCATAGCTTTTCTGGAGGGTTCAGGAGCTACGTGGTTATGCAGCAACCTTCTCCCGCGCCCCCAGTGGTCTCAATTATGTAACTTAACATTGCACGCAGCACCTTGCAATGCAGTTACTTTTTTTAATCACCCTGGCTTTTTACACTTTTGGTAAAGGCAAGCTGCTGGAATCAGATCATTTGTACCATTTTTGCATTCTTTTAAGTGTACAAATTTGTGTTTTACGATGTATGGTTACTAAACGTGGCTAGTGCCCTAAAATAACCGTGCCACAAGGTTTTGCTTGTTCTTTGGCTGTATTGTAGTCCCTTCATCCTGCCTTGCCAGGAAATTCCATAAAGGGTCACTGTTAGGCAAGGTTTGTATGCAGTACCCTTTTGGGTGCAACACACACAACTCTGACTACAGGTATAGGAAACCCAACCTTTGGTATAAGCTTGTACTACACCGTTTTGGTAGCGTGTTCAGCAGCCAGGCTTATCTCAAGAGGGGTCAATGTGAACTGTAGGGGAGTTGCACAGAGATTCACAAGGACATGTATTCAAATAAAATCTTACACACAAGGTTTCTTGAATAAACCATTATTAATTTCAGTTAGAATAAGCCTTCTTCAGAAGGGAGCAATATAAAAGTAACACACAAATACACTTCAATACTGTAAACTCTTAGTTTCTAAATCACTAAAGACCCTTTTTTGGATGGCCCACAGACACAACCTACACCCACAGGTGACTTCAGTTAGCTAGGGTGCTGGGGGCATTAATATCTTACTGTTGCCATTTAAAATACTCTTAGAAGTTGATAAAGGGAAAAGGTTATTAGAACAAGAAACCACAAATATTCTTAAGCGGGCAAATACTTTTGGATCCCTTATGAAGAGCCATTCAGTACAAAAGGCTGGGCAAAAGTCTTATATAGGATGAAGCACTTTAGGTAGGTAAGTAGAAAAGTCTTTGCACAATGTTTTAGAAGTCTTTGAAGAAAAGAAGAATCAAATGTAGGGCACCAAGATGATTAGACTTGTGTGAAGTAGAAGATGCAAGCCACCCTACAATGAGAGGTAAGTTCTCTGACTTTACAGTACCTTTTGATTTGAAGAAACAGTACAGCAGATGACTTCTGTTCCTGTGCAGCTCTGCAGATCTCACTGTTCCTGAGCCTCAGTCGTGGGGACAAGAGGAAGGACTTCTGGGGACTCCTGCTCTGCAATGGGACGGTCACCGCTAGCAACCGGCAATCTTTCCAACAAGTGACACTTTGTGTTTCAGCTCCTCGCTACTACCGCAAATAGAAACAATGCGGTCCTGGCTGTCGAGATGGACTTTCCTTGCTTCTGGGGTCCCACACTCTGTTGAGGGGGTGGGGGGGGGGGCTCAGGCTCGTTCAGTCCTACTTCCTGGTGGTCCGTAGGATCTTCCTTCAGCTCTTGGCCAACTTCAACGCAATGCACACAATCTGGTGTTCCTCTCCCTGGCTATTCGGTTTCCAGCAGCAACTCTAGAAATGCAACCAGCTCAGAGAAGGATGTCCAGGTGGCTTACTTTGGAGTTGATTGGTCCCACCACCTCAAGGTGAGAAGTCGTACTTGCAGGGGCTTCTGTCGATACGAATTTGGAGTTTCAGCAAAGCAGCAGGGCTTCACCAGGCAAACCAACGGTCCAGGAGTTGCAGCAGGCGTCCTCTTCAATGTTGTTGTTAGGTTCCTTCGTCCAGTGGTCGACTCGGCCTTCCAAGCCAAAAGCCTCGACTTTTATTCAGTTCTCTCCCATTCATTCCAGCCCAGCTGCTACTCACCAAGCAGGGTGGCAGTCCTTGCCGGACAGCCAGCCGGCCAATCACTATAGTGCATTTGGATCTCCTAGGAGTCTAAGCACAGGGAGTTTCGGGCACCTCGCACTTCCTGCCTACCCCAGACACCCTGGAGCCAGAGGCGAGCTTCACTCATGAATCCTACAAAATGGGCCTAAACCTGGTTTGGCGCACAGAGTATATCTCAAGGACCTTTACACAAACATGGCACAATTGGGTGTTTTACTGCAGCTGCAAACGCAGCCTGCAGTAAATGCACACCACGGTAGTTAAAACAAAACCATTGCCACCAGTCATTGAGTGAGAAAAGGGTAGCAAAAAATGTTACATTGGAAATTAGACAAAGGGGGATACTAGGTAACCACTCCAGCACCACATTGTAAGAGTATTAAGAGCGGGTTTGCTACCATTAATTGCGCACACAAACAGTTATTAAAGCACATTGAGCGTGGTTTAATGCAAATCGGAAACAGCAACACGTGTTTCGAGCTTCAACGCTTTTTTTCAAGGCTTGTGAGA
The DNA here is from genome assembly GCF_040938575.1 of Ambystoma mexicanum. Lineage (NCBI taxonomy): Eukaryota > Metazoa > Chordata > Amphibia > Caudata > Ambystomatidae > Ambystoma > Ambystoma mexicanum. The sequence goes on along the minus strand of NC_090934.1, from coordinate 379,773,460 downwards.
GCTTGAATTGATTACCAAGCAGACTGACGAACCGAAGAAGACTGGTGAAGAGGCCTGGCATACCTGCCTGCTTCTGGCCCGATGAAGCCCTCTTCGACTACCTGATCTCCGAAGGCTGTGAGCAATGCTCCAGCCCTTGGTCTAGTGGTACCAACTAGTCATCACACCTCCAGGATCCAGCCATCCAGTGCTTTCGGTTGTGTCCCTGGACCAACCGGTGGACTGACCAGTTCTCTCGTGCTGCCTTGCTAGAACATCGACTACCGGATCTCAGAAGGCTGTGAGCAATGCTCCAGCCCTTGGTCTAGTGGTACCAACTAGTCTTCACACCTCCAGGATCCAGCCATCCAGTGCTTTCGGTTGTGTCCCTGGACCAACCGGTGGACTGACCAGTTCTCTCGTGCTGCCTTGCTAGAACACTTGCCGTTCCACTGTTGCATCCAGAACTTTGGTGTTACAAGTCCCCTTCCTCCCAAATGCAGCATCCTAGCATCCAGGGGACCTGTCGTAGGGAAACTTCTAAAACGGCGACTCCCTTTGTTGCCTCTGTGTGGAGACTTCCCTGTCTTGTGAAGTGTCTTGGAGAGGCATGCTTTGGTGAATCTTCCATATCTTCACCAGGGGTTGAATCTGCACCTGACAGAACCCTGGCACTCGCAGCTTCTGGGCACATCACTGGCACCAAAAGCAACACAGGTTACCCCCTAGGCCCCGCCTCCATAGTCCCATCAAGGCATCTGGGAAAATCTGAGTGTTTAAATGCTGTTTTTCAACATACCCCAACCCCCCCCCTGCACTCCCTCAGGAGAACATTGGGAAAAAGTCCAAAAGTCCCTTTGTCTCCTAACCTTCCATTCCACTCGCTGTATTTTGCATGTCAAAGTACTTAAAGATAAGCGCACAATTACTTACCTTTAGTAACATTGTTGAAAACCTTATTTGAACCAACACGCAAGTAAATTCTAACCTGCAAAGATTCTTTCTGGGGAGAAGCATTGTGGTTCCTGTGACTTTGTGGGCACCAGGCCCCATTCTTCTTAGGGATTGGACGGATTGAGTTAGAACCAATTTGGAAGTGTTTTCCCTATCATATGCTGTGCGTTATTTTCTTCCTCTCCTGGTTGAGAAAGTTACTTAAATGAATACGTTAAGCACCTATGGTGAATGTTTGAGTATTGTGTGATAATATCAACCTGCTAGTTACATTTTTTTTTTAGTGTGTAGAAGGCCTAGGATGAATAGTATTTGTATGCATTAATTGAATTGCCACTCTCCAGAGAATAACATTGAAAGCAAGAGTCCCCAAAAGGCAGTTCCCTCCACACAATGAGAGGCAATAAAGGACACACCCCAGGAGGGAATGAGATCAAGACCAAATGCGGGCGATGTAAAGGGTTTTTATTTAATCAAAATAGGGCATGCAAAGGACTATGCAAGCTCTGACGATAGCAAAGACAGTCATATTTATTACAAAACCACACCATAAATCCTACACGCTATAGGGGGCACATAGTCTCAGGGATTGGGTAGCGTCGACTAAACTATAGGCGAGGCAGTGATGAGCCATTCCAGGATTGGTGGACGCCAACGTGGGGTGGATGGGTCAGCTGGGCTCCTCAGGGTGGAGCGGCCAGGCTAGGCGTGGTCAGTGTCGATGATTGACAGCTGCATCAATACGTTGCTCTTGTGGGGATGGAGACAGTCAGACATACTTCTGTAAATCCTACAATATGATACTCTATGAAATGATCGACTGGAGAAACAACATGCAATGTGGAGCTTCACCAATGCATCAGTGCACTATTACTTTTCACCTGTTGCCCGGGTGTCATAAACTTGGGTGTTTGGTCTGGGGGCACAAGGTGAGCTGCCTTGTCATTCCGTTCTGTTAGATGTAGTGAAGAATTACTTTGATATGTTACTACAGGGTTGAATACCTATCTCCAAGGCCCATTAACTTGGGGTGAACTGGAGTACTACTGGATCAGCGAGGGTGCCCCTCTGGCCCTTTGAGGCTGTGGGGTTTAGGACCAGGTTGTAAATAATTCATTTGGCCGACCATGGCAGCCTCAGACATGGGGGAGGTGAATACTTGAAGCAGGTCCAGCAGAGTGAGGGGAGGTGAGGCTATGCTGCCCGCGCACCAGCAAGCCTTGGTGGGAGGAGGGGGGAGATGGCCTTGTGGCTCTGCACAGTTCTGTGCCTACGCTGCACAATATACCATGCAAGGGGATAGTAAAGTTAGTAACGTTAGAATGATTACACATCTGTTGTTTATACATTCATGTACTTCAACATAGCTATGCGAGTCTGGCAGTGTCATATATATTTCTTAACATTAGTTGAACAAATATTGGTAATTCATAAGACAGATAAAACATGAGGTAGGTTGGGTTATGTACTCGGGAGCATAGAAGCAATACGTTCATATGTGATTGTACATGTGCATTTTTGTTCGTTACACTTAAACGTTTTCTACTGTACGACACAAGTATTTTTAGTAATGCTTTTTCACCTTCCTTTGTACTTTAGCAGCAATCGTTAGTTAGCACTAGGTGGGCTCTATGAAGCCTTTTCATTGAGTCTTCAAGGCACATGGTGTCCGGGCTGGGGTCGTCCTTGCTTTATCAGCACTATGAGCTTCATCCCTTTCCCCACATCCATGTTATAATTTTACAAAACAACTCTGTGAATCATTAGACTTTGATATGCAGTTAATACTTCATTTGGGGGACGTGGGCAGGGGTTGAAACGGGAAGGTTATCAACACAATATTTTAAATGTTAAGGGTTAGATGCCAGATCGGGGTATGTTCAATTGGGATGATTCCTGTTATTTTCCATACTTGAACCACAAGTCTGGTCACTTCGGGGACAGTGATGTACTGCGGAAGGTAAATGATAGTGTTTGTTCTGATACTCGTTCGTGTCTGGTTGCTCGTGAGAACGGCCTTCAACGGCTCTGCCATGAGATGGAGGCGCAGGGGGAATGTATGGCTCCCTGTGCACAGTGAGTGGGGGCCAAGCTGCAGCGTTCGCAAGCAGGCTGTTCCATTGGGGTTTGGTTGCTTCTATCTAAAATGGAGTCTTGGAGCTTTTAAAATGGTGTCCACGGTATGTTACAGTACAATCCGATTGGCCTTGTGTGTCGATCAGCAGCCACCCTGCCACCTGAGCACAGGTGCATGGGTGGCTTCTGACGAGCCACAAACCTGACGGGGGTGGGGCATGTCGGGAGGGGGTCCAATAGATCTATCCTCCCATACTGCATCAACTGCTGTCCATTGCTACCTTGATTACGTTTTGGCCAACCTCCGAGTTCGCTATAACTAGGGTGACCTCCGAATATCTGTCCCCCCCAGCCAGATACTAGAAATCCAGTTTAAAAGTTGTGAATGGTCTGCACTTGCCGAGGCTGGCCTTGAACCAGTTAATCTGCTTTTGTACGTCTCTGGTGCAACAGAAATACAATGAATGTTAACCGTTTTAAAATGAACGTCGTTTGATGGTCTCATTTTTGTTGTAATAATTTTCATTTATTTTTCCTATCCAGATGAGCAAGAGATGGTTTCTGAAGATCCACGAATACCTGAAGTCATCCCAGTAACACATGTAGTTAGTTTGCCTACAGTAGTTAAACCCACAGGTACCTATTCAGATTTCTTAAAGCAACCTCTGTGGAATTCTGTGCCAAATGTTTCTCTTGGGTTAGAGTACTGTGCTCAAAATAATAGTTCAAGTAGTATGAACTAGACATTGGCTGCATTTGAATATCATACTTAAACGAAGAGTGCGCTCAGAAAATATTATTGGCTAAAAAGATGGCCAATAATAAAATAAATATTTTTTTTAAAAGTCCCTATGTAAATATTGAGCAAATGAAGCTCAAACTTAAAAATGTGTAGCACTAGGGGGCATCCATTTTGTGAAATGGATGCCTCCTGTGCTTGCCCTTGCGGCACTAAAGCCAGCCAGCTGTAATAAACAAAAGCTACCACTGGGCGGCTAAGTGCTTATTTCTTAATTTCTTAAGCACTAGCTGTGGTTTTCTTTCTATGTTTTCCAGGCTGGAGGAGCCCGGAAAACTTAGAAAGAAAACCGCAGCTTTTAAAACGTTGTATTTGTTTGTGGTAGCTTCAGCTTGGAGCCCCCTGAGCTCCAAGCAGAAGCTACCACAAACATAAATACAACGTTGTATTTAAAAACGCTGCAGTTTTCTTTCTTCTTGCGCTCCTCCAAGCTGGAGGAGCCCGAGAAACTTAGAAAGAAAAACCGCAGCGTTTTTTAATACAACCGCGTTGTGTGCTGCCTGCCGTGCCTTTCACTTTGTCTCTCGGGCTCCCCCAGGGGAGCCCGGGAGACTCAAAGTGAAAGCTGCTATAGGCAGAAACATAACATGGGTGTGTTTTGAAATGCTGCAGTGCTTCTCACTGCAGCGGCTTTCACGTGGAGTTGTATTTGTAATTGCTGCGCCTTTGCCTTTTGCCTTCATTTTACGTTTTCTGTGCTTCCCTGGGGTTGGAGAGCACCGAAAACGTAAAATCAAAGTGAAGGCAGCCTCCTCAGCTCTGCTCTGGCTGCTGTCAGATCCTGGTTCTTCCTGGTGCAGAGGCAGCACAAAGTCCTCCCTCCCCGTTAGGTCTTGGCACCTGGGAGAGGATAACACAGGCCACCTTGACCCTTCGGGGAAAGAGGGTTAGGGTCCGTGGAGTGGATAGGTAGAGGAAGTCGGGTACACCGGAATGAGGTTTAGGGAGGTGTTGTGGATGGGTTCGGGGAGTTTAGGTACACATGCTCCTTGGCTCCTGCTCCTGATTCAGCGGTACTCCACCCTTGCACTCTTCTCTCATTCATACAATATGCCCCAGGGTCTTTAGGCGGCCTTTGTGCTGGAGCCCCTAAACCAGGACACTGTACATCCTGTGCTACAGGTGCTAATGTTCTATGCACTACCTTACATTGCTTCATGCAAGGTTTCCAAACGTGAACCTTCCTGCTGCTTAACAATTCTGCATTGCCTTCATGCAGTAATACAACGAATATCACATTACCCCATGCAATACTCCAGATACACAAGCCTTAAAACACTTAGTTTTGTCTTCTGTCCTAGCAAACTTCCTTTCAGGTCCCTGTAGTACTGGCTCCTCTCGGTGGCACCTCCAGTGTCAAGCTCCACTGAAAGGAGGAACAATAATGTCAATAAGAGAACTCGTCCCCTTGCGTGGCTCTAACTTAGGTTAGTTTGTTTGTACTGTGGATTCATGCAACAAAGCACTGTCTAAGAACACATGCGGCTGTTATCAGTTCCACTCTCATGCGGGTTAACGCATATGCGCCAAGGTTCCTTTCACATGCAGGGTTAATTGGGAGAGCCTAGCTTCCCCCTGTCATGTTTTCCGCGGGTCCGGGGGGTCGGTTTCTAACACCGACCCTTCAAGTTATGTCAGCGGGCTGCGCGCGTTACTGCAATCGGCACTTATCTTGATGTGTACGTGGGTCTGGGGTTTCTACTACGGCGGGCGGGTGCCCCGCGAAAGGCGTGCCACTGGAGCTCTGTTGCCACACGTCCTTCCTCTGCGCTGGTCAGAATTGCGAGCCCCGTTGCTTGGGCGCGGCTCGCGCATGCGCGTTGGTGCGGCTGGGGGAGTGGCTATCTTCCTCCCAGCTGGCTCGTGTTGAACACGGCCTGCTGGGAACTGTAGTATCCCGGCTGTTCTCCGTCCCAGGGCTACAGTCCTGTGAAAGGGATGGAGAACACGCCTGGAGTGCCTGGTCGAAGGCTGTCTGCACTCTGCCAGGGCAGCTACCACCCTGGTTGTCCTGCCCACCACCCTCCTTGCCCCTACTCCAGCTTGAACCCTGACAGCTGCAGTAAGCAAAAGCTCCCAGTAGGGGGTTTTTGCTGCTTGTTTAGTGCCGCCAGGGCAGAGCTGAGGAGGCTGCCTGAAATGGTAATATGGATGCTCCCATGTAAACGCTTTGAGCCTCGTTTGCTCAACGTGTTTACATAGGAACTTGCATTTAGAATATGTTTAAAGTATGTTATTGACTATTGGCCATCTTTTTAGTCAATATTTTCTGAGCGCTCTATTCCTTTAAAACTAAAGTTGAGCATGCCATGTCAACTGAATCCGTTACGAACACATTTTGAGCTATATTGCTTAGGCTTCACTTATTAAATGTGGCTCTTTTAATTGTTCGTTCAAATTTGTTTTTGAAGTGCAATTTTATATTAAAGAAGCTTTAAGCTAAAAGCATGCGTGGTAGGAGGCTCGTTCAATTTTTGGCTGTGCTCAAGGACAGTCCTGGCTGATGCCTTTTTTTGCTGTCAGTTTGGCTGAAAGGGCGAACCAGTTTATTGTGCAGAAACCTGCAGCTCAACACCAAATAATACTAGGGAGACGAAGAGAAAATGTAGAGACAAGGTTTATTTCCATACTGCTGTGCGGAAATGGGTCTGGAGACTAGCACAATATTCCCATCTCAAAAATGTTGTCCCTGAGCACAGAAACCTCTAGTTTCTATACAGCTTTACACAGTGAACCTCATTTGCAAAAGTCGGTAAGATACATTTTGTCTGTTAAATGAAAATGGATGTGCGAATACACATGGGGGGGGAATAGTATCGGTCCATCCGAGCTCCATGCAGCTTAGCCCACCCACCTGACATGGAGCACCACCACTTTGGCAGCTTAACATCTCCGCTTACGGTGATAAAGCTTGGACTTCCAGTCTTGGGTCTGGCTTTCTGGTTTTCAGGTGGCTAAAAACACCTTCATGACCTTATACGGGCTGTTTAGGTAGGTGTACTTGTGCCTCGGACAGTGGCCTACTTCATCTTTGCACAGCCTTATGGGCACGTGCACCCTTGCCAACCAATCAGTATTTATTGTGCACCACCACAAATCGCTACCTGTGAGAACCCCTGCACTTATCGCTGGACGCCTGGATAGTTTTGTCTGTTGTCCTGAATGAGGGGAATCCCCCCTGGCCCCCTGTTCATTCTTTTTGCTCTGACTATGGAACCCTTGTTCTTTTAGTTTTTACTTTACAGAACCATGCTCTCCTCCATACTCTTTAAGGCAACTGTTTCACTTTTGCAGCACACAGCACCCTTTGTGCAGTGTTGCTTGGAGACCATGGATTTCCTTTTTATTATTTTAGTTTCCTTGTGAGAACTATTGTTCCCAAGGATAGGGGGGGATCGTTTTTGTGCGAACAGCACACACCACCTTATGTGGAGTGCTGAGGGGTTACGTAGTATCTTCTTTCTCACTGCTCCTGTAACATTTTGGTTACAGCGATGAGCATACCTGAATGGCAGTGCAGGTGTTCTACCGACTTTTGTCTATTTTTTCCTACCCTGACTGTGTTCACAGACAACGCAATGCACAGAAGGGTCACCATTGACCCAAAATTGTGGCTTCTTGCTTTATATTGCCATTTCTTGTATGCTTGTCCTTTCCTGGTCGTCCTTCTGCAGTCCTGGTTAGGGGAGGTCCTTGTTAGTCTTTTCTCTTTGACGGGAATCCTTTGTGAAGCCCGCAGAGGCTGCAGTGTCTGAATACAGGAAGTAGGGGAGTCTGAAACTTGGCGTTTTTTTTCCTCCTGGGATACCTGCTTGGAACCAGTTCCAACTGTGAGGTTGGCTGTTCTGAAAAGACAGCCACCCCTCAAAGTTTGAATGTTGAATGACTGTTGATTGGCTGGGCTCTTGGATAAAAGGCGAGGATCCGGTGGCAAAAGAAGTCGACCACTGGAACAGAAGAACCGAAGATGACGACCAGACACGTGCATCACCTTTCAACAATCTGAGAAGCCTGCTGAAGTAGCGCTGCTGCACTGAACCGGTTTGAAAATTCACAGAAGTTCAAAGAGGACGACTGACTTCTTTGGACTAGTGGGCATAATCAGTCCCGAGATGACCTTCAATTTAAGCCATCCCACGCCAAACTGCAACATTCCTGGGCTGCAAACTGCCAATACTCTGGGAACTCAAGCCTGAGTGCAGTGCTTTGTATTGCCATGCTCAAAATCTCCCAAAATTTTGAGGAAGTGGGAATCGTGCCACTGGAGGTCCAGAATGAGTCCACCAAAGTCCCTTCAACCGAGTGCAGGACCGAGCATGTGAGGAAAGTCATTTGGATGAGAATTGTTCTTTGTTGGAGTCTGTGAAAAGGCACCAAAAATCACAGGCCTGAGTTGGAGTATGCACCCTTGGTTGGGAGCCCCCTCTCACAACTGCTGCAGAGTACCACCTTTCTTCTCCACGACGGAGTAACAGGAGACCGGGTCCACCGCTGCTGCATCGTGAAACCGTCCAGGTGCTACTTCATCACTCCTATGGTACTGTGGGGCTCAAGGTAGTACTTAGTCTTTCTTTTGCTGTTTTGTTGCTAGAATGTTTGGTGTTCATCCATTACCGTTCCCCCTCCCCCAGGCTGAAAGCTTTTGCTAAGGTCCCTGAACCCTTTTTGACCAACGCTATATGCTTATACTAAAGAATCCTTTGGAACATTGCCTTTTCTACAGCTGTGTGTTAACTGTTTTCCATCCAATTGACTTTGTAGAATATATACGTAGATGGAGATGAACACTATGATGAATCTGATATCACTCCTTTCTCCAGCATTGGATCTTTCATGGATTCACATGCTTAGAATATTCCCCGTCGTCAGACTGGGACCCCTCGGTACACATATATAGCCTTTTCCAATAGGAAAACTTCCGACACTTTTGTGTCCTATCTACATCCTTTTAGGACCCGCCTACACCTGCTCCGTAGGCCGTCCCAGTATAAGAGGCCCACCCCCGCGGCTCCCCTTCAGATTTCAACCGTCTCCAAAGTAGTGGGATCTCCTTGCGTTGTCTTACTATTTTGTACAAGGTTGCATTACTGGAATTTGAGTACAGAAAATGTCATCCGTTTCAGGAAAAGCCTTGTTCCGCCCATGCGCGACGTGCGACTTGAAAAAAGTTTACGAGGGGGACGGACATATGGATTGTATATATTGCCTCCACCCTCATCATTCGGCGGATAACTGCGACATATGCAAAGGGTTTTCTCAAAAAACCCTAAAAGACCGCAGTCGACGACTGGTGGCATGGCTGAATGATGGAGCGGGGGCATACCCCCCTTCGGAGGTAGGCTCCACACAATCGGCGAAAACATCACGCCGTGCTACCTCGTCGGAACCACCGGCGAAGAAATCTCGACCGACGGAAAAAGAGTCATCTGAAAGTCACCCATCGAGAGACTCCTCGTCAAAGAAATCATCTTCATCAAAAAAGCATGAAAAGGAAAGGAAATCATCCTCGGGCGATCATCATAGATCGACCACGAGTCGAGTAGAAGCAAGCCAAGTGTGGAAAAGGCGGGACCGCCAAAACCACCGGCTAACTCACCGTCGACGGCGGCCCAGTCATCGGCCTCCACCCTGCCACTTACGCTGGTGGCATCCACCGCACCGACAACGTCGTCGACGATGGCCTCGTCGACGGGGGTTCTACAGGAGGCCTAGAGGCCTGAAATTTTTGATCCGATCCCCCCGGATACTTTACTACACGAACAGGCTGTGTTGCTGTCCTCGGAGGACGAGAATGAGAGAATAGCTGGCCTAGCAGACCAGCAGACCTAGGGCTACAAGTGGCTGACAAGTCGTCGACGAGGGGATCCGTTATACCGGTATCTGCCCCTCTTCTCAATCCTCAATCTGTTTTGTCGTTGGAAATTCTGTCCACGCTTCAGTCGTTGTTACAGTCGTTGGACCAGAGACTACCTCAGGCAAACCTCCCACAGGCACCCGTCGACGAGCCGGGCCCGTCCCGTCAACCGGCGGACCTACGCACGCCAATCTCAGCGCTGGCATAAGAGGAAGGTGAGCTGCCATATTCGGAGTCTGACAGGGGAGCCAGGTCGGATATCTCATTATCCCCCTCCAGGGATCCAACCTGGGAGTCAGAGGTGGAGTTGGAAACCCCTAGAAGCCCAGCTCACCCGTCCCCTCCGGACGACATTGCGTCATTCCATTCTATGATGGAGAAGGCATGCAAAGAATTTGGTTTGTCCCAGGAAGAACAGAAATGACTGTTTTTTGTTCGACCACATGGGTAAGAGAAGGAGATCTGTGTTCTCGATACCAATACTAGACCATGTATGGAAGGAGGGGTTGCAGACAATGCGTCACCCGTTTTCAGAGCCGCCAGTGAAAGGACGCCTGGAAAAAAAGTTTAATGCTCCAGAGTCTACCCCCAAGTGTTTATCCTCCCAACCAACGGCAGACTCGGTGGTGTCGGCGGCAGCGGCGAGGAAGGCGAAGGCCCAGCACAAGTGCGCGGCGACTCCTGAGAACGAAGCGAGACGCCAAGATGCCTTTGGCAAAAAAGTGCTATCCGTGGGAGCGACCAGAGTAAAGGCCGCAAACTCTCTGGAAATTGTTGCCAGATACGATAGGGAGATGTGGCACAGGCTAGCTCCGTTGCTTGATCATCTTCCGGAAGAGCACAGGAAGCGATGTTACTCGTCCGAGAAGGTGAGGAAGCCTCAAATCACGCAATAAACATTGCGGTGGACCTCGCTGAGTCAGGCTTCAAGCAAGTCAATAATGGGGTCGTATTACGTCGACAGTCATGGCTTAAGTGTACCTACTTCAGGCCAGAAGTACAATACAAAGTTTTAGATATGCCCTTTGAGGGAGACCTTCTTTTCGGTGAGAAGGTGGACGAAGCCCTAAAGGGAATGCAAGAGGACTCAGACATGGCACGTTCTTTGGGTGCCCTCCAGAGTGGCTTCAGGTAATTCAAGATTCTCTGCATCTGGAGACAGATCAGCTTACCCCTCCCAGGGATACAGACGTGCCTTCCAGACGGCAAACAGTCGCCGGAACTTCGAGACTTCCAGGAAAAGACCATCATATCCATTGTTGTCGAGAGACAAGCAAAATAAAGATCAGCAGTGACATACAACACACCGTTCTGGGGGGAAGAGTTTCAGCATATGTCGACGAATGGGAACGAATAACGACGGATCAATGGGTGCTGGACACTATAAGAAACGGACACTCTCTACAATTCAAACACAGCCCTCCGCAAATTCCACCTGCGTTCACCGCTCATTCCCATCTGAAGATACTGCAACAAGAGGTAACACTCATGTTAGCAAAAGGCGTGATAGAATTAGTTCCAACATCACAGAGAGGTCAAGGAGTCTACTCAAGATATTTCATCGTAAAAAAGCCGAACGGCAAATGGCGTCCCATTTTAGACTTGCGCGATCTCAACAAGTCTTTAAAGAGCCTGAAATTCAAGATGCTCACTCTGCAGGAAGTGATCCGCGCAGTTCAAAAGGGAGATTTCCTGGCGTCCCTGGATTTACACGACGCGTATTTCCATATTCCAATGTGTCGGAAACACAGGAAATTGATTTGTAATAGGGCGGACTCACTACCAATTCACGGTTCTTCCTTTTGGGCTCAAGACCTCCCCCAGAACGTTCACAAAATGCGAAATGCCTGGCTCCTATAGCGGCCTGGCTAAGGAAGCAAGGCCACCATGTATACCCATACCTCGACAACTGGCTGGTAAGGGGATCCTCCCCGGCGTCGAACAACACAAGCTTACAAGCCACCATGCAGCTTCTACAACAGCTGGGATTCGCCATAAACTTCGAAAAACCCTCTCTGCAGCCATCGAGATCGCTGGTATTCCTGGGGGCACAGTTCGAGACCCAGTTAAGACTAGTGAAACCTTCTCTCGACAGAACCTCAAGACTCAATCAACAAGCATGCCGACTACGGCGAAACACCAAGATCTCAGTGAGAAAATACATTTCGGTCCTAGGGGCCATGGCATCCTGCATCCATCTGGTGGAAAACTGTCGCCTATTCATGAGGCCAGTCCAGGAATTCCTCGCGGACCGATGGACGCAGGCTCAAGGATCGTGGTCAGACAAGATAACCATCGATGACAAGCTGCTTCGGACCCTTCAGTGGTGGCAGAGTTTCCACAATCTGAACAACGTCGTACCCCTACAGGAGCCGGAGTTTCAGAGAACCATAGTCACGGATGCGTCCCTAACCGGATGGGGAGCTCACATGGGTGCTCTCCAAACGCAAGGTCGCTGGTCTCCAACGCAGTCACTCCTACACATAAACGTCTTAGAGCTCAGAGCAGTATGATGGGCCTTGAAGGCATTCCTACCATACATCGGGGGCTCGCGAGTACGAATACTGACCGACAATACAACGGCCATGTTTTATCTGAGGAAACAAGGAGGGACGCGATCAAGAACTCTTTCCATAGAAGCCCAGAAAACATGGCATTGGTCATTGAAGCACGAAATTTCCATCGTGGCTCATCACCTTCCAGGAGTGAGGAACTCCCAAGCAGACTCCCTCAGCAGAAGCATGGCCCAGATACACGAGTGGGAAATGGACACAGTTCACCTGATGAAAGTGTTCGAGAAATGGGGTCACCTCCCTCTGGACGCCTTCGCGACCAAAGACAACAAGAAATGCGAGCAATTTGCAAGCAGATGGCCTCAAGAGGGCTCCAGGGGGGAGGCATTCTCCTTCCCATGGACGGACATGTTCCTCTATGCTTTTCCCCCCGTTCCCCCTCATACAGAGGACAATACAGTGGATACGCAGATACAATTGCCGGGTAATTCTAGTGACACCATACTGGCCAAGGCAACTGTGGTTCTCCGACCTGCTTCACCTGTCGCTGGAACATCCCATAGGGTTTCCCAAAGTCCCGAACCTACTATCCAGGGAAAAAGGCACAGTGTGGCATCACGACCCGGACACTCAACCTTACAGCCTGGCTCCTGACTTTTCGGAGTTGGGTGCTTTAGACGTTTCGGAGGATTGTCAAAAAATTCTGCAAGTGGCTAGAGCCCCTTCTACAAACAAATCCTACTCGAGGTTCTGTGAATGGTGTAGGGGACAACAGGGCCTACAACCGTTGTCGGTGACGCCGGAACAAGTTCTACCTTACCTGCTCCTCTTAGCAGAGAGGGGATTATCCTTCACATCGATAAAGGTGCACCTGGCGGCCATCTCGAGGTTCACAAGGAAAAGGCAGTCGTCTCCTCTATTTAGCGACAGACTTGTAAAACAATTCATGAGGGGTTTATTTCAAGCTTTTCCCCCGGAAAAACGTTTCCCCCCCCGACTTGGAGTCTCAACACAGTGTTGGCAGGCTTAATGAAACCGCCTTTTGAGCCTATGACCACGTCCGACATAAAAATCATTTCGTGGAAGTTGGCATTCTTGATTGCTATCACATCAGCTAGAAGAATCTCGGAACTGCAAGCGCTGGTCGTAGACCCGCCATACCTAAGATTCTTTAAGGACAAAGTAGTCCTGGCAACTAATCCTATGTTCGTTCCGACAGTGTATCACAAACACTCGTCCATTGTCCTCCCTACTTTCTTCGCCACACCATCATCGGCAGCAGAAAAAGCTCTCATACCCTGGCCGTTAAGAGGGCTCTGAAATTTTACCTACATCGCACACAGGAATTCAGGTCTACTAGACAACTGTTCGTCGCGTATGGTCCGTCGACGAGAGGAAAAGCAATCTCTAAACAAGGATTGGCTCGATGGGTCTCATCGACGATTGCGTTTTGTCACTCTAAGGCCGGAAGGCCACTGCAAGGACATCCTAGATCCCATTCTACAAGATCGATGTCCTCCTCAACAGCTTTATGGGCAGGAATTCCGTTGACGGACATATGCCAAGCTGCGGCATGGTCTGTGCCCCACACGTTTACCCGCCACTACTGCCTTGCCAGGCAGCTTGCGGACGAGGTGCAGATGGGAAGAGCTGTCCTGCGCCATCTGTTCCACTAAGGTAAGCTCCACGCTGTGGAGAATATGTTGTCTACCTTTTAATGACAGTTTATTTTATGTGGGTTAGGTTATTTGAGGTAACTTATTCCTACTGTACATATGCATTGTGTAGTATGTTGAGGGTATATTACATTACATTCTCACCGCCGTCTCAAGTGTTACTGCCATACAATCTATTCTAAGCATGTGAATCCATGAAAGATCAAATGCTGGAGAAGGGAATAGTTTCTTACCTGTAACTCCATTTGACCAGCATTGGTATCTTTCATGGATTCACATGCGCCCGCCAACCTCCCCGGAATGTAATGTATTTGATAAGTCTAACCCTTCCTACTTTGGAGGGGCCGAAATCTGAAGGGGAGCCGCGGGGAAGGGCCTCTTATACTGGGACAGCCTACGGAGCAGGTGTAGGCGGGTCCTAAAAGGACGTAGATGGGACACAAAAGTGTCAGAAGTTTTCCTATTGGAAAAGGCTATATATGTGTACCGAGGGGTCCCAGTCTGATGACGGGGAATATTTTAAGCATGTGAATCCATGAAAGATACCAATGCTGGAGAAATGGAGTTACAGGTAAGAAACTATTCCCTTCCCAGGGGAAGCCTCTCCTCATATGGCCAGGGGACCCACAATATTCTTCAACACTTACCCTTAACATTTCTAATCATCTAGTCACAGCTGTAACAAAAACCCACACGAGGAAGAAAGCAGCCAGTATGAAGATTGCCCATCTGAACCAAGTGAGCAGTTCAGCTGCTGGGGAAATCTCATAGGTTCCAAAACACTCCCTTCTGTATAGGACGGGAGTTTAAAAATGGAGCCAGCAAGAAACTCAAAGATCTATCGGCAATTGCTGCCGGAAGTGCCCGACGCGAATCCAGAAGCTGGCAAGTGTGGCGGCAAAGCAGCACAGAGGAGGTGGCATATCGGGCTGAGATGCTTTCCCGTTGGCAAGAGAAGCCAAAATGGGGCGAGAAACAGAAGCTTGACACTGGCATGGAAAGTCTGAGCAACACAGTGAACACCTCCAGCTGCAGAACTCACCCCGACCCCCTGCCCCCCACCCCCCCCGCGCCCTCCCTTCATCTCCCCCCTGAGCTGGAGAAAGGAGTTGAGATGGTGAGATGCTGAAACCAGACTTGAGGCGAAGGAGCTTTGCACCTGCACGAGATGTCAGAGCAACACAGACTACCTCCGATTGTCTGAACGCACCACCTAAGCTAGGGAGAGGGAGGAAATGCGCCCCAGAGAGGACTGAGAAGCACAAGGAGCCCTCCAAGATCTGGTGAGCCCAGTGGAAGGTTGGGCCACAAGGAGGAAGCTGGCCCCTAATTGAAAGTGGAGCAAGTACGCTATGGCTCACACCACAAACTAAGTTTAGGAGCCCTGTAGTTGGGGAGGTACAAATGCACCAGTAAAAGAGAAACTTTGACTATGAGAGAAACCTGTTAGCAGAGTATACCAGCTATTCTACAAGTCTGGGACCCCGAACCCAAATTGCATCTAAGTGTATGAAAAAAAGAATACTAAGGAAGACTCATCCCCATGGGATTGTGAAGTGAATAAGAAACTCCAGGCAGAAGAGTATACGAGGCAAAGCTCAGTATATGTGAAGAATTCTAGGGAAACCTCATACCCGTGGAGATGTGTACGCAGTGAATTGGCTGTGCGAGTCCTGGCAGGACAGTACACCAGGTCAAACCAAGTTGGTGAAGTAAATAGTCATTACCACAAGGAGGAGGTCTGCCTCTTGGGCCGTAAAGAACTTAAATGCTCATTTTGTGAAATGTTTTGTTTTGAGGAGAGAAACCTGGGGAAGGGAGTATTTACTGTGACTGAACGTTTTCCAGTTGGAACCTTTACGTTGGTTTTGCATCTTTTAGTTGAACTTGAACATTTGTGCACTGATCAGAGTCAGACATTATCCTTCAAACATTAGTTACTTTCAGATGAGAGGGCTAGGATAGGATTTCAGACACAGGATGATTTTGCTTTGGAAACCTTGACACAGGATTGACCTTAGTTTTGTTTGAGGTATGGAAATGCCTTCGAGATTATGGACAGTGAGGCATTTTCCAACCCCTTTTTATTATTGAATAAAAGTTTGTAGCAATACACATGAGTCCTGTGTCCGCATTTCATTACTGGTTCCTCAACTGCTAAAGCATTGAGGCCTCTGAACATTAGTAGAAGTCTTGAAGTATGTATGACCTGCAATGCTTTATTTTTTCATGTATAAAGCACACAACACCAAGGTTATTGAGGTGCTATTACAGTTACAAGTTGCAATTGGTCGTTTGGTAGTAGATGGTTTGTAGGAAGATTGGCAAATACATACAAGAGTTTAAGACTCCTAGTAGGACATGTGTAATTGCAAGGGGTGGGAGCTAGTGCCTAGGTTAGTGCCCTGCAGAAAACCCAGTAGGATTTTTGAGCTCTCAGTGCGTGACTAAGGGAGTTACATTGTTTAGCCACAATGACTGGGAAGCAGGACCATTCTGCTATGTCCAGTTTATTTTTAGGCTGAACCAGTCTATTGGTATAAGGTGTTCTGGTGGGTCTTGATGAGAGGGTCTTGGAGATTTCTTTGGGTTAGGTAAGGTGGAGCAAACTTGGAGATGCATTTATCGGTGATCGATCGGGTGCCAATGTACAGCCCTGCAGACAGCAGAGATGTTCAGTTTTGGGTCCGGTTAGTGCTGCTCTAAGGGCACTATTTTGTATCGTCAGCAGTTTGTGCAGGTTGTGTGCTGATGTTCCAGCAAAGAGTACATTACAGTAGTCTAGCCTGGCACGTGCAATCGTTGGGCAGCTGTCTGTGTATAGACAAGGTCTGGCTACATTGATCAACTTGGTAGTGTAGGCTGCTGAAGAAGAGATGGCGTTCTCTTGGCGAGTCAGTGAAAGTGATGCATCGAGGTATACCCCTAGTGTTTTTACACATAGGGGGACACAGAGATCGGAGTGCCATCGATGTTGAGCGACCAGTAGCTGGCGTCATTTTTTTAGCACTGTTGGTGGTCCGATGGGGAGGAGCTCTGTCCTCTTGTCATTCAGACAGAGGGAGTGTGTTACCATCCAAGCTTGGATAGTTGCATAGGTGTCAGTCGTTGGAATAGTTGCCGATGGGGCAGAAGAATTTGCATGTCATCTGCATAGTTGGTGTAGGCTTTGCCAAGGGCATCCAAGAGATGGAACGGTCTGGTTTAGTTTATTTGTAGAGTGCGCTTAACCCAGAGGTATCTAGACGCTGAGACCTTAATACATAGTTAGTCATGTTACAAACAGTAATATAGCAGTTGACTTGTGTTAAATAACAAGTCTGGACAAAGTTGCAGTAAAAGGCTTTGAACAATTAGTACTGAGTGTCAAGGAATGAAGGTTAGTTATGCTGAGCGAGGAGCCAATCTTTTACACTGTTTCTGAAGGACCAGAAGGCTGGTTCTGCTCTGAGAGGGTTTGGCAAGGAGTTCCATAGCTTGGCTGCTAGGACTGGTAAGTTGGATCCGCCTGCTTTTTGTAGTTTGTAAAGGGGAATGTTGAGGCGATGTAAGTAGTTGAATCTGGTAGGTCTGGTGTATTGGCTCCTGGTGAATTTGTCAGCTAGGTATTTTGCGGCTGTATTGGCCAGGCACTTCTGAGTGATTACTAGTGTTTGTAATCAAATTCTGGTTTGCACTGTTAACCACTGTATGTCCAGCCTGATAGCTCAGACCTGGCTAGATCTAGATGTGTTTTTTTTTTTTTTAAATATTTTTTATTTTCAAAATAAAACAATACAAACCAAACTTGCAGCATTATACATTACAAACTGTAAACATCAATTAATGCCATGTTACTGCACTTCAAACCCCCCCTCCCCCCAAGAGCTTATCAACCTTACAGTTCTGTGTACACTTGGTGTGGCCGGGCGTCGCCCCTCTCAGAAGCAGCAGGGTCCATTTCCGTGCCAAACAGTCCCGTAATTAACATTCTCCAAGCCGCCAGGTTGCCCACTTCTTCCTCCCCACAATTACCACACGCTTCCTGCCATACCACCGTTTCAGCCTCCGCCCACTTCTGCAGGTCCCGCCACCATATCTCTATTCTTGGCCCATGGTGTTGCTTCCAACTCATAGCTATCCTTCTCTTAGCAAGTACATACGCCAGGTCTCTCAGTTTCCCGAGATGTTTGGTGTTCCGTGGTCTAGGGAACCCTCCCAGGAGGCAGGCCCAGGCCGTGTCAATGCGTAGCAGGACCCCCTTATCTGCTAATTTCTGTGCCACTTCCCCCCAAAAGCCTTCAATCACTGGGCAGGACCAGAACATGTGTGTCATACCTGCATCTTCTTCATCGCATTTCGGGCATGCTTGTCTACCTGCGTTCGCAAACTTGGCTATTTTCTTCGGGGTCATATATGCTCTGTGCGTGATGTACAGCTGTATTTGCTGCAATCTAGCATTCCTGGACACTTTCTTATGGTATCCCATGGCCCGTTCCCACATCCCATCAGTCATCTGCGCCCCCACTTCCGCTTCCCAATCAAGCCTCAAATCCATCAAATCCTTCCCCACCCGGGTCATCACCACCTCATATAATATAGAGATCTCATGCCCGCCCTCTGATATATCATATATCGTTCCGATCAGTGCTTCCGGATCTTCCGCTAGCACCGTCTCCGGCCAAGTCTTGCGGATGATCTGTACCAGCCTTAGATATGTAACATATTGGCCCCCGTGCAGCCCTGTTTCTTCACCCAGGTCTACGAATGCTCTAATGGCCCCATCTTGCCATATGTCTCCCAATGTGGCCAGCCCAACCGTTTCCCAATATGTCCTGATAATTTTCCTGAGCTGGCTGTCCCCCATAGTTAGGGCGACCAGTGGCACATGCGGGGAACACGGGTAGGGGCTCTCAGTCAACTGGCACATTCTGCGCCAAATTCTCCACCCCAACAGCAACATACATGGGCGTCCTTGCAAGTCCGACCTAGGGACCCAGACAACCTCCTTTAGATAAAACGGGGCGCAGTCCCTCCCAACCAGCCTAGACTCAGGAGTTTCCTCATCAGAGAGCCATTTGGTCACGTATTGCAGCTGGCTGGCCACATAATAGGCCTCAAAGTTCGGCAGCTTGATGCCTCCCCTATCGTGGAAATTTTGCAGTTTCCACAAGGCTACCCTGTTGCGGATGCCGTGCCACAGGAAGTCCCTGCATACACTATCAAGTTTGACAAAGAACTTCCTGGGTATCAAGTATGGTATATTGCTGAAAAAGTGCAAAAGCCTGGGCAGGACCACCATTTTAAGCATCGCTCCCCGGCCCACCATTGCCAGCGGCAGCTTCTCCCAAAACCGCATACTATCGCAGATTTTCTTTACTGCCGCCTCGGTATTGTGCAAGTGTTCTTTCTTCACAGCATGATATACATCAATTCCGAGGTAGCGGAAAGACTCAATTGCCCAGGGCACGGGCAACACCGGCAACCGTTCCAGAGGGACCCCAATGAAGCTCCCCAGCGGGAACATGCTCGATTTACTGGGGTTAACCGCTATGCCGGACAACTCTGCATACTTTTCCATGACCTCTAAAATGTACTGGAGGTTTTCCTCCGGATACTTCAAGTACAACAGGTCGTCAACATATAGGGATATCAAATGGTTCTCTCCTCCCACCTCGATGCCAACCAAGTCATATTGTTGTCTGAGGTACACCGCCAGGGGCTCCAGGGCCAATATGTACAGCATCGGGGACCAGGGGCATCCCTGTCTGGTGCCTCTGCTAAGTCACCACCTTTTGGATATCACGGATCCCGTGCGCACCCTGGCCAGTGGCTCGCTGTACAGCAGTTTCGCCCACCTCACGTAGCCAGGCCCAAACCCGTACCCCTCCAAGGCCGCCAGCAACCACGGCCACCTCACTGAATCAAATGCCTTAACTGCATCTAGGGACACCACCACTATCTCTTCATCACTTCTGTTCCCCTCTTCGATCACCCGGTGAAGTCGCCTGTGATTGTGAGTTATGTTTCTGTTGGGGACATAGCCCGTCTGATCCGGGTGTATCAGTTTACTGATGACCCTTCGTAGCCTGTTGGCCAGGACCGCCGTCAGGATCTTGCTGTCTTGGTTCAACATCGACAGCGGCCTATACGATCCACAGCTTTGTCGGGGTTTATTAGGCTTGGGGAGCGGCACTATCAGCGCTTCTCTGAGCGTTTCCGGTAACCGACCCTTCTCGAAAGATTCATTAAACATTTCTAGCATCGGGGGGAGTATCCCTGCCCCATACACTTTAAAAAACTCACTTGGGAGTCCGTCCGTGCCCGGAGTCTTACAAGTGGGCAATCCCTTCACTACCTCCTCCAGTTCCTCTAGTGTAATAGGTGCGTCCAGCTCCTCCTCTTTCTTCATCACTAATCCTGGGCAGCTCTGTCTTCCAATGTAGTTCTGATCTCTGCCTGATATTCTCCCCATTTGTCCTCATACAGTGCTCTATAATAATCGAGGAAGGCTGCATTAACTCCTTCTTGGGTGTCTACCTCCTCTCCGTCTTCTCTAACTATCATCCTGATCGGGGGCCTAGGGGTTTCTCTCTTATATAACCATGCCAGTAGGCGGCCAGTTTTGTCTCCACCCGCATGCTGCCTCTCAACATATTTCCTATAGTTAAGGTTACAGAGCCTTTCCCAAAGCTCCGAACACCGCTGCTGCAGCTCAAGTATTAGGTCTGCGTCCCCTCCTGCCTTGCTACATTCGCGCTCCAATTGTCTCTCCGCCTTCTCTAGCTCCATCAGAACCCCACCCTGCAGGCCCTTTGACTTGGAAATAGCGTCCCCTCGTAACACAACCTTGAATGCCTCCCAAAGTGTACCAGCCGAATCTACACTGCCCGTGTTAACCTCAAAGTACCACTGGATCGCCTCCCTGATGTCCTCCCTAAAAACCGTGTCCCTAAGCGCCTCCGCACGGAGGCGCCATGTAGGTATCCGTGCACGAGGGCGGCCATACTGCCAGGTCAACACTAAGGGCGAGTGGTCCGACAGGACCCTCGCTTTATATTCAATTTGGGTGGTCGCCATCACCACTTCTGACGTGGCAAAGAAATAATCCAATCTCGTGTGTAGGCGCTGTGGAGCAGAGTAGTGAGAATACTGCGAGGTATCAGGGTATTTCAGTCGCCAAACATCCGCCAGCCCAAAGTCGCCCAGCAACATCTGTAATACTCTGGCCGCCGGGGTGGGCCGATCAATCCTATCATCGGACCTATCTGCCCTTGGGTCGAGAACACCGTTAAAGTCCCCTCCCCAAATGATCGCTCCCCCCACACATGTGCCCAGACGGGTGCATAGGGTCCTGAAGTATGCAGCAGCATTCTGATTGGGGGCGTATGTGTTAATAATGCAAACCTCTCTATCCTCTACCAGGGCTCTGAGCATAACCAGCCTGCCCTCCGTGTCCACCTCCTGCCACATGACTCTGAACGGAACATGCGGTGCTACCCAGATTAGCACTCCCCTGGCATAGGCAGAGTACGGGGAGCCCACCACCATGCCACTCCACTTTTTCTCAACCAGTTTTAACTTGTGCCGGTTAAGGTGTGTTTCTTGCAATAGTGCAATGTCAATCCTCTGCCTTTTGAGGTACAACATAACTTTATTCCTTTTTAAATCACTATTAAGTCCCCTGACATTCCAGGTGACAATCTTAAGGTCTCCCATGGCAAGTACGTTCCTCCCTGCCTCCCATGTAGCGACCCCCCAACCGCCCACACGACACAGATAGCGTTTCGGTCCAGTAACTCCTCATATAAGCTCAAACTCCCTTCAACTATATACACAACTAAACCCCAACTTCCCTCCCCTCCCCCCACCCGTGCCTTCCCCAACATCACACACCCCAACTGCTGCCCAGCTCCAGCCTCAGGGCTCAGGCACCCCCACATCTAGCTCCGCAAGCACCGGTCGGTGAACGGAGCCCAGTAGGGTGAGGTCACCCTAACGGCCACCCAACTAAAACTATTGTGGGGTAGAGAGTATCGCCCCGTAAGGCTCCCGATCAAAAAAAACATTCAGTGTCTTGACAAATAGTGCAATCATCTGACCTTCTTTACCGAAGGTGTCACACCGACTATATTCAAGTCCTACGAGCCACGCCATCTTGCGACGCCATTTTACGATTCCCGTATCTCTTCCGAGCCCTTTCTGGGCCGAACTTCTGATTCCTGGGGGCATCCTTGCGCATCGAGCCATCCCATAGCATCCTCCGGAGTTTCAAAAAACAAGGTTTTATGTGCATGGAAGACCTTCAATTTTGCAGGATAGAGTAACATATATTTGTGGGCCGCTTCTCTCAGCCTCCGCTTTACAGACCCAAAGTTCATGCGACTACGCTGTACAGTCAGAGTATAATCTGGATAAGCCGTGATGTTTGCCGCTCCTCTCGTGATCGTCCCTCCTTTACGGAAGTATTCCAGTATTCTCTCCCGGTCGCGGTAGTTAAGGTTTTTGGCGATCACAGGCCTAGGCGGGTTCCCCGGAGGTGGCCTCCTAGTTAGGGCTCTATGTGCTCTTTCTACTGCAAATCCTTGAGATGGGGCCCCTCCAGGTATCTCCTGTAAGAACATGGATTCAATGAAATCCGTAGGGTCATGACCCTCCATCCCCTCCGGTAGGCCCACGATGCGGATGTTGTTGCGACGGGCTCGTCCCTCAGCCTCCTCCGCTCTGCTCTCCAGGTTGCCCATCCTTTGTGTCAGGGCATGTAAGTCGGCCTTATGAGTGGCGCAATCTGCTGTATTCGGGCCAACTTCTTTTTCGAGGGACTCCGTGCGCTCCGCCAGGGCCCTGACATCTTGTCGTAGCAGATTAACGTCCTCTTGGACCTCTCCAACCTTGCGGTCCAGTGCAGTCTTTAGTTCAGTAACGGCCAGTTCCAGCTTTGATTCCCAGGCCGCCCTCAGTTCCACAATCGCCGCCAGGATTTCTTGGTTGGTGCACGAAGACGTCGTGCCACTCCCAGCCAGCGCATCCTTACTTTTGGTAGTGTCCTGGCACGAGGGAGTTTTAGTGAAATCGTCTAAGGTAGGCTGTTTCACCTTCGGCCGCACCGGCCTGCTCGACATGGCTCAGGAAATCGATCAGTTGTTAAAGTAGCAAGTTTGTGTACAGTGCACCTTCACAGCTAGGCCACCGTACAACTCGCTTCTATTCCAGTCCCGGGCCCTGGTCGGCCATTTTGAGTCGCCCTTTGTTCGCGGAGTCTTTTAACTCGTAGCCACCGATCTCCGTCGCCGTTAATCCTATTCTCTCCAGAAGTTCACAATGCGTGGCCAATACCTTCACACACCATCATGTGTGTCGTCGGTGGTCAGCGATCCGTCGTACCGCACATATTTGCCCGGATCGTTGCAGGATCTCGGGAGCTCCTCCAGTACGCGTCGTCCTACATGGCTCTCGTAGCCACGCCCCCTGGCTAGATCTAGATGTTTAAGGCTATCTGAGCACGTTATTTTGAAGCACTTGAAGTTTGTTGAGATTTCGTTCGTTGGTTCCTAGATAGTGTTGTAATAGTCTAGCCTGGATAAGATCAGGGCTCTAGCAAGCGTGATGCAGCTTTTGGTGGAGAGGTAAGGTGTTGGGCAAAGTTTTTGTATGCAGTACCCTCTGGGACCACTACACACAACTAGGACTACAGGTGTAAGCAAAACCAACCTTTGGCATAAGTCTGTACCACACAGTTTCTGGTAGCGAGCTGAGCAGCCAGCTCTCAAGAGGGAATGTGAGCTTGTAAGGTTATACCAAGGTCTACAATGACAAGTATTCAAATGAACAGTTGGACTCAAGGTTACTTGGTAAAACGCTTATTTATTAGTCATTTATAAAGCTTTCACTAAATGAGGAAACGAGTATCACACAAGTCATACTACAATACTGATCACTAAGTAGTTGAGCTCCCTTGAAGTCGGAGCAAAATAGCATTGAAGTAGGAGCAAAAAGGCAAAAGTTAATAAAACGACTATTAGTTACTTTTAAAAAAGTGCAAATAGTTGAGTTCATATGAGGAGTTGATTCAATGCAATAGGTAGGCCAAAGTCAATGGGCTAGTGTCTTGCATAAATAAAAATGGTTCTGGTATTTAAAACGGAAGTGTCTTTGCCACGGTTCTTGGAAGTATTTGTATGTCGGGTCACAAGCTGACTAGGCCTGTAAGTTGCCAAAGTTCCACAAACATTTGCGGTGAGAGGTAAGTTCTCTTGGTCGGGTTTTCACAGTACCTTATTTTTGAAGAAAAAGATGCAGCTGAAGACTTCTGTTCTTGGCAGTTCCTGCAGATCTCGCTGTTCCTGAGCCTGTCGTGGGGACAAGAGGGAGGACGTCGGGGGACTCCTGCACGGGGACGGATCACAAAGATGGCAAATTGGCAAATCTTCGATTCCGGTTGCTGTTCTTCAAGCACACAAGCTGGTGTCCTTCTCCCTGGTTAATCCTAACCATCTCCGAGAATGGTATCCAGGTGGCTTAGGAGTTGATTGGTCGCACCAACTCAAAGGAAGAAGTCGTCCTTGAAGGGGCTTATCTGTCGAGATGAACTTGGCGATTTGGACCTGCAGCAGGGCTCCACCGGGCAAATAACAGTCCAATAGTTGCAGCAGCCGTCCTCTTCCAGCTAGTCTTCGGTGCTTTCTTTCCAGTGGTTGACTCTGACTTAGTCCAAGAGACTCTCCTTTTAAACAGTTTTCTCCCATTCATTCCAGCCTAGCTGCCACTCGCCCAACAGGGTGGCTGTCATTGCCGGACAGTCAGCCAGCCAGCCTATCACACCAGAGTGCATTTTGGTCTCCTAGGAAACTAAGCACAGGGAGTTTCGTGCACCTCCCTCACTTCCTGGCCACCAGAGGCAGTCTTCAGTCCTGAAGCCCGCCAAAGGCATTGAAATAAGGGAACCAAACCTAGATTGGCACACAGGTACAAATTCTAGAAGGACATTTCCAAAAGGAAATGGTGAAAAAGACGGGGACCTGTTTAAACAAAGGGGCTTAGGCGCCATCTTGAAAAACATGTCTCTTGCGATTTTTAGCTACCGGTGTTCGCGGTCGGGAAAAATCATGGTAGTTCGCTGTAGAACCACTGCCCCAGCTACTTCGATAGGAAAGGGTAGCATCTGACTGCTACATGAGTTTCTAGACAAAGGGGATACTGGGTAACCCCTCCAGCACTCTATTGCAAGGTAGTATGTGCTGGGTCTAGGAATTGAAAGACTAGTAAAGTTAATTTAACTTTACATTTTCTGGGACACAGTAGTTTATCCCAGAGAAGGTGTTTAAACCTTGGGACAGCCTAAAAAGCTTCTGTCACTGCACTGTGGGTGCTATGTAACACACATAAAAAGATGCCTATGCATTTATCTAAAACACCATAATCAATGAGTAAAACGCACATCAAAAAATGAGTGGGGGAGCGGGGGAGTTCATGCTCTCCAGGTAAAAAAAATCAAGTCCTCAAAAATCCAGCAAAGTTGCTGGGGGTCTCTAAGGTGAAGATAATTCGCACAGTTATGAGAATTCTCCCTAACAGGTGTGCAAGCATTGATTAATTTGGTGGTGTAGTGTGGGCGAGATGCCGAAACCATGTGGGCCTCGAGTTGATTGGGGCCGGTGGTGCACAGGTGGTTTCAGCCAGGACTCCGAACTCTACTTTCTAAGAAGGACGTGATCCATGTTGTGACTTAAATTAGAATGATGCTTAAGTGGTCAGATGGTGGTTTTGTGGTCGACTAGGTCGCAGGCTGCGGAAAGATCTAGGAGGAGTAATGGGGCAGGTTTCCCTTCATCCCTGATCTCGTCAATCTATTTTTTACGGTCTAGGAGTGCAGACTCTGTGCTGTGGCCTGGACGAAAGCCTGACTGACTCCTAGCGTGTGGTTGGTTTCCAGGTGGTGCTGAATTTGGACATAAACTGCTCTCTCCAGGAAGTTCAGCAAGCGGGGTACTGTGGTGATTGGCCGGTAGTTGGGGAGGGTGTGGTTGAGGATAGTTTTTGTTTTTTTAAATATTTATTTTTTAAGAGTGGGGGTGAGATCCCAGGCTGCCTTGAGGCTAGGTGGGACTGTGCCTGCCTCGAAGTAGGCATTACTGAAAGGTGTGATGAATGGAGTAAGAGTTTCAGCACCGGCTTAGCAGCTATCGCCTTTGCATTTTGATGATTTGAGACTTTCAGATGTGTGATGTTTCCAGTTCAGTGATTTTTTTTTTTTGTTTTGTTTTTATTTAAAAAAAAAAAAAATTTTGGAAGCGGAACAGGGAAATACTAAGGTTGTTAGTCGTTTGAGGGCTGTTGTTGGCTATGCCTTGTTGCAAGGGCTTCAGGGCGGTGCATTTGAGAATATTTTGGTATAGGGTGTCCATTTTTAACATGAGCATTTTGAATATTAGTACACCCAGCTTTGTCTTTCAGAAGAGTGGATGGTTATTGTTGCGAGTTTCTAGTTCTTTAAGAATGGTGAATAATCTGTCAGATTTCGCATTGGCAATTCTGGCATTGAAGGTGGTGGCATTGGAAAGGATGATGGCTTGTTTGTACTGTTTGGCTACTTTCATGAAAGCTATTTTTCTCCAAGATGTTTCGGCAGTCTGTTTTAATTTTTTCCCTCCTGAGTTCCAGGAGATCTGGGGTGAACCAAGATTTGATCCCTGCCAGTTTGGCTGTTTTGGGCGCTAGGGTGGTGATGGTATCCACCGCTGTTAAGGATCTGGTATAGAGGTCAGCTAGAGAAATGGGATTAAGTGAACCAGGGTGCTTCTGTTTGTTGGCATCCAAGTATGGTAGGATGCGGTCCTTGGCGAGTATGCGTGAACTGTGAAGCTAGGTTGGAGCTAGAGGTGTGGTGGCGGGTTTGGTGTGGTGGCAGAGGGGGATGTTAAAGGCAATAAGGTGGCGGTCGGACAATGGGCAGGGAGCGTTGGATTTGATGGAAAAAGGGCAGTTGATGTCTCTATGATCTAATCCAGGGTGTGCCCTTTGGCATGTGTGGGGTGGGTTGATGCAGTGACTAAAGCCAAGGTGTATCGGGGAGTTGGCCAAGGAAGAGGCTTGCAGGTCATTAGGGTCGTTCAGGCCCAACTTTAGGTCACCAAGAAGGATGACTTTTTACAACCGTTTTTATTTTGTCGCTGAGCATGTGGAGGTCTCATTCGAAGGTGACGGTGGGGCCTGAAGAACAGTAAATAGTGTGGACGGTTATCTTGCTGGTGGGAGAGGTAGAGATCTTTACAGGTAGGATGTCAGTTTTTGATGTAGGTCTCGAATGACCTTATGCAAAGGTGGTCCTTGGCTATAATGGCTACTCCACTGCCCTTAGCGTCGGGCCTGTCCTTTCTTAAGATGCATCCTGTAGGGATTCCCAGAGAGGGGGCCGGACCTGAGGCGGCGTGGATCCAAGTTTTAGTGATTGCTAGTGCATCAAGGTGATCTGTTATAAGGTCATGGATGTCCCGCGCATGGGCTGGTAGGGAGCGGGCATTGACCAAAGCAAATTTGATCAGCTTGGTACATTTGAGTGTTGACATCCAGGTGATGGATTCTGGTTCTGTTCTCGTCTAGAAAGGGAACAGCAATTATTGGGCTAGCAGTACAAGAGGCTAGGAAGTTGTAATTATTTGCACAGTGATCCTCATTGTCTATATGGTCAACCATTTCCCCCAGTATAGTTGGGCGTAGGGTGGGTAATGTCAGCAGGAGCGATACTATTGCCGTAAGGCTGGTAGTAGTGTCGGCATTGTAGAGGTTAGTTGTAGGGCAAGCATTTGCATTCTTTTTTTTTTTAAACCCAGGTTTGGGGCAATTCAGGCAGCTATTTTGTCTTCAAGGATAATGAGGTGTAGGGCAAATGGGGGCATCTGCATGGCAGGCAATTACTTTTTCAATAAAGTATTGCGCGCGGCTGGCATGCATTATGGCTACAACATTAGTCGGTCCAGGGCAAACAAAGGCGTGAACATCCAAGTGGTTGGGAGCATTGCAGATCACACATTGTTTTACAGCATTGCTTGGTATAGAGCAATTATCAACATTTGCAGCAGAGTGATTATTCTTCTGTTGGAATCTCTTCCTGTCTGGGTAAGTGGAGACCGATTTGGGGCATACTGATGATGCAACGGGGCAACTGGCAGGTCATGGCTAAATGCGTGACAGGCGTAAGTCGCATGTGGCGTAAATCGCATGTTTTGTAAAGTTTAAAAAAAGCCTTTCGTGGGGGCTAGTGGTCGATGCATGGCTGGTAGCATTCGGTACCAGACATAGCATGCTAGTTGGGCCCTTGATGATCCGTTGCTGATAATTGTATTCCTTCAACAGAACATTTCTTGAGTTACTAAAACATTGATTTTTACTTCCCTGTGAATTACTTTCATCAATAAGTCTTTACATTGTGGGTTTACTCACCTGAAATATTGACTTGCTTTTCTGTTGTGTTTATTAGTTTGAAACAGTACTTAATCACCTGAACAATTACCTTTACCTTGTGTATTTGGAATAAATAACTATTTTGATAGAACTAAAAGTGTGCTTCTTTGTGCCTATGTATATACTTATTTCCTTGTACTTGCCTACAACTCTCCACCCTAAGATGAGCCTGGCTGCTCTGCGATACTACCAGAACCTTGAGTAGTACAGACTTAAACTAGAAGTTGGGGCTACCATACATGGACATTAGAACCCCCCCTCCCCCTAACAGTTTTGGCTCTTTTAAGTCATTGCCACAATGATTGCAATCATGCTGCATTGTCTAAGGTGCCTATATGTCCATGGGTTGATGGAAAATGCCACCGCCTCCACGTTTAAATCTTTGTATTTTTTTGTGTTTTGGTTGAAATTTACATTTCAATATATCCTCATTTTGATGCATTCCATGGTTTGTGTATTCCACCCTTTTTGTCCCCTTTATCCCTTTATTGTGCATCCCCTGGTCTCATACCCCTACAGCTACACTTTCCCTCTCTGTTAAGTGTGCAACACTCTATTTAGTGTTGTGTATTTTTAACCATCGCAATTTATATTGAAATACAAATGTATGAACACTGTATGCATATTCGATCTGCATCATTTGTGAAATCTTTTTTTTTTTTTTTTTACTCAAATAGTTCTATTTGGAATTTTACAAAACATTTTCAGTTACAGCATACATATCTCACCTCCGAAAATAGCAACTGAAGGCTGCGCCTCATCCCATTCAAGCGGAGGTTCTGGAGGTGGTCTGGGGTCTAGAGAGACCCCCGTTACTTCCTTCAACTCAGGATCTCAGAAGAAAAGATCTGGATGAATGGGCAGTCACACCCCATATGAAACCATTGGGCCCTCTGGCCTCAAGCCCATGGACAGAGCTGGGCTGGAGCTCTGAAACATTCCGTCACTGGGTCTCCGTGCCATCTGTGCAGGACCTTATGATATGGCATTTGTAATATAATAAGGCCCTGCCTTGAAATTGTGTTCTATGGTGCAGGCAAACCAATTTCCATGAAAGGCCGTCTTGAACCATGTCTCATCTGGGATTTCCCTCTCAACCCTTTCTTCCCACCGTTGCTTGAAATCCTGTGTATTTACCACCTGTGCAGTGATTATAGCACTATATGAACTCAAGAGAATTTCCTGTCGACCTTCCACAGTAGCCAGGACCACCTCGAACAGAGTCCAGTCCCTAGCCAGTTTACACCCCACTTCCCGTCAGTGAGAATCCCTCTCACCCTGAGCTCTTCAAAGATCGATATTGATTCCTTTCCCACCACATCGGCGAAGATGTAATATTTTATGAAGGTCCCCTCTGAAAACATATCATCTCTAACACCCTGTCTGACCAAATCTGAGAGTGACGGGAGACCCGCTTGGCCAGATCTAGTGGAGGCCGCAGATGATCCCTAATCTTCTTGGGGTGTGCCGCTGCGTCCTCGAGGTTCCAATAGTCACCTACGTCTTTTGTGCTGTACCCGCAGCTGGGACGACGTCTAATAGATTTTGGGGTCAGGATAAGCAAGCCTCCCCATTCCCCTGCCCCAAATCCCTGGGTAAGGTTAGCGTCGAATGTTTGATTGTGGGAACCTTGTTCTGCCATACAAATCTGGCCAGCAGGGTCTTCAATTCTCAAGTATGGCTCTGGGACACCTGTGGGCAGGTTCAAAAAGAGAGCAGTCGGGGGAAGAACATTCATTTGAACTGAGATCATCCTTCTATATCACGTGAGCACCCAAGGAGGCCACTTTGCTAAATCCTTCGTCAGAGTTGCGAGTATTCCTAAGGGGCTGAATTGCCATAAATGTAAGCCCCACCTTCTCGACTATTATCCCCTTAAATCAGACCATGTCCTCTAGACCAGCGCATTATTCTTAAGACCCAAACTGCCCGAAGGACAAGATCTGGGCCATAAGCTCATGGACAGATGAGTGTACGTCTGCTACCTATGGCAAGATATCCGCAAATAGGGACCGCTTAAAGGACGTTTCTCCTCATCGGATACCCTTTATTTTCAAGTTGGTGCCAATAGCAATTGCTCCAGGGATGTGGCATAAAGGAGAGGCGAACCAGGGCAACCCTGCCTTTGTTCCTCCTGGCCAAAGGAAAAGAGGCAGACAACATCCCGTTAACTAATAATCTGGATGTCTGAGAACCGGAAGTGCTGAAATCCATTGCTGCATGTTCGGCCCCATACTGAACTTCTCCAGGGCATGAAACATATAGGGCCATTCAACACTGTTGAAGGTTTTTTCTGAGCCCAAAGAAATCACTGACTGGTCTATGCCCTCCCCCTGTGCCATATGCATCCAGTCTATGGTCTTACTAATGCTGTCTGAACCTTGGCGCCCCTGAATAAAAACTACCTGGTCCCCATGGATCAGGAGTGGGATGGGGGGGGGGGGAGAGGGTAGGGACCCCTCCAGCCTACGTTCCAGGAGTTTTATTAGTATCTTCACGTCTGTATTGAGAAGTGATAAAGGCCTGTATGACTAACACTTACCCGCATACCTTCCTGGCTTATGGAGAACCACGATGCTAGCACTCAACATAGAATCCGGAAGTATTTCGCCCTCTACTACTT
The DNA here is from genome assembly GCF_040938575.1 of Ambystoma mexicanum. NCBI lineage: Eukaryota > Metazoa > Chordata > Amphibia > Caudata > Ambystomatidae > Ambystoma > Ambystoma mexicanum. The sequence goes on along the minus strand of NC_090934.1, from coordinate 379,742,547 downwards.
GATTAAAAACCTTGGCCAAATTGGGGGCGGGGGGCCAGGAGAGACAGTTGCATCTTGTAGAATTTCGCTGAAAAAAACATCATCCCCTTGGGTGGTGCCTGATTTCAATCCCTTTATTGTGAAGGGGGTAATGGGGCTGTCTAAACTGTCAGCAGCAAAGTCGGACAATCCGGGCATCCGTAGAGGTCCGAGGAATCCTGAGCGCCATCCCCATGAAACTGATGTATAGAAGGCCTTGTAAAATGTTCGAAACACCTCCCCTATTGCCGCTGGGTGGAAAAGGTCCCCCTGTTGCTTTTGATTCTGTTGCCGAATTTAGAATTTTGCACCTCTTGTAGCCGCCATGCCAGAATACGAGCTGCTCTATCTCACTTCTCTTGAGGCTTCAGGAATTTCAACTTCTTTGCCATATCCTGAACCAGCAAATCCCTCAGCCGTGCTTTATAGCGGCGCAGTTGTCGCCCGTTGAGGGATTTACCCTGCCAGCCTTTTATTCCCCTGATCCCCGGCTGAGGTTCTCGGTCTTCGTCGCAGGTGCCCTTCTTCCCTTTGCTTTTCTCGCTTCTTCTGTGTGCCCAGGTCAATGAGCACCACTCTGATCATGGCTTTGAACCCTTCCCACACAAACCGGACCTGGACTTGCCCCCATTGTTAAACTCCAAATACTCCTTAATGTGCATCCAAAGGGTCTGAGCTATCTTTGTCCTTAAGCAATGGGTCATTACACATCCACCTCCCGGGTGCCTGCTTGCCCAACCCTCCCCCAATAGCACTCAAACTAAATAATGATCAGACCATGAAACCGGGGGGCATGGTAACAGTTGACTAACCCCTTCAAGGCAGAGGCCACTAGAACAATGTCTATCACAGAGTAAGAATCATGGACTCGAAGAAGTAAAGTTGGGGGGGGGGGGGGGAATGGATTCCCCATCTGCTTCCAACGTCAGGACGTCGGTTGCCACCAGGCCAGTGTTTGTTATGAAACTTCCTGGATTGGGAACACTCAGCCCGGGACACCACCTCCCCTCTTTGGTCTCTTCCCATCTCTTCATGGGCGTTGCCCTCAATTATCAGTTGGCCCCAGATGAACCATTTTAATTTCTCATTGAGCTCATCCCAGAACTGTATCGGTCCCTCGTTGGGCCCATACATCGACACAACCGTGATTGGGCTATTCCCTGACTGCAATGTACCTCCCGTCAGGGTCCTGCAATGTTCCTTTAACTGTCAGCCCGAGTGTGGATGCCACAACTATCGCCATCCCTCTCTCCTTAACCAAGGCCTGGTATACCGCCTCAATAAATCTTCATCCCCAGGGGGAGCCCCTAACAATGAGTTTCCTGTAAAATGAATAGGTCCAACTTGGCTCTCCTAAATTCTTTGAAGACCAAACGTTCAGTGGGGGAATTCAGACTTTGGACATTTAGAGACCCCCCCCCCCCCCCCACCACCATATTGTTGGGCAGAATCCTGTGCAGTGCCCTTAGGGACCACTACACACAATTAAGACTACAGGTGGCAATACAAGTTTTACCTTTGGTACAAGCCTGTACTACTATGTCAGAGTGGTAGCAGTGGCGGAGCAGCCAGGCTTATCTCAAGAGTATTTGAGCAGTAGTAGAGATTACACAAAGGGACCACAATTACTGTGACTCAAGCAAACCATGACTCAAGGTTTCAGGTAGAAAAATATAAGTACATTTATTTTTCAAACCATTTGTTATAAACACGACACTTCTATTAAATTCAAAATCCCACGTAAAATACACTACAACCAACCCATTCACTTTGTACGGTATGAATCAAGGTAAGTACCCTGTGTTTGAATTGACTGGTGTTATGAAACAAGTAACGTTACCGTGAATACAATTGCGATCACTTTTTGACAGTTCGGTCTACTAAATAAATGCGTATCCGTGGCAAGAATTGCTACCGGGGCAAAAACACACTTAGCACTTCAGATACCCAGAGGGAGTTTGGGGGCAAAAATCATAGGCAATACATTTGTCAGGCAGACGGAATCGATTAACACTCATGGACAGAAATTCAAGAGTCAAGAGGCCGGAGCCAGTGTCGAGTGGAACCGGGGTCCTGTTGTAGAGGATCACACAGTCGGACAGTTCACGATTCAACGTAGCCAAGAGTACTTAGATATTGTCAATGTTCGGAAGCAAAAGTTATAAGGAGGAGGGAAGATGAAGACGAGCCTTGTAGAACGGGAAATGGGGGTTCACCCCAATTCCTCAAGCAGGACACAGTACCTTGTTCAAAATGAAGAAGCTGGTGCCACGGCAGTTACTGGTAGTTTCCAGCAGACCCACGATTCCTGGAGCTTCAGCAAAGATAATGATGAGGGGGGGGTTTGCACCAGGCAGGGATGAAACTAGCAGCAGCGACAACGAATAAAAGGTGCGCTCCTTAAAAACAGGAGAGGCTCTTCAGGTGGCTATCCGACCACTACAGCAGTGTAGCGATTTCGACCACAAAGGAAATCCTCTGGTTGTAGATGAGCTGGTTATCCCCACCAGGCTCAAGGGAAGAAGACTCCGGATTGGATCTTCTTAGTCGTTGAAGGGTAGATAGCTCAGGACTGTAGCAGGGCTTCACCGGGACGGGACCGCTGCAGTAGCTGAATTCTTCTCCGCTTCTTTTCGGTTCCTTGTAGTTTGACTTCCAGCCCAAGAGACCTGCCTTTTATGCGAAAATCCCCCATTCACACAACCTGGCTGTCAATCACGCAGCAGGGGGATTGTCCAGCCTGGACAACCAACTCGGGCAATCATGGAAAAGTGGGACTTGCGTTTCCTAGGATACCTTGTGCAGGGGGGGTGACTACACCCCTCCCTCACATTCAGCCCACCTAGACACCCAGGCGCCTAGATGAGGGCTTCTTGGCAGAAGCCTGCCAAAAGACTGAACAAAGAAGGCAAACCTGGTTTGCAGTGCAAAGTAAAACACAAGGAGAAATGGCGAATAAACCGCACCGGACCCAAAAGAGCGTATTTGGTCAAGCGGGTTTAAGTTTGAGGCTAATACAATAGCCTACAATAAAACCACGATTATAGAAGATAACCGCGGTAGGAAAGTATAGGGTAGATACCACTGCCACCAGCCAATTCTAAATGTTAAGAGCGAAACAATGCTCTAGGAGGTACAGATAAAAAGGGCTAAGGATTAACCCTTTCCAGTACTCCACCTAAGATGGGGTGTACTGGATCTGTGGTTACATGACTAAAGTTAATGGCAACTTTACTCTTTTCTGGGGGAAGGTAGTCAGCCTCAGAAATGGAGTCGGTGGGAAGTCTGCACAACAAACGCTGTGTCACTGCACTGGAGGTGCTGTGTAACGCTCAAAAGGGGGGCCGCACTGAAGTGGTGTACTCCAGAGCCCACAATCCTAAAAACGGGTAAAAGACATATAGCAAAACATGGGTAAGAGTGAGGGGGGGGGAGCTCACACTCAACATTCACACCAGCCAGGGAAATGCTTTACAATCGCCATATTGATCACTCGGCAAACTGCACTGACACCAAATGAACACTGCTTGCTGCACAAGTCGAAGCTCGAGCTGCCCACTCCCCCTTATTGCAAGCCATAGAACAGCCGTCAAACTATACCCCCCCACCCCAACTTGCAATCACCCACCTCCACACCTCAGGCATCCAGTCCAGCCAAGTTACCATCACTGGCCTGGGTCCCACTTGTTGTGTTTAAACACTGAAGAGTACACCTTTGCCCCACCCTCCCCATCACCTCACCATTATAGTCCCGGGTCCCTGCCATAACAGCACCCGTCCACGTTGCACCCCACAGTATGTACTGCACCATCAGACCAGCGGCCCGAGAACACCCCGCACAGCTCCCTCAGCGAGTCATGCAGCACTAGGGCTTTGTATATTCCAAGTCTCCACTTAAGTCGACTGGACACTGGGTGTCCCCTCTCCCCACTTAGCAACAAACTATAACATTTGCGTAGGGGATTCCAGTCCTCAGAACAAATAACATCCAATTCTCAAAAATGCCACCTATGACTCCTGATGGTGCCTTTCGGTCATCCCCAGCTACGAAACGCCCCTATCAAACCTGTGAAAACAACCAACCCCATATCTAGAACACATAGCACTAGGGTCGCAGAACTTTCAGGAATCGTCCCTCAGAAGGTTCTTCAGTAGTTTCTCGAGTTGGGAATTCAGTCCCCTGCCCCCTTCTTAACCTTTTGAAAACCCTCAGCAATCCATCAGTCATCTTCCCGGGGTAGCTCGGCCAATGAACCCATGAGTTCTCTATGACCCTCGGAATTTCATCTTCCGTGACCAACCTGTACTCGAAGGATATGGAGAAAGGGAATCCTCAACAATATCGAAACCCCTTCTTGTTGAGCCATCAGGTCAGGGAGGCACACTTTCGTTGCCTTGCCAGAGTTGAGGGTGACGGTTCCTGAAAGATGGTTAACCTCGAGTACACCAGGGAACCGGGGGCCCTTCTTCCTGGCCTTTTCCAGAATGCTTGTCTTCTCCTCTTGGTGGAATCTGGCCAGCACTGATCGTGGGCCATTCCCCCTGCCCAATGAGCTCTGTCAATGCTAGGCTCTGCAGTGGAGTACCCACCAAACAGGAGTTTAACTACATTATGGGTGACTGTCCCTCTTCCCCCGCCCCTCTCCTGGATTACAAAGAAATAAAGATTTTGCCTATGGCAATTCTCTGTCGTCCATCCTGAGTCATCATGGATTTCCTCCTGAGTTCTGAAAGCTGCATGTCAATGTGGACCACCATTGTATACAGTGCGGTCTGTTTGTGCTCAAGGTTCTGCAGTCTCATCTATCTTGTCCACTCGTTTGCCCAGGGTGTCCATTTGGGTCCGGATGTCCTGCAGGTTCAGATATTTTAAAGAATCTGCTGGAGCCTGTGCGTTTGGAGAATGCAGGTGCATATGAAAGGACAATAGTAAAGCTTGATAGCATTTTTGAAGTGGAAGAAAATATTATTCTGGAGCGATACTGCTTCGCAACTAGAGAACAGAGTAGGGGAAGAAAATAGAAGAATGTATCACGCCCCATAGAGAAGCTGTGAAGTGCTAGTTTTCCCACTGCCAAGATGAGGACTTGCGAGACTAATTGATGATAAAATGCAATAATGACAAAATAAGACAATAGATGTGGAGGGAGCGCAACCCTACTCTAGCAAGTACAATAGAGATTGCGAAATTCACAGAGCACACAGAGAAGTTCATCAAGGCTCTCCAAATGCTGCCTCTTCGCAACTATCTGTAAACCATGTTGTTCTCAAGGAGAATGCGCCCAGTTACCCCAGGGTGTGCTTGTGCTATACAAATAAACAAACTAAACTAAAGGTTGCAGAAGGTGGCAGGGTGGTGCCAGAAGAAGGCTCAGTGAACAAAACCTCAAAGACATCTTAGTCGACTGGAGGAGGTACAAGAAGCGGCGAGAAAATAGAAAGAGCAAGAGATGCATCAAATGATGCCAACCTGAACAAGAGTGTGGAATGACCATGCTGGCCTCCAAGAGAATTCAAACCCTCCATAGGAAAAAAGTGCTACAGATGTGGTAGTGGGACGCACCTAGCATATGATGGTGTCACAGTACACCTTATTTGTCGAGAGTGCGGGAGGAAAGGTCATGTGCTTGTTGGTGCAGTAACTTTAGACCTGGTGGTCAGGTACAAGAGATTAGTGAAAATAATGAAGATGAGGAATATGGAAGTATGGGGAAGGAGATGGTGAGTTCTGTACATGCGGTGTCGGGAAGAGTGAGGAGACGCAAACCATATGCCATCATTACAATTGGAGGAATACCCATATCAATGTTGAATGACGGTGGTGCTGACTACACACTCGTACGTATACAAGTGTGGAAAAACATGTTCAATTTTTGTACTTTATAGGAGCCAGAGATAAAAGCTAATGCATTAATGCATATGGTAACATTCCTATAAAAATTGCAGGACAGTTCACCGGTAAGATGCAGTTCAAGGGAAGAAAGGCAAAAGGAACAATTTGTGGCAAGTAAAGGAGAACTTTTTATCATGGACTGACCAAGCAGATTTGGAGATATTGTTAGATGCAAGTCATCCTGAACAAGTGTTGGCATTAGAGGAAGTCAAATCAAGGGCTCGCTTGTTGGAGTTCAAGGAAGAAACTGGGTTGTCTTAAAGGCTTTGTGCACAAGATCAGACTCGGACGAGGAGTTCAACCCAAAGTGCAAAGTTGCCTAATGTGCCATTAGCTTTGCGCAAGGATATGGAAGAGGAAATTGCAAAGATGGAGAGTGAGGAAGTTATTGAAATAATTCAAACTTCTGAGTGGAGCCCATTGTTGTAGTGAGAAAAGCCAACGGCTCAATAAGAGTGCATAGACCTCAGACACTTGAACAGCATGGTGGTAGCAGAAAGGTACCCTTCTCAGAGGATTGACCTGCTGATGGGTGCAGAAGGCACACAAGCTTTCAATTTTGGATCTTAAATCTGCTTACCATCAGATTGAGCTACATGGGAGTTCGAGGGATTTAACAGCGTTCATCAAACCAGTTGGTCTTTTTAGATGTCGGAGGATGCTGTTCGGCCTGGTGTCTGCAGCCAGTGTGTTCCAAAATGTCATGTATCGGCTGTTGGGGAGTGAGAAAGGCGTACTATTTTACCAGGATGATGTATTAGTCTGTGGTGGGAGTGATGAACATGATGAGTGACTGAAGAGTGTTAGAGCTATTGAGTGAAGTGGGACACGCTATTGCCAAGGAAAAGTGTACCTTTAGGGCAAGGAAAGTGGTATATTTAGGGCAATGAATCTCCTCCGAAGGGGTGAGGCCAAAGGATGATGATGTTGAAGCCATAAAGATGGAGTCGCCCAGGAGTAAGGGTGATGTATCGTCGATTTTGGTGGCATTTTATGGCAAATTTATTGAGGTTATCCGATAGAACAAAAAGTATGAGGCTCACCAGGAAGGGGGTTTTGTTTGTATGGGATGTGAGATGCGCAGAGGAATTTGAGGATATTAAAAGTGCAGTTCTAAATCCTCCAGTGTTAGCCAGTTTTGTGGGGAGTCTGAGGACTCTGATTTTTGCATATGCCAGTAATTATGGATTGGGTGCGGTCTTGATGCAGGAATGTGGATCTGAGTTGCATACAATTGCATTTGCTTCGAACGTTGAAAGAGGCGGGGTTAGATACTCTGTGGTAGAATTTGCGGCTGAAATGATTTCCAGCGATCAGAGTGCCTGCTGTGTGACCACAGCCTGCTGGAGCCCTTCCTTTCAATCGACCTGGGGATTCCGAATACAAGAAACCCCATCCCAGAGCCTGGTGAGACCCGCTAGACTCAAGACTTGCATTTTGAGCCATCCCACACATGCTGTGACCTTGCGGGCTGCAATACCCTGAGCTATTGTGCGGTTCACGGTCTTCCGAATCAAGCTGAAACTATGTGGGCTCCTTGCTGGATCTCCAGAGGCACGATTCCAGTCCAAAAATTCCCCTCGCCACAGTGCTGGGCCTTACAAACAAAGGGTATCCGACCAACGATATTCTGTCTTCTGTGCTCCTGAAAAGGTACAAAATCCAGAGCTGCATCCAGCCATGAGGAAAACCTTGCCTAGAGCCTTCCTCCTGATTCTTGCTGCATAAATCCTACTGGGGTCCTGCCTTCTTAATGAAGGAATTCTACTGCTGGGCATTTGCTGCAGATCCAGAAGTCCTTATGCTGCAACATCTTCATCTCTGCTGAGGTATTGTGCTGGCTTCAGCATTTACTTATCTTAAGTCTCTAGTGATTCCTGTATAGTTTTTTTTTTTCTTTTTCTTTTTTTCTGTGATTGGGCGTCCTCTCGTTCAGTGCACCCAGGCCCCTTCTGGAATCCTCGTAGGGTGTCTCTTGAGAAGCCCTTGGACCCTCAACTAACTAAAGTACTTGTTCTAACAGTCTGCCTTAGGAACTCTGACTTTTGCTTCTTGAGAACCTATCCTCGGAGATGCGTATGGTTCGGCTTGTAAATTTAAACAGGGCATGCCTGTTTGTTCTGTGTTTGGACTTGACTGATTGCAGCTCTTTTTGTCTCAGAAGTTAAAGGGCTTATACCATCATGTTTATGCGCTCTCATGCTTGCCTTTCCTTGAGCCTGTTTCCAGTGCTTGTCTGCAGGAGGGATCTCATTAGATCTTGTGCTAGGTTGGTATTGGAATTGTCTAGGTTCAGTTTGGCATGTGTGTTTGCCATTTGCACAATTGTTGGTTCGGTTCTATGCAAGATTAGATTTTTCTTGTGCGATGCTAAATGAGATTTAATCACTTCAATATCCTAAGCAATTTTCTATGCTATTGCAAAGTGTTGTAGTTCTAAGTTACCTAGGATCCTGGGGCGGCTTGTTTGTGGGCTAGTAGCAATTGTACAGTCCGTGCTAGCAGTAATGGTGAATTAGCAGATGTAAATAGACATTCTAGCGACATACTCTCTGTTCTCGCCCTTGCCCTCACACTCGCCCGTGTGCAGTGGTTTGGTGCTCTGAGGGTGCATGGCTCATTATAGTCCAAATTTGATTGTTTACTGGACTATATTTTGTGGTTGTTTGCTGTTATTTGTCCTCAATGTTTGCATTGGTTTCAAAGTTTGTTGTCTCGTATGCTAATGTGGGTGGGTCTTTTGTCTGTACGGTCATTTGCTGTCAAAGTGTTTGCTGTTGAATCTAGGGCAGTCTGCATTGTAGCTGCCATCGGGTAGCTGGGTATGTGACTCGATATGTTTTTATTGAGGCTGTATGTGTCAGCGACTGTGTTTGAAAATGTTCATGAGGTAAAGGGGATTTTCCAATGCACTGGGTGCATGATTGGCAGGGGACAAAAAGTTGTCTGACTGCAGTGGTGCCAAGCAGGGCATTGTTGTAGAGCATTTGTCTGGTATTTTAGCGGGTGTGTGGACTCACTTCGTCAAACATCTATCAGCATGTTGTTGTTAGCGATCACGTCCATGCTGCAACATTTTTGGCGAGTCAGAGGCCTGCCCGATGCCATTGAGCTATGCTCTTCACAGTGCGCTGGTCCTGCTGAAGCCACACAAGACCACTCGTCTTTCCACTCCAGGGAAATGGACACCCGAAACAGGAGAGGGCTGTGTCAGGGTTGAACCTCTGGGCGCTGACACAATTTACTTGATGTATAAGTGCCTTACAAATGCACAGTAAAATAAAATACAAGTAAATGGAAAAGAAGCTGGTGGTGCAGGAAAGGGGTATGCGGGAGATGGGGGCGGTGCAATGGGGTTGGTGGCTGAGTAAATGGGGCTGGGGGCTGAGTAAAGGGTCTGGGGCTGGGAAAAGGGGTGCAAGGGAACCCTGAAAAGTCAATTACCTTTTAATGTTGCCACTGCACTGCTGTATAACAGAAGCACTCTTGTCTGACTTCCTGTCTGCCCCGGCCGCCTCAGTCAGACGAGCATGCTCCTTTTTGTGTGGTCTGCACTTCAGGAGCCTTTTTTTGGTCAGGCACTGACCTGAGATGAGGGTGGGGCAGAGCCCAGGTTTTGACTCGAGACCCTCCAGCTCCAACCTACCAGTTAAAGCCAATAAGGTGGCTGCCATGGTGGGCTCACAAAGACCCTGCAGGGTTAGAACGGCCATTTTGAGCTTACCTCTTTGTTACCTAGACAAAGGGAAACCACAGAAAACAAAATGCCTGTGAGCAGGACTTAAAAAAGATACTTTGGGCTACCAGTGCAGTAAAATGGCTTGTACTCTTGGTGAAGCCAATATTTAAGCACAGCTACTGACAATCTGTTAACTAAAATCAATGTTTAGTGAAACTAACCTGGGCAGAAATGGGGTGCCTGAGAGTCCCCTTAGGTGCGACTGAATACTATACAGTTAGAAGGAATAAAGGGACATAATAGCAGGACGCCTTTGTTGTATTGTGCCTGCCAGAGGTGAGGTAGCTTGAGATGTCATGTGGAATGTTTGTGTGGATGATGGAATATTCTGAGTGAGTGTTCTGTGTAGAGGAGGTTACAGCTGGCTAGTCCTGGGTGATGGGAGCCGGTGTTGTCACAGCTTATGTCCTTTTATGTCTCCATGTGGATATGTAACTAAGAACTTGGAAATAAACTTACTTGAAGAAATCTTAAAGAGCCTGGAACCTGCTTTTTAACAGACTTCAGGAGCATTGGATCTGGCCACCAGAGAGATCAATCAACCATAAAGGAACGCAGTACAAGCAAAAACTTGAGGGGCCCTAACAATGATCCTAGTATTACCAAAATAGGAATTCTTGCTTAATGGCGATTTAGAGTACATGGTACTCTAAATGGCATTATGTGGTCAAATGCAAAGTGCATACACGAAATTATAAAAACATGTTTGGAAAATATCCGCTGCAGCACGTCCTGGACACATTATGCAAGTAACCATATCATTACTAACAGGAGAAAGGGATCCTAACTTTCTTTACTGCACTTCACTGTAAGGTGGTGTGCTGTGTAAAAAAAACCAGGAATTTCATAATGAGGACAGTCCTCCTCCAGTCCCGTCACTGATGGCCATATTGACTGATCAGTGCCCTCAAAATGGAGAGCAGCAAGATTAATAAAGCAAATGTTTTACTTGGCTTCAATTGTCAGGACCGGTTCAAAATAGCAAAAGGAGGTGCATTAGATTTCTATGGAAGGAAAGCGGCAAAAAGAAAATCTTTCCTAACCAGAAGTATGCAGACTCCCGAGTCTGCCACAAATCTTTCCTGTTGCCATACCGATAGCCCAGTGCAGTAGGGGCTAATTCAGCATCGTTGCAAAGTTGGGATGAAAGATTTGACTTTTTTTTTCTCATATAATGTGGATTTGTTATTTTATTTTTATCACCCGAACTTTGATGTGAATTTGTGTTGGTTCCTATTTTTCTAGATGGATTGTGTTTACTTGGTGCATATGCAGACAGTGATGATGATGATGAAGAGGATGATGGTGACACTACAGAGAAATCGAGACCTTCAAGGAAGGCAAATGGAAATGCTTCAGGTGACATCGCTAGCACTCTGGCCAACTTCTTAGCGGTTAGTACAAATGTTTGTGTTTTATGCTACCGAGACTTTTTTTTGTTGTTCTTGCTCTGCATTGGTGTCATGAACCATATCTTCTATATAGGGGTGGAAGTTTAATTTTCACACTGAGCTAATCTGTGAATTTTCACTTTGATGGGGTCACAAACTTTCCTCCATTGATACCTAGGAATACAATCTGAATACTTTACTTGGAGAGAAATATTTAGATTTTTAAAATATATTTGCACATGGTGTATAATGTGAATACAATTATGCAATTTCGACCAATCAGAACAGTAACTAAAAAATTCAATATTTCATCAAAACGTTTTGGTGCTGAAAAGAGTGGATTATCACTCAATTTCATTCCATAAGCATGAGGGATTAAAATGGAAACCTACTAAACTATTTACGTCTTATAAAAACAATTTTGTATAAAGCGTTAGATGTTCTAGATTTTCTATGGACTTTTTGTCCCTGCAGAACCTGCAGATTCTTTTGGTCCTTTCTACTCCACTAATCATTTAGATTGTCAGTTTTCTACCTGGGAACTGTTACTTCTATGCATTTGCAGGTACCACTCTGCCAAAGTGGCTTATCAAGATGTCAGCACTGCGAGCACCACCAGTGTAATGACGTTTTTTGTTGCTTATATTATCACTGCAGTTAAATTTTCACACGCTAAGGTTTTGCAGAGTTCTTTAGGAAATTCTTGCTTCCATTAGACACAGATGAACATTATGCTTATATTTTCAAAACTTAATTAACTAACCTAAATTTACCGAGATGCTTGCTAACCTGGTTTATCAAACAGGTCATGTGCTTCTATACGACACTTCTACTAATTCCCTCCACCTTGGAGATCCCCAGCAACTATGCTGGATTTGGAGGACTTGTTTTTTTCCCTGTAGAGAGTGGGAGCCTTTTTCCCCACTCTTGTATTTTGATGTGTTTTTACTCTTGTGTTCTTTGGTTAAGAAATTTTAGATAACTCCATAGGCATCATCTTTTTATTGTTGTCAGGCAGCACCTTTAGTGCAATGGCAGAGGGGTGTCCTTTGGACTTCCCAAGGTTCAAATACCTTCTATGGGATGAACTACTGTTCCCCAGAGAATGTAAAGTTAAATTGGCTTTACTAGTATTTCCAAATTCCTAGACCCAGCACACACTATCTTATAGTGTGCTGGAGGGGTTACTTGGTATCCCCTATGTCTAAACATTCTTGTAGATGCCAAAAGCTAGCCTTTCCTATTGAAATGGCTGGTGGCAGTCGTTTTATAACGAACTACCATGATTTTTCCCGACCGCGATCACCGGTAGCTAAAAATCGGGGCTGCCATGTTTTTCAATATGGCACCCAAGACCCCTCTGTAAAAACGCTCATCTTTTTTTGCTGTTTCTTTGTGGAAAGGTCCTTCTGGTGTTTAACTCTGCGCACCAAACCAGGTTTGGTCCCTTTGTTCGTGAGCCTTTGGCAGGCTTCAGGACTGAAGTCCGTCCATGGCGCCTGAGTGTCTGGGGTGGGCAGAAAGTGAGGGAGGTGCCGATTTCCTGTGCTTCATCTCCTAGGAGACCCAAATGCCCTCTGGCGTGATTGGCTGGCTGACCTTCCGGCATGGACAGCCACCCTGCTGGGTGAGTGACAGCTAGGCTGGAATGAATGGGAGAAAACTTTTTAAAAGGCAAGTCTCAAGGACTGGGTATCCAGGCATTGCATTGAATACATAGTTTCGTATGCAAAAGCTTCGAGAAAAAAAAATGCATTGAATTTTTTTAAAAATTTTTTTTTACTATAATGGATTTTAAGGGGTAAAACAAAGCAGGAGTTGTGAGGTCCCAGTACATTTTTTATTTTTTTTTTATTTTTAAGTATTTTTTTTAATGGTTTTGCATTTGAAGTGTTTGCATTCAATGCAATCACTAGGAACCCAGGACTGGAAGGCAGTCGACCACTGGAACAAAAGAACCGAAGACGAGCTGGAAGAAGACCGCTTTGTAACCAGTGGACCGTTGGTTTGCCCGGTGGAGCTCTGCTGCACCTCTGAATCGCCAGATCTCCATTTGACAGAGGAGCTCCTTCAAGGGCGGCTTCTTCCTTTGAGTTGGTGGGACCAATCAACTTGGCAAACGCCTGGATACTATTCTCTGAGCTGGTTAAGGTTAACCTGGGAGAAGGACACCAGTTTGCGTTTGGAAGCCACAGCTACTTGAACTGAAGTGGCACCACTTTTGTTTGCTCTGACAACGATCCCGTGCAGTGCAGGAGTCCCCCAATGTCCTCCCTCTTGTCCCCATGACTGAGGCTCAGGAACAGAGATCTGCAGGAACCAATGTCTTCAGATACATCTTTTTGCTTCACTTTAAGGTACTGTCATCAGGTTGAGAGATTGCGTTGAAAGTTTGTGACACTTAACCAAGTTAAAAGCCTAATCAGCTTGTGACCCAGCATATCATTCTCTTTCATATTCTCCATCTGTACCAGGACTGTGCTGTCCTATCCAAGAATACTAGACTATTGACGGTGGCCTGGCCTGTTCAATTGAACTGACCCACCTGGTAGATTGAACCTTTGCATTATCTGAAAGTAGTGTTTTCTAACCCCTTGTACAAACCTGCCTCTTTTTTCCTATTAAAAGTACTAAAGTGCCATTTGGCTCCTTTTTCAGGGGAACTCAAACTGTCCCCACAACTCAAAGTTTGTGCTGTAGTATATTGGTGTTTAATATTGATTTGATTTCTACTGGTGAATGTTTTCCAAATGACTAAATAAATGTTTAAGTATTTTTCACCAAGATCCCTAGAGTGTAAATGTCTACTTAAACCATTGTGATATTTCTGTGTAACTTCTACTGCTCACATTTCCTCTTGAGATAAGCCTGGCTGCTCAGCTCGCTACCAAAAGTGTGTGGTACAGACTTATACCAAAGCTGTTTTTTTGCTTACACCTGTAGTCCTAATTGTGTGCAGTTCCCAGAGGGTACTGCCTGCAATTATGCCGAACACCGACTGCCAGAAGAACATAAGTGGCAACTCACCAGATATCCTAGACAGAATATTCTCACTATGAGGTCACCTCCCACTAGACTTGTTCGCCACAAAGCAAAACGCACAATGCTCAGACTTTGCGGCCAGGTTTCCCCAGCCAGGGTCCAAGGGGAACGTCCTGTAGATGAACCGGTCAGGGAAATTTTGCTTATGGCGCTTACATTCCCCACCCCCCCACCACACCCACCCCGGACATCACTCCGGAGCAGGATAGTGCACACAATACACCAGTAACAAGTAACCCTGATCCTGGTTGCTAATATGTGGGCAAGACTGCCTTGGTTTCCACATCTTGTATTTTATTTATATAGCACACCTAGCCCTCGGGCATCTGGGCGCATTTCTCACTGTTGCCTATTTAGTTACATAGGCAATAATTGTACATATTTTATTTGCATGTTAAAATGTACAGTTGCTTTTGTAATTTACAGGAACAAAAATATAATGAACATATATACAACAGGGACAGTAGGGGAAGTTGATCTTTGTTCTTTGTTCATGATGAGCCAGGATTTGAGACTTTCGGAATTTGTGGTAGGAGGGTTCCAGTCTGATACAGGGGGTCGGGCATTCCAAGTAGAAAGGTGTAGGAAGTGTGTGTGTGCCATCTCCAATGGGTACCATTTTATTTAGAGACAGTGTTTTGAAGTGTATAATTGTTACATATCTTGCTACCTTCTGAAGAAGGCTTATGTAACTGTTACATTTAATAATGGTTTAATCAAGAAACTGAGTGGAAGTGTTTAACGGTCACTGTGAAACTGTTAAAACCACACTGCTCACATTGACCCCTCTTGAGATGAGCCTGGCTGTTCAGCCACACTGCAAACCTGTATAGTACAGAAGTATACCAAAGATTGGGTTCCTATTGCTAGGAGGTCAAGGTTGCTGTAGTCTTCCAAAAGATACTGCAAACAATCTTGCGTAACAGTTCTAGAGAGGGTTTCTTCACATAGCAAGTCTTAAATCCAAAAACGCAAACCTAGCTAAAAGCAGTTCCGAGAGGGCTCAAAGTCTTGACAAGCAGCAGAATACAAAGAGTTCGAGGTTTTTTTCCAGTCTCTAGTGTTATAGAAGCAGCAAGACAACTAACCAGAGACTTTATGAAGGGACAAAAGCAGCAGCTTGAGTCAGAGGTAAGAGGTTGTCACCCTGGACACCTCTAGGTGCACTCCAAAGCTCTGTAGTGACTTCTTGGAATCAGGTAAGCAATACCTTTTCCCCCATAGTATCTAAGGTTAGAAGAAAATGTTTGTGCTGGATGATCCACTATGTTGCAGCTCTGGACTTGCCCTGCAGGTTCCTTGGTCTGATGACTGAAGGCAGGACAATGGACAGGATCTCAGCAGCAGTCTCGATGGAGGACCTGGGTCACGACTTTCAGCAACTTCTTGTTTCACTATGCGGTTTTGGTGCCTTTTCTGCAGCACCCACTAATGACTCGGATCTTCCGGTCAATGTTCTTTGCTTCCTGCAGTCCCACACTCTGATAAGGGGATCTAGGCGAGTTGGATCGGATCTCTGTCGTGTCCTTATGGGTTCAGCAAAGATTCGAATGGATTTGACCTTTCTATGACGATGCACTCAAAATGGGCAGCAGGTCTCCTGGAGTAGGGGTGCCACAGCTCTGGAAACTCCTAGGACCTTGGCAGACGGCTCAATTCAAAGTTTATCTTGGGACTGTTTGTTCCCACCAGCCAAAGGGAAGGAGTCCTCTTTGGAGCTCCTCTTTTGCACAGAAAACAGGGGCAGGAAAGCAGTGGTCACTTCAGTGTTGCAAAGGGCCAGCAGGCATCTCTGGTTGTCTTCTTCGGTTACTTCAGCTTCCAGTGGTCGACTTGCTTTTCACTCCAGAAGCCTCACCTTTTTATACAGTTCCAGCACACTCTTCTGTAATCTCGCAGCATTTTACTGAAAGGGATGTTTGGCTGTCCAATCAGGACAGCCAGACCCCCTGTGGGAGCTTGTCTTATTTAGGCACTCTCGCAGACAAAGGGCAGGGGGTGGTGGAAGCCTCCTCCTGCCCAGACACTCTGGAGTCTAGGTGGGGATACCCAAGGGATCCCGCCAAAGGCAAAACACAGACACTGACCTGCCCTCTCCCAGAATGGTAGAAAGGTTAACAAAGAACCATGCTATCAATGGCCAAAAAAGAGGGGCCCCAAGCTAGTACTTGAATACCCCTATTGTGCACTACCGAGGCTATGGGCATTCACTGCGGTATACAAATTACACAATAGTTGGTAGAACAAACCCCACTGCCACCAGCCATAACTAGGAGAATGTTTGACTAAAAAGTCACAGAAGGAGACGTGGATACTAGGTATCCCTTTTGGCACTCCATTGAAGGTGGTGTGCCAGTCTCTCAGACTATAGACTTTTGGGAGAGATGCTAGTAACTGTAGTTACTCGAGGATATAATAATAATTTATATTTTATATAGTGCTACGAACCCTCGGGTATCTGAGCGCTGCTTAGGTGCGAATTTATCGACCTCGTAAGGATGAAAGGCTGAGTTTGGCCCTGCCAGGATTCGAACCTGTATCGGCAGGCTCTGCAGGGATGTCAAGCGAATGCTCTACTCGGTGTGCTATCTGACTGGTATATAGAAAAAGGATCTTGCAGAGGGTCCCGAAGGGTCCCCAGCAACACTGCCCATAAGGAGCCGTGTGCTGCAGTAGAAAAAAACCGATGCCTTTTATGAGCTATGGAGCAGACACTCCATAGTGCAGGTAGAATACAAAGAATTGAGTTCTAAAAGACGTAGCCCACAAGAATGAATGAGTGGAAAAATGCTCCACTCATTCAGGATAGAAAGAAAGGCCCGGAAGTACAGCAAAAAAGTGCTAGGGCTCTCACTATTCCCTTAACATTCCTGAATGCAGACCAGTCGATAAGCAACAAGTCAGAACTGACCTGGAGATGGCGCCAAGTATCGGGAAGGACTGAGCAGAACACCTGCTTTGCGTTCCATCTCAGAAGACCTCAAGGTGCTTCAAACCTTTGGAGTGGTGGGAATAATTGTGCTCCACGCCTCCTGGTTGCTCTGCAAAAATGTTTGTCCAGTGGACTGTCAAGCTCAAACCCTGATCACTCTGCAGGAGCAACGCAGTGTCTAGTTTTGAGACTCAATTTTGGGGAATTTTAACTTGCACTGCAAAGTACCGACCACTGAATTTCGCTGTACCTGCTGTGGGCCGCAAGAGATAAGGCTGTGTCAGATTGTGCGAGGTAGGTGCCTCTGCGTCACTGCGTTGGTGAGTCGCTGAAGGCCGTTTTCCTGCGCTCCTTTGTGTGCCCCAAGACCAGCTGCATCTGTTTTTATTTCTTCATCACCCAAATCGAGAGTTGCAGCTCCTGTTTCATTCCGGACCTGCAGCTGCACCCGCAGTGCCTGTGCAGTTTGAAGCAGAACCAAGGGTGGGAAATGGAACCCCCAACGACCCCTTACAGACCTGCCAAGCTTGGACCAAAACAGAGTTAAGGCAGTGAGTACTGAAGTCACTTACCGGTGGCCCCTTGTTCATCCATAAGCTTTGACACATAGGGGATACTTAGTTGTCCTCTTTGAATTGGGGGGGCCTCTGTTTCCTAAAGCCCGCTTTAAGTTGGGAACAGCTTTGTTCATCGTAGCAGACCCCCTCCTGATCTTGCAACCTGTTTTCACCCTTCAGAATTATTTCCCTAACATTTCCAGCTTCCTAAAAAAGCTACTTTGGGACTTTTATGGCTGAGCGCTTTTAGGCCCACATCAAACTTTGAGCACAGGCTCCACTCATCGTAATGGTGGACTTATAAAATTAGGATTTTTATTTCTAAAATGTGTTTATGCTCTAAAGGTTCTTCGTCCTTTCCCCTTGCATGTATTGGTGGAATTACTAACTGTATCGCTTGGACTCCAGTGACTGTGCATAGTGTGTTGCTTGTGTGGTGCTGTACTTTGCTTTTCAATATTAGTGTTAATTCTTGGGCCCCTAATAGTATATTTTGGTATACCTCAGTCGAATGGTAATTCTTGGTGTTTCACTGTGTGTTCATTGAAGACCTCTAATCATCCTCAATACTCCTGAGTTTTAGCCTCAACTGCCCTCCAAGCTACCATAAATTGATCTGGTTATCTTCCCAGAAGTGTCCCATGTTTCACTAACAAGGGTGGCCTCCTAAACATCAGTCCATCAGAGGGTGGGGAATCCCCTGATCCAGGGGGTAGCAAAATCCAGGCGCAGGGATTTGGGAGGAGAATTAATACACAAAGAAATATTTCCTGACCCAGAATAGTAGTGAGAATAGATTTTTTTTTTTTTTAAACCTATTTTTTTTATTGTTTTCATTAACCTAACAATTTCGTAATTCTCCTAGATATTCCCATATCTATCCACATCCGTCAACTTCCACATATTTTTGCATTCCGAAATATCCGTATTTCTTGGTCTTGGATCATTTCTCCGATTGTCCTGCACCCAGCATCTTCCCATTTATCAAATCCTCCAGATTCGCATCCCGGAGGAAACAGAGGGTTTCGGCATATTGGTGAAAAGGGGCACAGGGGGGTCGTCATGATTCCTTTCCTCGTTTGATTGTCCCATGCATTAATGGTGGCTTTCAGGATCTCGCTAATATAAAGATTCGGGTGTCTATGTTTGTGTTTCCTCAGTATTTCCTGCAGGGGGGGTCCTAGCAACCGCCCTGTCTTGTGTTACCCATGTGGTATGTTGGTCCTCCCCCAGCCATTCCCTCAGGACCCAGAGTTGAGCGCCTTGATAATATTTCTTGAAGTGTGGGAGTGAGAGGCCCCCTGCCTTGATTGGTGCTGTGAGGATGGCCCTGGCAACCCTGGGAGGTTTCCTGTTCCACACAAATAGCGAGATGGCCTTGAACAGAGCTTTAAAGGAGGAGTTTGGAACTGTCTCTGGGAGGGCCTGAAAGTAGTAAAGCACCTGGGGAAGAATGTTCATTTTTACTGATTGGATTCTACCCCACCAAGAGACCCTAAGTGGAGACCATCTGTCTAGGTCCTTCTTTACCCTATCCAGCAGGTGAGGATAGTTGCTTTTGTAGATCATGTCGACCCTACTTGCGTCACCCCTAGGTACTTGATACCTTCCTCTGCTATTTTTAGGTCTAGCTTGCCAGCCACTTTGCCCAGAGCCCCTTTGTCTCCCGCTAAGAGCATAATTTCTGACTTTTTCCTGTTTATTTTTAGACCTGAAATCTCCCGAACTCCTCCAGTTCTTTCAGGGTTTGTACTAGGGAATTCTCTGGGTCCTCCAAAGCCAATAGCAGATCATCTGCGTATGCAATTACTTTGTTGTCTGCCCGCCATCTCTATCCCCTTAACCCCTTCCCTGATTTTAATTAGGAGAGGCTCTAAGAAGATAGCATAGAAAAGCGGGGAAAGGGGGCAACCCTGTTTTGTGCCTCTTGATATCTCGACCCTATCTGTTACGTCCCCGTTTATTGCTATTCGTATCGATGGAGAGTTATAATTGGCTTTGACCATATTAATAAATTGGTCTCCAAATCCCATACGTTTTGAATTGGATGGACCATTCAACCCGGTCAAAAGCCTTTTGTGCGTCTAGGGAGAGAAGTACTGCTGGTGTGTGAGTGAAGCCTATTTTTTCAACCAGATGGATTATTCTTCTTAGGTTATGTGTTTGTCTGCCTTGGATGAAGCCTGATTGATCAGTGTTAATTAGTTATGGGAGGAGGGGTGAGAGCCTGGCAGCGAGTACGTTGGAGTAGATTTTTGAGTCTAAATTAATCGGGGCTATTGGGCGGTATGAGCCAGAGAGAGTGGGATCTTTGCCTGTTTTATGAAACACCAGGACTTTCGCCTTGTTCATGGATGGGGTTACGTTTCCACTGTCCTTGAATGAATTGAGCAGCCTTGTTAGCACCGGGATTAGGATGTCCGCATACATTTTATAGAAGGGAGCCGTAAAGCCATCTGGACCTGGTGCCTTATTGTTCGGGAGGTCCATAATTGCCCTATGAACTTCTTCTGTTATCCTGGAGTCCAGCGACATTTTGTCCTCCTCTGTTATTGTTGGGATGGGGAGAGTGTAGGAACCCGTCTTGCTCTTCTTCGTCTGGATTCTCTGTCGCGTAAAGGTCTTAGTAGTAGGCTTTGAAGGCCTCTCCTATGCCCCTATTGCTAGTTTGAGACTCTCCATGCACATCCTTAACATTCAGAATTGTCTAAGAGTTCTGTTTCCCTCTGAGTTGTCTTGCAAGATATTTGTCCGCCTTGATATAGTATTGTTGCTTAAGGTATAGTAGGGACTTCTCAGCTTTTTTTATTACGGAGGATATCCAGTTGTCCCTGCACATGCTTCAGTGCCTTCTTGAGGCTTCTTGTGGGATGAACTACCATCTCGCCTAGGATATCCGCTATTTTCTTTTCTAAGAGTTCTCTCCCAATCGTAGCTTTGCTTATCTTTGGTGGCTTTTAGTGGCATTATATGTCCACGTATTACTGCCTTGAATGCTTCACAGACTGACCCCAGTGGTACTTCTCAAGTGTCATTTAGGTTGAAATATTCTTTAATTTTGTCCCCCACTGTCCCCCCAGCACCTGATCGCAAGAATGTCTGGAGGCAATCTCAATCTCCAGAAACCCCTTCTTTTGCCTGGGATTTGGATGTCTAGGCATAGTGGCGCGTGATCTGAGATAGCAATAGCGCCCAGATCTATATACTGGATCTGCCCCAGTAGTCCCACCGACACCCAGAAGTAGTCTATCCTCGACATCGTGTTATGCACGTGCGAGTAATACGTGAATCCTCTGGCCTGCCCCTTTTCCCTCCAGACATCGTGTAGCACCAGGTCTACCATCTTTTGCTTAAATTGTTTGGTCGGGGGCCCCCTGTCCGTGATCTCCCCCCGCACTCCTATCCAGCTTGGGTAGCCATGCTGAGTTTAGATCTCCTCCCAGGATTATCTCACCCTTCGCAAAGCCCTCTAGTTTCCCTAGGGTGTCTCTAAGAAATCCGTCTTGTCTCGTGTTCGGCGAGTAGATTGCCGCTAGGGTAAGCCGGGATCCATCTATTGTGAGGTTTGCAAATGCGTACCTCCCCTCCCTATCCACTTGCGTATCACCCAAGACCCCCCCCTCACTGCAATCATCACTCCAGCTCTTTTTTTCCCCTGCATTCGCCTGCGCCCAGATCGTGTACCCTCTCACATGTATCTTCTTTTTGTCCTGTGCCTTAACACGAGTCTCCTGGAGGAGCAAAAAGTCTGCCTTCTCCCTTCTAGCCAATGTCTCCAATTTCTTCCTCTTCACCTGCGAATTCAGCCCCCTTATATTTAGTGAGAAGATTCTAACTTTCCCCATCTCGTCTAGACTGTTAACGCTTTCTTCCCCGTTATGAGATCCCTTCCCTCTTCCCGAGTCTCTACCACCCCATTCCCCTTCCCCCTCCACCCCCAACTGTTCAATTTACCCCCAACTATTAACCTTAACTCAACTTTGGTCCCGAGGAGGGCTCAGGCACCTAAGGTTGCTAGGGCGTTACGCCTTTCGCTCCTGGCCCCCTCATGACTCAGGGTTAACTTTGCAGGGAGTCCTAAAACCCGCATCTTCCTCTAGCCCAGATAGTGTCCCTTCCAGGAACCCCTGCCTGGCCGCTAGTTTTTGGAACACCGTGATTCTTTAGCTTCCCGCCTCCTCTACTTTTATACCTGACCTAATCTATTCCACTGATAGATTTCTATTAATCTCCCACTGGGTGACCTGTGTTCCCCCAGCCATTTTGCCTCTTTTTGTGGCATACCACCTCCCAATCTCTCAGCCTCTTGTGTGGGTCCGCCCTAGTCCTGTCCCCTCTTGTGCCAGCCTCCTCCGCTTGTAAGCCTATTGTGTGTAGTCCTTCCTCACTGGTGGTTACTCTTCTCCTATTCGAGTGGGAAGGAAAACAGACCAAATGGAAACGTCCACTTGTATCTAATTTCTCTCGCCACCAACTCTTTCACCAGTGGGGCCATCTCCCTTCTTTTTAAGAGTGTTGCTGAGGCCAGATCTTGATATAACTGGATTTCCACCCCATTCATCCTAATGTGGTCAAGCTGTCTCGCCTTCCTTACTTTTGCGGATATGATGAAAGGGCAGCTAGGACGTCCCTTGGTCTTTCTCCTGGGGCGCCTGTTCTTCTCGGACCCACCCTATGGACTGTCAATCCTAATGCTCTCCGCTTCCTGCTCTTCTATTATGTCCCTAAAGACCTCTTGCACCGCACTCTTTAGATCTTTATCCAACACTGATTCAGGCAGATTTTTAATAATCGCTCCTCACGGAATCTTACAGTTCTATATCCCCCCTGCTCTGCTTACAAACGCGTCTGTGAGCGTTGGATTTATGGCCTCCTCGATGCGCGGAAAGGCAGTGCTGCCTCTCCTACGCCTCCCCCCGGCGATGTCCGATGATCGTTGTTCAAATGGGGGTGTGATCCCCGTCCCTCGGTGCTGCTGCGCCCCCTCCCCCCCTTGCAGAGTCTGTTATCATTGAGGGAGGTGGGGGGAGGGCACGCAGCGCTTCTAATGTGGAGCGGTGCTTAAAAGAAACGTATCTAGCCCCTCCTGGCCCGAGCACAGCGGCAGGGGGAGGAGGTGTGCCACCGCCGGCGCACTCACCTCTGCCTCCGGCTCTCCTCGTTGCCGCCTTGGAGTCCAGGGAGGCCCCCAGCCGGCAGCAGCGTCCCACTGTTGTGTGTGTCCCCGTGGGGGGGAGGAGGGGACAGGACGAGGTCCCACGGCCTCCCGCTCCTTTCCGGCAATCTTAGCAGCCTCAGCTCTCCTCGTCGGGGGGAGGGGAGACGCCGCGCTCTCCCTCCTTGCCAGGACCCGGGGACGCGGTCTCCTCCGATTACAAGGGCACCCAGATGGGCGGTACCACTGTAGATGCCCCCGGGGGTGTGAAATATGCTTGCGGCCGCCGGCCGGCCTCCGCCTATGTTCTCCTCCCCGACCGCGGCACAAGCTGTGTTTCTGGCGCTGATTCTCTTGGTGGGGGAGGGGCGGTGGTCGCCTCGCACGGGTGCTGCGCTCCCCAATACGGGTCTCACGGGTGGAATTTGGGTCGCCTCTGCCCCAGCCGTTATGTGGAGGGCTCGGGAGCAAATCGGTGCGGAATCGCACGGTAATCTTCGATAGAAGTGCTTTATTGTTGGCGGCCCGGCGGGAGCGCGACTCAAACGCGACTTCTGCCGGTGGCCGTCTTGAATAGAGATGTTTTTTAATGACATTCTTTTTATTGTATTGGAATAAACACCACAATGACACTATGTTCATTCAGCATCAATGTAATGAGCGCCTTCGCACATGTCGGCTTGGTGGTTCTAGGGACTTCTTGGACTCATGGCTTCTTGTGCGCCAGCTCTTCCTCTTGCACGTCTGAAGATGAGGCATACCCAGATGACTCTTTCGGAGCTCTTGGTCTCGGGCTTTGGACCCAGATTCCAAGATAATCCCAGTTACGTCCTCCATGAGGGCGGATCTACAATCTTTCTGTGGGGGCCTCCTTGCAGGAGCCCTGACCACAAGTGACGGTTACTACGGACTCCTCCCTTATGGGGTGGGCCGCGACGCTGTCACCTCAAAGTATTCGACCTTTGGACACCCAGGACAGGCAGTTTCATATCAATTATCTGGAACTCCTGGCTGTTTATCCAGCGCTCAAATGTTTTCAACCGTCCATGTACAAGGTGGTATGTATTTGCAGGCAAATCTGTGGCCATGTTGTACATCAACAAGCAGGGTGACACCAAGTCACCCCTCCTTGTGAACCTAGCCATACAGATTTGGGAATGGGCCATCCAGCACAACATTTGGCTCCTGGTTGTACACATTCCGGGTCACTTCAATGTAACTGCAAACTCACTCAGTTGCCAGTCGGCAGCCAGCTACGAATGGGGATTGAACAGATGTTCTGTCCACACCATTTCCCGCCAATGGGGCACTCCAGAAGTAGACCCCTTTGCGAACTTTACAAACAGCAAACCACCTCTGTATGCATCCAAGGACTGTCTCGGGGTGTCCTCCCTGGGAGACTCTCTCAAGATTCCATGGCACAAGATGAAGGCTTATGCCTTTCCTCCACTGCCTCGGATTCATTGATCACTCTGAAGCACAGGAATGCATCGAATTGCACTCTCCTTCTCAGTCTCTTGGTGGCCAACAAGATTTGCGTTTTCAGATCTTCAGCATCTGTCGATTCTTCCTCCGATCAGATTTGCTGTTGATCCCCAACCCTCTTCACCAGTGCGATTACCAGATGTGGCACCCCTCCCCACAATCTTTCAGCTTGGCAGCCTGGTGCCTGACTTCAGATCTCTAGCGCAGTTAAATCTGTCTGTGGCCAATATGCGCATTATCCAACCGGTCATCAAAAGGCATTTTGCGGGTCTTCTGCATCTTTCCCCGCCGGTGCATACTCCTCGCCGCAAGTGGGATTTTAATGTGGTACTCAGTGCGCTGTGCCATAAACCATTTTAACCTATGGCCACTATCGATCTGTAATACCCTTCGTGGAAAGTCGCCTTTCTGATCACAGTGACATCGGCAAGTTGAGGAAGTGAGCTTCAGGCTATTTATGAGGAACATCCGTTCCTCACCTTCCATAAGGATAAGGTTGTGCTTCACACTCGTCCTTCCTTCCTACCTAAGGTGGTTACCAATTTTCCTTTGAACCAATCGATCACCTTACGTTACCTGTTTTTTTGTAATTTATTTTCCCCAACCTGGCATCAGATGCCGAGTGTGTCTTGCACAACATGGACGTCGGGTGAGCCTTAAAGTTTTATCTCGACAGAATGAGTGAACTCGGTCCTCCTCACAACTGTCACATTCGGGGACCCGAAAAGGAAACCGCCCTCCAAGGCAACTATCTCTCGATGGATTACCGCCTGCATTTCTGAAGCCTATACCATCCAGGGCCTTCAACCTGCAAAAGGCATGCATGCCCACCTTGTACATGGCAAAGCGGCTGCTGTTGGCTTCCAAAAGTAAGTTCCTTGGGAAACCATCGCCAAGGTGCCTATGTGGGCTTCCCCATCATCTTTTTGTAAGCATTACTGCTTGGACCTTAGCTCCAGGGCTGATCCCCAGTTTGGCCAGGCTGTCCGTAACAATTTATTTCAGTAAGGCGGTTTTCCCCATCCACCAGAACTTGCTGTTGTGCGTGCTTGGGAATCTCCCACAAGTATGGAGGAAAGGGGACGGGACGTAGGAGTATAATAAAGTTACTCACAGTAGTGACTACCTTACTGTCCATAGTCCCCTTTTCTCCATCCATAGTCCCCTTTTCTCCATACTCAACCCCACTAAAAGGTTTCCTCTGTTGCTTAAATGGTCTCAGACCTGGCGATGGAAAAGGACTGAAGGGCGATGCATGGGGCGGAGCTCAGGAGGTTGGGGTTTCGGCTGCATGCAGTACACCGCATAAAAATAAAAGGACATAAATTAGAAATGTTTGGTGCTTTTTACAAAAGTGCTCTGGTCCCGTGCCCAAGGACGGAATGTCCCACAAGAATGGAGGAAAGGGGACTATGCACTAGGAGTAAGGTAGTCACTACGGTGAGTAACCTTTATTCATTTACCCGGTGTGTCCTCCCACTATGCACCCTATAGTTTGGTGCCCATACCTCCATCTTCCTTTTTGGAAGGAGCACCTTCTGACCACTCTCATTCCCTGGCTTTTTTTCCACCCATCACCATCTCCTTGCAGGACCTTTTAACCTCCTACAGTTACAATTGCTGACAGTTAGAATTGCTGATCCCTTAACTGCTCATTGTAACCAGATCTAAGCTTTCATTAGAAGAACATAGTAATTTTGAATTTTCCATGTCCTCATGGGTCTATAGCTCTTGAATTTTTAGCCATTCAAAATGTTTTTTTTCTTATAGGAAATAGATGCCATCACAGCACCACTGCTGCCTGAAGAATCCTCTACTGTTGCTGCCACAGCTCCACCCCCAACCCCTCCTAGACCAGAACCTAAGGATGGTGTGTCAGTTGTGTCCACTGTCTCTGAGAATGGAGTGGATTTGACTGTTCAGGCAGCGTGGCAGTACAATACACAATGTTCACTTGCGGGAGGTGAGACCTGAGCAGTACTATAGTTTGTTTTGTTTGATGAAGAGTTCCTATACTAACACTCTGTAGCTTAACAACCTTTAGGAATGCTTTTCTTTTAGCAGTTTTACTCCATTGGCGTCTGTTGAGCCAGTTTTTGTGCCTCACTCTGAGGGTGCCTCATCCACTAACCCTAATGGAAGGCTAATAACACTGACAGGAAAGGAAACCCAATACTGTTTTTGTAACTGGGTCCGAGCAGCGCGGTTTAACTCATGTAGGGGTAGGAGGTTGATGCAAATGTGAAATTAGGTTGTACACTTACCTCTAGAAAATATACCAAACTGATATATTTAATGTACACTTTAACGTCACACCCACATCTTTAAGGTCAAACAAGTACTTGGGCAGTAATTCGCCCTTTTAAAAAGACAAAAGCATATTATAAAAAGTAATGTCTATAAAACCTACACCTTATGGAACTGCAATTTTATGCAGCGTCCTAAAGGCTAGATCTGGCAGTCGGCACCTCACAATATGGTGATGGATGGGAGATAAACGGGAGCCAGTGTGGTAGGTCAGAAGGAGGACACCAACTCTGCTTAGACATTTCACTGGTAAATGTATTAAAGAAAACGCCCATCTTTCCCTATACTACAGGCTATCCTACCTAATAACTAGCTGCACTGCTGGACAGTCGTCAAATGTCTAGAAAAGAAACTGTCCGCTGTCCAACTCCAAGCCTATCTGGCCCTACCACTTCCTTAATTAACTCTGGAGAATGTCTCCCTTCTCCTGCAATCTGTTTTCCCAACAACTGTTTTTCAATAGGTCTTTAATCTTTTTCGACTACTTTTATCACTTATTAAAGTTTTTGTTTACAAATGTTGCCCCAGGACAGACTTCTGTTGGGGAAAATCAGTGCACCTTTCCTAACTGCTCCTGAAAGTCTCATTTGCATCTCTGCTGCTCTTTGATGTGTGTGTAAGATCACTCAAACCTTTGTCCCTGGTCTGTTCTTTAATATTGTCTTCATACACTGTTGCTATCCGGACTTGCAAAATCTACTAACCCATTTGCATTGGGGAGTAGATTTTATGAAGTGTGAGAACCCTTTGCATGGTACTCGAACTTGCTGGTGAGTATGGGGATGTTTGAAACTGTTACTTGACATTTACTGCAAACCAACTTTGTTTGTAGTAGCTGGCAAATAAAATGTGCACTGTGCATGGCTGGCCTTTTGGGTGGCAGCATTGCACCAAATCTGAAGTGTGCTTATGGTGACATGCTCCATTTTACAGAAAACACTGGTAAATATGTTGTCGCCCGTCACTATGGGGCAAGTGCATTTCTCTTAGGTCGAGTATGTAAACTAAATTCCACCCACTGTACTTGGAATTGTGTCCCTGCATTGTTACTCACACCCTGCATAAGGCTAGGTTAACTAAGCATGGTTGCTGCATAAGGAATCGATGAACAAACAAGTCACTCTGTTCCTCTCGCCCACTACCTGCAGTTCACTCATTGTTGTCTTGAGCTTTTGTCTCGTCTCTTGATTACCTCTACTTTGTGTTTCTTTTTGGTTGTGTAGTCTGACAAACTCCATAGGCATCATCTTTTACATTGTCACACAGTGCCTTCAGTGCAGTGACGCAGGGAAGTCTTTCAGATTTCCAAAGGGTTCAATACCTTCTCTGGGATAAACACCTTCTCTGGGATAAACTACGGTTTCCCAGAGAAGTAAAGTGAAATTGACTTGACTGACTTTTGTAACTTTTTAGACCCAGCACACACTATCTTACAATAGGGTGCTGGAGGGGTTAGTATCCCCTTTGTCTAGCTTCTCATGTAACATTTTTGTTAGCCTTTCCTCACTGAATGGCTGGTGGTAGTGGTTTCGTTTGAACTACTGTGGTGTTGATTTACTGCGGGTTGTGTCCGCAGCTGCAGTAAAGCACCCCAAGGGTGCTAATTTTGTGAAAATGGCCCCAGTCTTTTTTTTTTTTCCCCATTTCGTTGTGGAAAGGTCCTTCTTGAGATTTACTCTGCGTGCCACACAAGGTTTGGTACCATTGTTCGCTTTGCCTTTGGCGGGATTCACGAGTGAAGCCTGCCTCTGACTCCAGGGTGTCTGGGGTAGGCAGGAAGTGAGGGAGGTGCCCAAAACTCCCTGTGCTTGGTCTCCTAGGAGACCCAAATGCACTCTATAGTGATTGGCCGGCTGCCTGTCTGGCAAGGACAGCCACCCTGCTGGGTGACTGACAGCTAGGCTGGAATGAATGGGAGAGAACTGAATAAAAGGCAAGGCTTTTGGCTTGAAAAGCAGAGTCGACCACTGGAACAAAAGAACCGAAGATTAGCTGGAAGAGGACGTGTGCTGCAACTCCTGGACCGTTTTTTTGCCCGGTGAAGCCCTGCTGTTATGCTGAAACTCCAAATTTGTATCGATGGAGAAGCCCCTGCAAGGACTACCCCTCCCCCCACCCCCCCACACCTCCCCACTCCCTTGAGTTGGTGGGACCAATCAACTCCCAAAGTAAGCCACCTGGACTTCCTGCTCAGAGTTGGTTGAATTTCCAGAGTTGCTGCTGGAAACCAAATAGCCAGGGAGAGGAACACCAGATTGTGTGCGTTGCTTTAAAGTTGGCCAAGACGGACCGAGCCTGTGCCCCCTCAACAGAGTGCGGGACCCCAGAAGCAAGTAAAGTCATCTCGACAGCCATAAACCAGTGTTACCATTTGCGGTAGTCCTGAGGAGCTGAAACACCGAAGTGCCACTTGTTTGAAAGATTGCTGGTTGCGAGTGGTGACCGTCGCATTGCAGAGCAGGAGTCCCCAGAAGGCCTCCCTCTTGTCCCCATGACTGAGGCCCAGAAACAGTGGGATCGGCAGAGCTACACAGGAAGTGCATGTTCTCTTCAATGCAAAGGTACTGTAAAGTCTGAGAGACTTGCCTCATATTGTAGAGTTGCTTACATCGTCTACCTGTTCACAATTCTAACAGCTTGTGGCTAATTTGATTCTTCTTTTCTTCAAAGACTTCTAAAACATTGTGCGAAGAGTTTTTCTACTTACCTGCAAAGAAGTACTTCAGCTCATATAGACTTTTGCCGATTGACTTTGGCTTAGCCTTTTTCACTGAATGACTTATTGGAAGATCTGAAAGTATTTGCCTGCTTAAGAGTATTTGTGGTCTCTTGTATGTTCTACGTACCTTTTCCTTTTACTTATTCCTACATGATTCTAAATGCAAGAGTGATATATTAATGTCCCCAGGACCCTAGCAATTGAAGTCACCTGAGGGTGTTGGTTGTGTCTGTGGCCCCCGAATACAGAAGTGACAAGGGATACCAGGAATATCTAAATATTGTGACCTGTCCTGGATAGAACACAAACTACTTCACATAAAAGGTCAGAGTACTGTTGTGTTTATATTTATATGGTGAGTCCCAGTACGGTCTACCTGACGACATATTCGCAATGGCTTAACAGCACAAAAAACAACTATAAGAAACCGTGTCTTTCTGAAACCATGTACTGAGGTGAAACAATTTCAATTCAACCGAGTGGACACTGAATCACAATTCAATATTTTTTATTAACATGTGTGGAAACAATCATTTTATAAAATAGGTCTAATAACTATAAAAACATACAACGATATCAATTTGTAAATCAATCCACCAAATTATCTTTGGACTGGTACGATGCACCATTCCCATCTAAAACCGCACGTCAACCGTACCACATTCATACTGAAACCATTCGGCAAATCACTCAATTATAACAAACATTTCATCAATATAAAAAACAATCATACTAAAATGCAACATTACAATTTTAGTTCATTATTAATATGAACCAGAAATGTCACAATTGAGTCAGTCTCGATTAATACAACTTATTCTGACTCAAGTTAATGTCACTTAAAGCTGTTTGCAATTAACAGTACACTCCCCGACCTGTTTCTTTCTGTACAAATCTTGGTTAACAGAAATTCTTCAAGGGCACTATGGTCCAGCGTGGTCAATTGGAATGTAGAAGGAAAAAAGAGAACATGTAGGCTAATTGCTTAAATCTCTTGATCATTACAACCACCGCACCAAAAATGTACGGGGTGTAGAAAAGGGTTATAAATACCCCCCCCCCCATCTACCTCCTACCACTAGGGATATTATGAGAACCGGGATACGGAACCATAAATGTAACACTATATTAATTGGTATATCCAAAATAATACCACCATCACCAACACCAGAACCACTGAGGTAGCACCCCCCAAACAAAGGGGTGCAACAAACCATGACCAAGTAGCGTGTCATGCACAAGAAAAAAGGAGATCTATAAACTGGGTCACCTCTGACCACGACACTTACAACGGATCTTCTGTGGGTGTCTCAATCAGTACCACAGGCGAGTACCACCCCCAACGGTACACAACCGCCGGTGGACCTAGTGGTGCCAGGTACTCAAACACAGGGGGGAGAGAAGGCCCAAATCTATGGAATCTGTGCATACACCATGTTCAATTATAGACCGCCTGTAAACTTAAAGGTTGAACATAACCAGCCTGTAACCACAACAGCACTGCCAGACAAAGATATCTTTATTACCACGTGAGCATGTGTTATCTTGAAACCCGCCTGTAAAGACACGATATATTCGGAGTGAATGACACCCCCACAAAAAGGGGTGTTGATCATGAAAACATGCACACATTACTCCGGCTTACCTTAATCTTAACGGTATGTCGCTCTCCGATATGTGCGTATCTTAAGACTGCATTCAAGCAGATATCTTCCCGTCGGACAACGAGAACGTCGTTTGTATCAGTCAAACCAAGAATGTTATAACGTTACTATAGAGGAAAAAGCGAAATGAAGACAAATCAGTGGGCCAAATCGCCACCATAAAATGATCAGATCGACTGATCGAGGTAGCCATATATTTTAATGGTACATCATGCATACATGACAGAACGCCACTGATAGGGCCAGTAACAACATCCCTCCCCCACTAGGGACGGGGAGGCTAGACATTGCGGGAATGCAAACCACAGTGACACGCATGGGGTGAGTCAACGAGTGTACCCCCTAATGCCGTCAGCGCCGTGAACAGAAACAAAACTAGCAGTCCTGCTTACCTAAATAACTCTCGGGTGTTCTACAATGGTCGCCGCAGCGGTCCTGTTTCGGCACGTCCAACGTGCAGGCACAACATTTCCAGATTAAATACGTGCTCGCCAGATCACATGGCGTTCACGTAACGTGAGGTTTAAAGCGTTAAAACAATACACGCCCTTCAATCACCACTCGGACTCAGCAGCAATCCGAAACGTTGCAACACATCATTTACAGCTGCGTATCCCCGGTTAATGAGGGAGTCTCACCATATTAAACAACACAATTGACTGTGAATGAATGGGTAAGTCCCCATGTAAAGACAAGGCATGAAGCAACAATAATGCTCCGCACCGTGCTCGAAAGGCAGTTAATAAGGGTAAACAGTTCCCAGGCAGACGGGCACTCGAGGGGTGTGTTATATACCCCCTCCCCGTTATGTCCAAACAGTGAATGGCCTCAGCCATCAGCTGGGAACCAGTATATATCCAAATTATCCTTCGCAATAAAGGCTCTACACAAAGGGTGGCCTCGAGTGTAAAGCACAATGGGCTAAAAGTTCAAATCTATTGCCTCATTCAAACCAACCACATGGCTTTTACTCAAAAAAATGAGTTTTGTCTCCTCCCTAGATAACATTGCTGCGGATAAGCATACTTTATTGGTAACCACAACTTTCTTCAATATTGTCCACCTCAGATCGTTACAACCATGATTCCACACTATGAAATGCCCTACCAAGGGGGCTGTCAAATTCCTTAATCTAATACAGCTCCTATGTTCACTGATACAGATTTTGATTTTCCTTTCTGTTTTGCCGATAAATATTTTATGTCAGGGACACCAAATGGCATATATAACATAGCTAGAGTTGCAATTTGAGAACCCCCTTTGAGCCCAATGTCTGTCAAGCCCAATATCAACCTCGGTGGTTCGTTTCGTTAGGGGGCAACAGACACACATACCACAAGGAGCATGTCCTGTCAATTTGGGTAACTCCCACTGTTGGGTAATGGTGGTTTGCTTGTCAGATTTATTACTGATGTCATTCCTACTCGCCATTTCCTTGACATTGCGTCCCCTTTTGAAAGCACACCGTGGACTAGCCACAGGTATCTTAGCTTGTTCTAAAAGATGCCAATGTTTCTTGACAATCTTGACCACGTGGTTGGAAAGATGGTTAAAGGTACTAACAAAGACCAAAGGATCAGATTTAGAAGAACTGGATTTTGGTCTGTATTCCAGCAGGGCCTCTCGATGGTTATTTGAGGCTCTCTTTAACAATCTCCTGACAATTTTCTTAGGATACCCTCGCTGGATCAAATTGTGACTCAAAGTTGAAGCTTCAGACTCGAACCTCTCCTTCTCACTGCTGTTTCGTTTGAGTCGCAAAAATTGCCCAAACGGTAAATTATCCCTTAAAGCCTTGGGATGAAAACTATCATATCTGCGAAGGGAATTCCTGTCAGTGGTTTTGTGGAATGGTTTTGATCCCAACAGGTTGGTAGATGCATCGGAAAAGATGGTTAAGTCCAAAAAATCTATCTGTTCCTTATGAAAATTCATAGTGAACTTCAAAAAGGGATTAATCCCACTCAGCCTTTGAAAAAAGGCCAGTAGAGTTGTTTCATCACCATGCCAAATCAACAGTACATCATCAATGTACCTACGCCACGACGAGATATGATCTCTGAAAATAATATTTTCACTATAGACACATGTGTTCCACATAAAGCTTACTTAGTATCTACTGTATCATGGCCACTGCCACACTCCTTGTCACTAGTAATCCGGTAGGCCATACAGGGGTCCCCCCATGTGGACTAGTGCCCTTCTCACTCATATCGACAGAAATAGCTATCAAACACCAGGCTATGCCATTACCATCAGCCTATGCCTCCCAGCCCAGCTCCACCTACGATAGAAACAATAAACTATGAGCTAGACTTAACAAACTTCACGAGATACCTAGACGACTCCTCCCTCTTAAAAAACGGGAGATGAAACCCCATAATGATAAGGAATGTAATGCCTCCAACATCACCCTAAAAGACGCTGCCTGAGGTTTATCACCTTTTTATATCCAAACTTGTTAACGCGTCCTTTTCCACAGGCATCATCCCTGGTAACTTAAAACAATCCTGTGTGCTCCCGCTGCTCAAAAAGCAGACACTAGACCCTCTTATCCCCACTAATTACCGTCCAATTACCACAGTTCCATTTCTTCTGAAGATCCTGGACAAAGTGGCTTATACGCAGATTCAAAAACGCCTTGAATTGCATAAGCTACTAGGAGCTAGACAATCTGGCTTCCGCCCACTACACGGAACGGAAACAGCCCTTATCGATTTAAAGACCCAAATAGACGAACTGAGAGATCAAGGTAAGACAGCTCTCCTCCTCTTACTAGACACCTCAGCTGCCTTTGATCTTGTGGACCACAAGGTCCTCTGCAGACATTTGGACTCTGCCGCTCACTTCTCCACACAAGCCATCGGATAGATAGAATCCTTTCTGAGTGAGAACACTAAGAGTTTGTTTTCCCCATCGGCAGCAGCAGACCCCATACCCATCACATGTGGTGTCCCCAGGGATCCTGCGTCTCCCCTACTCTGTACAACATTTTCAAACCTCTGTTCGATGATATGGATAATCTAAGTATCACCTACACTAACTATGCAGATGATACTTGCACTACTAAAAATAGAAAGAGAGCATCAGTAACAATCAATATTTGCTATTCGTTCCTTCATTTCAAATTTTCCTTAGTGATTTCCAACCAAAATTTAATTGTCAGAATTAGGCGTTTATATTGACCTCTTAGCAAATTGTCCCATCTTTCTTGAGTTGTTAATTGCTTATGCAATATCCCGAAATAATCTCTGTGCAAAGATCTTTGATCCTTCAGTGCCGGGCAGATCATAATCAAATGGAATAGTTTCCTTGCAGTTAGTGTCCTTACAAAAGCGGCAATCAGGACTTATTTTATTTGACTTGTCCATCATCGAATGATATTCTCGAGTTGGTAAGATGTTAAACCTGAAACTGAGAAACAGATCACGAATGTTACAATCCGGGAAGAGATTTAAATAAGCAGGCAATTCATGAAGACCTCTTGTTTCTGTTTGACATTTCAAATATCTTTTATATTTATTTTGATCAGCTATGGTTTGGATCCAATCATTGGTCTGTATTTTACGCTTTGCGTATTGTGGTCTGTTTATCAACATTTTCTTCAGAGATATCTTCGGCTTGCATTTTCATTTTGATATCAGAAGCCCATTTGGTCAGTGCTGTAATGTGTGGTGATTTTCTTTTTCTCTCAGGATTTCCAGTGATGGAATCTTGTCTTTTATTTTCCCGAGGAGGTCCATTTGTTTCCACAGATGATGATGATACAGATTCTCCTCCCGCTTTCTGGAGATCATAGAAAGGAAAGGGAGTTGGTGAACAGAGTGTATCTCATTCAGGCATGGATGGCAACCCATGGTCTCTGCCTGAATGATAAGACAGAGTTGATCATTTTGGGCACACAAGCCAACATCAACAAATTGGGCCCGGACTACTCTGCTTTCAGTATAGATGGAAATGTGATCAAAGTCTCGAGGGAAGTAAAAACACTTGGTTTTTACCTTGATTCTACCATGTCTTTTACTAAATAGGTCAACTCTCTAGCCTCCACCACAGCTTACACCTGCAAAATGATAAGAGCAGGTAAGCCCTTCTTATCCAATAATAGCTGCCTGATCCTGGCGAGAGCCCTAATACTGTCCCGACTCGACTATTGCAATGCCCTCTACAGTGGTGCTAACAAAGCCACCACCCAAAGACTCCAAACATTAGAAAATAATGCTCTTAGAGCTGTACTCGGCATAAAGAAAAGGGAGCACGTCTCCTCTATTAGGCGTCAACAAAAATGGCTCTCTACTGACAGCAAAATCCATCTAAAAATGATCTCCTTGACCCATAAGGCTCTTAATAATAAGAGCAGACCAACCTTTTTCACACTTCAGAAGGAACTTCATCAAACACATTAATGCTAACAATGCCTAGGCACTTGACTATGACTCCACTCTAGGCTTAGCCCTACTCTATTATACATAGGTACTATTAGCCACCCTTCATTATGTCTATAACTGTTAATATTGTATGTATACTCTTGCACATTCCTTAGTTTCTCCTAGTAATCACTTAATTGTAAGTGTACATTTATGTAATATTGTACATTTTATTGATTGTAAATTTTTACTCATGTAACATTGTAAGCCTCGCATATACTTTCTGCTGTGCCCGGTAACCTCTGGGTCTGGAGCGCATTATAAATAAACAAGCAAACATAGTCCACATAAAGATTAGCCAAAGAAGGTGCCACGGCCGACCCCATGGCAGTTTCATGGACCTGTTGATAAAAGCGGCCATCAAATTGAAAATAATTTTCAGTAAGAGCCAACTCCGTGCACCATAATATGAAAGAATTCGGTGTCATACCGGAGCTGCGTTTCGTTAGTAACAATTCTTCAATAACGTTCTGTGTGGAAACTTGCGGGAGTTTCGTATACAATGAGACAATATCCATAGTGACAAGGATAAATCGTGTGGATCGAAATAACAAACCCTTTTAAAAAAGAGTCTGCAAATTTCGCTAATGGTTCCAACACTGTATTTGTGCCTGACACTATCTGTCTCCCCGGAGGGTTTGATAGTGTCTTATGAATTTTGGGCAAAATATAAAACGGGGGAACACTAGGATCCTTCTTGACTAGATACTCGGCTTCCTTCCGGGTTATCCAGTGTCTGTCTTTTGCCTTCTCAACTTTAAGGGCGATAAGGTTCATCAGGCGTCCCGTTGGATCTTGTTCAACAGGTTTATAAAAGGAGGTATCTGAAAGCTGTCTTAAGCATTCTGAGACACATTCTTTGTGATTCAGCAAGACTGTCGCGCCACCCTTATCAGCACTTCGTATTACTATAGACTTGTTATTTTTAAGGGAATCAAAAGCTTTTTTTTGTGCCGCCGAGCAGTTTTGGAAAGCATACAGAGAGAATGTGTACGTTCCAATGTTTCCAGATCAGCCAAAACCCTCCTCTCAAATACCACTGACTCTGGGCTGTGTCTGTCTGTGGGCCATTCCAAAAGGGCATATACTGATTTAGAAACCTTAAGAGTGTGTTTAAGAGTTTTTGTTATAAAGTGTATTTGAGTGTTAGTTATATTGCTCCCTTCTGAAGAAGGCTTATTCTAACTGAACTGATAAATAAATTAATAATTGTTTATTAAAGAAAGCTTGTGTGCAAGATTTTATTTGAATACTTGTAACTCTGAATCTGTGTAACTCCCCTACAGCTCACATTGACCCCTTTTGAGATAAGCCTGGCTGCTCACATGCTACCAAAACTGTATAGTACAAGTTGGGTTTCCTATACCTGTAGTCAGAGTTGTTGTAGTGCACCCAAAGGGTACTGCAAACAAACTTTGCCTAACACTCTTCCCCTGCTAAACTAATGCAACTACTATTGTAACCTTCTTTACTCTTATTCTTAACATTTCTTAGCCTTTAGTTTCTTCCTGCTCTTTGCCTTTGTTTACTAGGTTCATCTTGTTCTTGGATTTCCTTTTTATAACTTTATCCTGTATTTGGATTAGTCTTTCTTGGTATAGACTGATAGGAATTGGGTCACTCCCACAATGTTTGTCATTAACTTTTTGATATTGTGCTATCTTTCTCTTTACTATGACAAGTATGAGCTTTTCAATAATGATTCTCATTCTCTCTCCCGGGTCTCCTGTTTTCCCCATTAACTTCTGTCCTTGGAGTTGTCACCTGGGTTTTTGGTTCTTGAGGGTCGGCTCATGTTGCCTCTAACTTGGCGTCTTAGCTTTTCGATAGCTCCTCTCCATTGGGTTGTCTTGGATGGCTGCACGGTATATACCAGCTGGACTGTCTGCTGTGGCAGAACAGTTTCAGGGTTGTTGCGAGGACCCTGTCTTTTCTGCTCTGCCCCGCCCGCTCTAGCCCAGGACGCAAAGCGTCCAGCTCCACCTCTGGAGGCTCTCTTGCTACCGACAGTAGCGCATAAAGTACTTCTCCCTCTTTCCCTTGCTCTTCCACAAACCTAAAGGGAAATCTTCTAGTTCTTGTTAGCAATAACACAAACTGGTTGTTTCTTCAAATGTATTTTAACCAGAAGCTTTTGAAGATGTTAAAACAGTTTCTTTGAAGTCCAACTAAGGGGTTAGTAAAACCATTAAACCATTCAACTGAGACAGTAGTAGACTCCACTCTTATTTTAAGGCTGTACCACCTTAGTATATGGTAGTGTAGACAGAGCCGCCAGGATTATCTTAGGAAGGAGAGTTTTCTAGAATCGGTACAAATAAATTGTAATACTTGTTTGATCCAAAGAAACCTTGACTCACTATGTATTGTAAAAATACATGGTTTATTGTAATACAAGAAGGCCCTGATATGTCTTGGGGGGGGGGGGGGGGGGGGGGGGAAATGAGTAGTATCACAGATCATATGAACA
Organism: Ambystoma mexicanum; assembly: GCF_040938575.1. Classification (NCBI taxonomy): domain Eukaryota; kingdom Metazoa; phylum Chordata; class Amphibia; order Caudata; family Ambystomatidae; genus Ambystoma; species Ambystoma mexicanum. The sequence continues at coordinate 379,704,748 of NC_090934.1, read as the reverse complement.
CATTCTAAAAAGCACAACACAATGCTTGCAGGTACACAGACTAACGCTTATAACCCTGTGGGAGATTACACAACCCTTGGTCTCTTGGTATTGGGTAAACCCACCCACCTTTGATATAGGCTTGCACTACACTAGTTGGTAGTGTGACTGAGCAGCCAGGCTTATCTCAAGAGGGGTAATGTGAGCTGTAGAGCTGTAGCAATGAGATCCACAAATACAAGTAGCCAAGTAACACTTATATTCAAGGTTTTTGTTATAAATAATTAATTTATTTAGTGAGCATTCTTTAAAAAGGATAATATATGTAACAATCAAATACAATTCAAAATACTTTTCCAGAATCCACACAAAGCTAGTAGATCTTTAGAGATGCTGCTTACACATTTCCTACACCCATAGGTGACTTCCCTAATGGCATTTTGTATATCACTATTACACTTTGTGTATTCTGAAGTTTGTATAAAGGTAAGGTTTAAGGGAAGGAAAAGGGTTAAACAGGTTCTTGGAGCATGTGAGCACTTTAAATCTTCCAATGAAGTCTAGATGAAAACATTTCCCAGCAATATTAGTTAAACACAGTTATCACCTATGAGATACAGCAAGTATCCAAGTCAAATGATTTAGAGTCTGCAGGGAGCCAGGACAGCCAAAGTCAATTTGAGCACAGTCTATGGAGCTGAGGCACTTCTTAGATGACGAAGTCTTGCACAAAGCTAGTTTGTTGAAGAAAGATCACTGTAGGGGTCACAAGCTGTTACACCTATGAAGGTTGGAGCTGAAATCAACTCTAGCAAAGTAGCTACTGCAAGTCTCGACTGAGAAGAGCAAAGCTAAAGACAGTTAAGTCAGGACAGTACCTTTTGGTTAGAAGACTGGGCCAGCTGGCTTCTGTCGGGATGCAGTGATGCAGATCCTAGGTTCCTGGGCCTCAGTCATGGGGACAAGAGGGAGGAGGTTTGGAGGACTCCTGCGGCAACAATTCGGAGGTCGACAGTGCTGGGGAGTATTCTCATACATGTGGCAATTCCCTTCACCTTAGAGACCCCCATCAACTTGGCTGGATTTTGAGACTTGTTTTTTTTTTTTTTTTACCTTGAAAGAGAGCCTTTTTTTCCCCACTCTTCCATGTATTTTGATGTGTTTTACACTTGTGTTCTTTGATTATGGAGTTTTAGACCACTACATAGGCATCCTCTTCATGCGTTACACAGAACCCTCTGTGCAGTGACACAGGGATGTGTTTTAGACTTACAAAAGGTTTAAATACCTTCTCTGGGATAAACTACCATTTCCCATAGAATGTAAGGTCAAATTGACTTTACTAGTCTTTTTAAATTCCTACTGTGTGCTGGGTCTATCTTCCTATAGAGTGCTGCAGGGGTTACCTAGTATCCCCTGTGTCTAGAAACTCTATCAGTCAAATGCTAGCCTTTCCGATCGAAATGGCTGTTGGCAGTGGTTTTCAACGAACCGCCATGATTTTTCCCGACCGCGAACACTGGTTGCTAAAAAATCGCTGGAGCCATGTTTTTCTAAAATGGCGCCCTAAGCCCCTTTGTTTAAATAGGTCCCGGTCTTCTTTTTTTCGCCATTTCTTTTTGGAAAGGTCCTCTGCGCGCCAAACCAGGTTTGGTCCCTTTGTTCTTACGCCTTTGACTGGCTTCAGGACTGAAGACCGCCTCTGGCGCCTTAGTGTCTGGGGTGGGCAGGAAGTGAGGGAGGTGCCTAAAACTCGGTTTAGTCTCCTAGGAGACCCAAATGCAGTCTGGCGTGATTGGCTGGCTGGCTGACTGTCCGGCAAGGACAGCCCCCCCTGCTGGGTGATTGGCAGCTAGGCTGGAATCAATGGGAAAAAATTGTTTAAAAGGGGTCTCCTGGACTGGAAAGCAGTGTCGACCACTGGAACGAAAGAACCGAAGACGAGCTGGAAGAGGACGGCTGCTGCAACTCGCTGACCATTGGTTTGCCCGGCTGAAGCCCTGCTGCAGGTCCGAATTGCCACGTTCACTTTGACTGAGAAGCCCCTTCAAGGGCGACCACTTCCTTGGAGTTGGTGGGACCAATCAACTCGTAAGCCACCTGGATACCATTCTTGGATCTGGTTAGGATTAATCAGGGAGAGGGACACCAGTTTGTGTTCTTGAATCTACATCTACTGGAAACTGAAGTGACTCCATCTTGTTTGCTTTCTTCAACAATCCCGTGCAGTGCAGGAGTCTCCCGACGTCCTCCCTCTTGTCCCCACGACTGAGGCACAGGAACAGCAACATCTGCAGGACCTGCCAGGAACCACGACTTCAGCAGCATTTGTTTCTTCATACAAAGGTACTGTGCCAACCCGATTTGAGAGAACGGCACTCTCGCGCTGAAAGTTCGTGAAACTTTCCCAACTTGCAGGCCTAGTCAGCTTGTGACCCGACATATGATTCGTTTTCGTCTAAACTGCTAAGAACTTTCGCAAAGACTTTACCTTTTGATACCAGAACTGCTCTCTCCTATCCAGAACACTAGCCCACTGACTTTGGCCTAGACTATTGACTTGAATTGAATTCTTCTGGTACACAAACTATTTGAACTGTCCAAAAAGTATATGATCTATTTTACTTACCTTGTGCCTTTTGCTCCTTTCTAAGTAACTGAACTGCCTTTTGGATTCTATTTCAGGGGAGCTCAAAGTGTCTCAAAAGCTTAGAATTTTGTATTGAAGTGTATTGGTTTATAATAGTAAGTTGTCTTCTGCTAGTGAAATGTTTTCTAAATGATTGTGTAATAATAAATTACTAAGTGTTTTTACCAAGAAACGTTGAGTAGAAGTGTCTACTTGAACCACTGATTGAAAGTCCTCTGTGCAACTACTTGTACTGCTACCATTCACTCTTGACATAGCCTGGCTGCTCAGCTCGCTACCAAAAACTGTGTGGTACCGACTTAGCCAAACCAACGTTTGGTATAACACCTTTAGTCTTAATTGTGTGTGGTGTTCCCAGAGGGTACTGCATGCAATTTCACCCAACAAAACGGTCGAAGCAGTCTATAGCGCCAACAGGTACACCAGAAATTTCGTCCGTGCCCGCTGGTCGTCCGGATCGGGAGCCCTCCACCGTAGGTGTACCTTGTAACTGGGCCCTCTAAAATTAAGGGCGCTTCCCCCAATATTCAGGAGTCCGTCGAGACGCATCGGAAGAAAGCGTCCACGGTTGATGAGGCCCTGGTTCTGACGAAAGTAACCGTGCAACCGCAGGCCCGGACTACACAACTTCCTGGCTGAGATTATCGAAAGCATCGCTAGGATTATTTCAGCAGATAGTCAGATGGAGCGGTCCAAGGATTCGTCGAAATCCAGGGATAGGCCGAAGGATTCATCATAACCCACGGAAAGGCCTAAGGACAAACAGAAGGACACGGATCAACCGTCGGTCCTCTGAAAGGACGTTTCGAAGGCACTGGAGGGATTTCTTCATTCAAGAAGAAGTCTCGACGTTCTGAGACGGAAGATCATTACAGGAACCCTTTCCACCCTTTGCCCCTCTGGTTCTTCTATTTGGACCAGGGAAAAGTTTGAGGGATGTATGGAGAGGCTAGAGAGATTTGTAGAACTCTCTGAGAAATGCACACCCAAAAGGCCTAGAGAGGAGAATCTCCCTCTCCCTGTTGCTAAGCTTAAAGTCTTTCCTCCTTCACAAGGAGGAAGAGCAAGAATATATCTATGACCTCACTGAGGAGGAGAATCCTGCGGACCTATACAATCAGGATGAATTTCCCTTTGCTAACACTGAGGATGTTATTTGGACTCCACAGGGTTGGGAGGACAACCCCCGACCCGGTTGATCCATAGCCTTGGCAATCATCTACTCGCAACACCGGAACCTGATGCCTTGTGCTTGGATTTCCCCCCAACCACACCCACTCGACAAGCCTCCCCGGTTTACGACCAAATGGCATTCAACGCCATATTAAGAAAAGCAGCTTAACATTTCCACATTGCTACCCAGGAAGCTGTTCCAGAAGCTGATTTTGTGGAGGACATCTTAAAAGAAAAACTACCGGCCAGCCAAGCCATTCCTCTGTTAAAAAGTGGTTGGCCCCTTCTTTATTGATGTATGCCCTAACTAGAGCAGTAAATCCTAGGGTAGAAAAAATAGTTTTGACCCCCCCCTTAATCTGACCCGCTTTACATCAGGGTCCATACTACTCCTGATTCACTGGTAGTAACAACCAGGAAGAGAGCAGGGTATCAACTGGGGAGGCGCACCCCCTGGCAAGGAGTGGATGTGACTCATCTTGCATCGCAAATAATACAATTTTGTTGGCCAGCTATGCCGATGCACAATGGGCCATGCTACAGGAGGGCCTTCAAGAAGTTCCTGAACCGCTGCGAGCTCGCCTGCGCTCCGTGGTGGCAGAAGGCAGGCATGTTAATCAGAGTATCCTTAAAAATACTTTGGATGCGACAGACAGCTGGCAGATCCTTGGCTCAAGGTACCCTCCTGAAGAGGCATGCATGGTTACGCAAATCTGGTTTTAAACTAGAGACTAAAGCCTCATTAATAAATAAGCCGGCGAAGGAGACTAATTTATTTGGAAAGGCAGTTGACGAAGTGCTTGAAACTAAGACCATGACACCCTCAAGACCCTGGATCAGATCACACAGAAGCCTATTCCGAGGAGGGGGAGCAGGTCTAAACGTTCCTTTTGTGGTCAATGTTTCCCTCAGAACCAGTCCGGAAATAATTGGTCCTCTACCCAAGGAAACGCCTATGCTTCCCCCATATCCCCCAAGAGGCTAACAACGTGGTAAAGGAAGTGGTCGGAATTCTACCCCTCGATTTCCCCCCAATTCAGATCTCCACGAGCGAGAGGCCTGACGCCAGAACATCTGCGCATCCTACTACAAGAAGTCGGGACGCTGCAGGAAAAGGGCGCAATAGAAGTTGTGCCGAGGGTATTTATTCAGTGTACTTCCTTGTACCCAAAAAGGAACTCGCCATGCGCCCTGTACTAGATTTACAGCCAGCAAACAAATTTGTCAAGCCCCAAAAGTTTTGCATGGCCACTCCGCATCAAGTAATTCCCCTGCTCATGCAGGGGGATTACATGGCAACATTGGACATGAAAGATGCATACTTTCATATTTCAGTGTTGCCGGCGCACAGAAAATACCTCAATCATAATACAGGACAAGCACTATCAGTTCACGGTACCACCCTGCGGCATAGCCTCAGCACCAAGGGTGTTTACTAAGGTACTGGCAGCTGGACACCTGCGCAGGTTATCCATCCCAGTTTATCCTTACCTCTAGACAACTGGCTCATAACAGGGCATTCTTACGAAACATGCTGATCAAAAACCCAAAAGACCCCTGATTCAGCTGGGATTCCATCAACGAGAAGAAGTCCAGCTTGGACCTCAGTCAAGTCAAGCAGTAGGGGCTCTAATTCGACCAAAGGACGGCCTCGTCTTCCACTCCGAGAGGGTCCAAAGCATGCTGTTACATTATCCCTCAATATGTAGCCAGTCCAGAGGTGACGGTATGCAAGGCTATGCGACTGTTGGGAATGATGGTGTCCTGCATTGATTTGGTTCCTAACATGCACTTGTGTCCAATGCAGGAGTGGCTTAACAGCCAGTGGTGTCAGGTCAGTGGAGAATGGGATGATCTAGTGGTTGTCTCGCCAGCCCCCGTTCTCTCACTACGGTAGTGGTTGAGGGAGAACCTCTTGAAGGGGAAATCCTTCACCACCCCCGCAGTGGAGGCCACTCTCACTACAGACGCATCCCTCACAGGGTGGGGAGCTCACCTGCTTCAACAGACAGCGTACAGAGTTTGGTTGTCATACATAGCATCCAACCACATAAACCTGTTGGCACTGTTAGCAGTATTCAAAGCACTGAAAGCTTTTCAGACACAACTGCAGGGGAAGAAGGTCCTGATCCTCACAGACTGTACCGCGGCCATCTACTATCTGAACAAACGGGTGGGGCACTCACTCTCCAGGGCTGTCCAAACTGTCCCAGAACATTTGGATGTGGGCTCTGAAACACATGTTCCTGTTATCACGGCATGTTCCAGGGTAACCCCATCTTCTGGCAGACTTACTCAGCAGAGATTTCCCACTACCCATGGAGTACCAATGGCGATTACACAAAAACATTGTCTCCAATGTTTTTGCAGAAGGGGGCTTCCCAGAGATCGACCCGTTTCCAACTCTAGTGAATGCTCAATGCCAAGACTACGCCTCCAGGTACCCCCAGAACCGCTACAAGGGAATAGACTCTGGATCACATGGTCAGGGAAATTTGTTTACGCCCCCCTGCACCTCCCTGACTCACCTACTCAACAAGATAGTGCACAAGATGCACCATATACCAGTCACCATGATCTTGGTGGCCCCCATGTGAGCCAGCCAACCCTGGTTCGCTCATCTGGTGGAGATGTCTTGATCTCCCCCAGTGAAACTACCTTGCCCGTACAACATGTCTCAGGGCAAGGGGGAGACACTTCACCCATGCTCGCAAACCTTAAACTTGGCGTCCTGGCTCCTGAGGTCAGAGTTCGGACACCTAAAACTCCCTCAGATGCATGTACGTACTTAAAGGAATGGTTCGGTCAGAAATTTTTATTGCAAAAAACGGTGGGCAATAATAAATAAAATTGATTGGCACTTCCTTTTTTTTTTTTTAAGTCCCTATGTAAAATTTTGAGAAAATTAAGCTCAAAGGGAAGCACATGGGGGCATCCATTTTGTGAAAGGAATGCCTGCCTGTGCTTGCTTTTGCGGCACTAATGAAGGAAAAGCCAGCCAGCTGTAGTAAACAAAAGCTACCACTGGGTGGCTTTTCCTTCATTGGTGCTGGGACTCGGAGGATGCTGACCGGAGACTACAGGCAGAAAAGCTGCAGCTGCATCTCGGTAAGTGCTATTTTATTTTTATTTTTTTAAAAAGCACTAGCTGCAGTTTTTTTTCTACGTTTTCTGGGCTGGAGGAGCCCGGAAAACTTAGAAATAAAACCACAGCTTGAAAAACATATTTGTTTGCGGTAGCTTTTGAAGCTACCTCAAACATAAATACGTTATTGTGTTTGAACCGCTGCAGTTTTTCTTTCCAAGTTTCTCAGGCTCCTCCGGCTCGGAGGAGCCTGAGAAACTTAGAAAGAGAACTGCAGCGTTTTCGAAACACAACCGCGTTGCGTTTCTGCCTAAAGCTGCTTTCCCATTTGGGGCTTTCGGGCTCCCCACAGGGAGCCCGAGAGCCCCAAATGGGAAAACGGCTTTAGGCAGAAACACCGCAGCATGCTCCCCTGGGGGAGCACCAGAGACCCAAAGTGATAGCCGCGGCAGCAGAAACACAACGCAGTTGTGTTTAAAAACGCTGCAGGTTTTCTTTCCGAGTTTCTCAGGCTCCTCTGAGCCAGAGGATCCTGAGAAACTTGGAAAGAAAAACCACAGCGTTTTCAAACACAATAACGTTGTATTTATGTTTGCGGTAGCTTCAAAAGCTACCGCAAGCATAAATACGTTTTTAAAGCAGTAGTTTTATTTCTACGTTTTCCGGGCTCCTCCAGCCCGGAGAACTTAGAAAAAAAAAACGCAGCTAGTGCTTTAAAAAAAAAAATGGCACTTACCGAGATGCAGCTGCAGCTTTTCTGCCTGTAGTCTCCGGTCTGTGTCCTCAGAGTCCCGGTACCAATGAAGGAAAAGCCACCCAGTGGTAGCTTTTGTTTACTACAGCTGGCTGGCTTTTCCATCCTTAATGCCGTAAAAGCGAGCACAGGCGGGCATTGATTTCACAAAATGGATGCCCCCATGTGCTTGCTTTTGTAAATTTTGAGCTTCAATTGCTCAAAATTTTACATAAGGGACTTAAATAAAATTGTTTGGCACTTTCTTATTTTTTTTTTATTGTCTATCTTTTTTTGCAATACAAATTTGACCGAACCATTCCTTTAAGGAAGTGAGAAAACCTAATACCTGATATTGCTGTGCCAGTAAATGGAAACGCTTTATCTGGTGCAATACCTTGAGCATCAATCCCATTAACTGCTCTCCTACTCAAATTAAATTGTATCTGACTCACTTGCTTGACTCAGGCTTGGTTTTTTATGCCCTTAAGGTTCACTTAGCTGCTCTGTCAGCCTACATTATGTCACAACTAAGTGTCATGGTGGAAGATTCCAGTTATCAAGGCTTTCATGGTAGGGTTCAAGAGGATTCAGCCCCCGCCCCCCCCCCCTTTCAAATCCATCTCCCGGATGGGACCTGAATGTGGTATTAACCAGACTTATGGGGTCTCCATTTGAGCCTATGCGTAAGGCAAGTCTCAAAGATCTTACCTATAAGACCGCATTCCTAGTGGCTATCGTGTCTATAAGAGTTGGAGAACTACAGGCCCTTTCAGTTCTAGACCCTTTCGTTACAGTTCAGAGATAGTGTGGTTCTGCGCACTCACTCGTTTTGCACCTAAATTTATCTCCTAGGTTCCATGTGAAGCAATCAATAGAACTGCCTACTTTCTTCCAGAACCCTAATAACATGGCCGAAAGAAGCCTATATACATTAGATGTTCGTAGGGCAGTCATGTTTTTTCTGCACAGAACTGAACCAGTGAGAATGATGAATCAATTTTTTGTTTCATTGGCAGCTGGTACAGAAGGGGATCCTGTCTCTAAATCGGCAATCTCGAGGTGGATTGTCAAATGCATCACACTGTTACTTTCTTGCTAAGAGAGAACTGCCCTTCAAGCCTAGAGCACACTCTACTCTGGGCACCGGGGCTTCCATAGCAGTCATTGCAAACATTCCCCCTAGAGTCCATTTGCAAAGCGGCAACCTGGAGTTCTGTACACACCTTTACAAAACACTATTGCCTAGACACTCTCTAGGTCTAATTTGCAGGAGGGACAAGCACTACTGTTACTTCTCACAACACACCTCCAAATCCGGGTACTGCTCGCTAGCCTATGCAAAGCATGTGATTCTAAGTAAATCAACAAGCATCAGAAGACATACTTACCGTAATAGCATTTCGAGGGGTTTGTGTCCTCCGACGTATACCACATCTGACCTTAATCGCCACAGCTGTGCTGCTTCGGCAAATTTTTCGACTCCAGTGTCAATGATGTCGATACTCTGTCCCTAGAGGACCTCCGTCGAGCTGATGTCACCGGATGTTATATGTAGGACGCATGACGCCCGTAGGCTCAGTTATGTGTTTTACGTGAATGTCGCTTACGGACCCGCACAACGTCTGCCTGTGGTGCCTCGACGAGGACCACACCACTGATGACTGCGATGAATGCCAGTCTTTGACGTCGAAGGCCTTGCGGGAGCCGAAGAAGTTGTCTGTCGGTATGCTTTCCAAACCCTGCAAGTCGAAATCCGCTGGGCTTTCGACCAACGATTAGAGGAGTGACTCGTGGCATAGGTCCAGGGGGAGGGGGGGTCTCAGTCCTGGAGTGGTTCCCGCCATTCCTCTGCCTCTTCTAGGCACTCTTGGAGCGCCTTCCTCGTCCGAGGACTCCGCCAGACGGCGGGTAGCTTGTCCCAACAAGCATTAATTTCCAGCAGAATGGGACACATTTTGCAAGGTGATGATGGCACTTTTCGAATCGCAGGGCCCTGTTCCGTCCACGCCTTTGAGAAAAGCTGGCACGGAACGCGCTAGGGCCACCGATCGTACGCCTTCGGGCTTGGGCGGTCAGCGCTATCATCGGGAGCTGTTTAGGTCCCGATTGGACATGGTAGATCGCTCTAGACATGCCCGTTCCAGGTCCCGGTCCTCGACGCCCTCGAGACAGTTGGAGCCTGTGAAGCCGAAGGTACTGACGCCATCAGTGCCATGTCTGTCGAGGGGCTCTCTCGAGGCTCTGCCTCCGAGGAAGTCATCGGCGGCCGAGGCTGTCGAAGGACACGCTCGGGGCTCTGGCCTCGAAGCCATTGTCAAAGCCGTCGGCGCCTCGCTCGACACAGATTCCGTAAACACCCTCAAAGCCTTTAGAGGAGGCTTTATCGGAGGTGCCCTGGGGACCGGTAGAAACCCAGAGGAAGGCCCTGTGTAAATCATTGAGGCCTGTGTTTGCGCCTTTTTCTGTACCCTTATCCATGGATTTATTCCAACCTTTGGATTACATCTCGGAGGTGGATGAAGGGTCAGATGTGGAGGGGTTTGTGCCTCCTGAGGCTCCTGATGACCGGTTATCAGATCATAGCCAGATGGAAGACCTGCGTCAATCTTAAATGACGCCAGTGGTCTGGACACCTATGCAGAGGTTGAGTTTGGCAGGCCTGAGCCTGGTACACACGCTGAGTCGTCATACAGGCGTCTCATGTCGAGGGTGACTGAGTACTTGGGGTGGTCTACTCCACCTGTGGATTTTCTGCAGGATGACCTGACAGATATTTTGGACCAAGGTCCACTCACTGACCCAGTGCATCCATTTCATATGGCATTACAAAGAAGGGTGGCGGCGGCTTGGACTGCTCCGGAGAGTCTCCCGGCAGTGAATAAGTTGCTACCGAAAAATACTGTCCAGCCAGTGGCGACCCCGGCTAATTGTCTTTGCACCCCACTCCGGAGAGTTTGGTGGTGCAGGCGGCTACGGCCCCAGCAAAGCAGGCTGCGTACCCTACCATCGGATAGGGACGACAAGCGCTTTGACGGTTGGGCAAAGTGTTCATCTGGGGGTATGGCTTTAAAGGCAGCCAACTCTGTTTGTGCCTTGGCAAGATTCACTCACACTCTGCGGAATTTTTACTTTGGCAGCTGAACATATTCCCGAAGAGGAGGAACAGGATGGTTTTCTTGCCCTCGTTCAGGATGGCAAGGATGCCATTTGTGAATCCGTTCAGTCGGGTCTGGACGTGGCAGACTGTGTCAGCCGGTCCATGGCGGCGAGCACCGTGATGTGCAGGTTTGCGTGGTTGCGGAAGTCGGGGTTTGCTCCTGATGTACAGTCCCTGCTTCTCAACATGCCCTTTGATGGTGACCATCTTTTTGGCAGCAAGGCTGATGAGAGCCTTGAGAGGTTGCAGACCTCCAAAGCTGCAGCGAAGTCATTGAGCGCTGCAGTACGTCAACCTCCGACTTTTCGTCCTAGGGGGACAGCAATGGAGGGGAGGTTCCTTTTGATACTACTTTTCCTTTGGTAGATCGAGGGGAGCTGCCAGTCGAAGGGGTCAGAGGTGGAAAACCAGTTTCTTGAGGTGCCAAAGCCGCTCGGGCAGTTGCCTCTTTTCCCTCGGGCACTGCCGTAGCCGCTTCAGCTCAGTCATAAGGCCATCTCCCATGGTTCGCTGGTTGGGTGAAGGCTGGCGCAGCATCTTGTAGAATGGCGTGCCATTACTTCAGATGTTTGGGTTCTGGAGATCCTAGCCCACGGCTACTGTTTTCCTTTCCGGCAGAGGCCTCACGACAATCCACCGGGGAAGCTCTTTGAAGAGTCCGGATCCGCTCCTTGCACAGGAAATCCAATCCCTGCCGGAGAAAGGTGCCATAGAACTGGTGCCTGTAGCGGAGAGGAACAAGGGATGGTATTCCCCATCTTTTTTTATCCCGAAAAAAGACAGGGGATTGAGACCCATCGTAGACTTGCGTGGTTTGAACAAGCTCCACAGGAAGGACAAGTTCAAGATGGTTACTCTCTCAAGTCCTCCAGGCCATTCAACTTCAGGACTGGTTGGTGTCTCTCGACCTCAAGGATGCTTACTTTAATGTGCCGATACATCCCAAGCACAGGAAGTACCTGAGGTTTGCGGTTGGCGACTCGCATTTTCAGTTTCGGGTCCTGCCGTTCGGATTGACCTCCGCCCGAGGGTCTTCACCAAGCTAATGGTGGTGGTGGTGGCAGCATATCTCAGGAAAGGGGGATTCACATCTACCCCCTAACTGGACGATTGGTTGATCAGGGCGCGCTCTCCCGAGCAAGTCCTGCATCATCTGTCAGTCACCTGCCACTCCCTTCACAGGCTGGGCTTCTCCCTCAACTTAAAGAAGTCCCACTTGACAACTACCCAGGGGCTCCAGTACATCGGAACAGTGCTCGACACATCTCTGGGGCAGTGTTCGCCTCCCTGGGTGAGGGCTCATCACATTCTGCTGATGGTGGACAAGTTTCATCGTGTCCAGAGTCTCCCGGCGTTCGAGTTCTTGAAGTTGTTCGGCCTCATGGCATCTTGCATTTTACTGCTGCCAGAGGCCAGGTTGCGGATGAGATCTCTGCAATGGGCTCTCAAGATGCAGTGGTCGCAGTCCTCCGGCAGGATGTCAGATCCCGTTCAGGTGCCACCCTGGGTCACCCAGGATCTTCTGTGGTGGGCCGTCTAAGGCAATCTGATGAAGGGGGCTCCATTTTGGCTACCCTGGCCGGAGGTGACGCTCGTAATGGACGCATACCTCACGGGATGGGGAGCACATGCCAATGAGTTGAGTCAACGGTCGTTGGTCTCCGTCGAAGTCCAGACTCCATATCAATCTGTTGGAGCTGAGGGCCGTCAGGCTAGCCCTGAAGGCTTTTCTGCCGTCTGTGCAATGGGGGAAAAATGTCCCGATTCTGACGGACAATACAGTGGCCATGCACTACCTCAACAAAAAGGGGGGGGGGCGGGGTAGGGTCTCTCCCACTGTACAGAGAGGCGATGCAGCTCTGGTTCTGGGCCATCCAGCAGGAAATTTGGATCCCGGCAGTTCATCTGGCCAGAGACGAAAACGAGGCAGCGGATGCTCTGAGCAGGCAGAGCACGGTCTCACGAGTGGGAGCTGGCTCAGGAAGTTCTCTTGGAGGTCTTTGCCATTTGGGGGACCCCACAAGTGGATCTCTTCACAACCAGTGTCAACCGGAAGTGCGAAAGAGTCTGCTCGCGGGAATTTCCTCCAAGAGTAGCCTTAGGGGACACGTTGGTAGTGGAGTGGTCCTTCCCACTGCTGTACGCGTTTCCTCCAGTCCCCGTCAATCCGCAAGTGCTGCAGAGGATACGGAGGTTCGGTTCTTGAATAATCCTCATTTCTTCCGGCATGAGCTAGGAGAGCATGGTACCCGTTCCTTCTCGATATGTCCATCTGCCCTCCACGCCGTCTTCCCTACCAAGAGGATCTGCTCTCACGGGACGGGGGTCGGGTTCTCAATCCAGAGGTCAAGTCTCTCAACCTTCATGCTTGGTTTCTGAAAGGTTGAGGTACAAGGATTGGGACCTCCCTGAAGACGTGATGGAGGTGTTGCTCTCGGCCAGAAGGCCAGCAACAAAATCCCTGTGCCGTTGGAGGAAGTTCTGCGACTGGTGCAGGGTACAGAATGTGGATCCTTTTCAGTGTTAAATTCCTGTGGTTCTGTCTTGTTTTTCTTTCTTTGGCCCACAAGGGCTTGCAAGTGGGTACCACTAAAGGTTACCTGGCAGCGCTGTCCATATTTAAGCGCTCGTCTGAGGAGTGTTCTTATTTTAAGATTCCTTTGATTTCTCTGTTTCTAAAAGGGCTGACAAATGTGTTCCCACCGTCTCCTTTCCATGAACCGGGATGGGATTTGAACCTAGAGGAGCCCTTACATTCTTGTCCTTTGAGACTGTTGACCTTTAAAACTGTATTTTTGGTTGTGTTTACTTCCACTTGCGGAGTGAGTTGCAGGCACTCCGCCAAGCCACCTTTCACGGTGTTTCATAAGGACAGGGTTGTCCTTAGGGTTCGTCCTTCTTTTCTTCCAAAGGTTGTGTCAGATTTTCATTTGAGCCAGAAGGTAATTCTTCTGGCGTTCTATCCTCCTCCGCATCCTGGTAAGGAAGAGGAGAGGCTCCATAGGCTGGATCCTAGGAGAGCTTTGAGCTTCTATCTTTCACTGCTGTCCCGGGTCAGAGTGGACGATCAGTTACTTGTGGGATACGCTGGAAGGCGTTTAGGTCAAGCTGTTTCTAAGCAGAAATTGTCGCGATGGATTATCTTGACAATCTCTGAATGCTACCGTCTGGTGGGTAAGGACCGTCTGGTGGTCTTACGGGCTCATTCCACTAGAGGTGTGGCTGCATCCACTGCTCTGCGGAGGAGTGTTCCCATTCGTAATATTTGTGAAGCAGCCACATGGGCCTCTGTCCATACTTTGGTAAAACACTATTCCGTGGATTCTATGCATGGGCAAGATTTGGCCTTTGGTAAGGCAGTCCTCTATTCTGCAATTTGATTGGGCATTCTAAAAGTCTAAATTATTTTCCCACCTCCATACGTTGGTACCGCTTTGGGAGTCTTGTCATAGATGTGGAATACGTCAGAGGACACAATTCCCCTCGAAGTACATGTGAATCTAAGCAGATACAATCAGAAGAACAAGTTACTTTCTTACCTGGTAACGTTCTTTCGATGGGATGTTCCTCCAACGTATTCCACATTGCACCCTCCCAGCGTGCCCCTCTGCAGAATTTCTTGTGCTATTGCAGCTTAGGTTTCTGCAAGGCTTTTTGTAGTCCTACTGGCAGAAGATTGGTGCCACACGTTCAGGGAAAAAACTGCAACTGAGGCTGTGGGCCTCGTGCGTCCTACATATAACACCCGGTGACGTCGGCTTGACGGAGGCCCTCGAGGGACAGCGTATCGATGCAGGACACAGACGTCGAAATATTTTCCGAAGCACCAAACCTGTGGTGATTACTGTCACAGATGTGGAATACGTTGGAACATCCCATCGAAAGAACGTTACCAGGTAAGAAAGTAACTTGTTCTTCTGATTGTATCTGCTTAGATTCACATGTACCCACCCTTCCTCCCCGCTCGGATGGAAGGAACATAGACATCTTACTGCTCTAGCACAGCAGAAAAAATACAATCGGCGGGACCTGGACGCGTGAGGGATTTTGTGTACACTACACATCACATAAGGGTAGTGTTACAGGCATGGCCATGTCTACGCCCCCCCTTCAATTCTCAAGACAAGGTGCAATACTACACGGTTACCACTGGATGTTGGACTATATGCACAGCGTGTGAATCTAAGCAGATACAATAATCAGAAATGCTTTTACGGTAAGTAATGCACGTCCTATCCATCGCCTGTGGAAAATGTTGGGCAAGATTTTGTAAAGTCCAACTGGTGTGGGATTCACAAGAGTTCTCTTGCTATTAGGCAGACCCAACTCTTTATAAGCCTTTACTACACAAGTTGGTAGAGTGACTGAGCAGTCGGGCTTATCCTAGGAGGTGTAATGTGAGATCTAGTGTAGCCAAATGAAATCAGTAAACACAAGGCCCCAAGTAAACAGACACTTAGTTATATTTATTTATTTATATCTATGTATACACAAGGTAAATTGAACGTTCTTTAAAAAGCAGCAACTAATGGTAACATTCATTGGAAGATGGAATTCATTTAAACAATAACCAATAATGCAGGCGAGATTGTTTTCTATGGTAAACATGTTCCAGCACACGGAGTGACATCAATCAAGGTCAATATTGGCACTTATTTTTGTTCAGTTATATAATTGGGTTGAGGAGGGAAATTGGCTAAAGTAGAACACACTTTCAACTGGTTCAATGGTTGGTTTCTCCCAGAGGATGTAAGCAGTCTTTTATCCCACCAATACGTGTCAACAATTAAAACCTGTAATGGAACAAGCACTGCCAAAGCCAATTGGGTACAGAAGCGGAGCCTTTAGGAAACCAGGACAGCTAAAGTCAATGGGATAGTTCCAGTTTGGATGCAGCTTTTCTTAGAAAACTTATCAAACAAGTTTTTTGAAAAATCACAGGAGCTCATGGGGAGCCCACTTGATGGAGCACAAGCTGGAAGGCCTTCACAGGTGAGCTGAGATCAACTCTAAAGTGGTTAAAATAGTACTTTGGAAGCTAGGGAGCACTACAAACTGCAAAAGGTAATTCTACCTTAAGCCTCACAGTAACTTTAGAATTGAAGAGGAGGTTCCAGCTGGATGCCTTCCTGAGGCAGTGATGCAGACTCTTGTTCCCCGTCCTTAGCCGTGATGAAAGGGAGGGCGTTGGGCAGGCTACTGCGGCAGCACTCTGGAGAGGGACTCAGCAGTGATGGATTCCACACGAATCGGCGGCTATTTGTGGTTTTGGCACCTTTTTCTCTGCGCCAAAGAGAAACTAATGGCTCTGATTGGAGTTTCCTCAGTACCTCAACCTGGACTCTGGTGAGCGAACTCTGGATGAAGAATTCCTGCTTCTGGAGGTCCTGTAAGGTGCCCACAAAGTTTTTTCCGGATTCGTTCCTTGGAAGGTGATGACTTGATAATGGTCAGGGGTCCCCGGGCATAGGGGATTCTGCAGCTGTCACGGCTCCAGTCCAGGTGCAGGAGTGGCGCGAACCAACTACCCCCACTACGGTCTGGGCACCTGCAAGTCTATGCTCACACACAGGCCTCCGAGACCCCAGCAGGGAAAGAGGGTTAGGGTCTCGTTGGTTGGATGGGTCTCGAACAGCGGGTAACCAGATAGAGGGTTAGGAAAGGGAAAGTGGACAGGCAAGGGAACACATGGGGGGGTGGGGGGCAAACAACAGTCACAACAATATATTTACATACTATTCCCCCACATACACACAGTGCAGTACAATAACTTTGATGCAAAAGGCACTGGCCTCCTGCCTGCGCACTCTCAGGTCTGGAATTCGGATCAGTTTGAATGCTGCAAGAGTTTAGTATTAGTGGCCTGTGTTAACTCACAAAGGCGAAATACAACCACCACAGACCACCTTGAGTTTGGTTAGTGCTAGGACGTGCACATTACGCATAGTTGGTTAATCTGCTCTCTGAGCTTAATGGTGCCCAACTAAAGGGTTGTTCAGAACATGCGGCCCAAGTTCGCCGCACGTGGCTTAAGAGAATAAGATCCTTTGTGCCACCAAAGTTTTGCCGCATGTGACCTAATATCAAGCACTACGTGCTGCTATTTTCGCCCTAATACCGCAGTAGTTTTCATTATAAACTTACTGCCTGATTTTACTTACTGCCATCTGCAAAGTGATCCTCCATTAGATGCCACGAGGCTACCACCATCCCAAGATGGCCGCCTGCCGGATTGCAGCCCTACCATCCCTGCTTACCTAGTGCTGCTGCCTTCTCTGTCGCCGGATTGGCTGCTGCCCTGTTATTGTCAGCCAATCCGAACCGAGAGAAGAGAGCCGGCCCTCTCCACAAAGGCTCGACCCACAAAGGCTCCCTGTCCCTTGCCTATCCTCAGCCTTCCTCACCGTTCGCCGATACCCCCTGCACGGTTTTCTCACCACCTCCTTGCCTACATATTGTGCCTGTGAAATCACCAACCTGCTGCCGCCTGATCGGTAAGACTCTGCTTGCAATTTGACTTGCGGGCACACGGGACTACACCTACCTACCTACCTACCGCCCTCGTTTAAAGGCTCCTTTGTAGTTGTGGTCACATCAGCTGAATGATTTGTTAAGCAGTAAATCTCACTGCACGATTTGGCTTAATCCTACTGTATGAATGAGATCACCGTCTCCTACACTGTTATCCTTAAAACATTGCCCTGTGCCGCACCCTGCTCCCAGCCGCTCATACACGTGTGTCTGAACTAAATTGCATTGACTTTGCTCGCAGCCCCTTTACAGAGCCTTGCCTTATTGCTCTTTCACATCACTCACAGCCGCTCCTCCATGTGTGCCTGAACTCAAATGTATTATTGACTGTTTGCAGCCCCCTTACAGAGCCCTGCCATACTGCTCTTTCACATCGCTCACAGCCGCTCCTCCATGTGTGCCTGAACTCAAATGTATTATTGACTGTGTTTGCAGCCCCCTTACAGAGCCCTGCCACACTGTTAGTTCATTTTGCTCACAGCCGCTCATCCACGTGTGTCCAAACTAAATTGCATTGTTGTCTTTGCTCACAGCCCCTTTACAGAGCCTTGCCTTATTGCTCTTTCATTCTGCTCGCAGCTGCTCCTCCATGCATGTTTAAATTTAACGTTTGTGCACAACCTATTTGTACAACTAATTACACGTATCCGATGCATACTACTGGCCATGCATGGCACATGATACGGTGACAGACGGGTCTTACATGCAAGTAAACATTATGTTGCTCTCAGAAGTGTTACTCTAGCAATATGCTGTTCTCAGTAGTGTTATTCTGGCATGTATCAGCCCACTATCAGCCTACCATCCGGCATTGCGGTATTGCCCCCTACATTGCTGTACTCATGACTTATGCTATTGGGTAAAGCCTCTACTAGCCCACTCCTGCTCCCTACTGCTTCATCTCTTAGTGTCTCTATGCGCCTGCCTACACCTGCCTTATATGCACCCCTAATTGCTACCTCACAGCACTATCCGCTGAGTGTACTACTAAATCCAGGCACTGTCCCATTGCAACCTAGCCCTAGTGTATTGCAGACCTGCATTGTGTAGCTGTGCGCCCAGACCATGATCACCTGTCTTACACTCACTGTTCCCTTTCTGCATCATGCCGGACAATATACACTGTACTGGCAACATCCTCATAACCGTCAACAACGGCCTAGCCAATCTTGGCTGTCCTAGGCACTACCCGATCCCCTGCCCCATGCCCTTCCTACCCGCCCAGCCGCCTTTTCCACCTAACCACCACTCTCACCTTACTTCCGCCGGAGATAACAGCTCCCCAGCCTTTGTGACCTCTAACAAAACTCTGATTCACTGTACATTCAGTGCTCCATCTCTCACTGTGCTCCCCATACTGAAATCTCCAGAACCCCCACACTCTACCATCGCAGACATCACTGCCCGTAACAACAGACTTGGCACTAGGCTGCCCCTCACAAATAGCATCCCCCCAGCCAATTCTAACACCAAAACCTCAAAGAAACCAAAGACCCCCAAAGAGCCCGCCCCACTTGCCTTAAAAGGAGCCCTACTCAATGCCAGATCCCTGGCTGCACACCCCACAGAAATTGCTGACACCATTCTAACCCATGATCTTGACTTCCTTGCCCTAACGGAAACATGGCTACACGAGGCCTCAGGACCACACTTATCGCTAGCCATTCCTGTCAACTACTCCATCCTCAGAGCTGACAGACCTAATGGCAAGGGAGGAGGCTTAGCATTCATCTCCAAAACACCACTAGGCTGCAGACGAGTCACCACCCTATCTCTTAAATCATGCGAGTTACTCACAATCAAGCTACAAACATCCCCCACAAGTACGATCACACTACACCTTATATAAAGACCCCCAGGCCCTCCTGGAATCTTCGAAGAAGACATTTCAGCGCTCATCACTGAAAACTCCAAGCCACTAGCACAAATTATTATCCTTGGCGACTTCAATCTAGGCTACAATGACCCCAAAGACGCACCAGCTGCATCCTTAGCAAACGCCCTAACTGAGCACGGACTTGCTCAACTCAGTATCACACCGACTCACCAGAAAGGCAGAATTCTAGACTGGGTAGCAACTCTTAACTGCAACACTACCTGTAAGGATCCCCAACCTCTAACATGGACGGATCACTACCTTATCCCACTTGAAATTCACTTCAACCAGTCCACGCCTAAGAAATACCCCCTGGCACCAGCTTGCCCAACCAGAAACAAACGCAACATCACTGCTGAAGCACTATTACCTCTGGTCCTACCTACCCTTAACGCTCTACCAGACAATGCTGACCTTAACCTCCTAGTTGACACCTTCAACAATTCCATGGCCACCGCCATCGATACCATTGCCCCTTTGAAACTACGCAAAAGTAAACCAATAAACCACTTGAATTCGTGGTACACCCCCGAACTCAAATTACTCCAGAAAAAGAAAGCTAAACTAGAACTACTATGGAAAACCAACCCATCACCTGTAAACAAATCCAATTTAAATAACACCTCTGCACTATACAAAAGTGAGATTATTCGCACCAAAAAAGATGCCTACAACGTTGGGATTAACCAGGCAGGCTCTTCCACCAAAGAATTATTTAAAATTCTAAAGGAGCTAGAAAACCCTAACCCCCTCCCAGACAACTGCTCAAAAGACAAACCCTGGTGCACTAGCATCCAGAATGCCCTAAATAAAATCACAGGGCTCCAGACCAAAATTGAGGACAAACGTCAACAACTCTTCAGCAACAAAACCACTAACCTTAGCTTAAGCCCACCAACACCGATCAAACCCAATACAGGCTTCACCTTTAAGAAAGTAACTATCCTAGAAGTCCAAAAAATCATCACTTCCCTAAAACCTTCTAATTGCAAAGGGGACAGCTCCCCCGCCCAAATAATAAAAGACGCTGCCAGAGACCTCTCCCCTTTTATCACTAAGCTTATCAACCTGTCATTTGCGAACAACTCTGTCCCCAACAACCTAAAACAATCTTGGGTGCTCCCTCTCCTAAAAAAAACAATCCCTAGACCCAGCCATACCAACCAACTATAGACCCATCACCACTGTCCCTTTTCTGCTAAAGATTCTGGACAGAGTTGCCTACATCCAGATTCAGGAGTACCTGGAATCTAATCAACTGCTAGGGATACGTCAATCTGGCTTCAGACCTCAACATGGAACTGAAACCGCTCTGGTTGACCTCAAAAGCCAGATTGACGAAATCAAAGACAAAGGCAATGCAGCCATCCTACTTCTCTTAGACCTCTCAGCGGCCTTCGATTTAGTCGACCACGAAATCCTATGCAACCACCTATCTATCGCAGCCCACTTCACCTCCTCTGCCTCCGCATGGATACAATCCTTCCTGGCGAATAGAACCATGCGAGTCTTCTCAACTACAGCCGCTGCTGACCCCATCCCCATTACCTGTGGAGTCCCTCAAGGCTCCTGTGTCTCCCCCACCCTGTACAATATATTTACGAAGCCCCTATTCGACAAACCCGTCTGGGTGTCACCTACACCAACTATGCAGATGACAGCCAGATCCTCCTCACCATCTCAGGCAACTACAACGCGGACGTCACCCGGATCAACGAAATCTTCTCCATCATTCAGGCATGGATGGCCACCCACGGCCTCTGCCTGAATGATGAGAAGACGGAGCTTCTGCTGGTCGGCTCTCCTCATAACCTGTCTAAACTCAGTCCTAGCTACAAGAATATTATCATAGACGGTTACACCATCCCTATCGCTAAAAGTGTGAAAACCTTAGGCTTTCACCTCGATGCCAACACCAACCTCTCCAAACAAATCAACTCAACTGCCTCGGCCACCGCCTATACAGGCAAGCTAATCAGGGCTAGCAGACCCTTCCTATCCCCCGACAGCTGCCTCACTCTGGCCAGAGCACTCATTCAATCCAAACTAGACTATTGCAACAGCCTGTACCTAGGAGCCAACCTATCCGTAACTAACAAACTCCAGGTTCTCCAGTACAATGCTCTGCGTGCAGCACTGAACATCCCAAGGCGTGCGCATATCTCCACTACCAGGAAAGCGTGTAAATGGCTCTCCATACAGCAAAAAATCAACCTCAAAACTATCTGCCTCACCTACAAGGCCTTAAACAACCTAGCCCCACTGTACCTCTCTGACAAATTCACTTTAAAACCCACATCCAGAACCACCAGATCTTCCAACTCCCTATGCCTGTTAGTGCCCAGATTTGCCTTAAAAAGAGCAGGAGGCGCCAGCTTCACTGTACTAGCCTCCCAACTCTGGAACACCCTACCACTCAACATTAAAACCACTGAGTCCTTCCCTATCTTTCGGAAACTTGTTATAGGCTGCTTACTGAACAAAGAGTAGCTTTTAACCTCATCTCTAAACTCTAACAGCCGTAACCATACCTGTATTATACGTAAATTGCTGTACGTTGTAAAACTCTTTGATGTACCTTGTAACTGTAAATGCTCTTTGTAACTTGATGTACTCTGTAACTGTAAATGCTTATCTTATGCCTGTAACCGATTCCTTAAGCGCCCTTCTACCCACGGGTCCGGAGCGCTCTACAAATAAATAAACAAAGTTTGCCGCACATGGCTGTGGGCTCCCCGTGCTGCCAAAGTGTGCCGCACGTGGCTGAAGACTGGTTGGTAAACAAGCGCTGCACACGTTGGTCTGTGAAGCATGCGAGCTAAAACCGTGTCAGTTAAATGCTATGGAGCTGATAGGCACTTAGCTTTTCCCTTTAGCAGGGGACGTAGTATGGGCGGGCGGTGCCCCCTGCGCGTGCCCCTTAGAGGAGTGGAAGTTCCTATGCGTCCCCGCTTCTTCCGTGCTTTCCCCCGTAGCTGCGCTTGTAATTCCCAAGTGGGGTTGGGTCGCTAGGGCTTTGCTGTACTTATCTTGTATATGCGAGGGGCCGGAATGGTGATTCCTTGGGGCGTGGCCCCTCGCGTGATCCCCGTCGGCAGGTGCTCTGGAGGATGCGTCCGTTCGGGAGCTTTAGCACAAGCCCCGTGCCTTTGTTCTTCGCACGTGCCCCTCCCAACTTGGGAGTGGAAAAGTAGTCCCTGGCCCGGAGGCTGCTGGGAGTTGTGGTCCGGAGGGCCTTTTGTCTGCAAAGGGGACAGAAGTCTCCTATAAGGCTGAAGGCTGTTCCTTTGGGTTTGTCTTGTTTTGTGGTTGGTCTTTCTACGTCTGGGGCCCCTCTTTGAGCCCTGGTTCACCCTCATGCCCTGCACCCGGACAGCAGCCTAGGAAAGTCTCAGCAAGTCAGGGGATGAGCAAAAATGAAGCTGTCTCTAGGCTAGTTGATCCCACCAGCCCAAGGGGGGGGGGGGGGGAAGTCATCCTGCACGGATCTCTCCCTGTCGAATCTAAAACGGGGTCAGCAGAGCTGCAAGGCTTCACCCGTGCTTCTGCGCTCCTTCAAGGTGCTGCTGGTGTCTCTGGTCGTCCTCTTCAATGATGTTCCAGTGGTCTCTGCCTGTAGTCCCAAAAGCCTCGGCTTTTATGCAACATCCCATTCATTTACAGCCTGAGGGCTGTCGACCCCCTGGAGGACAGCCAATCAGAAGAATTGGTTTAAGTCGGGCACACCGAGAGACCAAGGGCAGCGAAGATTCGGGACACTCCCTCACTTCTTGCCTTGAAGCCTGCCAAATGCAAAACACTCAAACCTAATTTAAAAGAAGAAAAAGCCCAGAAGGACTAACAAACGAGAAATGGCGAAAAGAAGACTGGACCATTTTGTAAGAATTGTCACTCATGGGTGCTGTACTGCAGCTGAGAAATCAGCCTGCTACTACCCTGCACAAAAGGTTGTAAAAAGCAACCACTGCTACTAGCCATTGTAGTTAGTGTAACAAAAGTTACATGACAAGTGGGATAAGGAGTTATTGTGGAACCCCAGCGTCCCCCAAGCATTCCACACAGGGTGGTGTGTGCTGAACCCACAAAGGAAAGGGTAAGGAAGATAAGTGATCTCTCTGGGGCTCACCTCGTATCTGTAGACTTGGAAAAGGCATTCGACTGGGTCGTTTGGCTCTATATGCGCAACGTTTTACAGAGGATGGGACTAGAAGAAAAATGTAGAGGGTGGATTGCAACCCTTTATAACGGCGAGTGACGGTCCATGGCGCAGTCTCCTCCCCCATCCAGCTCACTAGAGGGACTAGATGGGGCTGCCGCATCTTCCCCTGTTCTATGCCCTGGCTGTTGAGCCCTTGGCTATCGCTATTAGACTGGACCAGGGGATTTTGGGTATCCAATGCGAGGAGCAAGACTTGAAACGATCATTGTTTGCCGATGGTCTCTGCTACCTGACTGACCTGCCAGATTCTCTCCTGCACCTCCAAGCCCAGATACAAACCTTCAGCAGATTCTCGGGCCTGAAAATAAATCTCTCCAAGTCGTGTAATGTCCATGGGAGGAGATGACCCGGATACCTTTTGGTAGGAAATCAATTGGTGGAATGAGAGTCGAATGTAAAGCCTCCCGGTACCTGGGTGTTCATCCCCCTCAGGACATTGAAGCCCTGTTTGCCCTCAACTATACCCCAATCCTGGAAAAAATTAAAGCAGATCTGCAACGACGGGGGCCCTTCTTACCCTACCCTGGTTTGGCTGAATGGTATCAGTAAAAATGAACTCTTCCCCTCCTCTTGTATCTTTTCACTGCTCTCCGCATCCACCTACCAGAGGCCTTCTTCGTGACACTATAGGGCATGGTCCAACAGTTTATCTGGAAAGGGGGAAAGCAGAGAGTTAAATATGCCACCTTGACCCTTCCTAGGGACCAGAGGGGATTTGGCCTTCCGGACTTTAAATTATTATAAAGCAGCACAGCTTCAGGTGATGGAGCACTTGAGGGACGATATGGGTGCCTATTGGACATACTTGAAGGACACCCACACACCCCAAGAAAGTGAGACCTCTTGTGGTCTCCGCTCAAGAAAATCCCCCTCCATGTAAGAACCCACCCCACACTGGCGGCCCTTTGGGAATTATGGAGACGTAACAAGGCAAATGCACTTCTCTCCTCCTGGCCCCCCCCCCCGAGCTTGCTGTGGCGTGGCCCCCTCAATCTGGGTAACCTAGGGCTGCGTAACACACAATGATCGGACATGGGGCTAGAGAGAGCAACGCAGCTGTTTAGGGAATATTGCTTCATTGGTTACCAGGCCATGGTTATGTCCCCACTATCGGTCTTTGAATACCTGCGCTTGAAGGGCATTTTGACAGATCTCAAGTGGTGTAATGAGCTCTCCTGCCCCCTTAACCCCTTCGAGAAGATGATTGCTGAATCCCCCAAAAGGACAGGATCACTCTACAGAATCTACAGTCTTGGTCACAGCAGACCTTGAGGGGGAGACATAATTTCAAACGATTTGGGGTGGAAAAGGTGGGCTAGGAGATGGTTGAAACCTGGGGTACAGTCTGTAAATTGATGCTGGCTGGGTCTCTCTACACGGCAGTGATGGAACACAATTTTAAAATCCTACATGCATGGCACCTGCCCCCGGTTAGGCTGTCTAAAATGTTTGCGAGAGTCTCTCTTTGCCCTAGAGAATGTGGCCAACAGGGAACATGGTACCATAATTGGTGGGAGTGCCCTTCCATTCAAATGTATTGGGCTAAACTGTTGATTTGGATTAAAGACCTGGTTTGTAACCCCCCGAAATTAAACGAAATCTTGCTTGGCGTTCCATCCCCTGGATCTGAAAAAACGAACTTCCCGAGAGTAGTGGAAGCCATGCTAAGCGCCAGGAGGGTTGCCCTGGCTCAGAAATGGAAACCAGCATCTGCTTCAAGCAGAAATTAGTGGCTTTCTAAACTGTGGGCTAATTTTACTTATGAAAAACTCTCAGCAATTGTCTGATAAGATGGGCAGCTTCCTGCTGCAGTTGTGTGGTTTTGTTAAAAGGGTGTGATGCCCTGAAACTTTGATCTGTGACTGACTCGAAGTTGATGTTGCTCCCCAGGCGTCTAGGGGTCTGATCCATAGAGCCCACTTTGTCAGTTATCTCTTGGACGCTTGGTCTCAATCCCACCTATGTATTTGTCCCTGCCCGATAGTCGGGCTTGGTAGCTAGAGTGCTGGGGGTGGGGAGAGGGAGGGAAGGAAGGAGGGAAGGAGGGAGGGAGGGAGAGAGATTAAAACTGTTGACTGAATTGGGTGTGTTTTAATTGAGTTATAAAGTACTGTTTAACGCCTTAAGTGCCACCGCCGAGCCGGCTTGTCAATGGAAACCGCTCCAGGTTGCCACCGGCTCGTCGGTTTTGGCACTCAAGCAAAACTCTAATCCAACCCCCAAGCTATGTGAGGGGGAGGTCCCCTCACATGGCCCGGGGGATGGATTTCCTTGGATTTCACGTCGGTGTGCGTGGCGCACGCCATCATGAAATTGAAAGTAAATTCACCCAGAAGGTGAGTGTTCACCTTACTCTGCCTCGATCTCCGGCTGTATTTCAAGCCGGAGAACGAGGCAGGTATCGTTGGAAAGGGGAGATCATCCCCTTTCCAACGACACCTTGTGTGACGGCATTGCAGCCCGCGGATCGTGCGCAGAGCTCCATCCGCGGTCAGCAATGCGCACTAGACCACCAGGGATCTGTTTTGGGAGCGGGGGAGGGGGCTGCTTACTAGGTAAGCGGCCCCCTCTTCCCCCAAGCCCCCAACGCATGGCGCCACGGCTGTGGAGACCCCTGGGGGCAGAGATCTGCCCCCAGGGGTGAATTTTTTTTTTTTTTTTTTTTTTTTGTGGGATGGGTTTGGGGCCCTGTGGCCCACTAGACCACCATGGATTGTAGAACAAATGGTATCTTTGGAAAGGAGAGATTCTCCCCTTTCCAAAGACCCCATTTTAGAAGCATTGCTTGCCACGGATCGGCGCAGAGCGCTCTGTGACCAGCAATGGCCACTAGACACCAGGGATTCGTTTGAGATGTGGGGGGAGGGGGGCTGCTTACAGTAAGCAGCCCTCTTCTCTCCCCCCCGGCCACCAAAGCATGGGGGCACATATCTAATAAACCCTGGGGGCAGTTGGCTGATCTGCCCCCAGGGAAGGGGGCAAAAATAAAATAAGGGACTTTTGGTTGGGAGTGGGGGGGCACTAGCCACCAGGGATCTATTTTACAGAAAAGGGGGGGGTGGGCCTCTCCCCCTCACCCAAAGGGGAAATGGGGGGCCCCCCTTGTAGCCCTCCCTTGGGGCAGATATCTGGTCTTAGGAAGGGGCATCTGACCCCAGGGAGGGCTGCATGAGATGCCCCCCCCTGCATTTGGTGTGGGGGGGGGTAGAGGGTCACCCCCATTACATTAGAAAATTACCTGGCGGTTTAGGGTGCCCCTCAGCCCGCCCTAAAGTGTAGTGTTACCATTTTCCATTTTTTTTTTGTTTACAAAACTTGCCTTGGCGCAGAGGGGCACATTGGTGTGCCAGTCTGGCGCCAGGGTGCCCAAACCTAACTGCCCCACCCACTGGGGGGCCTGTCCCACCATCATGAGTTCAGAGAGGTCCAAGGGACTTCTCATTGGCACTGCACCGAGGGTACTGTGTGGCACTGCAAAAAGCAGATGCCAATGGAGTTTACCAGACTCAATTGAACAGTTTAAAACAAAAAAAGTTTAAAAATGAAAGATCCCAGATTCCAGCAAAAATGCTGGGGGTCTCGAAGGTTAACAGGAATTAGCACAGAAAGTCAGAATGCTCCCTAAAAGAAAAATCAAAAAAACCCTGACCATAGGTCTTATGGAAAATCTCCCCAACAGACATGTCCTGCAGATCTACGCAGGTATCGGAAAGGTACGGCCTACATCTTACTAATGTGGTCACGCCTGCAATCTTCCATCTGGGCCTCTTGCTCACCTTTTAGGGACACTTTTAGTTTTAAGGCTTGTTTAGTTTTATTCAATTTGTTTTTATTTTCAGATCTAATGCATAATTATGAGTATATTTTCAGACATGTGTGAACATCTTAGTGTGTGTGGCAGCCCACCTTCTGACAATAAAATCTGGCTTGCTCAGTCGTACAACCATTGGGAAGAGTCAATAATTATTTGAGGAAACATGCCCCAAACTAGTTTTCCCCAGGTCCTCATCAAAAGACTTTTGGATAATTTATAGAACTGTCCTCCTGCAAACCTGTATTTGAGGTTTCGGATTTGGTGCCACAAACCTGTGATGTGGAAATTGTTGGGTACTGTTTGCAGTGGCACATTCTCTGCCTTGGATTCAGTGTTAAGTGTCTCAGTTGGGGCCTAATGTGCAAGAACAGGGTCTTGTGCATTGTTTCTGAAGTGGGGCATGGGTGGGGCGTTGAGTGTGCAGTCTGTGCTCTTTATTACTAACTCAATCCTTTTCTCCTAGTGGATGTTGAGATGGGCGACTGGCAAGAAGTTTGGGACGAAAACACTGGCTGCCATTATTATTGGAACACTCAGACAAATGAGGTCACATGGGAACTTCCACAATACCTTGCGACTCAAGTTCAGGTGCTGCAGAGTTACCCACAAAGGTACATTGGTAATGTTGAAGAGCTACACTGGCATTGGTGCTTGTTTTATTTTTATTATTGTGTTCATGGTTTAACAAGAAACCTTGCACATTAAACCTAAACAAGGTGCACAAACGAATAAATTACATATGCTAAATGTCCACATATAACACCTAGCAATCTAAAATGTATACTAATGAAATAATCGAGGAAAACCAATCTAGCATCAGGGTTTCCTCTCTGCATCTGATGGTTGCCAAAATGAATGTGACCCATTTTCCTGCTACTATCTCATTGCAAAGATAGTCTTCCCAATAATACCTAACATTACATTTATTGTATTACAAATTTTGAGTCCTGGAGCAAGCTGTTGACAGGTGTTCATTGAACCCTCTTATTGGGGACAATTCTCATTTCTGTGCTAATTCCCTTCAACCTTAGAGACCCCAAGCTCTTTTGCTGGACTTTAGGACTTTTAATTTCTACCCTGGAAAGGGTGTGCCTTTTTTCTCACTCATGTATTTTGATCTGAATTCTGTTTTTACTTTGTTTTTGGAGTCTGACAAACTCCATAGTAATTTTGTAAAAATTGTTTTATGGTAACACACAGTACCATCAGTTCAGTGTCACAGAGTTCCTTTGGAGTTCTAGGTTTAAATACCTTTTCTTGGGTGAACAGCTGTTCCCAAGAATAGTGAAGTGAAATTGGCTTTACTTTTTGCCTATGTAGGTCCAGCACACCTCATCTTATGTGGAGTGCTGGGGGGTTACTTATTAGCCCTGTTTCCCACTTACTCATGTAACATTTTTTAAGTTACCCTCACTATAAATGACTGGTGGCAGTGGTTTAATTGTCCTACCATTGTGCATTTTTACCACAGGCTGAATCCTTAGCTGCAGTTTAGCACCCATGGGTGACCGTTGTCAAAATAACCCCGGTTGTCTTTTTTGCCATTTGTTAGTGAGGTCTTTATTGGGCTTTACTTTGCGTGCCAAACCAGGTTTAACTTTTGTTCGTTTTGCCTTTGGCAGGCTTCAGTACTGAAACCCACCTCTGGCTCCAGTGTCTAGCAGGGCAGGAAGCGAGGGAGGTGCCTGACACTCCGTCCTTGGTCTCCAGGGCAACATGAACGTACCCAGTCCTGATTGGTCGTCTGGCTGTCCTTGTGAGTGACAGCTAGGCTGTGCATGAATGGGAGAAACCTGCATAAATGGCGAGGGTTCTTGTACCGAGGACAGTCGACCACTAGATGAAACAACCGATGAATCAGACACACATGCAGCATCCTCCTGCACCGTTGCCTGGTGAAGCCCTGCTAAAGCCCCCATTCCTAACAGACTAGAGAAGCCCCGGAACAGACAACTTCTTCCTTTGGGTTAGTGGGACCAACTAACCCCAAGCCGACCTTTGCTGGAGGACCTCCCCCAGCTGGATGTACTTCTTTGCTGCATGAGAAATCTGTAGTTGAGTGCAACGTCTTTAAGCCCGACCAAAGCGCCAGGAAGATCCTGAGGACCCTCCAGAAGCAGAATGACCAAAGTCAGAGTCACCTCACCCGAGTGCTGGCCTCACAGTGAAGGAAGCTGTTACGCTCACCTGGTATCCACGGGGACGCCACCCAGCCTGTTGGTCGCTGGTGCTCTGCTCACTGATGATCTGGAATGGTTCTCGACGGAAGTTCTGCCTTGTTGTAGAAGTTGGCGAGTTCTCCATCCTGCTTTCTGGGCAGGGGCGTGTTGTTTGTAGTGGTGTGCGCAGTGAAGTTACTTCACTGACCGCGGCCCGAATAATGTCTTCAGGTAGGTCTTATTGCTGGCTGTTGCGTTATTGTCTTTGCATGCCTTTCTCAGTTTAACAATGTCTTCTTCCTTCCCCTTTAGATGTGCGGAGCGTCAGTGTGGCAAACTGGCTTTACTGGGCTTCGCTGGTAAATGATGACGCCCAGTAGCGCTGTGAAGTGGTAAGCGCTGCGAGCCGCGCTGCAATGTCTTGGCTTAACTGACCTTTTTCTCCTTTTTTGTAGGTCACGGAGTGCGGAATTCCCGGAGTGGTGCCACCCCAAGGGCAATCAGCCAGGTAAGTCTTTTAAGCAATCCGTGAGAAAAATGCCTCTTACATCTGCTTATGATGTCTTTCTCCCTTTTTTCAGGTCCTTTGATCCGGGCAAACGCCGACCCCAACGGAGCTGCGAGCAAGGAAGAGGTAGCAGGTAAGATGATGAAGCTAACCGTGTTCTTGTTGTTCTGCAGGTCCTGGATTCTTCCCTGCTCGAGTGTAAGCTGGACACGGTGAGCGTCGCGCTGCTAGCTGCAGAGTAACGTGAAGCATGGAATCCTGTTCAGGTGTGGTTTATATAGCCACAGCCAAATAGTCCAGGTAAAGTAGTCCCTGGACACCACACCCAAGACTAGACCGCATAGCTTTGGTTCTGGGAATCGAGCTATGTCAATGTGTCCATGTTGAATTAAAGTCTCAAAGTAGTTCCACCAGCAGATTCTCATCCTTGAATATGAGCCTGACGCCAAAGGCGCCAGGGCTGGCCCCAGGAGGGCTTTAGAGGCTGATGCCAGGCCCTATAAGCGATCA
This sequence comes from Ambystoma mexicanum, assembly GCF_040938575.1. Classification (NCBI taxonomy): domain Eukaryota; kingdom Metazoa; phylum Chordata; class Amphibia; order Caudata; family Ambystomatidae; genus Ambystoma; species Ambystoma mexicanum. The sequence continues at coordinate 379,674,351 of NC_090934.1, read as the reverse complement.
GAGTCCTGGTTCTCCCTGGCCAATGGGCTTGCCAGTGGGGATCAGGACTGAGGGTCGTGGCAGAAGCCCATCCATTGTCCAAGATCTGCGGTGGTACCATTTGCTGGTAGCTGAAGCCACGAAGTGCTGCTGAACTGAAACTGTTCCAGGCGTCCTCCCTCTTGTCCCCCCCGACTGAGGTCCAGGAACACAGGATCTGCAACACTGCAACTAGGACAGATGCCAGCTGGATCCTCTCCTTTTTAACCGAAGGTACTGTTCTGACTAAGGGGTACTTTACCTCTTTGTAGTTTGCTTGTCTCAGTTGAGATTTGCAGTTGCTGCTTTCTAGAGTTAAGATATGGCATTTATAACGCGCCTATACACAAGTGTTTCAAGGCGCGATGAGGCAAGGGAGGGGGAACAGAGGGAAGACAGACCATGATCTTACTAGACCAGGTGTCATTGAGATTGCGCAAGTGCGGGGATAGGGGGATGTCAGAGTGCAGTACATGAGATTGACAGTAAAATAAATATAGAATAAATAAAACCAATAAGTAAAAGTGCGGCCAGCTGGTGGCAAGTGCAAGGGTAATTGCAGAAAGCGGGTGTCAGGTGCTGGTAGGGGACTGAAGGGATTCAGAAAAGTCCCCCAGTGCAGGGGTAGCCAGGGAGGCAGTGCATGTGTGCAATTGGCGGGGGAGGGGACATGGGCCCACGATCAAGTGCCTGCACTGGATACCTGGGTGGCCAGCTATCCAGTGCAGTTTCAGCCAGGAGTTCTGCAGGGGAGAGGAGTAGAGAAAGCAGAAGCAAAGAGGGCGGTTTTGAGGTGCTTGCAGAACCGGAGATGGTTCTAAAGTTTCAGGGAGGCTGTTCCAGAGGGAGGCCCCAGCTGAAGAAAGATCTACCACCAACTCGTTGCTTGGAGAAATGACTGACCCTGAGGGAGTGGAGGAGGATGAGCGAAGAGCTTGAAAAGGAAGATATTTAGGAAGAGAGTTGAAGGCATTGATACCCCAGAAGGGGAATTTAAAAGTCCTTGCATGCTTTGTAAACCTTTTTCCTTCATTAACCTTTCCCCTTTACCAACCTCAGAACTTTATCAAGTACAAAAATGATATATAAATGCCAATACTGTCCTAGTAAACTAAGTCGCCTCAGGGTGTAGGAAGTGTGTATGAAGCGTCTCAAGAGTATCTACTTGTTTTACTAGATTCTAAGTATTTTTTTAAAGTAATTTTTTATAAATATTCATAACAAAGAAACGGCTTGTAACATTCCCTACCCCCCTAACCCCCCACTCCCCCTCCATCCCTCTCCCTACCTCTTCCCCTTTGATGGCGAATGGACAACAGGTGTTAACAATATCTTGGTTCTGATGGATCAAAGAATGTTCAGAATGCGGATCTTGTGTGTACACCATTGCAGCATATAGTCACTTTGGAGATACTGCATTAGATCTCCCCAAATCGCCTGAAATTCTTCGCTGGCGCCCTGTAATTTACAGGTCATTCACTCTAATGAGGGGAAGTTCCAGACCTTCTGGAGCCATTGAATGTGTGTGTGGGTGGGTGGGTGGGTGGGGGCAGGGGGTTCTGTTTCCAACCTTGGGCTATTGTCAACCATGCTGCTGTAAGAGCCATTATCCCTTTACGTTGGCGCCTGGTGTGTGTTGGGTCGGGTGTCATAGGCCCGCTAGCAACACGCTTTCTTCCACATCTGCTCCTTGAACCATTTTCCCCGTTTGCATTTTGATGTCCATCCAGAAGTCAGAGTGCCAGGCACTCCCACCAGATATGTTTCCAATCTCCTTTTTGCTGACAGCCTCGCCAGCATAATCCATCGGTGTTTGGATAGAAGGTCTGCTATTTTCCCGGGGTTAGGTGCCATTGCAGAAGAACCTTTTGCCACATTTCCCTCAATTGGATTGATCGTGTCAATTTCGGCATCTCGCGCCATGTTGCTTGCCATTGGGGTCTTGGTATTCTCTCTGTTTGTTACCACCTCTTCATGTATGACCAACAGACCCCTTCTTGTTCATTCAGGAGGATATACAAATTCAAAATTAGTTTACTGGAGCCTGAGTCTGTTATTGGGAATGTCTCAAATTTAGTCAGTTGTCTCGTTCCAGCTTCCTTATACAATGGGGTAGATCGCCAGTGTGCTAGTTGCGTGTGGTGCAGTTTCTCTTTCAATGGTATGCGAATTCTCGTACACATTCTTCGAAAGCCCTTATAGCTTGGCCTTCAAACAAATCTTTAATCTTGGAGAAGTCGGCCTACTTCCAAGCGGAGTATGTGTTGGGGTTCATTCCTGGGGGAAAGTCTGGATTCCCGAATAGCGGGGTGAATGGGGATGGGATTGTGGTTAGGTTGCCCTCCTGACCGCTGAGTTCCAAGCCCCCAGGCCTCCTCCCATGACTGCCGATTTTGGTGTTTGGGTGCCTCAGATTCTTTTTGTTCCACAAAAGGTTGGAAAGTGGGGTGCCATAATTGAATTGAGGGGAGTTTGCTGTCCATTCTTTCACCACCCCCAGTTGTGCTGCTTCATATCATCTCCTGAAGTGTGGTAGAGCCAGCCCTCCTTCCTGTGCATGGGCTGTCATCATGGTCATGGCCACTCTTGGCTTCTTATGTTCCAGACATATGCTAATGTCATTTTGTTCAGTGACCAGACGAACGTGTTTGGAGGTGTCAGCGGAAGTGCTTGGAAGTAGTAGAGGGCCTTTGGTAACATGGTCATCTTGACCGCAGTTATCCTCCCCCACCACGATGTGTTGAGGGGGTTCCACTTTTCCAAGAGATGGGTGAGAAGGGCTGGGAAGTAGCGGCATAGAGACTTGATATGGATGGGGTCCGTTTGATGCCCAAGTAGGAGATGCTTTCTTGTGCTATCTTCATCCCGACCGTCCGGCATAGAGTTGAGATTGTCCCCGGGTTGGCCGATAGGTTTAGAAATATCTGATTTGTTCTTATTTTGGGGCCGGAGACGTTCCCAAACTCTTAGAGTTCCTGAATTAGTGCTGCCAGGGATTGTTCTGGTTCAGTGAAGGTTATCAGCATGTCATCTGCAAAGGCCATAGCTTTATGTTTTGTCCCCAAGGGGAATCCCTTTGATGAGGTGATGACTGAATTTTCACTAAGAGGGGTTCCAGGAAGAGGGCATAGAGGGGCGACAACGGGCAGCCCTGTTTCGTGCCTCTAGATAGGGCGACTTTGGATGTCAGTGTTCCATTTAAAGAGATTCTCAACGTGGGGTTCCTATAATTTGCTATGACCATTTGCATAAACCCTCTCCCGAATCCCATGCGTTCCATCGTGTAGAAAAGCTGTGACCATTCAACCCTGTTGAACGCTTTTTTTCGGCGTCCAGAGCCACCAGTGCTGCTTGTATTTTTGAATGCTCGGCCTTCTCGATCAGATGGCACACCCGTCTTGTGCTGTCTGATGTGTCGCGATGAAGCCTGCTTGGTCTGGATTCACCAGGGCCGTTAGGTGTATGGAAAGCCTGCTTGCTAATACCTTTTGTGTATGATTTAGCGTCCAGATTGATATGGGCAATCGGGCGATAGGAGCCCGGCTGAGATGGGTATTTTCCCGGCTTGGGAAATAGCACCAGTTTTGCTTCGTTCATGGAGAGTGTAATTTCCTTGATTCCTGAAAGTGTTCTACAAAGTGGTAAGTCTGGAAGTAAGAGATGTCTGGAATTTTTTTTATAGAAGGCTTCTGTGTAGCCGTCGGGCCCCCAGGCTCTATTTTTAGGGAGTTTCTTAATGGCTTCCGCAACTTTTTCCGGTTCTATTTCACTATCTAGGAGTCTTCTGCTTTCCTCTGACAGCAGATATGCCATCTGCTCCTCTGTTTGGGTTCGCTGTGCTATATAATTTCTGATAGAATTCTTTCATTACTTCCCCCATTTCTTCATTCGTCGTTACCTTGTCACTGTGTATTTTAAAGCTAAAATTATCCCTTTGCGACTTTTCTCGCGGAGCTGCTGGGCCGTTAGCTTGTCGGCCTTGTTAGCGTACATGTCATATTTTTGTTTAGTTTTGAGTAGAGCCAGCTCCGCCTTTCTCGTTTGCAGAAGGTTTAGTTGGCCTTGAATGTGTTTCATCGCTCTTTTTGTTGTCTTGCTGGGGTTGTTCGCCACTTCCCTCCTTGCCGCTTCTAGTTTCTTCTCCAGGTCCTCCTCCCATTGTGTTAACTGCTTGTCTCTTTGCCTTGAGCGCTATTAGCCCCCCCCCCCCGCATGACCCCTTTAATGGCATCCCATACCACTTCGTGTCGGATCTCCCCTGTGTCGTTCTCACTGAAATGAGTATTGATTTTCTCGTCTATCCCTTCCACCACCGTGGCGCCTCGGAGAAGTTCTTCGGGGAATCTCCAGGACCACAGCCGTGCCACGCGGGGCCCTAAGGCTATTGGCGCGATCAGAGGGGTGTTATCCGAAAAGGAAATCGGGCCCTGAAGTATCTTTGGTTTTCCTGATTATCCCAGTTGACGTCCAGATATAATCTATCCTCTATTGCGTATTGTGAACATGAGAAAAGTACGTGTTCGTCTCCTCTTTTGGCTCGCTAAAGGTTGTGGAGGGACAGTGTCTCGAATGCCTTTCTCAAGGACTTTGACGGGGCTTTGGTGTCGTAGCTGGTTACGACACTCCGGTCTAGACTGGAGTTCCATGCGAAGTTCAAGTCGCGAATTCTTCCAGTGTTTCCAGAGTTTCCTTGATACAACTTTCCTGCCTCATGTTGGGGGCTAATGTTCTCCTCCTTCCCTCTAGCTGAGCGTTCAGGAAGATGCATCTTCCCTCTTTGTCCGCCTGTTATTCCTGGATATTTATGTTGAGTGTATTGTGCCGCTATGAGCACTCCTGCCCTCTTCCCCTCCATGTTGGATTGAAATATTTTTGCATAACCCCATATCTTCGTCTTGGCTCTCTCACTTCTCTTTATATGGGTCTCTAGGTACAGAAGAATGTCCGCCTCCCATCTCTCCGCCCGTCTGTCCAATTTGGCTCTTCTGGTGTATTTGTACCTCTGATATTTGGTGATAGAATTGTCACTTGATCCACAATGTTCTTGATGTGGTTCGCTCCCTTGTCTCCGGGCCCCTTTGTCGGCTCCCCACTGCTTGTCTGAGCGCCTTGCACTGTTTCCTCTTTGCCATCTTAACCCTCCCTCATTCTTCTTCCCCGTCGTAACTGTTCTTTGACGGGGGGTGCCAGGGTGCTTCATGCCCTGGTATGAATTGTCCAGGGCACACGGTCCCTTTTCCTCAGGTGTATGTCGTGGGGATCCTAAACCCCATTGATTCCAATCGTCCAGCTCTGCCCTTCGGCTGGGCCTGCTAAAGTCTTTTCGGACGAGTCGCATAATTTGCACCTACTGAATTGAATTTCGCGTGTTGCCCTATTGTGGCCCTCTGTTCCATCTAATGAGTTCATGAGGGATCCACACCATATTTGTGGTTTCCACCTTTGCCATTTTTATGCACAGTTGTCCAACTCTCGTCTATTTAGACCCCTCACTCTTCTTTGTGGGAGTGACTGCGTACTGGTTGTTCCGCTTTGTATGCTCAAGATCTTTTCTCCCTCTTCGCACAACGTCACTCTGTGCTGTGATCCCAAGTGAACAGGAGGCCAAAGGGGAAAGTCCATCTATATTTCACTTTGTTGCTTGATAAGTGTTGGACTACTGGCCCCATCGCCCGTCTCTTGAGCAGGGTGGATTGAGCTAGATCTTGGTAAAGGTATACCTCCTGCCAGTTTATTCTGGTTGGAGCTGCAAACCTTGCTTTGCAGAGTATCTGCTCCTTTTGGGTATATGATGTTATTGCTGCAAGGACATCCCGTAGTCTTGCTCCCTGATCTGTTCTTTTGGGTCCTATTCTGTGAAGTTTATCTATTGTCACTCGCTGTTCCGAGTCATCCGCGAGGATTTCGGTGAAAAGTTGTATGACTCCCCATGAGGTCGCCGTCGGCTTTTGATTCAGGTAGGTTCTTAATCCTTATGTTAGACCTTCTCGACCTATTTTCCAAATCCTTGCATTGGAGTTGGAGGAAGGTGGTGGCCTGTGCTATTTGGTTGAGCGTTTCATCTGACTTATGCAGGTCTTCCTCCACCAGCTGGACTTGCCTCTTCAGGATGTCTGTCCGTTCCTCCTATTTTGCTTGATTTCCTGGATGGACTGTTTCATCGCGTCCCGTAACATTTTGAACTGGGTTTGCACTGAGCTGGTTAATTGTTCTTGGAGCTCCTTAAAGCATTCCTGCATCTCTTTTCTGTTCGAGTTCCCAGCCATGCCTTCATGTAGGGAATTGTGAGGTGTTGGCAGTGCCTCTCCGGACGCAGCGCTCGAGGTGTCCTGCGTGGACCAGAACTGCCTAAGATTCCTGTTTTGTTTCCGAGGGGCTGGGGAGTGCGCCGGGATCTTTGTCCTTGACTTGGACATCAATGCCTGACTCAGGTTGTTCTTGATTAAGCTACTGATGGCGACCAGAGCTTCCCTTTCCCCGTGTGCGTGGTCGGTTGTTGCAGAGACAGTGCTTTGTGGGGTCGGGATCTTTGCCGTGGGAGCAGGGGATCTCCAATTCCTAGGCTGCAGGGTATCCCAGTCCTTTCCCGCCAGGTTTGGGGAGACTTGTATGAGATGCAGCCTGTCGTGCTCTTTATGGGCCCGAACCTCCCCCGGGGATTTACTTATGCCCGCTTTTCCCGGGGCTTGGTTGAAGCTAGCTGAAGCTGGTTTCTCCCCCCCTCCCCCCCCTCCTCCTTACCTCCTGGGAGCTACTGTATTAGTCCTTATTCCCCTGATAGCACAGGGTCCCTGCTGGGTGGCCGGGTCATCCCTCTCTCCTGCCGGAGTTATGCTCCGCTCAAATGCTTGTTCTCACAAGGCCCTTGCGCTCACCTCTCCTGCTGCTTGTCAAGCTGCTGTGAGGGGGTCCCCGGTGATCTCGTTCCTTTCCTCCGTTGCATCTGGTTTGCTGTGGGGGGGCCCAATGGAATAGATATAGCTGGTGGTGCAATTCAGACGGCACTCCGACCTCCCCCGGGGGTAGATTGGGGCGAGGGGCTGCGTCCGTGCTGGGGCTCCCCTCCGCTATGCCTCTTGCACTCCCCAAAATCACCTTGGCGGCGGATGGATCCCTTCCGTTCCGCCAGTGCTCTCTGAGGCCGCCTCTGTGATGATACCGCCACTCCGGCGTGTCCTCTTTCCCGCTGGCTCTGCCCGCATGGGTTGCTGCCCCAATGGTCTGTTATTCACTGGAGCAGCAGGGCGTCTGTTGCGGCTCCTTCTCTATATGCTCTCACCGGGACTGCTGCCCCCCTGTTACCTCGGACCACGCTCCAATGAGGGGCCCGGTGGAGAAGATGCGGCCGCTGGCATTCTGTCCTCCCCGATGATTGGTGGGGGGGGGGAGGGGCAGCGTCCGTACCGGAGGACCCTCTGCTGTGCTGCTGGTGATCACCAAGTTCTTTTCTGTAGAAACGGTGCAGTCACTCGGGAATGTCTCCGTGTTCTACCGGGGGCGCCTGCTGGGACTGTAGTACCCGCCGAGGTCCGCTCTTCGCCAGGGAGACAGGGCAGTTGCTGCTTCTCCTTCCTGGGATGTGCTCACTGGGTCCGTTGCGCCCTGGTTCTTCGGTCCCCTCACCGGTGCGGAGGATCAGCTCCTAGGACCGCCGGCGGACCCCACTCGTTGAGCCTTCGGCTCGCTGCATTCTGAAGTGTTTTTAAGGGCTGGGGCTCCCCCAAAATGCTTGTTTGTTGCACCTCATTTGTGCCGCCCGGCAGGGAGAGACACTCGCGCACGTCGTCCTGTGCAGGCTGCCATCTTGGAATCTCCCTGAGAGTATTTTGAAGTGTATTTTTATTGTTGCACATTGCCCCTTTTTAAAGAATGCTTATTTAAAACTGACCGTTACACCCAAGTTTTTCCTAGTAAAATAATGTAAGTGTTATTTGGAACCTTGTCATTGTGGATTTCAATGCTATAGCTTGACAGCTCACATTTACCCCTCTTGAGAGAAGTCTGGTTACTCAGTGACTCTAACAACGTGTACAACAGACCTATATCAATAGGTGGGTTACCTAATACCAAGAGGATAAGACTAGTGTAGTCTCCCACAGAGTTACAGCATCAAATCTTTCCCTAACACCGATCTTACAATGTTTACATATCCTGTTTGATTGCTCCACTCCCTTTTTAGTCCCCGAACCTCCTTAGTCGCCAATAAGTTTCATCGAAATCTTAGACTTTCTCCTCCAAATGGGGCATGGATACCTTTTGATATACAGCTGTTAGGAAAGTTTATCTTGGAGCAACTGTTCCTCCATATTTTATTGACCCCCAAACTTTTCTTTTTGCAATTTGTCCCGACTAGTGAAGCCTTCAGCTTTACTCTACTGGCCTTTTGTTCATATTTTGTGTAAACTGACTAGTCCTTTATACTGCCAGTACTGGGAAACTAGGTTTTCCCTAGTTTATTTTTTTTGTTTGGGTAACTTTTTAACATTGCACTAGATTGAAAGATGCATTGTGTAACAGTGCTTTGTATCACTCTAGACTACACTCAAAGGGATATTTGGTTACTTGTCAATTTGTCTGAAGATAAACTGGTGGCAGCAGTTACTTTTTCACTATTTTTTACTGTCTTTTATTTTAGCTTTACTGTGTTTGGGATACGAATTGTGGCAAGTGTTTAAACAGGTCTCGGGCTTCTTTTTTCGCCATTTCTTTATGGAAAGGTCCTTCTAGAGGTTTACTCTGCGTGCCAAACCAGGTTTGGTCCCTTTGTTCCTACGCCTTTGGTGGGCTTCAGGACTGCAGACCACCTCTGGCGGATAAGTGTCTGGGATGGGCAGGAAGTGAGGGAGGTCCCTGGAACTCCCTGTGCTTAGTCTCCTAGCAGACCCAAATGCAGTCTGGCGTGATTGGCTGGGTGACTGTCCAGCAAGGATGGCCACCCTGCTGGGTGAGGGGCAGCTAGGCTGGAATGAATGGGAGGAAACTGGATAAAAGGGGAGTCTCTTGGCTTGGAAGGCAGAGTCGACCACTGGAACGAAAGAACCGAAGACTAGCTGGAAGAGGACGGCTGCGGCAACTCCAGGACCGTTGGTTTGCCCGGTGAAGCCCTGCTGAAGACCCAAATCGCCAAGTTCATCTCGACAGAGAAGCCCTTCAAGGACGACTTCTCCCTTTGAGTTGGTGGGACCAATCAACTCGTAAGCCACCTGGATACCATTGTCGGAGCTGGTTGTCTTTTCCTCAGAGTGCTGCAGGAAACAGAATAACCAGTGAGAAGGACACCAGTTTCTGTGCTTGACTACAGCTATCGGAATTGAAGATTTGCCAAGTGCCATCTTTGACCAGTGCATGAGTCCCCAACCTCCTTCCTCTTGTACCCACGACTGAGGATCAGGAACAGCGAGATCTGCAGCAACTGCCAGGAACCGAAGTCTTCAGCTGCATCTTTTTCTTCATTGTAAGGTACTGTGAAAACCTGACGAGAGAACTTGCCTCACTGCGAAAGTGCTTGAAACTTTGGCAACTTGCAGGTCTAGTCAGCTTGTGACCCAACATATGAGCCTTTATTTTACAGACTACTTCTGAGAACTTTGTCAAAGACTTTTCCGTTTAACTACCAGAACTGCTTTATCCAATACTGTCATGATGCCTACCCCCGGGCATCCGGACCAAGCCCATCAGCCCCGGGAGCAGGCATCCAGGTGCTTACTAAAAGCCCAGCAGCCCCGGCTAAGGACTGTCTGGGTACAGTCCTAGCACCATTGGCGCCAGGCTCAGAGGAAATCGGTCCGCCAGGCTCATGTACATTACTTACCTCATGCAGACCATGCTACAATGAAGTCAAGCCAACGTGAGGCCTGAATGGGACTACTTTACTTCAAGGACTATTTTTTACTCGGGTGTGGTTCTGGGGGAACTTCTTACCTGGGACTACTTTGAAGGCTATTTAAACCACGCCCGAACAGCAGCACATGCTTCGCGTTATTCTGCATCCAGCAGCGTAACGCTCACCGTACCTGCAGTCGGCATCCAGTCTTCTGCTACGCCCGCCTCGAATCCAGAGCTCCTAGAAAAAGAGCAAAGAAGGAGGAAAGGTTGGAACACGGACATTATTTTAATTCCTTACCTGATTCCGGATCCATCACGTCTTTGAACTTGGAAAGGACATTATTTCTGCACACGTCGCATCGCCAGCTGCAGCGCCGCGCCATACTCACCAGTCCTCACAGCATTTTTCGATTTGGCGCTGCCTCCATTTTCTTCACCGAACTCCAACATCTAGGGGACAAAAGAAATATAAGGTGAGCCGAGAGAGCCAACAAATATAATCTTTTTTTTTGCCACCATAGACTTACCTGATTTACCACCAGAGGCATTACTCTTTAACATCCCGCAACTCCTTACGCCGCACCTGTAAGGAGAGAGAAAAAAAGTTAAATACACATTTTTTACCGGACAGTGTTGGGTAATACAGACTCTTACCTGAATGTCTTGTGGCAGCTGATGGCAATCTTCTCTTGGACCCAGCTGCAACACAAGAAGGGAATGGGACAAGAGTGAACATCGGACATATTGAACTCTTTGGACTTTATACTTACGGGTTCTCGCCAGGAACCTCTGAGTCAATATTCATCCAGAACTCTTCCAATGCCTTCGAACCAGTGAAGTAACTGGTATCTACGCACCCCTGCATTCCACGCAGGATGGAGAGCTCATCTTCCAAAAACATAAGGTGAGTACTGAAAGGGAATATCGGAGGTGATTAGTGGGGAGAACAGTGGGGTGCCATTACTAGAATCCACGGGTGGCTAAATCCCATTCTCCACTTGCAGGAGAATACTTCTACGGGTTAAGCAGACGAGATTAGGCAGGCCAGTCCAGTCTGTCATCTCTGCATTACGCTTCACGTTGGAGGAGACAGCAGCTGTCCGGGTCCGATCGTCGCCCCTGTGGGAGCCAGGTGAGCGTAACAAATACAAGACATTAGCACATTGACTTTGCCCTAACCTATTGCATTGATTCAACTTCTCTGGTGAACTCAAACTATTTGCACTGTCCAAGAATAACTGTAATATTCGTTTTATTAACTTATGCCATTTTGCTCCTCCTTAGAAGTAGTTTAAATGTCTCAGACCCTTACCATGTAAAGTACTGAAGTCTATTTTTGTGTGACATAGATTTCCTCCTTCTAGTGAATGTTTTATAACTGACTGTTGACTAAATTAATAATTGTCTAACCAAGAAACCTTGAGTATCTGAATACTTGTGATTGTGGACCTCTGTGTAACATTACAGCTCACATTCCCTCTTGAGATGAGCATGGCTGCTCAGCTGCGCTACCAAAAAAAACCTTTGGTACAGACTTGTACCAAAGGTTGTTTTTGCTTACTCATGTAGTCCATAGTTGTGTGTAGTGGTCCCAAAGGGTACTGCATACAAGCTCTGCCTAACATGGTCTTCCTGCATTTTTCAGGAAAATCCTTTTTGTGGTACTGCATTTGCCTGGGAAAGCCTTGCTTTTTGCAGTCTAGTGCATGCCATGTGTGCGGAAGCCAGGAAGTGGGTTGGTACTGGCTGGTCCCAATACACAAACTGGTTTTCAGTATACCTGGTGTGGGTATCAGGTAAAATTATCCCCACCAAAAATATCGCCGTATATATGGTGGTCGTGAACGGCTATAGGCAATATTTTTGGGGTTATTGGGAGCGGGGGTGTCCCGCGCTCCCTTTAAAACAATATAGTGGTTGCGGGGGTGTCCCCGGCAGGTTCCATGTCTTAATATTGCCGCAAAAATATGGCAATATATTTGTATGGTGATATTTTTGCAGGGATATTAACTCATAGAACCCTGGAGTGTATGCAGGAGTTTCATTAACAGTGGTCCTGTTTGGACCCCTACTGCTGGTGGTGTATGTGAGGGGTAGTTGTTAATTGATTGCACTCAGTTTCTGTGCTCACCTGAGTTTTTTTTCATAAGGAGTTGTTAGGCAAGATTGTATGCAGTACCCTGTGGGAGACTACACCAACCTTGTCTTCCTGGTAATGGGTAACCCAATCTTTAGTATTAGTCTGTACTACACAGGTTGGTAGTGTGGCTGAGCAGCCAGGCTTATCTCAAGAGGGGTCAATGTGAGCAGGAGGGTTTTCCCACAGATTCATTGACCAGTGTTCAAATAAAATCTTACACTCAAGGTTTCTTGATTAAACAATTAATTTAGCCGTCAGTTGAATAAGCCTTCCTCAGAAGGTTTCAGCTCCTCACGGCTTTCACAAATGGCACCACTGCGGTTCTCGGATACCACTATGTACTTTCTTCACTTCTGGAGTCCAGCACTCTGAGGTGGTTCTGGCATGGTCAGTCCTGCTTCCTGGAGCTCGGGTCTGACTGAAAGACACTCTCTTGATTCTGGTGTTTCTCTCCCTGGAAGTCGGTTCCTGCAGCAGCAGTGGAAGTACAGCCAGCTCTGAGAGGATGTCCAGATGAGCTTGCCTTGGGGTCGATTGGTCCCACCCACCTACCCAAGGGGAGAAGTCGTCCTTAGCAGGTCTTCTATAGTCTAGGCGAATTCGGAGATTGATCACAGCAGCAGGGCTACACCGGGCAAACCAACGGTCCAGGAGTTGCAGCAGGCGTGTCTTCCAAGTTATTCTTCGTGTTCCTTCATCCAGTGGTCGAATCTGCCTTTCAAGCAAAAAGCCTCGCCTTTTATGCAGGTTTCTCCCCTTTATTCCAGCATAGCTGTCAATCACACAGCAGGGTGGCTGCCCTTGCCGGACAGCCAGCTGGCCAATCACATTTGGGTGCATTCCTGTAACTAAGGGTATTAAGCACAGGGAGTTTCGGGCCCCTTCTTCACTTCCTGCCCTACCAGTCACGCTGGAGTCCGAGGCGGGCTTCATTCATGAATTTCACCAAAGACAAAACGAACAAAGGGACCAAACGTGGTTTGGCGTGCAGAGTGAATCTCGGAAGGACCTTTCCAACAAGAAATGGCGTAAAGGCGACCGGGGTCATTTTCGACAAATGGGCACCCCTGGGGGCTTTTCCGCAGCTGCAATTGCAGCACACGCTGGAAATGCTCAATCAGCTATTAATTGTAGCAAGGGTAACATAAAAATGTTACATACGAAACAAGACAAAGGGGATTCTAAGTAACACCTCCAGCACCCTATTGTAAGATGACGTGTGCTTGGTGTAGAAAGTTACAAAATGTAACTGTTAAGTCAATTTCACTTCACTGCTCTTGGGAACAGTAGTTTCACCAAGAGAAGGTATTTAAACCTTTGGGAAATCTGACTTCCCTGTGCCACTTGAAGGTGCTGTGTCACAATGTAAAGATGCCTATGGAGTTTGTCAGACTCCAAAACTAAAAAGAAACCGTGTTTAAATCACAGAAAAATACATGAGTGGGGAACAAGGTCTTGCTCTCTTCAGGATGAAAATTAAAAGTCCTAAAGTCCAGCAAAAGAGCTGGGGGTCTCTAAGGTAGAACGGAATTGGCACATTCTGAGAATTCTCCCTAACAGGAGTCCTGCAGCCGTTCCCCAAGGATACTGCAAGGAGCCAAGTATCCTGCATAGCGTGTAGACTTCGGAAGACCTGTGGACCGATCCTGATGAGGCCCAGTCACCAACTTTGGCTGCAGTCCCGGTGGAGCCCTGTCTGGCTAGTGAACTAAGAGGACAGTCATTGTTGCCTGGGAGCCTTCAGAATTGCCCCTCGGCCATCCATTGACCTGACCAGCTCCAGTTTGTGCTACCGTGGTAGAAGTAGTTTCGTGTTTTGTCTCTGAATTAGAGGGGTTTGTCATCAGCGTGTCCTGCAAAAGGCCTTCCTGTGAAATGTCAGCGTTCTAGCATGAATGTGGCCTGAGATGGAGGTCCAACCTTGACATCTGTGTGCCCTGCTGTCACTGTATCAGTGACCTTCGCTGGACAGGTCTTTCCTGCATCTGGTCGACTGTCCTGAAGAGTCCCGCACTGGTGCCTGCTGCATTGTTCCACGAGAAGAGGTTGCGCACAGCTCCTGTACGCGACCGGACCTCTTCTTGCACCCGCAGCTCTTGGGCTTCTTGGACGGTGGGAAAATGTCTCCAACCCTCCATCGACCTGCCAAGTCTGGAGAAAATTCACAGTACGGTAGGTAAGTTACAGTGGTACTTAACTGCACCCCCATCTCACCCTTAAATAGTTTTACAATGGTTTGGCCTTGGCAATGCTTGTTGCCGAAAATCCTTTAGAAGCTAGCAACAGTCTTGCTCACAAGTATACTTCGTCTTCTGACTTTTGGACCCTTCTTCACATCCACAGGACCCTCTACCCCACGTTTTCCCCACACCCTTAAACTCTTGGAAATCATTTAACGTTCGTTCACAAGGCCCCATACAACACAGGGTTGGACTTTGCAAGTTATGGTTGATATTCCTGTGGATTGCTCGTGTTATCATTAACTTTCTTCTCGGGTATTGGTGGTGGTGAACTGAATACTCTCTAACCGTGACTGTATATATGTATTTTATTGTGTAAAACAGTGAGATTACTAACTGTGTAAGTAATTTTTCAGTGTTTCTTTTGGCCGGTAATGCATTCTTGTACTTGCCTGTCTAATCCTTAATTGCTCATTGTGGACCCCTTACCACACTCACTTCTCCTGAGACTCCGCCTTGACCACTCTCCATGCTACCTTGATTGGTTTGGCTAAGGTCCCAGAGTTACCATGTTCACTACAACTAGGTTGGCCTCCTAAACATCTGTCTGCCAGTTTAGAAATCCAGTCTAGCAACTCACATTCAATTAGTTTTCACTATTGAGAGCATTTATGAATGGAAATCATTTCTCATTGGGTCAGGGCATCCGAATACCATATACATTTGGTAAGGAAAATAAAAGGGGCTGTAATGAGGGGGGACGTCTGGAGAATTTTCTCTGGCCACAAAGTCCATGAACCAAAAAAAAGCTGATTCGCCCCTCTAGACCTCAACCAGTGCCGCTGCCAAAGAGCTTTCTTTATTTTATGTGGCCACTGATCCAGAGTTCTCTGTAGATTGATGCTTGTTTTCACTGTTTGGAAAAAAGTCATTTTGAGGTTTACTTTTTGTATGTTTTAACAGGCAATTGGTCTGTGATTATATAGAATTGCTGATATGTTGAGGTTTTGTTAAAAAAAGTGCAGTCCCCTTAAACATCAGGTAAACCCCTCCCATCACCAGTAAAACGTCTCTACCTAAAGATCTTAACATGCTGCTCAACATATTGATCATGCAGTATTACACATTTGAGACCGAATTCCTATTTTTGGGAACAGTAAGGTCACTTTTTGGGTCCTTTAACGTGTTGCTTTTTCCTTTTTTTAATTTATTTTTTTTCAAATTTCTTTTGTATTCTTTGTGTATTTTAGGCTCATTGACTACTTTTTGTGGCCATAGAGACTTCTTCCCATGTCCCACTCATTAGAGCCCCTTTTAGTTTCCTTGCCATGCCCTCTCTGGCTCCCAATATTTGGGTCTAGCGTTATTCCATCACTGTACATGGGTTTTAGGGGGTAGTTTGGAAGCTATACTTCAGTTTTGCATTCACCAGGTGTGCAATACATTTTAATGCATTGGTAGTCAAATGTACTCTTTAGCTAGCCATTGTGGTACTAATGAGATGTATTTTTTAAGCCCCCCTTCCTACCATACCTTAGGGTAACATAGTTGGCCTTGAAATGGCTGCTGGGAGCATGTGGGCTCGTTGTGAGCCAACTACAGCCTCTATACTGGTCCTAGGCAGTCTGGCGATTTTTCTTTCTTTTTTTTCGCTTTTCTTTTATAAGCCATGACTTGGCAAAACTTCCTGAGTGCAGTGGCTTGATAATATCCTGGTTCTGGTTTTCTGATCCTGTCAGTCCAGTCCCCTCATAGTCTCTTGTAGTCTCCCCAAATCTGCCGGGTCAATCCCTCCACACTGGAACTGTTTCCAGAGCCATTTACTGCAAGGACCTCTGCCTTGGAAGTGGGTCACTGCCACCGCCCAGAAGGGGGTTGAGACCTCCACCTGTTAGGACTGATTTTCTATTCTCTGGCCTGGTGGACAGATTTATAGAAGGCCATCCTAGTTTAGTGAGGAGGACAACTCTGACAGCTGTAGCCAAACCAGTTCAAGGTAGCAAATTGACATGTCAAGGCTAGCGCTGTGATACCGCTGGGTCCTGGGCGCGCATAACAAATGAAATAGTCTCAAGAGGTGGTGCACCTGTAAGGCATCCTAAATTGAGTACACACAGTGAAAGTCAAGGAACACACTTGGACAAAGAGTTATATGGCCATAAATAAGTGCTTTTTATAACACTATGAAAAATAACTACTAGCATGCACTATCTCACAACAGTAAATAAAATACATATATACAATCACTAGAGTAGGGCAAAATGCATAACAAACCCCTGCAAAGGCTATTCAATATTATGATGCAGCACTACAGGCCCCCAGCGATCCAACACGGATTAGGTAGAGCACTAGGCCATGCAGATCACTGCGCTGATCAAGTATGGGGAATAGGTGATCCTGCAGCTGTTGAGTGGTTCTTAGAATGCGGTGCCCTTCCGTCTCCTTGAAGTTAGATTAGGTATTGTGGAAGAACCAAACTCAAACCAGGCGCTGGGTCAGGGATTGTTGCAGAGAATTTTCAATTCCCTTCTACCTTAAAGATCCCCACCTCTTTTTGCTGGATTTATGGATTTTAATTTCTAATCCGCAGAGAGTGAGCCCTTTTTCTCACACTCATGTATTTTTATTCTGATTTTGACCCTGCGTTTCTTTTAACTTTGGAGTTTGACAAACTCCATAGGCGGCATCTTTATATTGTGATAATAGCACCTTCAGTGCAGTGGCCCAGGGAAGTCTCTTGGATTTTCCCAAGGGTTTGAATACCTTCTCCTGGTGAAACTACTGTCCAAGAGCAGTGAAGTGAAATTGACTTTACTTACATTTTGTAACTTTCTAGACCCAGCACACGCTATATTACCATAGGGTGCTGGAGGAGTTACTTAGTATCCCCTTTGTCTAGTTTCTCATGTAACATTTTTGTTACCCTTTCTACAATTAATGGCTGGTGGCAGTGGTTACTTTTTACTACCTTTTTGTGTTTTTACTGTGGGCTGCGTTCGCAGCCACAGTAAGGCACCCATGAGTGCCCATTTTGTCAAAATGGCCGCAGTCTTTTTTT
Organism: Ambystoma mexicanum; assembly: GCF_040938575.1. NCBI lineage: Eukaryota > Metazoa > Chordata > Amphibia > Caudata > Ambystomatidae > Ambystoma > Ambystoma mexicanum. The sequence continues at coordinate 379,657,130 of NC_090934.1, read as the reverse complement.
TTTCAGCATTTCTTGTTGGAAAGGTCCTTCTTGAGATTTACTCTGCATGCCAAACCAGGTTTGGTCCCTTTGTTCGTTTTTTCTTTGGCAGGATTCACGAGTGAAGCCTGCCTCTGGCTCCAGTATGTCTGGCAGGGACAGGAAGTGAGGGAGGGGTTTTCCCTACACCCAACACATAAAGAAGATGGTGAGATCTGCCGTGGCTTCAACAAGCGCACAGTGAAGGATGGACACATCCGGTTGGTGATGTGGCTCAAGGCCAGGGCCTCTACCGCGGGTGATTCACGGGGGCATGCCTCTTCCGGGTCCAGCCCACCTGAGCGGGCATCTAAGTCATTTGAGGGTGCTCCATCTGTGGGGGCCCAACATAAGGCCAAGCACCGCCAGTCTGCTTCTAGGGTCCCACGACGGTCAGGGCGCATTTATCTGTCTGCCTCGATCTCCAGCCACTGCTCCAGCTGTTCATCCAAGAGGAAGTCTGCTACCCCAGCAGCCCTACTACAGCTAAAAGGGATTCATGTGTACCCTTACCTGGACAACTGGCTCATCCAGGCAAAGTCAAAGGACATAACCCAGCAAGGACTGTCCGGCTGCGGATGGACCTGGGGTTCTCGGTGAATTATTCAAAGCCCTGCTGTTAATCAAAATTGTGTTCAGTACCCTTTGGTGCACTACAGCAACCCTGACCTCGAGGGCCTCCGTCGAGCCAACGTCACCGGATGTTATAAGTAGGATGCATCATGAAGATCCATGATGTCTTCGTCGTCTTCTACCCCGCGGCTGGGTTTTAAGAAGTGTCGGGACTGCGGGTCCAAGATGTCGTTGACGGACTCGCACAACGCCTGCCTCTGGTGCCTCGGTGAGGACCACAACACGGATGATTGTGTAGACTGCCAGACGCTTACGTTGAAGGTCTTGCGGGAGCGTAAGCTTTCTGTTGGTAAGGTGGCCAAGCCTTGGAAGTCGAGATCCAGTGGGCTTTCGACTGACTATTCGAGGGGCGACTCTCTGCAGCGTCGTCGTCTGTCCGGGGGGGGTCTCTGTCCCGGAGTAGGTCCCGCCATTCCTCTGCCTCTTCGAGGCACTCAAGGAAGCGCCGTCACCGGTCGCCTTCCCCGTCCGAGGAGTCTGCCCGTCGGCCCTCAAGGACAGCGTATCGACGTCATCGACGCAGACGCCGACAGATTTTCCAAAGCAGCACAGCTTTGGTGATTACTGTCATAGATATGTAATACGTCGTCTGAACATCCCATTGAAAGAACGTTACCAGGTAAGAGTAACTTTTCTTTTCACATTCATTCCAGCCGAACTGCCAATCACGCTGGACAGCCAGCCGGCCAATCACCTTTGGGTGCATTCCTGTAACCAAGGGTATTACGCACAGGGAGTTTTGGGCCCCTGCCAGACTCGGGAATTCTGCCAAAGACTAAACTAACAAAGGGACCAGACTTGGTTTGGCGTGCAGGGTAAATCTCAAGAAGGACCTTTCCAACAAGAAATGTCAAAAAAAGACCAGGGCCATTTTGACGAAATGAGCACCCATGGGTGCCTTACTGTGGCTGCAAACGCACCCCGCGGTAAAAATTCACAATGGTAGTAAAAAGTAAACCACTGCAACCAGCCATTAATTGTAGAAAGGGCAACATAAAAATGTTCCATGAGAAACTAGACAAAGGGGATACTAAGTAACCCCTCCAGCTCCCTATTGTAAGATAGTGTGCTGGGTCTAGAAAGTTACAAAATGTAAGTGGGTCTTTTTACCAAGAGAAGGTATTTAAACCTTTGGGAAATCTAAGACTTCCCTGTGCCACTGCACTGAAGGTGCTGTGTGTCACAATGTAAAGATGCCTTTGGAGTTTGTCAGACTCCAAAGTCAGAAGAGAAACTGAGAATAAATCACAAAAATTATGGGATGGAAAAAGTCCAGCAAGAAGTGCTGGGGGTGGGGCAGGTGGAGAGAATTTCACTCTTGAAGGAAAATCTACTTGAACACTTGGCTCCAATGCTGATCTGCTGGAATGGCTGTAGGTTTATCCCAAATCCTTGCTCATGGCAAAAACCGCCCCACAAATGGTAAGGATCTACACCACTCACTCAACCAGCAATGGTCCAGTCTGGGACCATCAGATACTCTTGCACCACAGTTGTGTAATCGGACCAGTCAGTCCCCACTTCCTGGGTCCACACACAAATGGCATTCAGTAGCCTGCAACAGCCTGAGTTTTCCTGCGCAAATGCATGACTGTTGGGGATTTCTTGACCTGAGCAGGGAGGAAGAAGGCCTGAAAACAATATGGCCAAAGGACCAGTAAGAAAGCTCATGTCACAGCCATTTTAGGACACGACTCACGTTTAGAAGCCAGACCCAGTAAACGCAAATGTGCACAATAACAAGAATTCAAAAAAAGGGCAAAAATGCAATTGCTGCTAGTCCTTTGGACATATAAAAGTAATCAAAAATCCCCAGAGTAATGATACAAATGTATCCCTAATGCACTGCATTGTAAGATGCTGAGCGCACTGTTAGTTACTCAAACAGGTAAAATGTAATAGCACAAAAGGGAAAAATTATTTCTCGGTAACAATAGTCTGAAGGACTGATCAGTTTCTCTGTCAAAATGAGCAACAAAAAAGTTTGAGGGCCCTTGGAATATGAGGTGATGTTGCTTAAAAGAAATCTTTCCCAACGACCTTGCTCAGTTATGCTTAACCTAAATACTTATTGTCATCTCATAGATGTGTGATCTTGTGAGAACTGTATATTTTAGAGATTACCAGTGGTATTGTATCAATAATTGTACTCACTGCCAGCTTTTATTTATGTGCAACAGTTCTACATTTAGTTTAGATTATTGCATTGCCTCGCCAGATGGTTGTGCAAAACTCCCACTAATGTCTTCTCAGGAGGTTCCCATATGACATGTACTGAAAATACCTTTTAACATTAGGACTTTTGAAGCCTTTTTTAATACAGTTCATAGGAAAGCCCACACACTGCTAATCCGGTGCTCTAGAGTGGTGTTTGACAACATTTAAACCCAAAGCTACATTAAAGAGAAACATTTAAGAGCACTCGTTCCATCAGTTAACTTTTCTGTACTTTTTTGTGTGCTACTAACGCTTTGGCTGATAAGTCTGAAACTTATTACTTCCTTTTTAGTTCTGTAGGGGGAGATGCTGAGCAGAGTTACCAGACGTTAGATGTTCACCCTCATGAGCTGAATGGCAAGACAGCAGTATTCGAGAGAGTGCCTACAAAGGTCAGCACCATCTTCTCTGTAAGAATCACCCACTTTCTTTTCCTTGTTTCACTTTTGTGGAGGCTAGTGCGTTGTACATTCTTTTTCCCACTCTGCCCTCCCCGGAACGGTAAATCTTTGAATGATAGACCGTTCAGTTGGCTTTCAAGGGCTCATAGTTGCATATGCAATAAGTTAGCCACACAGAATTGTTGGGTCACAGATGTTGACCTGGAGGTCCCACAATGGAGAGAGGCTTCTATTGTGCTACTTCCTTGTGTCCTGTCCATTCCCTTCTCTATCCTAGTTTGATTTCTGTGTAGAAACCTGAGGAGCACAAATCCATATTGAGAAGTAGCAATCTCAACAGTCCATGGATCATCATGTACACATACATTTAGTAAAAATATTTCAATTTGAGCTTGACTTTGAACGTTGCAAAATGTCTGAGCACCTTTTAAAACACTCAGACCTGAAAAACAGATTTTAATTTGGCATCAACAGCTATGCGTGTAGTGGGTTGTGGCTCTGAAATAGCCCAGTTTGAAGATGCATTGTTTGTCCTCTTCACTGTGGTGGTGATCTTTTGAGGAAAACCTGGTAAGGGCTTAAGTAATATTCTCTTCTCTAGGATGTTAATGAAGCAGTCCATGGTCTGTCTAATCTTGAGGAGGAGAAGGTAGGGGTGGCTGCGACTCTATTGGCTCCACTTCTACCGGACTGCGTAAAGGAAGAGGAGCAGCGCTGGCGGATGAGGCTCCTGGCCAAAGAAGACCAACCGCAGGGTGCCGAAGAAGATGATGAAGTTCCTGTGGAAAAAGAGCCCTTGGTGTCCAGTGACTATCTGGAGGACCCGTCCAAAGAAGATTTATGCAGTGTTGTGCAATCAGGGGAAAGCGATGAAGAGGAGGAGCAAGACACGTTTGAATTAGAGATGGTGTTAGAGAGGAAAAAGGTAAGGCTGTGATTGTGCTAAAATGTACCCGGTTGGTGGGAATACCTCTATTGAGCCCTTGGCCTACTATTTGTAGCTTCTATATATGGCACACCTACTGAAATGGTAATTCGCCCTCCTGTCCCCTGCTGCTCAATGAGTGAACTCTCCAAGCCCTGCTCTACTTTCCTCCCTTAGGGAAATATATTGCATTCTGACAACAAATCCCCCAATCCACCCCCACCCCCCCCGTGCCCCTGAAGTATATGAAGCCAGGCTAATATCCATCATTTGTTGAGTACATCCCATATCAACTGCTTGTATCTGCTGGAATCCTGAGTCCTCATATTCACTGCCTCTGGGTAAAAAACATACTCCTTTTCTGCTAACTGGCAGAATCACTCCTCTGAGCCTTTCGTCTTATGCCCCTGATTTGAAGACGCCAGCCCATTTCTACTGCTTTCCAACTTTGAGAACCCCCTCTAACAGTATGCCTATGACTGCCCAGGACATCCACAATATCCTCTGTCCCGGACTAGAGAAGTTGGCCCACATACATCCCTTTCCCTACTTTATCTTCTCTATTGATTGCCCTAGCCAGTGTTTGTTTACCGGTCTGTAAATATTCACATGTTTGTAGAAGTGATCCAATTTTGATCGAAGACGTGACCCTCCGGGATCAACTTCCAGATTTGTTGCAAGACTAACAAAGTTCTCTTTGTAGGCAGAGCTGAGAGCACTGGAAGAAGGAGATGGCAGTGCTGGTGGCTCGAGTCCGTGCTCCGATGGCAGCCAGTCAGCATCGCGAGATGGGATTTCAGGCGTGACGCCTGTGAAGTCCAAATGGAAGATCTTTGTTCCAGCTGCTAGCCCTGAATCAAACAGTAGAAGTTCTAGCAAAACTGGGAGAGAAACACCAGAGACTTTGGAAAATGGTAATGTGGTTTTGATGCTTGGCTCTTCAGACACATTGTTCTACTTGTATATGAATGGTGCACTTCTCTGAAATAGCAAGGATGTGGTACTATGGACCAGAAGTGAAGGTGTACTTGATAGAATGTGTAGTTCAAGACATTAAATGATGGTATCTGGGGGGGGGGGTTTCTGAGTCTGTGCTGCAGGTGCTCTAGGTATAGTGTGGTGGTAGGAGTCAATGGGTTAACGAATGCCTAGGAAATATTGGGTAGAAATGGTTTGAGATGGAATTTTGGATGAGCTTCCATTCTGGTTCTGTTAGTCAGTTAATGGAGCCCCTATGACAGGAATCCTTGATTTTTAGGTCTCTCAGTGGGAGTAGCTCTGGGTAAGAGAATTGCACTTGTAAGCTGGCTGGATCTGCTTGGGAGATGTGGGTAGTGGCAAAAATAGGTCTATCCCTGGGAAGTGATGGCACTTGTGGTTGTAGGGGGGGGAGAAGGTATGCCTAGTGAGTGGATATGGGCCGCAGTATTTGACTGTGCATGGGAGGAGCGACTGGGCAGGCTGAATATGCTTGGGTGGAGGCGTTGTAGCAATTGGTGGATGCGCCTTAAAGGGTGGGAAGGGAGATTATCTCAATTGTGTGATGGGGTGCCACGTGCGGGACAACCAGTTGCACATTGTGCTTCAAGGCAGAAGTGCTGGGTGTTGTATTAGCGAAGTGGTTGGATGTGTGTGTGAATGCTTCGTAGGTCCTTAGGCGTTGGATGGTAGCAACAAAGTATTTGCTATTTTACACTGATTTTGTGATGTTTATTTTAGTTTAATTGAAAACGCAGCAAAGGGTAAAAATTGGTTATTTGCGGTATGTGGTACTTTAATGTGACCAGTGCTCTAAAGACCCTATACAATCCCAGTTTATAATCTGACGCTAATGAGGCTCTTAGAGGTAACTCTGGTTGAGTGATCAAGACTGGTCTGCCTCAGCCCCCCCTCCTAAACTGTCCCCCCTTGCTAAAAGCCATTCTGGAACATACATTATGCTTTTGAATAAAGCGATGTGAACAGTGTACACATTAAAATACTTACCATATCTTAAAATGGCATAGATTGTCAGTGTTTATGCCTGACTCGCACATCTGTTTATGCTCGACTCCCACAGGGGTAAACCTGGCACTTTTGTCAAGGCCATGGATGAGCACACAGTATTTTGTTACAAATATTTGTTACTGCGCCCATCAACGGCATAGGGCGTCTCGACTGAGAATCGAAGTTAGTCCCCCCGCCCCACACGCCTCCCAACAAGAGTAACCAGACACGGAAGAAGGGAAATGGCAAAAAGTGAGGGGTAGGGGATGAACAAGAATAGCAAAGGGGCCGATAGAACTAACACATTGGGAAGATACAATGGTGGTGTGGTGAAAACATACCGGTTATTAATATTATCTGTTTTAAAACTAGATAATATTTTTAGGAATAGGGTTGAACAGTGTGATGCCTTTCGTAGAAGTCACCAAATTTTCCTGAATCATTTAAATTGGTGCAAGCATTTAATATGGTTTTAAAAAAACGGTTATTCAACAGTTTGTCATTGTTCTGAAAGATTGATCTTTTTATAACTTTCCCATCGTAGTTTCTATGGACCCCTTTTATTTTAGCTGTTTTTGAATCTGTTTCTGTGTTTCCCTTAACATTCTTTAACTTTTTAACCTTGCCCACAGCATCTTACAATGACGTGCAATGGGGATATAATTGTATCACCCTAGCTTTTTATACTTTGAAGTTTTGATTACTTTTATTTGTGCCTAAAAACAAGATGGTGGCAGACATATATTTATTTGGCCCAACCTGGAGTGCGAGGAAAGGGCATTTACTCCCTTGTTCATAAGGACCTTGCTAGGATTACTTTTGGGCTTCAGTTAGGCTAAAAGGAATAGTGACACGAATAGACACACATACTATCACCATTTCACATCACATCCATTTCACATCATGCTCCTTTTACAATTGATATAGGTATCCCCATGGTTGTTCCCACACTTTGGAGCTGGAAATTCCTGCAAGAACTGTTGTCAGACTGGATTCTTTGCAATGAAATGGAGGGAATAACTAGTATTTTGACTCCAGTCTGGGCAGAGAAACTGGTTTAGATGTGGTTTGGGATGTATTTAAACGACCCTCAGAGGGACACCTATTTCAAAACAAGCGCATAGGTGGAAGATGACTTAAAATAGAAATGGATTTAGATGCGTAACCTAGACACCCTAAAACAAATGGAAACAGACTCAGCCTGAATCTCCAAGGGCAATACTGAAACGCCAAGGGTAAATTGCACTTAATACGAACCAAAATGCTGAACAAAGCTTAGTGTATTTAAAGCAGAAGCTATAGATTAAGTCAAACAAAGCAGACCAAAGGTTAGCTAGACAAATAAAGCAGAAAATAGCGGGCCAGACATTTCAGGAGGTGGAAGATTAATTGGGGAAGAAAGTAACGACAGAGTAAATTATAGCCCAGTTCTGAATATTTTACTATGCCTTGTATAGTCCGACTCCCCAGACCAAATGTCACAAACGTTATTTGCAATCAACTCAGTTGGAGAGGATAATTGGAAGAGGCTAGAACAAACCTAGATAATGATATCACTCGAAACAAAGTCTTGGCTGTTATAGCTAACCGTCCAATGAACAATGAGCAAATCACCAGGACCAGATGGGTTATTCGCATCCTTTAAAAAAAAGGTTTAGAGCAATTCTAGCCCCGAAATTAACTGACCTCTTTAATTCCTTTACTACGAGTGGTAAAATAAGAGGCTAAAATAATTCAGATTCCGAAGCCTGAGAAAGATCCTGTCAAATACGGATCATATCACCCGATTATACATATTTTTGTGTCAATGTTCATGAGCACAAACATTTTAGCAAACCGACTCGAGGGTCGTATGACTAACCCAATCCACCCTGACAAAACCGGATTTATAAAAGAACAAACCCATGACAATATACAACGAATTTGCCATTTAATTGAAAAATTGGCTAAAAAGCAAGAGGCAGCAGTACTAGTATCACCTGAATGTGGAAAATGCATTGGATCCCATTCCCATTCTTCCTGTATCAAATCAGATGCAGCTCTTTCTCCAGTTTGTTTCAGGATGTTAAATTGCAGGAAGTCTTCGGTGCCAATGATCTTCCTGTATAAGGCCAGAGTATTCCATGTTACTGTTTGCGTTGATTGATGGATGTCAGGCCTAGTTCATATCTCGTGCATGCATTGGGGGTCCCTTCAGGTAAATGCAGAATTCTATTCCAGTATATATTTTCACACTACGACTATGTCGCATGCGAGCACCCCAACATGGCCTTGGCTCCAAAGGTTAAAGATGGAACAACCTTTGCTTTGTATTATTCAAGGGCTGGTTTTATGGAAAATGTGCCATATTTTTTGTTTATCATAGCACCTTCTACTGCCAGGAGTTTACATTTTCTTTTGAACCATTGGTTCATCGTTTGTGCGAGCTAATCAGGACCCCCAAGTACGGTACCTGGCTAACACAATTAATTGGTTTACCACCAATGTCCCATTTAAATGTCTTCCTTTTAGTAGATTTAGATCCAATTAGGCTTTGTAGAACGAGGATCTCTGTTTTTTGCTGGATTTATCACGAGACCTTTTTTAGCAGTGTATGATTCAAGTGCTCTCAATTTTCATTGTAGGCCGACCGGCGTTGCGTCGATCAGAACAATGTCGTCAGCGTACAGAATATGCCCAATGTGCTTTCCGTTTATCTTTGGCGGAAAGGCTCTTACTTCTCTTAGGTCCCTCTTTGCATCAGAGATGTAGAAACTGAATAGGGTTGCCCCCAGCGGACATCCCTGCTTCACACCCCTTGAGGTCTTTATTGCCGTGGACAGAGCTCCTTTATGGTCTAATCTGATTTTTTTTGACTACCATTTCCGAGTAAAGTTCTTGTACGTCTTTCATTAGACTCGTTGGACATTTATGATCTGTCATTTTGGTCCAGAGCAGTTCTCGGGCGACGCCGTCGAAGGCGTGTCCCAGATCGACAAAGGCCAAGTATATCTTTGTTTTTTCTTTATTGCCTCCATTATTAAGATGTTTAATATAAGCCAGTTGAGCGAGCAACCAATTCCCTTTATGAAGCCCGTTTGTCGAATGTCCAATGCATCTACTTCCTTGATCCAAGTTGTTGAATGGTACAGGACTTGAGTTACAAAGATTTTGACAATCACGTCTAGTAGTGCTATTGGTCTGAGGTTTCTCGGGTCAGATCGAAGACCTTTTTTTAAAAATGGGCACAATCAAAGCACTTTTCCATGTTTGAGGTAGCCTTCCTTCTCTTATGATCGAAGAGGTTATGACAGAAGTCGGCCCATTCCTCCGGGTTTTGCTTGAGCATCCAGTTGGTTAGGCCGTCCGGGCCTGGAGCTCTGGACAGACTTAGTCTTCTGATGATTTTTCAAGATGTCTTTGGTAATCTGGAAATCCCACTGGCCTGGAAGTTCCAAGCCTTGGTACTGCACATTTCCTTGTTTCTTAAAAAGCTCAGTGTAATTGGCAATCCATTAGGTCTCAGTGACCAAGCATACCTGCAGCGATCCTTGAGTGGACTCTGTTATTTATCAAGGACCAAAAGGATTTGGAGTTCTTGTTTGTCAAGATTTTTAACATCTCCTCAGCATCTTTTTGTGAGGTTAGGTTTTTATGACCCTGCAACCACACTACGCTAATTTCTCTCCATTTCAAGTGGCCTATCCCGGCTATTGTTCTTCTTGGCCTCTCTTAGAGATCTCCTCAAAACCTGTTTTTTTCTGGCCACTATTTTATGGTCGTAAACATGTTGATGACGGAAGCCTTTGTTTTCGCAAATCAGGATGGTGTTCAGAGTATTTCTCCAGTAATCTCGGATATACAATTTGATCCCAAGACTGAGGATGGTCGCTCGACTGGAGTGTTTTTGATATCAATGTGATGTTTTCTCTACGCGCACTTTCTTCTAGGCATGTTTATCTTCACATTCTATGATTTTTTTCTACACAACCTAGCCCAGTGATTTTGATGGTTACCAAGTTATGGTCGCTCTGTTCCATCGGAATTACCACAAGGTCAGTGATTTTCTCAGCTATGGCGTTTGATGCATAAAAGTAGTCTAGTATCGACGGTCTGAGCCCTTGGGACCATGTGGCATTTGGAGGGATGTCTCCTCTGGTGTTACCATTTTAATAAGGATAGTTCCCTTGCCTCCATTTCGTCTGTCCATGCTGTTATAATTTGACAAGCGTCTCTCGGTTTTCTTTTGATTTTGTTAGTAGCAGCATTGTCAGGTTTAAGTTTAGGCATTCCATATTTAGGTCTCCACATAAGGAGCTGGACTGTTCTCCATTATATGGTCGATAATATTGCAGATTAATTTGAGGAACTCTGATTCATCAGTAGCCGTGTGCTGCCAATAAATATTTACGATGTGTCCAATCCTTTTTTCGTGTGAACTGCGCTCTTTTATTTCAATGGCAGCAGTCTGCAGGTATGGAGAGTGGTTTACAGATTTTATTATTTTAAGGTGTTTGGATTTTTTCACCATTATTTGCTCTGACATTGGTCTACCCATAGCTTGTTTGATTGCTGGGTTCATGGCTATTTCAAACCCTGCCGCACCGGGTGGCTCTTGAAGTCAGGTTTCCTGCAGGCAGATTACATCCAATTTCTCCAGCACACCGGTAGATCTTCCAAAGAGGTGGTTAAAACCTCTTGTATTCCAAGAGCCAGTCTGTAGTAATGTCATTCCTGTCGTTTTGGCATTCGAGGTCGTCGCAACTATTTATTGACCCAGCCAACCAGCTCCAGGTTCCTCGATCGGTACCAGCGTTTTCCACTTTATCTGTAGCAGGGTCTTTTGCACAAGTTATTCTTTAGATTAACTTTGATAAGTTTCATGGGGCTTTAACGAGAGATTGAGTCTGAGAATCTGGAGCAGGAAAGACTTTTCCGACAAGCCAAGTAGTAGCCAGGGGAGCAGAAAAATCCACTCCCTGTCTGAGCGTAGAGTTCAATAGTCTTTTTTGATCCTCCATTTCCATTGAATAGTTGGCTCTTTGTTGGTCTTTCTTGTAACGATGATTTCCCGACACAAACTTCCCTTATGTCGAAGTGCAAGGAGTTAAGGTCGGAATTGCAGTTCAAAATTAGATTATAGATTCTCGAAGGAATGTGCAATAATACTGTTGCAAACTCATCTACAAATTCAACGATTTTTATGTCATAAAACGACACTGCTCGTAATTTGGGTTTATGGCTGAGCAACTGTAGAACATTTCGTCGATTCAAAATTAATGGATCCCCGGACCTAAAGATTCTCTCAATCAGGAGATGATTTTCTGTAGATGTATTAGATCTCTTGTTTGTGAAGCCACCACTTGCCTGTGGTCTCTTATTGTCTCTCCAATCTTGGCGGGGGAAGCCTTGAGTCTGACTTTTTCTGGTTTTCTGAATCCCCCACTTAAATTTTCTTTTCTGTTTCCGGTTTTATCTTGTGTTTAGTTGTCTTTTCGGCTTCCTTTTAGGGATTGATTAGACCAGATGTGTCTGTTTTCTTCAAAGCACAATCTTTTTTTTCACTAATTGTCATAAATCGTTTTCTAACTCCTCTGCTCGATTGGGAATCTCAAGGCTTTTCAGGTAGAGGGCTTACGAGTGTACATAGTCTTTTTGTAGAGACTCCAGGATCCTGCTGGTCTTGAAACTGAGGCTCGTTAGGCATTTCGGTTTCAGTCAATGACTATCTCAATGCCATCTTCATCCATTTAAAAATCAATCTTTTCTTTTTCTGAGTCTGCCTCATGAGTAGACAAGTTTGCCATTAATTCAATCATTCGCTCATCCTCACTTTTTTCATTATTTGCAACTTTTGGGGAAACGGGGTCTTTAGGTTTTGCTTTCTCCACAAGCTTTTGCTTTGCAACGGTAGTATCAGAGACTTTATCAGTTTGGTCTTTTTTCTGTTCAGTATGGTTGCATTTAAAGCCTTTATATTTCGTAAAAATGTGTTTTTGAATTTTTGGCCAATGCATGTTTGTTGCTTTTATTTTTTTGTTTGCTTCAGTACTTTACTGTTCAGCTTTTTTTGGGATATCTCCAGGTTTTGGTTTCTCCAAGATAGCGAAATGTGGTCCCCTCGGCTCGTTGCTTTCTTCAGAAGCATTTAGGTCTTCAGGGTATGGTGGTGTTGATCCCTCTGCGTTTGCGGAGGTAGAGGTGATGGTGGAAGGATCGCCAGAAGCATCTATCGCGTCGGCCGGGGTGCAAGCATTTTCGATTCTCTGTTGCGAAGCCAAAGTTGCTTGTTCTTGGTAGGGGAGATCGTTACAACCCCCCTGCCTGGATACTGAACAAGTCTCTCTGGCTTGGGATCCCATTTTCTCGGGGCTGGTCTCTATCACTCAAGACTAAGGCGTCTCTAGGAGGTTCAACCGGGTCTTTCAAAGAATTCATTGTGTTCTTTACCTGTAAGTCACCATCACACTCAGTTGCATTAGCCTTTTGTTGTTGTTTTTGAAGTATCAAAAGAGCTTCTCTAGCAACTTCTGCAAGGAGAAGTTTGTCCTCCTGAATTGTTTCGCAGCTGGTCTCGCAGTAGGGTATTTAACGATTTGTTTTTCTTAAAGCAATTGGATTCCTGTTTCAATTCTTGGACTGCACCTTCCATTTTAATAGTTTATCGTCGCTAAAAGATTATTTTGATCTTTACAAGAGTCGCTCAGATGTTCGTAGAGTTTTAATAGTGGAGCCACAGTTATTGTTAGTGCAGAGATTTGGCCGTGATTCATTTATTACTTGCTCATCAAGGTTTGTACAAGCATCCCGGTCAATTTCTAGTTGTATTCTGTTATGATGTCTCGGCACTGTTCATCAGACTTTTGGGAAATCTCGTTCCATAAATGGAAGAGTCTGTCGATCCTTCTTCAGAAGACTCTTCAGATTTTGTTGGGCTCAGTTTACGTCTTGAGTTGACTTTTCCTTTAGGTTTTGTATCTGGGTGCAGGTCTTTGTCCTTATGGCAAGGACATCTTTTTTGAGAACATGTTAGGAGAGGTTTGACGCAGGGTCCCAGTTTCCTTCTTTTAGGTGGTATATGTGATTGGCTTTGGCTAACGGGCACATTCAGGTCTGGGGGGGCGAGCAAACCGGAATCCCCCGGACACCAGGGCCAGCTACTTCACTCTTTCCCTGATCTTGCACCGTCTGTTTAGTTTTTACATTAGTGACCATTGAGAGCTCACTCTACCAGAGCGATCAATGCTACCACAGCGTTCCTGTCTGGTGTGCCCCTGCTGGACATCTGCAGGGCTGCGACATGGAGGTCGACGCACACCTTCATGAAGTTCTGTTGCATCGTCAGGGATTCCAGGGAGGAGTCCATAGTTTGTTCGCTTGAAGGTGAGCCTCGTGAGGAGGTAAGAGATGCTTATGTTGAGCCTTGCCAGATCTCGTGGCTGTGGATCTGTGTACTGCTATGTACTGTTTACTCATGAGCATGTGAATCCATGCCAGGCCCCATGCTGGAGAAGGAACAAGTTACTTGCCTGTAACTGTTGTTCTCCAGCATGGGTCTGCCATGGATTCATATGCGAACGCTCCCGCCTACCCCTCTGCGGCTCTTCTCTTGGTCCCTCCTTGCCCCGGTTAGCTCCTCGTTGGGCATTTCCCACCATTTCTATGCTGATGATACTCTGCTCTTCCTTTCCTTCTCTCCCAACCTCCACCTTAAACTTCCTGTCTTTCTGCCATAAAAAATTGGATGTCTTCCTGCTTTCTTTCTCTCAACACTGACGAGACTGAGGTCTTGTTCTTCCCCTCCAACTCTCTTCCCCTCCCTCTCCTCCACCTTTCATTCACTTTCCTCCTAATCTCCCTATCTCTGCCCACGCTTGCAATTTAGGAATTCACTTTGACTCCTCTTTTTCCCACCATATATCACCTCTCGTGCCTGTCGCTACCACCTCTTTAACATTTGCAAAGTCCACCCCTCTCTCACCTTCCATGCTACTAAACTTCTAATCTCCTCCCTTATCTTCTGTCGCCTCTTCTACTGCTCATCCTTACTCTTTGGACTACCTAATTCCGCCCCCTCAAATCTATCTACCATTCTGCCGTCTGTACCCTCTGTCTCCTTACCTCCCATGACTCCATCTCTGCTTCCCTTTCCTCCCTTGGCTGGCTCCCCTTTCACTCCCAACATAAATTTCATTTCCTCTGTTTAGTCTTTAAATCTCTCCCTGGTCTTGCTCCCCCTTATCTCTCCTCCCTCCTCGTTCTACACTCCCTCGCGCTCCCTTTATTCTGCAGACCACTTCCTTCTCTTTGTTCCTCCATCCCCTTGTGCTACCTCCTGCTCCTTGCCCCCCAGCACTGGAACTCCTTACCTCTCTCAATCCGCTCTATTCCTTCCTTATTCCGCTCATCCCTTAAATCTCTCCTTCTCCATTTCCCACCATGAAACCCCTTCCCCCTCCTTGCTCCCCCTCCTTCCTTCTTTCCCCTTGATCATCTCCCTCCCCTCTCCCCCCCACCCCACTTTCGCCCCTTTTCACGTTTCCTCCCTTCTCCTCCTCACCCCTCCCTCTGTTCTACTGTTCTGCTCTCCCCTCCAGTTTAATTGCTCTTCTTGCTGTTTTGTTGGACTGATTCATTATTGTAATTTGCTTCGACTGTTATGTTTTATGTATCAAGTTGTTAAAATATTCAGCGTTTTGGTGTAAGGCGCTATATAAACAAAATAAATACAAATACTGCCACTTTACGTGCTACCAAATCTGAAGATGGCTGCCAGAGGAGGGGCTTAGGTAGAGGGCAGTCATTGGCTGGGGGCAGTATGACCCAGAGCTCAGTAATTGGTTGTTAGGAGAAAGAAAGTTCAGAATTGGAAACAGATTGTTTCTTTTACCGAGGATTCACAGCCTGACAACTGGGAATTTCACAAGCATGTAAATCTCTGCCGGATCCATGCTGGAGAACAGTTACAGGTAAGTAACTTGTTCCTTCCCTTCTTCCCCGTGAGGGAAGATGGTGTTCTCCTGCTCGGAAGAGGCTCGGAGTGGGGTCTTTACTGCTGTGGTAAAGACCCTTTTCTGAGCCGCCTCAATGCCAATAAGATTAGGGGGTCCGTTCTGTTAGGCAAGATTGTATGCAGTAACCTTTGGTTGGACTACAACAACCCATACCTCCTGGCAATAGGAACCCAACCTTTGGTATAAGCTTGTACTACACAGGTTGGTAGCGTGTTGAGCAGCCAGTCTTATCACAATAGGGGTCTATGTGAGCTGTAGGGGAGTTGGAGATTCACAGTGACTAGTATTCAAATAAACACTTACACACAAGGTTGCTTGAATAAACAATTAATTTATATGTCCGTTAGAATAAGCCTTTTTCAGAAGGGAGCAAAATAACAAACCCACAAATATACTTCATAAAATACACTCTTAATATTTCGAATCAGTAAGTACGATTTTGGGATGGCCCACAGTCACAACCTGCACCCTCAGGTGACTTCAATAGTTAGGGTGCTGGGGACATTAATATATCACTGTTGCATTTAGAATCATGTAGGAGTAAGTTTAAAGGAAAGTTATTAGAAAAAACCAGAGACCACAAATATTCTCAAGCAACAAATACTTTCAGAACCTCCAATAAGAGTCATTCAGTGAAAAAGGCTAAGCCAAAGTCAATAGGCAAAAGTGTATATGAGCTGAAGCACTTCTTCGCAGGTAATTAGAAAAAGTCTTTGCACAATGTTTAAGAAGTCTTTGACGAAAAGAAGAATCAAATGGGCCACAAGCTGTTTTAAGACTTGTGAATAGTAGAAGATGCAAGCAACTCTACAACAAGAGGTAAGTTCTCTTAGACTTTACAGTATCTTTGGTATGAAGAAGTGGTGCAGAAGATGACTTATGTTCCTGTACAGCTCTGCAGATCTGTTCCTGGGGACAAGAGAAAGGACTGCTGCACTGCAATGGGACTGTCATCGCTCGCAACCGGCAATCTTCTAACAAGTGGCACTTCAGTGTTTCAGCTCCTCGCAACTACTGTAAATAGCAACACTGCGGTTTCTGGCTGCCAAAATGGACCTTGCATGCTTTTGGGGTCCCACACTCTGAGGGGGTTCAGGCTCGGACAGTCTTGCTTCCTGCGAGTCCAGAGGATCTTCCTGGAGCTCTTGGCCGACTTAAAGAAACTCACACAATCTGGTGTTTCTCTGCCTGGTTTTTCAGTTTCCAGCAGCAACTCTGGAAATGCAACCAGCTCCAAGAGAATGTCCATGTGGCTTACTTTGGAGTTGATTGGTCCCACCAACTCAAAGGGAGAGTCGACCTTGAAGGGGCTTCTGTCGATACGAATTTGGAGTTTCAGCACAGCAGCAGGGCTTCACCGGGCAAACAAACGGTCCAGGAGTTATAGCAGGCGTCCCCCTCAAGTACTTCTTCGGTTCCTTCGTCCAGTGGTCGCCTCTGCTTTCTAAGCCAAAAGCCTTGCCTTTTATTCAGTTCTCTCCCATTCATTCCAGCCTAGCTGTCAGTCACCCAGCAGGGTGGCTGTCCTAGCCGTACAGACAGCCGGCCAATCATCAGTGCATTTGGGTCTCCTAGAAGACTAAGCACAGGGAGTTTCGGGCACCTCCCTTCATTCCTGCCCACCCCAGACACCCTGGAGCCAGAGGCGGGCTTCACTCGTGAATCCCGCCAAAGGCAAAGCAAACAATGGGACCAAACCTGGTTTGGCGCGTAGAGTAAACCTCAAGGAGGACCTTTCCACAAAGAAATTGCTAAAAATGGAGAACGGGGCCATTTTGACAAAAATGGCACCCTTGGGAGCTTTTACTGCAGCTGCGAACGCAGCACGACGTAAATGCACACCACAGTAGTTAAACGTAAACCACTGCCACCAGCCATTCATCGAGGAAAGGTTAACATAAAAAATGTTACACGAGAAGCTAGACAAAGGGGCTACTAAGTAACCCCTTTAGCACCCTATTGTAAGATCGTGTGTGCTGGGTCTATGTTACAAATGTAAGTAAAGTCAATTTCCCTTTACTGCCCAGGGAAATGGTAATTTATCCAAGAGAAGGTATTTAAATCCTGGGGAAATCTGGAAGACTTCCCTGTGCCACTGCACTGAAGGTGCTGTGTGTTAAAATGTAAAAGATGATGCCTATGGAGTTAGTCAGACTCCACAACCAAAAGAAACGGTGTTCAAAAATCACATTAAAATACATGAGAGAGTGGGGAAAAAGGGTCTCGCTCTCCAGGTTAAAAAAAATCAAGTCCTCAAAATCCAGCAAAGGTGCTGGGGGTCTCTAAGGTGGAGGGAATTAACACATTTCTGAGAATTCTCCCTAACACCTTTTAAATGGAAGAGCTGAACCCCCTACAATTCTCCACACTGCATTTTTAAATTGTTTAGCCCCTTCACATGTTGCAGTTTCTGCATGTACATATTAGTTACTTGTAGTTTATCTTTTATTGTGTATTTGATGTTGTGGGGAATTTGAGCTTGGTCCAGGTTGCATCCAGACCTCTAACCTTGCCGAGTTTCAGATCTGGCCTTTATATAGATGTTCCCCTCTTGGAGGGAATGTGGTCATTTATTTTTTAACTATTTTGCTGGTTCACATACAAACCCAAAGTAAAGCTTTGGATGGTGTCAATTCGTCAGTGAAGCACTTGGTTCAAGCAGAAATTGTTTTCTTGTGCATTCTGTGTCTGCATGTCTATCGTAGTGAGGATTTTAGAAGTAATATATTTTTATTTTTAGCAATAGGCTTGGATGGTGTTGTGGAGAATTTGAAGAAAAATGAATTGGTGGAAGTCCAGGACAAGAACATTCTGCTGAAACCAGAAGATGAAGTCGATCTTAAGGTAAGGTTATACCTGCCTGAAATCTCTGGAACATTCACTAATGCTGACCCTACAAATCTAAGATCTTAGTTGTCATTAAGGATTTTGTTAGAAAAGATTTCTCTTTTGCACTTTGTCAGGACTTTTTGCAATGAAGTCTTAAGCTTCACTCCACTTTCCTTTTGCTCACTTGTTATGCAGAAACTGTACTCATTTGCACCCGGGGAAGGGCACACAGCCAATCAGGTGGCTAGAACAGCGGGCGAGAATACACAATCCCTGCATGCTGTCTGTTAGGCAAGATTGTATGCAGTACCCTTGGAGTGCACTACAACAACCCTGACCTCCTGGCAATAGTAATCAAACTTTAGTATAAGTCTGTACTATAGAGGTTGGTAGTGTGGACGAGTAGCCAGGCTTATCTCAAGAGGGGTCAATGTGAGCTGTAGGGGATTTAGAGGTTCAGTGACAAGTATTCAAGCAAACACTTACACACAGGGTTTCTTAACAAAACAATTATTCATTTCTTTACCAGTCAGTTAATGTAAGCCTTCTTCAGAAGGGAGCACTGTAAAACGCCACACAAATATATACTTCAAAATTATACACTATTAGAAGTTAAGAATCAGTAAATACCCCTTTGGGATGGCATACAGAAGGGACCTACACCCACAGGTGACTTCAATTTCCTGGGTACTGTTGACATTAATGTATTACTGTTGGGATTCAGAATTAGTTAAGAGCAACTAGAAAAGGGAAAGATTATTAGAGCAAACAAGATACCACAAATTTCTTAAGCAGGCAAAAACATTTAGATGGTCTACCCTCACCCACTCCCCCATAAGAGTCATTCAGTTAAAACAGGCTAAGCAAAAATCAATGGGCCAGAGTTTATATGGGCTGAGGCACTTCTTTCAAGGTAAGTAAAAAAGTATTTGCACAATGTTTCAGAAGTCTTTGAAGAAAGAAAATCATTGTAGGGCCACAAGCTGTTAGACTTGTGAGTAGTAGAAGATAGAAGCAACTCTACAGCAAGAGGTAAGTTCTTAGGCTTTGTACAGTGCCTTTAAAATGAAGAAAAGATGCAGCAGATGACTCCTGTTCCTGTGCAGCTCTGCAGATCTCACTGCTCCTGGGCCTCGGTCATGGGGACAAGAGCGAGGACGTTGGGGTGACTCTTGCACTGGGACGGTCAAAACTTGCAACCGGAAAATTTACTTTCAGTGACTGTTCGGCGTTTCAACTCCTCGCGTCTGCCACAAATAGCAACTCTGCGGTTCCTGGCTTTCGAGATGGACTTTCCTTGCTTCTGGGGTCCCGCAATCTGAGGCCTCGGTCAGTCCGGCTTCCTGGGAGTCCGGAGGATTGTCCAAAAGTTATAGGTCAGCTTAAAAGCAACGCACACAATCTATTGTTCCTCTCCCTGGCTATACGGTTTCCAACAGCAACTCTGTGGAAATTCAACCAGCTCTGAGATGGATGTCCAGGTGGCTTACTTTGGAGTTGATTGGTCCCACCAACTCCAGGGGAGAAGTCATCCTTGCAGGGGCTTCACTGTCATTGCAAATTTGGCGTTTTCAGCACTGCAGTAGTGCTTCACCAGGAAAACCAACTGTCCAGGAGTTGTAGCAGGCGTCCTCTTAAAGTTCTTCTTCGGTTCCTTCGTCCAGTGGTCGACTCTGCCTTCCAAGCCAAAAGACCTGCCTTTTAAACAGTTCTCTCCTTTTCATTTCAGCCTAGCTGTCTGTCACCCAGCAGGGTGGCTGTCCTTGCCGGAAAGTCAGCCAGCCAATCCAGAGTGCATTTGGGTCTCCTAAGACTAAGCACAGGGAGTTTCGGGCACCTCCCTCACTTCCTGCCTACCCCAGACACCCTGGAGCCAGATGCGTGCTTCACTCGTGAATCCCACCAAAGGCAAAATGAACAAAGGGACCAAACCTGGTTTGGCGCGCAGAGTATATCTCAAGAAGGACCTTTCCACAAAGAAATTGCAAAAAAAGACTGGGCCATTTTGACAAAAATTGCACCCTTGGGTGCTTTACTGCATCTGCGAACGCAGCCTGCGGTAAATGCACACCACGGTAGTAATAATGAAACCACTGGCACCAGCCATGCAGTGAGGAAAGGGTAACATCAAAAAATGTTACATTAGAAGCTAGATAAAGGGGTTATAGCACCCTCTTGTAAGATAGTGTGTGCTGGGTCTAGAAAGTTACAAATGTAAGTAAAGTCAATTTCACTTTACTGCTCTGGGAAACAGTAGTTTATCCCAGAGAAGGTATTTAAACTTTGGGGAAATCTAAGACTTCCCTGTGACACTGCACTAAAGGTGCTGTGTGCCTATGGTGTTTGTCAGACTCCACAACCAAAAGAAACGGAGT
Source organism: Ambystoma mexicanum (assembly GCF_040938575.1). Lineage (NCBI taxonomy): Eukaryota > Metazoa > Chordata > Amphibia > Caudata > Ambystomatidae > Ambystoma > Ambystoma mexicanum. Next base: position 379,636,753 of record NC_090934.1, on the reverse strand, counting down.
ACTGTAACGCTCACCTGGTATCCACGGGGACGTCACTCAGCCTGTCCTGACCTCTTATGACCTCGAACCCTTCCCTGGAGGCTACTCGACTGTAGACTGGGCCTGAAACACAGGATTGGTAGAGTTTAACTCCTTATTGTCTGTGCTTGAACCCCTTCTTCCCGGGGGTCCAACCTTTCCCTTTGATCCAAAGCTCACCTCGTTTTCTTGGATAGTGGGCTCTGTCCTGCTTTCAGTGCAGGGGCGCGTTGATTGATGCAGGCTCGTTGCTGCCTAGTTACTTCACTGGCAAGAGTCCGACAGGTAAGTATAATGAGTCCTTTGAACAGTTCTCTAACTTCGTTCCTTTCCTTCCTTAGATGATGGCCGGCGTCCGGGGATGGCGGCGTGCTGCTGAGAGGAGTAGCTCTTAAGGTGAGTGAGAGTGCGATGCACCCCGTTCGTATTTGCATTGAACGGAGTTCTCTTTCTTTGTCTTTTAGGTGCCGCTACGTTTTCAGCGTGGTTGCCGGTTATGAAGAACAAATGCGGTGGGTAAGCGCGGTATGCGGCGCCTCTAGATGTTTTTATGCTAACCTGGAGTCTCTTTTCCTGCTTGCAGATGGATGAGAAGTTCCGGAGACAGAGTTCCCCCATAGCGGCTGGGATTCAGGTAAGCATTTCAAGCTCGTACAATATTTAAAAATAAGCAAAGATTTGCAGAATGCTTACTAATGCCTTTTTCCTGTTCTTTTCCCTTTTCCTTAGGAAGCGGCGTGCCGGGATGGGAATGACACTGCCGAAGATACCCGCAGAACAGAAGGAACAAGGAACGATGGGCAGAAGCGCTGCAAGGTAAGGCTGTTTCTAACGGTGTTCTTGCAGGAGCTGAGCGCAGAAGTAAGATGCAGGCCTACTGGAGACCGATTCGAACACAGTGAGTGTCACGCTGCAGGTGCAGAAAACGAAAAGCATGTTTCTCAGCCTGGGTGTGGCTTAAATAGTCTCTGGGTATCCCAGGTGTCTCTGGGCTGAACCACACCCAAAAGACTAGACTGCACATGCAGTCAGGGAACCGAAATATGTGGGGGCCATCCATCTTGTCCCTATCAATGCACTACAAGTCCAATCCCCAATGTTATCCTATGGGAGTGAGTGAGTGAGTCTGGTGCCACAAGTGCCAGGTCTGACTCCAAGTGGGTCTTTGGAGGGATGGAGAGGCCCTTGAGGGCCATGTAGGTGATTGTGGCCTGGCTCCAGCCTGACATCTTTGAGGGCTGGGGACATGAGGGGCAGGAATCATGACCAGTACAAAGATCACATTAAAATAGAGAGCGGGGGGAAAAAGGTCTCGCACTCCTGGTTAAAAAATAAATGGAGTTCTCAAAATCCAGCAAAGTTGCTGGGGGGGGGGGGTCTCTTAAGGTAGAGGGAATTGGCACAATTCTGACAATTCTCCCTAACACTGTCCCAGCCACCAAAGGCCCTCCCCCAGTTGGTGCTTTTTTCAAAAAAACTTTAGTTAAATAAACATCCAAGTGCAGATACAAGAAAATCGACATTTTCAGTGCATTAAGACTACTTTCAAGACTATATACTGGGGAGCAAAAAGGTACAGACAGGTGTTGAATGCACTTGAGTCGTTGCCTCCGCCCGTCCCCATTTCCAGCTGCACTCTCCTTTTCTCCAGGTGCAAGGTGGGATCAGAGAGAGGAAAATTGTTGCAGCAACGGGGGCCTGGCTGCCATTGCAGGGTATCTCTTGGTAAAGTCAATAAGGGGAAACACACCGAGACATACCTGTTGTACCATCCCTCGCACAGTGCTGTGATTTTGTCTGCCACCAGAATGTCCCAGACCCTCACTGTTGGGACAGTTTTTCTGAAGTCCAACTAAGGGCTTAGTATACTATTCAACTGAGGCAGTACAAGACTCCACTCTTAGTATAAGGCTGTACCACCTGAGATCATGGTAGCGTAGACCGCCGTGACTAGCAGCCAGGCTTATTTTAGGCGGGAGAGAGGGCTGTAGAATCGGTACAAATGAAATTGTAATACAAATGGTCCAAAGGAAAACTTTAATACTTTTGTATTGTAAAAATAAAGTATGTATTTAAATCCAGGTAGGCCCAGATAAATCTAGGGGTACGTACTAACACATTATATGAAATCACAGTATAAAAACACACTATACTTGAAAGTACACAGACCCTGGTATAGACCTTACCTAACAGTAGTTCTAGGCAAGTCAAAACCTTTTCATTCACATTCAGTAGAGGTCAAGCCCATTCTTGGGGAGTAAAATCCAATGGTTACTTTTTACAACTACATTCAGTAATGCAAGGGCAGTAGACCTTTCCAGTTGTATAATGATTCTCAGTACAAATCATCGGTCAACTGGACAATACGTTTTTGGTGAATAGTAGAAAACTTATTCTAGGTGCAGTAAAAACATATAACTACTTTTGTGATTAAACTGTTTTACTAGGTGAGTAAAACCCAAGGATGTAATGTACAATTACAGTTGCTTTTGAAATCGGGGAACCCCAGATTGAGGTAAGCAGTAACTCTTGGGATGCACACAGCTAATACAAGGTAGGTAAAACCCACATACTTTGTTTAACCTTACAGTGAAGGGGGAAGTAAAACCAAGTGTCAGACTTTACTGAATGACTGTTATTCTAGGTAGGCAACAATCTAATGCAGACTTGTTCTGGACAGGCTAGAAGCCACATTTTACAAGTCAGGGGAAGCAAGACCCAGTTGGGTGACACTCATACAATTATCCTCAAAGGACTAATCTGGTGATACCAACACTTTACTTTTGGGAAAAGCACAACCCATTCACCGGAAAGTAAAATACCTTCACATCTACCTCTAATAGACTGGCAAAACAGTTGCTAAGGAAGAAAAGATGTTAACCATACTTTTAAAAATATTGCATCACACATTCAATATCAGTAAGAACTTTTGTAACTGTTCACTCTTAGAATTACAGTTACCAACCAACTCTTTACAAGTAAATAACTTTTACACACTTATTTATTTTTCCATGCAAAAGGCCCAATCCCTTTAAAGTCTTTCCCGTATTCTTGGTGCAGGAGTGTTCTCAGTGGCAGATGGTGGGCCACTAGGACTAGTGACCGACAGACATTCTTAGAATAGGTTCTTTATTAGCAAAAGTCAGAGATCCTTAGGAAAACTGGGCAAACATGTGAGTACTTTACTTTAGGTTTAGAAGAGGGTCCAGGGGCATTGCAGAAGACACCCTAGCAGGGGGACTGGGTGCACCGGATGAGAGACCTTCCCATCGCAGAAAACGCTACACAGAAAACCTAACGGGCTTAAGGTTTGTACATACCCAAGCCAACACAGTACCTCAGCTTTGAAGATGATTTTGCAGCAGGAGAACTTCCGGGTCTGCAGTCAAATACCTGGTCCGTGGATTCCTTGTTGTGTTGGCTGAAAACAAAACCTCAGAAGGGAGTTTGCAGCAGGGATCAATTAAGAAGGCTCTAGGCAAGTTTTCCCTGGCGGCTGAAAGTGGTTCTGCAGGTTTGGCGCCTTTTCAAGAAGCACAGAAGACATAAAATTGCGGTTGAATTCTCGTTGTTAAAAAGGTCCCGCACTCTGAGGGGACTTTTTGGACTCGCTTTCTGCCTCTGGAGATCCACCAGGATGACCACGAAGTTTCTGCGAGATTCGGAATTTGGAAGACTGTGCACAGCACATTGTGGCTTGAGGTCCCAGGGTATTTCGGTATTGCAACAACGCAAGGTCGCAGCAACGCGTGGATATCTAAAAATGCAGGTCTTCTTGAGTCTAGTGGGTCTCACCAGGCTCGGGGCCGTTTTCAGAGTCCCAGGTTGATTGGAAGGAGGGCCTACAGCAGGCTCCGGTTACACAGCAGGTACTCCGGTCGTTGGAAATCGTCTCCGCCGCTTTTCCTTCATCTTCCTCTTCGGTTTCCGTTCCAGGGGTCGACTTTTCTTCAGCTTCCAGGTTTCCAGTATTTATCAGGAACTGCAGCACAACCTCTGCATTCTCTGACCACATTTTACAAGAAGGGGCGGTCTTGTTGTCCAATCAGGACAGCCAGCCCCCCACTGGGATTTGTCCCCATTCAAGCAAGGCGTAAGTCAAAGGGCTGGGGAGTTTTGGACTCCTATCTCACTTACTGCTCTCACAGACAGACTGGAGCCTGGGCGGGGAGTCCATGGTACTCCCACCAGAGATAAAAATCACACAAAGGAATTTCCCTCCCTGGATGTCGGGGGAAGGAACGACAAACACTAATATGGCAAAAAAGACGGGGGCCATTTTGGTGAAACTGGCCACTCTTTGGTCCCTTTACTGCAGCTGTGAACATGGCCTGCGGTAAGGGTGCACCAAATTAATGCATGGTATCACTGCCACCAGCCATTGAATGTAAGCTTGTCACTAACAGAATTGTTAGTTTTAATGTGAAAGGGGATACATTGCATCTCCCCAGCATTCCCCAAAAGGTGGGCTGTGCTGGTTGCACTTAACAAAATGTAAAAGGGATCCAGAGATCCTTTCTACCCTTGAACTGTAGTTCGCTCAAGATTAGCACAAGAAAGTTAAAAGGGGAGCCCCTAGGGCAACCCAGCAACAACAGTCACTTATTGCCAATCAGTTGTTAAAGATGATAACTTTAAAAAGACACTATGGAGAGTCTTAAAAATGACACCCATAGAAAGAGTTAAAGATTATGTGAGTGTGGAAAAAGGTTCCCACTCATTGATTTATTATGTAGAAATATCCCACTCACCCACCACATTTGAACCACTGGGCCCTCCATTGACTTCCAGGTATGGGCGATGACCTGCTTGGTCGCCAGCAGGAGGTGCCCAACCAAGGTGGCCAATGGACCAGTAAGAGGGAACCCTCAACCTCCCGTACCACCAAGTATCACTACACGCAGGTCCATGGGGAGGATCAACTCTGTGATCCCTTTTATTCTAGCCAACCCCTACTTCGAGTAATGGCCCTGCTTGGGACATAACCACACCATGTGGAAGAAGGAGCCACAACCCTGCTAGCATGTCCCTGTTCATATGGTGCAGCCTCTCCAGGGCGAGCTATCATCTGTAGCAACTTATAGGAACATTCCCGGTCTGTGACGCACCGGGAGGACTAGAGCATTCGCTCCCATATTTTCAACCATTCCTGACCCTTGATTGGGGGGGGTTGCCCCATACTCCCTTCCCATTTAGCCATGTATGGCAAGAGTGTGACAGGTTCCCTGTGTCCAAAAGCTTATATAGCTTCAAGATCCCCCTCCCCTATCCCCAATGGTGCCCTCCTGTAGTGTCATCTCGGGCCGTGAGGGGCCTACCAGCCCCATTCCTAGTGTGTGGGTGAGCGGCCAATTGCCTTAGTTGTATGTATCTGAAGCTCTCAATCTTGTAGGTTGAAATTACACTTGCATTCTTCAAAAGTCATTGGCCTGTTGTCTTTATAAAGATGCTGAAGGCTCACCAAGCCACCCTCCATCCCCTTGCCAAAGCCACCCCTTGCGCAAGCCTGGATTATTTCTCTTGCGTGTGAGGGTCCCAAACCCCTAGAGATTCCCCATCTGCGGAAAGCCCTCCCCATGTAGTAGAGCATGCTTTTGGTTGTTGAGAGCAAGGACAAGCCCCATTCCTGCCCAGGTGCTTACTATCTACGTAAGGCAACTGGGAAAGTTGACTGTTGACTGGGCCTGTTCGATTAATTTCCACTTCGGCGTCAGGTTGGGCCCGCCCCAGGTAAAAGCATGCGAAAGCTGCACTGCGTAGTTATAGTGGAACAAATCTGGGACCCCCAACCCTCTGACTCTTGCTGGTTTTAGCAAGACCCTTCTGGATATTCTGGTGCGTTTGTTCCCCCAAACAAATCGGAGAATCTTTCCCTGAAGTGTTCGAAGGTCTGAGTCCGGAACACACTGCCAGTACTGAACTCTTATAAAGCAAGCGAGGGATCAGATCCATTTTGACTGAAATGTGGCCAAACCAGGACATTTCTTGGCGGCCCACCTACTCCAATCCCCAAACAGTTCCCGAAACAGTGGGGGATTGGTATGATAGACCTCCTGAGCGCTTGCTCGGGATGCGAACCGCCAGATATGGGATGGATTCCAAGGTCCACTATAGCCCCTATAGCCTCTCCTGGGGGTTTAAGGGATGCCTCCAGCCCATATGATTTGCTATAATTTATCTGAACGCCAGAGGCTGGCTGAACCCGTCCAACACCACCACCAGGGAAGAGGCAGAGTTGCTCAGGGTAAGTGTTAGGGAGAATTCTCATAAATGTGCTAATTCCCTTCACCTTAGAGACCCCCAGCAACTTTGCTGGATTTTGAGGACTTGATTTTTTTTTTCCTAGAGTGTGGCTGTGCCACGGTTTAAATACCTTCTCTTGGATAACCCACTGTTTCCCAGAGAAAGTAAAGTGAAATTGACTTTACTAGTATTTCCAAATTCCTAGACCCAGCACACACTATCTTATAGAGTGCTGGAGGGGTTACTTAGTATCCCCTATGTCTAGCAACTCATGTAGCAGTCAAATGCTATCCTTTCCTCTCGAAATGGCTGGTGGCAGTGGTTTTCCAACAAACTACCATGATATTTCCCGACCGCGAACACCGGTAGTGTTAAATGGTGGGAGCCATGTTTTTCAAGATGGCGTCTGAGCCTCCTTTGTTTAAACGGGTCTGTCTTATTTTTTCACTATCTTTGGAAAGATCCTTCTAGAGTTTTTCTGCACGCCAAACCAAGTTTGGTTCCTTTTGTTCCTTCGGCGGGCTTCAGGACTGAAGACCGCCTCTGGCGCCCGAGTGTCTGGGATAGGCAGGAAGTGGGCGAGGTGCCCAAAACTCCCTGTGCCAAGTCTCCTAGGAGACCCAAATGCACTCTGGCATGATTGGCTGGCTGACTGTCCAGCAAGGACAGACACCCTGCTGCATGAGTGGCAGCTAGGCTTGAATGAAAGGCAGAAAACTGTTTAAAAGGTGAGTCTCTTGGCTTGGAAGGCAGTCGACCACTGGAACGAAAGAACCGAAGACGAGCTGGAAGTAGAGGGCTGTTGCAACTCCTGGACTGTTGGTTTGCCCGGTGAAGCCCTGTTGCAGGTCTGAATCGCCAAGTTAATCTCAACAGAGAAGCCCTTCAAAGACGACTTCTCCCTTTGAGTTTGTGTGACCAATCAACTCGTAAGCCACCTGGACACTATTCTCTGAGCTGGTTGTATTTTCCTCCGAGTGCTGCAAGAAAGCGAATAGCCAGGGAGAAGGACACCAGTTTGTGTGCTTGACTACAGCTACCAGAATTGAAGATTTGCCTTTTCCACCTTTTTCGGCCAGTCCCAGTGCAGGAGTCCCCCGATGTCCTCCCTCTTGTCCCCACGACTGAGGCTCAGGAACAGCAAGATCTGCAGGAACTGCCAGGAACAGAATAGGTACTGTGAAAACCCGACCGAGGGAACATACCTCACTGCGAAAGTGCTTGAAACTTTGGCAACTTGCAGGCCTAGTCGGCTTGTGACCCAACATATGAATTTTTCTTTAACAAACTACTTCTGAGAACTTGGGCAAATACTTTTCCGTTTAACTTCCAGAACTGCTTTATCCAATACAAGACTTTAGTCCATTGACTTTGGCCTAACCTATTGCATTGAATCAACTTCTCTGGGGAACTCAAATTGTTTGCGCTGTTTAAGAGTAACTGTAATATTAGTTTTATTTTATGCCATTTTGCTCCTCCTTCAAAGTTGTTTAAATGCCTCGTAACCTGAGATTGTGAAGTACTGAAGTATATCTTTGTGCGATATAGATTGCCTTCTTCTAGTGAATGTTTCATAACTGACTGTGAAATAAATTAATAAGTGTTTTTCCAGGAAACCTGGAGTATGCGTCTATTTGAATACTTGCAATTATAGAACTCTGCAACTTCCTTACAGCTCACATTCCCTCTTGAGATAAGCCTGTCTGCTCAGCAACACTACAACAAAATTGTGTATTACAGACTTGTATCAAAGGTTGGTTTTGCTTACACCTGTAGTCCTAGTTGTGTGTAGTGGTCCCAAAGGGTACTGCATACAAACTTTGCCAAACAGTAAGCAGGACATGGTCCGCGTAGGAGGACACCTTCTAATCTGTGCCACCTACCCTCACACCCTTAACTGTCTCGTTGGTTCTGATATGGCTGGCGAACGGTTGCATGCATAAGGCAAAAATGAACCATGATGGTGGGCCGCTTTGCCTTGTTCTTCTAGTGATGGGGAGTCTAGCTGACAGAGCCCCACTAACTCAGATGCGTAGATTGGTTTTGATTGATCGCCATGACCCAGCAAATGAACCCAGGGCCAAACCCAAAACCATCCAGGACCCTCCAAGTAAGCCCAATCCACGCTATTGAAGGCTTTATGGTTGTCAAACGTGATGATCCCCCAGGTCTAGGCCAAACCGCTTCCCCACCTCTAGTTAACCCAGTGTACGCCTCAAGTTGTCCTATGCACCCTGCCCTGTAATGAACCCCATCTGGTCGCCATCTATGAGCCCGTGCAGAACCCCCATCATTCCCAGGGCTAGTATTTGAGTGAAAAGCTTTGCGTCCACATTAGTGAGTGCAATGGGGTGGCATGAATCGCAAAGTGCCGGATCCTTACCCGGTTTAGGAAGCAAGACACTCGTCGAGACTCCCATAGACTGGGCAACCCTTTTAGAGGCCATGAAGGAGTTAAACGACCACACCAACGGAGAGACCAGTATGCTACGAAGCTTCTTCTAGAAGGGGACCAGGGGCTTTTTTTTTCAGTGACTTTATTGCCCATTCCACCTCCCCCGATGATATAGGAGCCTTCCAGTCCGCCATAGAGAGTCGAGGTAGGTGAGCATCCCTCAGGTACTAGCCTTGGGCCTCCCTCAGCAGGAACTCCCCCCTTGAACGCTGCAGAAAAGTGTATTTCAAAAATACCCATTTTGGCAGGTTTGCTCCGCTGCAACACCCCTTGTTTGTCGCGCAGTGCCTGGACCGAGTTCCGGGTCTGGCGTTTTGCCCGATTCCCCTTGGTGTAGTAGAATTGCCTGGTTTTCAGTATTGCCGGAGCTGTTCTGTCTGCCAAGTGTGCTTCCAATTGTTTCTGCGCCACTTTCGGGGCCTGCATTTGTCTGAGGGACCCCAATTTCTTGTGTTCCTGCTCAGCCCGGGTGTTGGATAGAATTCTCATTATTGTGCTAATTCCCTTCTTCTTTGGAGACCCCTAGCTATTTTGCTGGACTTTTGGACTTTTAATTTTTATCCTGGAGTGAGTGACTTTTTCTCACTCTTGTATTTTTTATCTGACCCATTGACTTTGTGTTTAACTGTGTCTCATAGAGTGCTACGTACATTACTTGTATTGCTGGAAAAGGGTTAACCTATACTTCATTGGGGGATTGTAAAGTACTCATTGTTGGGACAGTTTTTCTGAAGTCCAACTAAGGGCTTAGAAAAACTATTCAACTGAGGCTGTCCAAGACTCCACTCTTAGTATAAGGCTGTACCACCTGAGTTCATGGTAGCTTAGACAGAGCAGCCAGGCTCCTCTTAGGAGGGAGAGGGCTGCAGAATCAGTACAAATGAAATTGAAATGCAAATGGTCCAAAGAAACACTGTATGTAAAAAAAAAAAAAAAAAAAATATTTATTTAAATATAGGTAGGCCCAGATAAATCTAGGGGTAAATAAGTACTAGCACATTATATTAAATCACAATTATAAAAACATAACACTGTACTTGAAGGTACACAGCCCAAGGTATAAACCTTATTTGGAATACCTAACAGTAGTTCTAGGGCACCTTTTTATACACATTCAGTATATGAAACAACTATTCTTGGGGTAAAAACCAATGGTTACACCCCAACAGTTGTACAGTGACTCTCTGTACAAATCACATAATCCGTCAACTGGAGAATATAATTCTTGTGAATAGTGGAACACTTATTCCAGGTATAGTAAACACATATTCCTACTTTTGTGATAAGTTATACAAGGTGAGTAAAACCTAAGGATGTAATATTCAATTACAGGTGCTTTTGAGATAAGTGAAACCGATTGAGGTAAGCAGTAACTCTAGTAACTTTTTTTGGGATGGCACACAGCTAACTCCAGGTAAGTAAAACACATACTTTTTATTCCCACACAGAGTCCAGTTAGATATTTCCCAACTATACAAGTGACTGATGTAGGATTTATAAGGGACAGTTGGACCGGCACTCTGGGTTAGATAGCACAGGGAATGTAAACACTAATGTTGGTGTACTGAATGACTCAGTTATTCTAGGTAGGCAACAACCTAATACAGACTGTTCGGGAGAATTCTCAGAAATGTGCTAATTCCTTCCACCTTGGAGACCCCCAGCAAATTTGCTTGATTTTGAGGACTTGATTTTTTTTAACCGAACACGCTTTTCCCCACTCATGTAATTATTTTTTTACCATATTTCTATTGATTTTCAACAGTATACAACTCCTCCCCCAGACCCTTCAGGTGGATAACAGTTCTTGCACAGTTCCTCTCTTCCCATCAACCAATTCCATTCAGAGCTTCCATCCATTAACATCCCTTATAATATGTCCAGAATCCTAACGTTATGAGGGCACCATTGGACCATAAATTCACTCTGGAGATAGGTGAGGACATTGCCTCATTCTGTTCGTAAGGCCTCTTGATTTCCTTGCAGTTTATAAGTCACCCATTCCATCGTTACCAACCTTCAGAAGCCAATCATCTATTACCGGTGGTTGAGGTTTCTTCCATTGTTGGGCTATTGTTAACGAAGCTGCTATTACCAAAGCCATAATTCCTCGTTGCTGGGCTTTCGAAAAACTCCTTTGTTTTAGATCCCACATGCCTAGGAGCCACAACCTTGGAGCTAGGTGCTCCACCCCCCGGACCATTGCGTTGACTTGCTCTATTACTGCTTGCCAAAACGGCGGACAAATCCACCACATGTGATGCCAATCCCCCGTAGCGGGACACCCTCCCCAACAGGAGTTGCTTACGGTGGAAAACATGGCATGAAGTTTCGTCAGTATATCGTGCCATTGGAGTATTACCTTTTGCCACATTTCCCTCAGATGAATGGTGCGGGTCAGTTTGTCTAGATTGCTCCACAAGTTTTGCCATTGGGGCCTCGATACGGTTTCCCCGAGCGTAGCTTCCCATTTCTTCATAAATTGCCGAACCACTTCCTCACCCTGCGAGTTCAGATGTGCGTACAGGTTGGCTATCAGTTTCCCTGTTCCTGGGTCGATTGTCATAAACGTTTCAAAGTTTGTGAATTGTCTAGTAGCTGGTTCCCTGATATCGAGGAGTTGAAGCCAGTGCTGGAGTTGCATATACTGGAAGTATTCCGTAGTTTTACATCCCAATTCCTGTACAGTCTTGGAATGACCTCACTTTCTGATCCTTATACATGTCTTTAATTATGGTGCATCCTGCTTCAGACCAGCTACTAAAAGCCTTTGTGTTTAGGCCGGGCAGGGGGGAAGAGTCTGGATTGCCAAACATAGGCCTGAATGGAGATGGAATTGTGGTTAAGGCTCCTCATTTTAGTGCCCCATACCAGGCCTCCAATCCTGCTCACATGACTTCACTGATGGCCGTATTCGGGTGTCTGTGTTTCTTATGAATCCATAACAGATTGGACAAAAGGCCTCCCGCGACTGCAATGTCCTGGCATACCCACGCGTGCTGGGGGGGACTGGTCTACCCACTGCATGATGACCCTCAATTGCACCTCCTCGTAATACTACTTGACATGCGGGAACGCCAAGCCGCCTTCCCGTCTCTGGACTGTTAGGGTTGTCATGGCCACTCGGGGTCTCTTATTTTGCCAAACAAATGCCATTATTGTCCTATTTAGCGTTCTGAAGAAGGTTCTTGGGATCCGTACAGGGAGTGTTTGAAAGTAATACAGCAATTTTGGAAGGACAGCCATCTTCACTACAGTTTGCCTACCCCACCAGAAGATATTCAGTGGGTTCTATTTTGCCATGTCTTGTTTCAGACGGTGTGGTAGTAGTGGATAATTGGCACTGTATATTTGTTTGATAGACGGTGTAAGTTTAATCCCCAAATAGGTGATGGTCTGGTGAGCTATTTTCAGGTGAGTTACTTGTGCCAAATTGCTCACTAACTTGGGGTCAGCTGCTAAGTTCAATAGCTCCGATTTGTTCCTGTTTATTTTAAGGCCCAAAGCCTTTCCAAACTCATCCAATTCTTGTAAGAGGGCTGGGAGGGATCTTTCTGGTGCCGTCAGGGCGAAAAGCAGATCGTCGGGGAATGCCGTGATTTTGTGCTCCACACCTCCCATCTTCACTCCTCCTGATCTGTTGGGTTTCCCTTATTCTGATTAAGATGGGCTCTAAGAACAAAGCGTATAACAACGGGGATCGAGTGCACCCCTGCTTGGTTCCTCTTATCAGGGGGATCTGTGCTGAGAGAACACCATTTATTGCTACTCGCAACAAAGGGCACCTATAGTTAGCTTTTACCATGTCCAAGAATTGGCCTCCAAATCCCATCCGTTGCATTTGGAAAAAAGCTGCAACCATTGGACTCTGTCGAACGCCTTTTCCGCGTCGATTGAGACCAGGATCACCAGGGCCTTGGAGTGTTCGACTTTCTATATATGACACGCCCGACGGGTATTGTCTGCAGTCTGTCTCCTGGGGACGAAGCCCGACTGGTCCGTATCCACCAGGAGTGGTAATGGCTTAGTCTATCCGCCAGAATTTTGGTAATCAGCTTGGCATCCAGATTCATCAATGCAATTGGTCGATAGGATCCTGGGTGAACCAGGTCTTTCCCTGGCTTGGGAAACGCCACCAATTTAGCTTCATTCATCGAGTTGGTAGTCGCCCCGTCTCTCTGAAGCTATTGAAGAGTTCCACTAGTTTGGGGGCCAACAGGCCTTGGAACTTTTTGTAAAATAAGTCGGTGTACCCGTCTGGGCCTGGCGCTTTGTCTTTTGGTAGCTTTTTAATCGTTTGAACAACCTCTTCTCGTTGAATTTCACTGTACAGGAGGTCTCTGTCCGCCCGGGGATCTGGGGGAGAGTTATCCCGTCCAGGAATCCCCTCTTGCGCTGGCTTTTCTGGGTTTTCTGACTTGTATAGTGTTTGGTAGTATCTCGCCATTATGCCTCCCATTTCCTCATTGGTCGATTGTATATGCTCATTTTCATCTACTAACTGGGCGATGGTCATCCTGCGTGTGTTGTCCTTGAGCTGTCTGGACAGCAGTTTGTCCGCTTTGTTAGCGCTAATGTAGTAGCTCTGCTTCACTTTCAGGAGCGCCAGCTCAGCTTTCCTATTTTGTATCAGTGCATGCTGCTTTTGCAAAAGTTTCAGGGTCGTCTTTAGCCTTCTAGTTGGACGGGCCATCCGCTCTATTTGGGTGTCTGAGTTTCTCTTCAATGTCCTCTTCCCACTTTGTTCGTTGCTTATCCTTAAATGTTTTTAAAGCTATCAACTCCCACCTTATTACTATCTTAAAGGCGTACCACACCATGGCTTTTCCCGTCTCATCTGTGTCATTCTCCGCGAAATATAGTTCTATTTTTTTCTCTGACTTTGTCTACCATTATGTGATCTTGCAGGATTTCTCTTGGGAATTTCCACTCCCACATTTTTCTCTTCTGGTTTCTAATTTTCAGCGATAATACGATTGGGGCATGATTGGATAGTGTAATCGGGCCCACATTGATATCTTCTATTTCCCACCAACAGACTTGTGGAGGACCAGACATACTCTATTCTTGATTGCGAGTTGTGGACATGAGAATAATGGGTGAATCCATGTGCGTCCCCTCTTGGAGCGCCACACATCATGCAGCGCCAATGCGTCCATCATTGACCTAAAGGCTTTGGATGGGGAACTCGCATACGATCTTGCCCGTGGGGTCCTATCCTGTGCTGGATTCCAAGCCATGTTCAGGTCCCCTCCCATTATAATCTCACCTGCCTTGAAGTTTTCCAGTGCTACAAGGGTATCCCTTGGGAAGCTGTCTTGGCCTATATTGGGCGCGTACACAGACGCCAGAGTAAGTTTTGTGCCCTCGATTTGCACGTTCAGAAACAGGAACCGCCCTTCTTTGTCCGCTAGGGTATTTTGGTCTTTTGCCCCTAGACAGTCCTGCAGAGCTATAAGCACCCCGGCTTTTTGTTTTTTCCTGAATTCGCATGGTAGAGCTGCGACACGCCTCTGATCCTAATCTTGGCTGTCTTTTTTCCGAATGTGGGTTTCTTGATGCATTAGAATCTTTGCACCCTCCCTCCATGCTTGTCTCAAGCTTCTTGCGCTTGATTGGGGTGTTCATCCCCCTAACGTTCTGTGTCAGGATCTTGATCCCTCTTAAATTGTTTCCGTCCATGTGTTGCCTAATATTTTAGGTACTGGCCAACGGAATCCGAACTGCCATTTCAATAACATGTCACCTTCACTGTCGTCTCCCCTCCCCCCCACACCCCCTAGATTCACCCTCCCTTGCCCCCTGAGTGGGGGCCTGGCAACTATTTGCGTCAGAGCGTGCTGCCCCTTGCTCCACGCCCCCTTCATACCTCGGGCAATAGTTGTGGGAGTCCTAAACCCCACTCTAAATTTCGCCATGGGTTAACTTCTACTGTGCCTGGGCCTCGTCACTGTGGTTGCTATCCGGTTGCCCTTTCCCTTCTCAAAAAGGAACCCCCATGGAATACCCCAGGAATCTCCTCAACCTCTCAATCTCAACAGGCAAAGTACCACAGGCCTTCACATAGGCTTACATCAAGCCACTACTCAAAGACACAACAGGAAACTTAGAGGACTTCTCCAACTACAGACATGTTTCCAGCATACCCTACATAGCCAAACTGCTAGAAACTTGCGTCTACAAAATAACCCAAGATTTCATAGAAGAGCATTGCATATTAGACAAGGCACAAGTTGGTTTCAGACCAATGAGGAACAGAATCGGCTCTCCTCTCAATATGGGACGACCTAAAAATGAACGCAGACTCGGACAACAGTACTGCCCTGATTCTCCTCGATCTATCCGCAGCTTTCGACACTGTCAACCACGACATCCTCATAAAGAGATTAGAAGGACTAGGAATAACAGATGCCTCTCTAGTATGGATTAAATCCTTCCAAACAGAACCAAAACCATATGGATGAAACCTTTTAAATCCAAACCTAGAGACTCCACGTGTGGAGTACCACAAGGATCATCTTTCTTCCTGCTTCTATTCAACATCTACCTATTAATCAAACTCATCAAAAAACACAGCCTCACATGCTACAACTACCCTGACGATACTCAAATAATCAACGTACAAGACACCCAAAAAGAAAACGCTTCACTAGAGAACTGCCTCAGTGATATATTCAACTGGATGAACCTCAACCACCTCAAAATCAACCCAGGTAAAACAGATGATTGTTTCAAAAAAGGGAGGAGACATCAGCTACATCCCCTGGCCAAGAGAGCTCTGCACCACACCAGCACCATCAACTGTAAAAAAAAAAAAAAACCTAGGGGTCCTGATGTCTAACAACCTCACTCTAGAACCACAAGTAAACGCCCTACTCAAATGTTTCTTCCTCCTGCAAGAAGCAAAAAGGATCCTACCGTTCCTGTTTGCCAACCAAACACTTACCATCATCTCTCTGATCATGTCCAGAGTAGATTACGCCAATAGCCTATACCTGGGCATGCCTGAACGACTTCTAAAAAAAAGCATACAAAATGTGGCAGCCAGAATCCTCCTCAAGCTACCGAGAAGAGAACACATCACATCTGCGCTGAAAATACTACACTGGCTACCATTAAAACAGCGAATGAAGTTCAAGTCCATGTGCATCACGCACAGAGCAATACACAAGCAAGGCGCAGAATTCCTAAGCGATAAACTACGCCTACATCAACCAACAAGAACACTGAGATCAAGCACCGACATCTGCCTGTAACCAAAGCCTTATAACTGAAGTAAACTTGGAGGATCCTCTTTCTCTCACCATGCACCGAAAACCTGGAATGACCTACCTAAGAATATACGGAACAGAACAAACCACCTTGCATTCAGGAAACTCCTCAAATCATGGCTCTTCACAGCATAACTACAACAGCGACGCACTAGAATGCCCACCCGTTAAACAACGATGAAAAACACCAACCTCGGCCACTCCCAATACGGACATACACAGAACCCAAAGAACGGACCCCATGACAGGCCATAAGATATTAAGGGAAATAGCCACTAAAGAAGGTAACCATAGACAGATTGCATAGTCAGACCAAGATGAAAGCCCTTAAACTACTCATCCACTGCCTCCCAGCCGTACCATATCCAAACCCTAGCAGACACACTTAGATGGACAGTTTGTGAGAAGAGACCACACCATCAGCTCCAGCACCCAAGGAGGAGAATAGACACCCAACCCACACCAATCAATCCATCAGCATTAGAACTCCTACAGAGCTCACTAGAATAGAATGGCGAGGAGCAATTCGAACAGTTAAAGAACATGTTAGAACAGTACAGGGAGCGCCTCACACATACCTGGAACCCTGCCAGGCTTAACCCCTTCGCCCACTCTGAGATTGGGAGGATTGGCGAGCGAAAGTTAGCATGTTAAACTTCATACAACTCACTAACAAACCTCAGCATTTCTGCAGACTTATCTCACTCAAAAATTTCACACAACCATCTCTCGCACAACAACCTGCATGCACTTCACACCACCGCAACACATAAGCCGCACCAACAGCACACAAGGACTGATCGATCCGATACCCACACCAAAGTTCACCACCCGGTGAATACCGAGTTGAAGCTGCCAACAGAACACCACTACTCTCACTATCTTACTCCCGCTTCACCTACTAACCCATCCCACCTTCTCGTTTGCAGATCCCCCGGAGCACCTGGAGACCAACTCCGTTGGTGACAGTGCACGGTACAAATACCTTTAACATTTAACTCTTCCTCTTGTCCTGCAGATTAGTGCTCCCTCCTGTGACTCCGGGCCTTTGATGAAACCCTGAGGTGCCGCAGGAAAGCTATAATCATGCTCTTCCTTCCCCTATTTTTCTTTTCAACGGATCTCCAGTTGTTCTGAGTTTTTGACCCTATTAAATTCTTCTTCGTGGCTCCTCCCCAGCGGTAAGCCCAAAAGCTGCTCCCCCCCCCCCCTCCTCACAGGTCACAATTCGTCGTTGGACCCCCCTCCCATGTAAACAATAGTCCAAATGGGAAGGTCCATTTATATTTGACTTGTTTGGCAATAAGATATTGGACCACTGGACCCATTTGTCTCCTTTTCAAGAGGGTCACTTGCGCCAGATCTTGATATAAATGTACTTCATGGCCATTGACTGTGGTTCTCGCAGTAAATCTTGCCTCTTCTCAGTATTTGCTCCTTTTGGGCATAATTTAACAGTGCCACCTGGACATCTCTGGGTCTCCCCATTTCTGATGAGCGTTTTGATCCCGCCCTGTGGATTCAATCTATTCCTATTTGGGGTTCGGTATCTTCGCCCAATACATCCGTGAAGAGCTGTGACTGTTGCCCGCAGTCCCTTGTCCTCAATGGATTCTGGCAGATTTTTTTATTCGTATGTTCGACCATCGTGATCTATTTTCATGATCTTCACATTGAAGTTCGAGGCTAGTCGTCGCCCTCGCCAGCTGTTCCATTCTCATCTGATTTTTTTTTAAAATTTTTTTATTTGCTTCCTCTTCCAACTGCTGGACCGTCCTTTCCAGTGTATTGGTTCTTTCTTCAACTTACGCCAGATCCACCTTCACCTCATGCAGTGATTGCTTCATATCCTCTCAGCGTGTGAAACTGTTCTTGTATGGACATTGGAAACTGGTTCTGCAGCTCTTGGAAACAGGATTGCATATCCTTCTTGGTCATGGCGTCGTCCCCCATCTCTTGCCTGCTATAGTCGTGCAGATCTTTTTTTCCTGCTTGGAGTGCCCGCTTCCTTTGTGCCCCAAAGCTGCTTCAGGCTTTTGTGTTTCCTTTGGGGGGGAGATTGGGTCAGATTTGGCGGCCTCGCTCTCGACTTGGACTTTGACGCTGCAGTAAATATCTTACTTTGGTCAGGGTGAGTGCGAGATCGCCGCCCCCGCCCTCCGGAGCCTGTTTGTGTTCTGGGTGCTCTGCAATGTGCTGCTCGTGCAGTACTCCTATCTTGCGGGATGCTGTTGAGCTGGCTATCTGTTAACTCCCTCACATGGGTGAGGGCGTCCCACGAGGGGAGGCTCAGTGCCAAGTTAATAGGTTCCCTTGGCTACCCTGCAACGTCTTCAACCTTCCTTCTGCGGCCTGTAGCGCTTAGCGTTCCGGTGGTGGGAGCAGGGGGAGCACCAAATTAAGCGCCACCTTATTTGCCCTTTGAGTTCCGGTGGTGCTCTTGTCGCCGGTGTGTAGAATGGGGGGGGGGGGCCCTTCCCCATCGTCGCCCCACCCCACGAGGGAGCTCTGAGGGTCTCAATGGGGCACCCGTTGGTGCACTCTCCTGTTTGTCTCTCCTCCTCCCCAGGCCCCCACTATTCTGGATGGCCGGTAGTTTGTCCTAACCTGGAGGGGGGCAGGGAGACGCGCGCTGGAGCTGGCAGGTGCGCTATGAATACTTCAGTGGGCGCACTCCTTACTGTCCTAACTCACTCATGACTGGCTGGAGGATTTGCCCTCACTTTGCAGCGCCGCCTTTCACTGACCTTGTTCACGCTCCTCGCCTGTTATTGTGGTGGGGGTCCCTTCTGCTCAGGCCCCATGATGGAATTGAGCATGCTCTAGCTCTGTGCGGGCCCGCAACCGCTCACTCCAGATGGCTGCACCGTGCGAGCCCCTGGATGTGAGGCATGCGCCGCTTCCCTCTGCACCACGTCTCGGCTCAAATGGCGGGCCCATGAGCCTGGTCAGCACCACGCTGAGCTCCCACGCCGGAGCTGGAGCCTTCACCGGCGGGAACGATCGAAACAGTCCTTTCATAAACTCCTTTACCAGGCGATGAGACCACAGGGACGACCGTCCTTCAGTTCTGGTGTTTCGGGAACTCGTTGCCAGATGTATCCTGATGGAAGCATGGGCTAGTCCAGCTTTGGCCAGCGACAGGAAGTATGGTAGTACTTGAGGGGCTGTAATCCGTAGAGGGTTAATCTGTGCACTGCACCAGACAGAGAACCTCTCCCACTTGTGTCCGTAGCACTTGCGTTGAGGACACCCTGCCCTTTGCAAGAACCTCTCTGCAGTCAGCCGGGATATCGTACCCTCCAAACTCTAGTGCTGCAGGAGCCAGGCCTGCAAGTTCAGCGACTCCGGGTCGTGATGAAGAATGGCGCCTCCTTCTCTGGAGAGATCTGCGGCCGTCAACAGTTTGACTGGTGGGGACGCTGACAAGTCGAGAAGGTCCGGAAACCATATTTGTCGGCCACCTCGGTGCGACAAGGATCGTCCTGCACCGGGACCTCTTGAGTTGGTTTATGAGCATGAGCAACGGCAATGGAGTGAACGCATACAGGAACAGGCCGCCCCAGGGGAACGAGAAAGCATCGCCCATGCTCCTCGGCTGGGGGAACCTGCTGGCGAACCTCTGGCACTTGGAGTTCGTCACCGTCGCGAACAGGTCGATTTGTGGGTTGCCCCATCGCCGGAAGAGTTGATCCACTTGATCCTGGCGTTGTTCCTACTCGTGGCATGAGCGCAGCTCCCTGCTGAGTGAGTCGGCGATGGTGTTTTTTTATCCCTGCTAGATGAAAATGTACCGGAAACATCCCCTGGGCAATGGCCCAGTGCCACAGATCCTGGGCTTCCTTGGACAGGGCTGGAGATTTGGTTCCTCCCTGCTTCCGGATGTAGAACATTGTGGTGGTGGCGGTGGCGGTGGCGGTGGCGGTGTTGTCGGTGAAGATCCTCACCACATTGCCCTTGAGGGACGGGAGTAATGACTTGAGGGCCCAGAACACCGCTCGGAGCTCCAGTATGTTGATGTGGAGCGCCCTCTCATCCGGGAGCCACAGGCCTCTCGCGTGAAGATCTCCGTTGTGCGCACCCCACCCCTCCAGGGAGGCATCCGTCGGCGCCATCACCTGGTATGCTGGGGTCTGAGTCTGTGCCCGCCGCGAGATGCTCGCGAGTGCCTCCCCATCGAATTGCTTGGCGGAATACTTCGTTGAGCGAGATCTTGTCCTCGAAGCTGCCCGTCGCTTGCATCCAACGTGCGTCGGAACTCCTGTAAAGGGCGCATCCGAAGCCTGCATAGGCGCACCAGATGCAAGAGGACATCATCCCGAGCAGGGACTTGATGGACCTCATTCTGGCCACGTCTGTGGCCAGCAGACGCTTACCTTGCCCAGGATGGCCTGCATTCTTTCCTCTGACGGCGAGACCAATCGCGCCACTATATCGAGCTTGGCTCCCAGAAACCGGGCGACCTGCGATGGAACCAGGTGGGATTTGGGGAAGTTGATGGAGAATCCCAGGTCCGTGAGCAGCCGGACGGTCTTCGCTGTGTGTTCGGCGGCGAGTTCCCTTGACCCTGCTCGGATGAGCCAGTCGTCCAGATAGGGGTAGACATGGATTCCCTGCAGGTGCTGCTGCGCCGCCACTGGTGCTAGGCACTTGGTGAACACCCTGGGCGCCGACTTCAATCCGAACGGGATGGCCTTGAACTGGTAGTGCCGCCCTTGGTCAACGAACCTGAGAAACCTTCGGTGTCCGTTTAGGATGGGGATATGAAAGTACGCAAGTCCAGGATGGGACGCCAACCTCCTGTTTAGTTTAGTATTTGTATGGCGCGCCATACCCTGTAGTATCAGGTCGCAAACAGACAAGGATATGCTCAACTTAGTTACAGATACATAGAAATCAGATGAAGGTACAGAGATGCGCTGAGCTTGGTTATAGATATGCTTGGCTAATTGCAAGTACAAGGAAACGGCAGGACGTGTAGACATAGACATCAGCAATATTACAGTAAGCAGATATGAACAGGGAGAGATCGGACAGGGGAGCAAGGAGCATGCTCCTGCATGGTCCTGTTCACGTAATATATAGTTTTATACAGTTATGTACAATGTGACAGGTGGAATAGTTAGCTGTCATTGGCTCTCAGCCACCTAGTGAGGTTTTGTCTAAATTTTGCAAAAGGCTGAGGTTCTCTGACGTCATGGGGGAGGGAGTTCCATAACTGCGCAGCCTTGACTGGGAAGCTATTTCCTCCTATAGTGGCAAGCTTGAAACGTGGAACTTGGAGGCAGTTTGCGTTGGCTATTCTGGTAGGTCTGGAAGAAGTCCTTTTGCGTAATCTATCCATGAGGTAAGGTGGTGCTTTGTTATTGATACATTTGTGGGTGAGGGAAGCGATTTTGAGATGACTTTTGTCTATGGTGGAGAGCCATTTGTATTCTCTTGTAGAGGATATATGCTCATTTCTATTAATCTTGAGTGCTGCTCTCAAGGCATTGTTCTGGAGCACTTGAATTTTGTGGAGGGTCTGTTTATTTGCTCCAATGTGAAGTCCATTACAATAGTCTAATTTGGATAGTATCAAGGCTCTGGCAAGTGTAATGCAACTATCTGTGGAGAGGAATTGTTTGCTTGCTCTGATAAGTTTGCATGTGTATGCTGTGGCAGAAGCTAGAGAGTTAACTTGTTTGGTAAAGTTCATGGTGGCGTCTAGGTAAAATCCTAAGGTTTTTATTTCGTGAGCTACTTTTATATTGTTCCCATCGATAATGAAGTTGTTGGAATCAGGGCTGAGTTTGGATATATAGGTAGTGGTGCCCAGGATGATGAGCTCAGTTTTATCATCGTTCAGGCATAAGCCGTGTGTGGCCATCCATGCCTGAACAATGCTATAGATCCTGTTCACTAGGGCCAGGTCCTTGGTGTAGTCTCCTGAGAGCGGGAGGAGGATCTGGGTATCGTCTGCGTAGTTGGTGTAGGCGATACCCAGATGATCCATCTCATCAAAGCGAGGCTTCGTGAAGACATTGTAGAGTGTGGGTGACACACAAGACCCTTGTGGCACTCTGCATGTTATGGGAATTGGATCTGCTGAGGCTGATGGAGCGAAGACTCTCATGGTCCGATTACTCAGGAATGACTTGATCCAAATTATGGCCTCTTTTGAGAAGTGGGCTGCAGAGTCGAGGTGACTGCAGAGGACTGTGTGGTCCACTAAGTCGAATGCCGCTGATAGGTCTAGGAGGAGGATTAGGGCCGCTTGGCCATTGTCTCTGCAATCATCTATTTGGGCCTTAAGGTCTATTAACGCTGTCTTGGTCCCATGTTGCGGGCGGAATCCTGATTGACGGGTTTCAAGTAGGTGGTTAGACTCTAGGAAGTTTTGAATTTGCAGGTAAGCTACTTTATCTAAAATTATTAGAAGAAAGGGCACAGTCGTGATGGGCCTGAAGTTAGTCGGAATGGCAGGGTCAAGGGTTTGCTTCTTTAGTAGTGGCAGTACCCAGGACTCTTTTAGGTTGATCGGCACTGAACCTGAGTTAAAGGAGGAGTTGATTAGTTTGGTTATAAATGGCGATAGTTCTCTCGCAGCATCCTTGATGAGTTGTGCTGGGCATTGGTCGCCTTTGCAGTTGGACGGTTTAAGTCCCAGGATGACTTTTTCTACCTCTATGATCGATACCTTAGAAAAGCAGAAATCGGGCTCCCAACTTGGGCTGGGGCGGTGGCGCTGAGCTCTGAGCGATGTGTGGTGTTAGCGATGCCTTCTTGATGGCAATTTTGGTTTGTAGATTTGCTACTTTGTTAAAGCAAGTTGTATGCTAGAGCACCATTTTTTATCCTTGGTAGAGTTTTCTTGGGGTACAACGGGTGTTTATAATTCTTTCAGAATGCTGAACGGTTCTTTGACACTAGATTTTGAGTTGGATATTCTAGTATTGTAGGTTTCTTGTTTGGCTAATAGTATGTCTTTCTTGTATTGGGAGGCGGCTTTGGAGAGGTTGAGTTTATTTTTGACTGATGGGGAAAGTCTCCAAATAGTTTCAAGTTTTCTTTTGGCCAGCCTGAGATTTTTTAGATGGGGCGTGAACCAAGAATTGAGGTGTTTTTGGTTTGCTATTTCTTAGTTTGAGCGGGGCTATGTGATCCAGGGCTGAGGTCATGGCTGCATTATAATGTTCAACTAACAGATTAGGGTCCATGCTGTCAGGTAGTGAGTTCAATTTAGGTATTATAACGGGCATCAGATTTTCTGCTGTCATTAGTTTTTTATTTCTTGTCGGCAGAGGTGGGGCAGGTGAGGACTGGGCAGAGGCCCGGTTGGTTGTCACTGTGAATAATAGCAGGTGGTGGTCAGTCCAGATCTGCGGTGCAGAATCCGTAATATTTTCTTCGTAATTATGTTCTGCTATCCAATCAAGGATGCGACCTTTGTTGTGGGTGGGTAATTCAACTTTTTGGGAGAATCCCAGCTCTTTCAAGGTCGGAGCAATTGCTGTCGATTCGGTGTCCTTATTGTCATTATAGCCTAGATTAAAGTCTCCTAGCACTATTGTTTGGGATGTATTTTTTAGGTTATTGGACAGGGATGTCGAGATGTCCTCAGCGAAGGTTCCGATAGGACCTGGTGGTCTGTAGATGAGGATGATATTTAGGGTTTGGGAGTTGGCGATGGCTATTATGACCGTGTCTTCTTCCTGACGAGAAAGTATCTTGAGTATGCTCCGGAGCCTCTTTGGGACGAGCTTGGTGGATCCTTTCTTGAGCATCGCCCTTACCTCTAACAGCAGTTGAGGGACGTGGTTTTCCTTCCTGGTCACTGGAGGAATTCGGGGGCACTTTTTTAGGAATTCCAGTGTGTGCCCGTGGTCGGTGGAGATGGACTCCCACACGCTGACTAACTTTGCCAGCCGGCCTCCCACTGGGGTGCTTCGGTGGGGGCCCGACCCAGCGGCCGGTTCAGTCTTGTTTGGAAGCAGCCTTGCCTCCTTGACCTCCCTGGCGATGACAGCGAGATCCACCTGACTTGCCTCATCCCCTGTAGGCTTCTTGCGACGAGGAACGGGCCGCCTGACAGTAGGTCGAGGAGCCGCCGCTGAATCCTTTGGAGGCACCTTGCTTGCCTCCGGAGTTCCGAAAGGGCTGCTGCCGTTGCTGCAGAACTCCCAAGGCATGAGCCGTCTCCATGTCGGTCTTGATGGCCTGCGGCGACTCATCCACTGTCTTTCCAAACAGATTGTTCCCGTTGAAGGGCATGTCCAAAACCTTGGCTTGCACGTCCTGGTGGAAATCCGTCGCCTTGAGCCACCCCCGCCATCGAAGGCAAACGCCGTTGCCAACTGGCGGAAACTGGTGTCGGCAATGTCCGTGGCCACTGTTAAGACGTGGTCCGTGCCACCGCACTCTCCTGTAGGATCACCAGGGCCTCTGCCCTCTTGTCGTCCGGGAAGAAGTCCAACAGGGGGCGATCTTGTACCACAATTCCCTGTCGTAGCGGGCCACAATCGCTAGGGCGTTGGCCGCCTTAATCATCGCCACTGCCGACGAGATGACTCGTCGTCCCATGGCGTCCAGCTTCTTTCCCTCACCGTCCGGTGGGGAATTTGAAG
Source organism: Ambystoma mexicanum (assembly GCF_040938575.1). Taxonomy (NCBI): domain Eukaryota; kingdom Metazoa; phylum Chordata; class Amphibia; order Caudata; family Ambystomatidae; genus Ambystoma; species Ambystoma mexicanum. The sequence goes on along the minus strand of NC_090934.1, from coordinate 379,612,160 downwards.
ATGAAGCCGATGACACCCCTTCCTCCTCCCCCCCACCCACCCCTCCCTCTTTCTTCTTGGCCGCTGCGGAGAGGTCCGAATACAGGGTTGTCTGTGACCTAAGGCACAAGGGGGCGGCGTCGGGGACCCGGTACTTCTTCTCGTACCTGTCCCTCATGGCAGGTGTCGTGGACAGGTTTTTGAGGAGGGCAAGTCCCTCGTCCCAGATGTCATCCAGCAACGGCACTGCGAGGACAGTCTTCCTCTTGGCCTCGCGCGGTTGGTAGAGGAAGCCTTCCTTCTCTTTGGGGCAGAGCTGAAAAAGCTCAGATGCCCTGGCAATCATGGCGTGGAAGGAGCCAATCTCGTCGGGCGGGGACGCCCGAGGAGTCGAGATGGTAGTTCAGTCTCGTCGTCACCACCGCCGTCGTCGTCCGTCCCTGTTGTGGCTGTATCTGTTCCCGTGTCGTCCCTCGGGACCGGGGAAGGCGACAAAGGCTGAGAAGGCCGGGAGGGCTGAAGGGGCACTGGATGAATTCTCCTCCTCTTGTTTGGAGGGCTTCCTGACCGTCTCGGTTCAGCCGGGTCGTCCGTCGGGGGTAGGGGCAGTCTCGTCCTTATCTCCGTGCATAAGGCTTGGATTGCCGTCAAAATGGCCGACGAGTTGTCTGCGGCTCGGGCTGCGACGGGTGTGACGGTCACGACTGTTGCTCCTCATCCATGGGAACCTTCTCGTCGTTGCCACCCTTGCTCTCTTCGTCCCCCTCGTCGGGATTCCTCCCGTGGGACCAGGCCTCTTCCAAATTCTCGGTCAGTTCCTCCTCGGAGGTTGTGTCCGTAACGGCCACCGGCCCCCTCCCCTCTTTTTCCACCGGGGTCTTCACAGGGGTCTTCTCGATGGGCTTAAAAGAAGATTCCTTCCGCAGAGGCAGGCAAACTCTGGGCCCCGAAGTCGCCTCCACAGGCTTCGCCAGGGCTGCAGCGACTCCCTCGATAGAGGCCTTAGCTGGGTGAATCAAGGCAATCGCCACCTTGGGCGCGCTTGAGGCCTTCACCTTAGGGGAAGGGTCACCGCCTCTCTCCCCTTCGGCCGGTTCCTTAGAGATCGACCGTGGCCTCCGCCGAAGCTTAACCGGGTTCTCGTATTTTCTCTTCTCCGAGCCAGAGCGTTGGCTTGTGGTTGATGGCGTCGGTGAAGGTGCGCCCTGCCTGGCAACCGAGCCGCCCGACGGTTGGCGCTCCCGGTGCCCGCGGACTCGCAGTGCTTTGCCTTCTGTTGGGCCCCCGTCGCCAGGGTGCCCTCACAGGACTTAAACTGCTCGGACTTCTCACCTGCTGGCCTCTTGCCTTCCAGCCAGTTGGAGAGATGGGTCCAACGATCCCTCATAGTCTGATCCGACATGTTCATGCAAAACGCCCCGTCCTTCTCCTCGTGCGTTTTGTCCTCGGAGGCAGTAAAGGCATTTTGAATGCTCGTCGTCCTTGAACACGTTTTGTAAGTTGTACCCAGGGCAGATCCTGAACAGTTTGCCGGGAGTCAAGCTTCCCTTCTCCTGGCCCATGGTCTTCTCGTCCGCAAGTTGGGCCTCAAACTTCTGGAATCCTCCAAGAAGCGTAACTCGATGAAAACCTCACCCTTGAGGGGCGTAGATGAATCCAAAACGGATCCCCTTTGATCGGAAGTAGAAACGGTGGAGCTTGAGGCTCGATTAAACCGAAAAATCAGATAAATCTCTTTGAAAAAGCGCAAAACGCAGTAAAAGCTCGAGAGCTATAGCACAAGGACTCCCAACACTTGAAAGTGCGGTAAAAATCTGAGGATGGCTGCCAGGGGTGAGGCTTAGGGTGAGGGCAGTCATTGGCTGGGGACAGTATGACACAGAGACCAGTGATTGGTTACTACTAAGACAGATCAGAAACAAAACTGATACTGATATTTTCTTTACCGAGGATTCCCAGCCTGACGACGGGGAATATTCATGAGCATGTGAATCCATGCCAGACCCCATGCTGGAGAAAGAGAGAAAGAAAGAGAAATAGAGAACGATTTCTAGAAGGTACGGATACCACGCTCCCCTGGCCCAATAAGGAGCAATGAGGATCATGTGGGATCCGAACCTCTGCAACCCCCTTAAAAATTGAGGAATGACGGGGACCGGAGGAAACGCGTACAGAAGTGGGAAGGACCAATCCACGCCGAATGCTTCTCCTAAGGTTCCTCATAGGGAATTCCCTTGAACATAATCTCTTGCACTTCCGGCTGGCACTGGTGGCGAAGAGGTCCACTTGTGGCGTTCACCAATTGGCGAAGATCTCCAGAAGGACTTCCTGAGCCAACTCACACTCGTGAGAGACTGCTCTGCCTGCTCAGAGTGTAAGCCGCCGCATTCTCCTCTCCGGCCAGATGAACTGCCAAGAGTGATATTCCCTGCTGGAGTGCCCAGAACCAGTACTGCACCCCCTCTCTGCACAACGGGAGTGACCCCCACCCCACCCTTTTTTGTTGAGGTAATGCATGGTCACTGTTGTCTGTCATGATCAGCAGAAAAGCCTTCATGGCCAGCCTGACGGACCTCAGCTCTAACAGTTTGATGTGGAGTTTGGACTCCGGAGACCAACGACCGCTGGCGGTTAAATCGTCGGCATGAGCTCCCCATCCTGTGAGGGAACCATCCGTCACTACAGACACCTCCGGCCACGGTTGCCAAAACGACTCCCCCCTTCATCAACTTCCCCTCGTTGGCTCACCACAGAAAATCCTGTGAGACGGAGAGTGGAATCTGAATGGGATCCGACATCTTGCCTGAGAATTGTGACCACTGCATCTTGAGGACCCATTGTAGCGATCTCATCAGCCTGGCCTCTGGCACCAGAAAAATGCAGGATGCCATGAGGCCGAGCAACCTTAAGAATTCGAAAGCCGGGAGACGCTGGGCAAGCTGAAACTTGTACACCATCTGCACAGTGTGAGGAGCCCTCACCTTGGGAGGCAAGCACTTCCAAGGACGTGTCCAACACAGTCCCGATGTACTGGAGCTGTTGGGAAGGTGTCAGATGTGACTTCTTGAAATTGAGGGTGAAGCCCAGCTTGCCGGGGGAGCGGGAGGTGAGATCGAGATGATCCGTTGCTTGCTTGGGAGAAGCCGCACAAATCGGCCAGTTGTCCAGGTAGGGGTAGACGTGAATTCCCCCCCACGCCTGAGATACGCTGCCACCACCACAATTAGCTTGGTGAAGATCATCGGGCAGAGGTCAATCCGAATGGCAGGACCCTAAACTGAAAGTGCGTGCTGCCAGCCACAAACCTCAGGTACTCTGCTTTGGATGAATTGGCACATATGAGTAAGCAGCCTGTAGGTCCAGAGACACCAACCAATCCTGAAGTCGAAGGGCCTGGAGGACCTGAGAAAGAGTGACAATCTTGAAATTGTCCTTTCTGTGAAGTTTGTTCAACCAATGCAAGTCCAAGATGGGTCTCAATCCCCTGTCTTTCTTTGGAATAAAAAAATATGGGGAATACCATCCCTTGTTCCTCTCCGCTACAGGCACCAGTTCTATAGTGCCTTTCTCCAGCAGGGTCAAGATTTCCTGCACAAGGAGCGGATCTGGAAGCTTCAAAGATTGATTCTCCGGTGGAATGTTTTGAGGCCGCTTTAGGAAGGGGAGGAAGTAGCGGTGGGCTACTGCCTGTATCCAGAACCCACGCATCCAAAGTAATAGCTCGATATTCTTCGAGATGCTGAGCAGTTCGCCCCCAACTGGCGAACAAAGGAACTTGGCCTGATGATTGTTTTGGAGCGGCTGCGGCAGCATCTGAAGGCAAAGAGGCAGCTGCCTGAGTGGCTTTGGCACCCCTATTTTCCCAACCATCACGGGTACTTTTTCGCTGGCCCCTTTAACTGGCGGCTCCTCTCCTCCTACCAAAAGAGAAGTAACAAACCTCCCCTCCACTTTTGTCCCCTAAAACGACAAGGCAGAGGTTGACACACAGCTGCGCTCAAAGATTTAGCCGCAGCTTTTGAGGTCTGCAACCTCTCAAGACTCTCGTCAGCCTTGCTGCCAAACAAATGCACGCCATCTAAGGGCATATTCAAAAGACGGGCATGCATATCCGGAGCAAAACCCGACTTCCGCAACCATGCAAATCTGCGTATAACAGTGCTCGAAGCCATTGACCAGCTAACACTGTCGGCCGTGTCCAATCCCGACTGAAGGGATTCACACATGACATCCTTGCCATCTTGTACAAGAGGAAGTAACCCATCTCTTTCTTCCCCTTTGGGAATATGCTCAGCCGCTAGAGAAACAATTCTACAGAGTGTGGGAAAATCTTGCTAATGTACAAGTTGAGTTTGCTGACTTCAGCGCAATACTCCCTGCAGAAAACACCTTGCGTGCCCAATCAACAAACCGTTTTATCGTCCCTATCAGGAGGGATGGTAGAGTACACCACCTGCCTTCAGGTGGGCGTAGCCACCTGAACCACCAAACTCTCGGGAGTGAGGGGAGAGGAACTAGAAGGGCAGTATTTTTTAGTTAATGATTTAACTACCGGAAGAGATTCCGGTGACTGCTAAACAACCGCCACCCCTTTCTGCAACGTCAAATGAAAAGTTAACACCAGGGTCACAGGACGGACCCATATCGGTCAAGTAATCCTGAACAAAAGCTTCAGGAGGACTAGACCAACCAAGATACTCAATGACCTTAGCCATCAGTCTCCTGTAGGAGGACTCAGCATGTGCCCCAGGCTCAGGCCTGCCAAACTCCACCTCAGGAGTAGTGTCCAAGCCACTGGCATCATGAGGAGATTGACTTAACTCTTCCAACTGACTGTCCCCGTAAAAGACAGGAGCCACATCAAGATCAACGCGGTCAAATTCAAAATCTGACCTCTCATCCTCATATCATCAAGGAAGGTCTGGAATCCTTAATAGGCTTCAGACTTGGAAGTACCCTTCCTTGGAAGATCCACAGTACCAGGGTCCTCCATCGGCAAAATCCGGCCAAAAGGCCCCGAAAACGTCAAGGGCGCTGGCGTCTTCGGCTTAGACAGCGCGGAGGGCTGGTGTGATGGCAAAGCTTTGACATCCGTATCCGACGGACACAGCGCCGACGGAGTCAACGCTGACCTCGAGCCCTTACCAGATTTCTGTGGTCTCGCCCGGGATGAAGACCGAGACCTGGAAGCACTTCTCTGGCGATCAACCTGAACCTTGTCCGAACGGGACCTCGAAGGTTCCCAATGAGAATGGCGCCGAGCATCCCAGCCTGAAGGCACACGAGCCACGGACCAAGACTGTTTCATGCCGGCTTTTTCCAAAGGCGTGGACGGAACTGTGCCCTGGTATTGAAAAAAACGCCAGCGTCTGCTCCCTGAAGGCAGCTCATTCCTCCGGAGTCGAGGACTTTGTAGGACAAGTCACTTTCCTTGCAGCGCCATCCTCGGAGGACGGGGAAGGAGACCGGTGACGGCGCTTCTAGGAATGCCAAGACGAGGAGGACGAATGGCTGGAACCACTCCGAAACGAGATCCGGGAGTCCTTCCGACAAGGAGTTGCCCCTCAAATCATCGGTGGACATCCCCTTAGCAGATTTACGGGATTTACTGGGTTTGGAACCCCTACCTACCTGTAACTTCCCCTTACGCTCCTGCACGGCCTTACCAGTCAATGACTGGCATTTGGAACAGTCTGTGTCATGACTCTCGCCCAGACACCACAAACAAATGCGATGTGGGTCCGTAATCGACATCTTAGACTTGCAGTCCGGGCAAGACTTAAAGCCAGAAGTCGGAGGGGTCGAAGAAGACATATTCACGAGGAATACACGAGGCACGCCGAGTCTTCGAAGCAAACACATTTGCAGAAAAAAACGGAACTGAGGCTACGTGCGGCCTATTTAGAACATCCGGTGACGTCGCCCTAGACGGAGGCCTTCGTGGGACATCGACCCAACGCCATCGACGCAGGACACGCTCTGCCGAAATGTTTTCCGAAGTACATAGCTGTGGACATTACATGTCAAAGATGTGGAATACGTTGGAGGAACATCCAGTCGAAAGAACGTTACTAGTTGGTAAGTAACTTGTTCATCTCTGTTCCATTACAGCTCACATTGACCCCTCTTGAGATCAGCCTGGCTGCTCAACATGCTACCAAAACTGTGTAGTACAAGCTTGTACCAAAGATTGGGTTTCCTATACCTGTAGTCAGTCGTTTGTAGTGTTCCCAAAGGGTAACTCATACAATTATTGCTTAACCCCCACGCCAAGCTGTGGCCTGGCAGTGCTGCAATCCACCAATACCCTAAGACCCCGAGCCGTTGTGTGGTGCAGAGTCTTCCAAATCGTGCTGAAACATTTTGGGCATCCTGCTGGACCTCCAGAGACATGAATTGAGTCCAAGTCCCCTCACCAGAGTGCTGAACCTTACAAACTATGAGAATCCGACCATCGATATTCTTACTTCTGTGCTCCTGAAATGGCAACCAATCCACAGAGCCGCATCCAGCTGCAAAGAAACCCTTGCCTGAAGCCTTCTGTGTCGATCCTGGCTGTAAAAGCCCATCCAGGGTCCTGTCTGCTGGCCGCCTGACAAGGAATACAGTGCCTGGGTTTTTGGCTACAGATACTGAAATCCTCCTGCCGCATAATCTTCTGTGCGGAGGTACTATGTTGGCTTGGGTATTTAATTACCTTAAGCCTCTTGTGGTTCCTGTGTAGTTTTTGGGTATTTTCTTTCATTGCGAGGTTTCTCGTCCAGTTCACCCAGGCCCACTGCTGGAATCCTCCTAGGGTGTCTTCTCTGAAGTCCCTGCATCCTCAACCAACTCTAAAGTAAAATGCTTACTTGTTTGAACAGTCTCCCCTCTAGATTTCTGAAATTTTCCTACAGCTGGCCCCTAGACCACTGGGGTCCCTCTTTTGCCTCTGAGCGAACTCATGTACTAGATTTGGGAAGGGCTGGATACTTCGGGTCTGCTTTGAAAAGTAAAACAAGTGTTGAAACGGTTACTTGTAAATGCGTTAGTTGGTAATTTTAAACTGAGTGAATATTTACAAAAAGTTATTACTTACCTTAGGTATGTTCTGCAATTCTGAAAAGTGTGTATATATAGGATTTACCTACCTTTTTGAATAAGATGTGTGCCTTCTTAAATAAGTATTCTCAGTCTTACTTTACTTCAAAACTCTAACCATTCTAACAGAAAGTAGATAGGTTAACTTACTCAACTGTTAATTGGGTTCCTCTCTTCCCAAAACTAATGCTGTTGGTTTCACTTTATTACTTCTGTCAGGATAATTGTACAAATGTCCCCAATTGGATCTTGCTTATTGTTAGGCAAGATTGTATGCTGTACCCTTTGGGAACACTACAACAACCCTGACCTCCTAGCAATAGGAACCCAACCTTTGGTATAAGTCTGTATTATACAGGTTGGTAGCATGTTGAGCAGCCAGGCTGATCTCAAGAGGGGTCAGTGTGAGTTGTAGGGGAGTTACACAGAGATTCACAGTGACAAGTATTCAAATAAACTCTTACACACAAGGTTTCTTAATTAAACAATTTATTTACCAATCAGTTGGAGTAAGCCTTCTTCAGAAGGGCAATAGAATAGTAACACACAAATACACTCCAAAATACACACTTAATATTTCTAAATCAGTAAGTACCCATTTGGGATGGCGCACACACTTCCTACACCAGAGGTCTTCAAACTGTGGGGCGCGCATGAAATGTAAACAAAAATCTTTTTTTTCTTTCCAATTTTTTTGAAATTGAGGAAATGGGAAGGGGCTGCTCACATGGTCAGACTGGACCATACAACGGTCTTAGGCACCAATGAAAAAAATGTCCAGCAGTTGCAAATGGAGATTCAGTCCTTTAGTCACACACTGTTTGTATAGTACCCAAGGGGTTGTTTTTTGTTCAAATGTAAACAAATTGGGATATTTAAAGAATATTTATTCAGCAACAATGGTCAAAACTACTAGCTGCATAGTGAAGTAACTCCTCAAACTGGCCCACATTGGCCAAAAAAGTGGCACATTTTGACTAGCCTACACTAGCATTTTGCATTTTTAGTACGGTCATCGCCCTATTGCCCTATAGGCCAGTCCAAGCCTGCCGGCTCATCCATAATGGGTGAGGGGGCGTCAACCCATTGGCCACCTCACCCATTATGGAGGAGCCGAGGAACCAGCCCAGTGAAACACTGAGCACTCCCTCAGCTGCTTTTTCCAGCTGAGGGGAGTGCTCCTGGGCTGGCTAAACTGTCCAAGGGAAACACTGTTTGCCTTTGACAGTTCATTTCACCAGCCACACATGACCACTGAGCCATGCAATGCTGGGCATAGTTCATTGGAAATGCTGGCTGGGGCACTGCATGTATGTATGTGCGAGGGGGTGCTCAGCTGTGAACACAGCCCAAGGTAAAGGTGCACCAAATTAATACAAGGTATCACTGCCACCAGCCATTGCAGGTAAGCTTGTCACTAACAGAATTGTTAGTTTTAATTTGAAAGGGGATACATTGTATTTCCCCAGCACTCCACATAAGGTGGCGTGTGCTGTTTTCACTTAAAAAAAACGTAAAAGGGATCCAAAGATCCTTTCTACCCTTGTGAACTGTAGTTCACTCAAGGTTAGCAAGAGAAAGTTAAAAGGGGAGCCCTAGGACAACTCGGCAATAACGGGCACTTATTGCCAATAAGTTGTTAAAGAGGATCCCTTTAAAAAGACAATATGGAGAGTCTTAAAAATGACACCCATAAAAATAGTTGAATATTATGTGAGTGTGGAAAAAGGTTCCCACTCACTGAGGTATTAAGGAAAAATATCCCATTAGTAAAGCAAAGTCAAGAAGATTTACCAGTTCTGTGAACATCTTGCCCAACACCTTGCATCTGGGGTCCAGTACTCTGAGGTGGCTCAGGCTCGGTCAGTCCTGCTTCCTGGGAGTCCGGAGGATCTTCCTGGAGCTCTTGGCCAACTTAAAAGCAACGCACACAAACTGGTGTTCCTCTCCCTGGCTCTACAGTTTCCAGCAGCAACTGCAGTGGAAATTCAACCAGCTTCGAGAGGATGTCCAGGTGGCTTAATTTGGAGTTGATTGGTCTCAACAACTCAAGGGGAGAAGTCTCAAGGGGGGGTGGGGAGGGAGGAGTCGTCCTTGCAGGGCTTCTCTAGTCAAGGTGAATTCGGAGCGTCAGCACAGCAGCAGTGCTTTACCGGGCAAACCAACGGTCCAGGAGTTCTCTTCCAAGTTCTTCTTCGAATTCCTTCGTCCAGTGGTCGATTCTACCTTCCAAGCCAAAAAGCCTTGCCTTTTTCTTCTGTTCATTCCAGCCTAGCTGTCAGTCACCCCGCAGGGCCAATCACCTAGGAGTGCATTCCTGCCGACTCCCAGACAAAGCTCAGGGAGTTTCAGGCACCTCCCTCGCTTCCTACACCCTGAGCCAGAGGTGGGCTTCACTTGTGAATACCGCCAAAGCCCGAACTATCAAAGGCACCAATCATGGTTTGGCGTGCAGAGTAAACCCCAAGAAGGACCTTTCCACAAAGAAAGGGCAAAGAAAATGGGGGTATTTTGTACAAAAATGGCACCCTTGGGTGCATTACTGCAGCTGCAAACGCAGCCCGCGGTAAAAGCACACCACGGTAGTTAAAAGTAAACCACTGCCACCAACCATTCATCAAGGAAAAGGGTAACCTAAAAATGTTACATGTGAAACTATACAAAAGGGAATACTAAGCATTGAAAACAAACCTTGTGTAGTCAAAGTAAAGCAGCAACGTTATCGCATTCAAACTACTTTTCAATTGTTAACACACAAGTAGTTTCACTACAATGATTTCCAAGCCACCTTGCCACCCAGAGCCAAACAAGTTCAACAGGCACTTGTGAGGACATTTATGGGGCGCGTGCATGTACCTCATATAGCAAGTGATCAAAGAATGGGCAGAGTTACAGGTAGCAATAGAGAAATGGGGAAAAACATGGGAAAGAAACCGGATAAGTCACTGGGTAAATCCAAGTAACATGTGACGTTACTATCACAACTCAGTCCAGCTGCACAACTAGACTAGCAGGAGGCTTGTTTGGTTCGTATCACGCTGAATTTGCATTGAGCTCTTCTTCAAACGTTTCAAGCTTTGCACGGGCTTCCTCCCAGGCATCCTCTTGGGCTCCTCTCAGGCACTTGTTAGGGCACTTATGGGGCATACTTAGTAACCCCTCCAGCCTTCTATTGTAAAATGGTGTGTGCTGGGTCTAGAAAGTTGCAAATGTAAGTAAAGTCAATTTCACTTTACTGCTCTTGGAAACAGTAGGTTATCCAACAGAAGGTATTTAAATCTTGGGAAATATAAAAGACTTCCCTCTGCCACTGCACCGAAGGTGCTGTGTGACACAATGTAAAAGATGCCTATCGAGTTTGTCAGATTCCACAACCAAAAGAAAGTGTTAAAATCATGACAAATACATGAGTGGGGAAAAAAGGGTCTCGCTCTCTCCAGGTTAAAAATTAAGTCCTCAATCTATCAAAGTTGCTAGGGGTCTCTAAGGGAGGGAGGAATTAGCACATTTCTGAGAATTCTCCCTAACATTTAACCTCACTTGATGTTACTGTTGGGGAGAATTCTCATTTATGTGTTAATTCTTTTCAGCCTTAGAGACCCTCTGCTCTTTTGCAGGACTTTTCAATTTTAACCCTGCAGTGTGAGCCCTTTTTCTCAGTCATGTGTTTTGACCTGATTTGGATTATGTGTGTTCTTTGTTTTTGGAGTCTTGCAACGCCATAGTCCTTCTTTTTTTGTATGGTGACACACCACACCTTCAGTGCAGTGTCACAGAAATCCTTTAGATTTCTCATTTGGTTTATATATCTTTTCTTGGTTGAACTACTGTTCCCAAGAATAGTAAAGTGAAATTGACTTTACAACGCGTTTCTCTTTGTAGGTCCAGTACACACCATTTTACGTGGAGCGCTCAGGGAAGGGGTTACTTAGTAGCCCCTTTTCCTACTGTTAGGCAAGATTGGCAGTAGTAACCCTGTGGGAGACTACACCAGCCTTGTCCTCTTGGCAACAGGTAACCCAACCTTTGGTACAAATCTGTACTACACAAGTTGACAATAGTTGGAGAATAAGACAACAGTTAACCAATATTCTTAAGCGGGTAAGTACTTTTGAACCCCCGCAATGCAAAGTATATTAACCCTTTCCTAGCTACACAAGTTATAGAATGTCTGACTTTTGTTGAGGGGTAGTTAAAGCACAAAGTCAGAGGGTAGAGTGTTTTGGGGAGCCAGGACAGCAAATGTCAATTGAGCAAAGTCTAGGGTAGCTGAAGCACTTCTTGAAGTAAAGTCTTGCACAATGTTTTAGAAGTCTTTGTAGAAAATCACTGTTGGACCATGAGCTGGGATGCTTGTGAGGGGCAAAGCTGTAAGCAACTCTGCATAAGCAACCATGACAAGTCTCAACTGAGAGCTTGCAAAGCTACACAACAAGAGGTACCCATTAGTTTACAGTACCTGAGGTCTGAAGAAATTTGTTACAGCTTGTTACGAAGAATTCTCATAATGTGCCAATTCCACCCACCTTGGAGCCCTCCAGCTCTTTTGCTAAACTTTGGGGCTTTGACCTTTTTAATTCTGTGTTTTTTACTCTTGTGTTTTCTTTGGTTATGGAGTTTTAGACAACTCCATAGGCATCTTTTCATGTGTGTCACAGCACCCTCAGTGCAGTGGCACAGGGAAGCCTTTCAGGCTTTCACAAGGTTTAAATACCTTCTCTGGGATAAACTTCTGTTAACTAGAGAAAGTAAAGTGAAATTGACTTTACTAGTCTTTTCAAATTCCTAGACCCAGCACACCCCATTTTACAGTAGTGCATGAGGGGTTACTTAGTATCCCGTGTCTAGATACTCATGTAGCAGTCAAATGCTACCCTTTCCCCTGGAAATGGCGGCTGACAGTGGTTGTACAACGAACTACCATGATTTTCCCCGACCGTGAACAGCGGTAGCGTTAAATCACGGGAGCCATGTTTTTCAAGATGGCTTTTGAGCCCCCTCTGTAAAAACAGGTCCTGGTCTTCTTTTTTCCACCGTTTCTTTGTGCAACGGTCCCAGAGTTTTGCTCTGCGCGCCAAACCAGGTTTGGTTCCTTTGTTCATTCACCTTTGGCAGGCTTCTGGAGTGAAGACCGCCTCTGGCACCCGAGTGTCTGGGGTGGGCAGGAAGTGAGGCAAGTGCCCTAAACCCCCTGTGCTTAGTCTCCCAGGAGACCCAAATGCACTCTGTGGTGATTGGCTTGCTGACTGTCCGGCAAGTACAGCCTCCCTGCTGCGTGGTGACAGCTAGGCTGGAATGAATGGGAGAGAACTGAATAAAAGGCAAGTCTCTTGGCTTGGAAGGCAGAGTCGACCACTGGAACGAATGAACCGAAGACGAGCTTGAAGAGGACGGCTGCTGCAACTCCTGGACCGTTGGTTTGCCTGGTGAAGCCCTGCTGCAGGTCCGAATCACCAAATTCATCTCGACAGAGAAGCCCTGCAAGGACGACTTCTCCCTTTGAGTTGGTGGGACCAATCAACTCGACACTAAGCCATCGGGATACCATTCTCGGAGCTAGTTCCATTTTCGTCAGAGTGCTGCAGGAAACCGAATAACCAGGGAGAGGGATACCAGCTTGTGAGTACTTTCCTCTCGCGGTGAAAGTGCGTGAAACTTTCCCAACTCGCAGGCCTAATCAGCTTGTGACAAACCTAGAATTCTTCTTGCTACAAACTATTCCTAAGAGCTTTTGCAGAGACTTTTCCGTTTATCTACCAGAACTGCTTTACCCTATCCAAGAATTTAGCCCATTGACTTTGGCCTAGCCTATTTAATGGACGCTTCTGGTGAACTCAAAATATCTGCACTGCCTAAGAAATAACTGTTTCTGATGTTAACACCTCCCTCCCCATTGGGTCTTGGCACCAGGGACAGTTCAACTACAGGGAAAGAGGATTTGGGTCTGTCTAGTGGATAGGCAGGGGTGGTTAGGAAAACCAGAAAGAGGGTTAGGGAGGTGTTGTGGATGGGTTGGGGGAGATTAAGGACATATGCTCCTCAGCTCCTGCTCCTGAACATGGAGAACTTCGCCCTTGCGCTTCTGCACTCATCACATTCACACAGTATGCCCAAAGATAAAACTGGGACCTTTGTGCTGGAGCCCCTTAAACAGGACACTGAACACCTTGTATTGCACAATACATGTGCTCCTCTGCACACTACTTTCTTGGTGTCTCTTAACTCTTACCCCACATTGTCATGTAAGGCATAGACATGTACCCCACATTATGTCATGCAAGGCTTCGACTCTGCATTAACTTCATGCAGTTAAATCAAGATAATCACATTACCGCATGCGAAGACGTGTCCGCTTTAACAAGAGAAACCCATAAACACTTAGATTAGTTTCTGCTTGAGTGCTATTTCTTTTCTGGCCTTTTCGTGTTGGCTGGCCACTGTGCCGTCTCCCAGCTTTCCCTTGCCACTGAAAGGAGCAAGGGAAGTGTCAGTATTGGCGCGCATTCAAGAGTGTGTACTCTTAATGGTTAATTTCCTAGCGTTCAGTTATTCCGTGCTACGCGATCACTGCACTGCACTGCATGCAACCGAAATGCCCCTAGAAACACATGCAGAGACTATTAGGCTAGTTCTCATGCTGGGTTAATGAGCGAGCACCATGTGTTCCCCTTCTGTCTTGTTCGCAGCTCCGGTATACAGACAGTAGTCGGTCTCCCGCGGGAGTGGATCCCTTCCATGCAGAGAAACAGTTTGCGTGCGTGTAACTAGAACTGTAATTATCTGAGAATGTACGCTGGGCCTGAGGTGTCTGCAGGCGGGCTGGAGCCCCGCGTAGGCTTGCCACAGAAGCTCTGCAAAAGCACGTCTTTCCTCTGTGCCGGTCAGGATTGCGAGCAGCGCTCTTTTGGCGCAGCTCGCGCATGTGCGTTTGTGCGTGCGTGTCCGGGGGTGTGGCAGTCTTCACTCCAGCAGGCTCGTGCTGCGCACGACCTGCTGGGAAACATGGTTTCCGGGCTGTTCTCCATACTTGGAACACGATGCTGCAAAAGGCATGGAGAACACGCCTGGAATATCTTGTAGGATGCCTTATAGCTTCCCTCCTTCCACCTGTACCCGCTACAGGGGCAACTACACCTGCCCTAGTACTGACAACCTATGCCTTTTTGCTCCTCCTTCAGTGTTTTGAATGCCTGAAGTATATTTGTCTGATTATATTGTCTCCTTCTTCTGAATGTTTTATAACTGACAGTTAAATCAATTAATGAGTATTTAGCAAAGAAACCTTGAGTGTAGGTGTTCGAATAAACTCTTGTGATTGTAGACCTCTGTAACATCTTTAGCTAAGCCTGGCTGCTCAGCTCCGCTTCCAAAAACTGTAGTACAGCATTATACCAAAGGTTGGTTTTGCTTATACCTGTAGTCCTAGTTGTGTGTAGTGGTCCCAAAGGGTACTCTGCCTAACAAAAACCAAAAGTCCAGGAAGTGAAGTAAGCGTCTCTTCCAAGTTCTTCTTCGGATTCCTTTGGCCAGTGGTTAACTCTGCCTTCCAAGCAAAATACCTTGCCTCTTTACGCAGGTTTCTCCCATTCATTCGCAGCCTAGTTGTCAGTCACACAGCAAGGTGGTCGTTCTCCAAGAACAGCCAGCCAATCACCTTTGGGTGTAGTCCTGTAACCAAGGGGGATTAAGCACAGGGAGTTTTGGGCACCTCCCTCACTTCCGGCCCCTGCCAGACACACACTAGCCAGAGAGGGGCTTCACTGGTAAATCCCACCAAAAAGAAAACAGAACAAAGGGACCAAACCTGGTTTGGCGCACAGAGCACATTTCACTAAGGACCTTTCCAACAAGAAATAGCAAAAAAAGAAGACTGGGGCCTTTTTGACAAAATGGGCACCCATGGGTGCTTTACTGCAATTGAAGCCTACGGTAGAAACACACAATGAGCCACAGCCACCAGCCGTTAAGGGTAAAATTAGAATGTTACATGAGAAACTAGACAAAGGGATACTAGGCAACCCCTCAGCACCCTATTGTAAGATAGTGTGTGCAGGGGCTAGAAAGTTACAAAATGTAACAAGTCAATTTCACTTTCCTGCTCTTGGAAACAATAATTTAACCAAGAGAAGGTATTTAAACCTTTGGGAAATATAAGACTTCACTGTGTCAGTGCACTGAAGGTGTTGTGTCTTACAATGTTAAAAGATGCATATGGAGTTTGTCAGACTCCATAACCAAAAGAAGTTCAATTGAAACAAAATTGCATGAGGAAGTGTGGTAAAAGGTCTGACAGTCTCACTCACTCCAGGGTAGAAATTAAGTCAAGCAAAAGAGATGGTCTCTAATGTAGAAGGGAATTTTCACATTTCTGTGAATTCTCTCTAACACACCTCACCAGAGTGCTGGTCTTAAGGAGTGAAGGAAGCCCATCAAGGCTCCAAGATCTGCGTTGGTGCTATTTGCCAGTAGCTGAAACAGCAAAGTGCCACTGAGCTGAAAAGAGCCATAGCTGCCACCGACCTCCGAACTGCTGTGCAGGAGTCCTCCAGACATCCTCCCTCCCAGGAACACCGCATCTGCAACACTGCAACCAGGATAGAAGCCAGCTGGATCCTCTTGTTCTGACTAAGGGGTACTTACTGCTTTGTCTGTAACTTGCTTGTCTCAGTTGAAACTTGCAGTAGCTGCTTTCTAGAGTTGATTCTAGCTC
This sequence comes from Ambystoma mexicanum, assembly GCF_040938575.1. Classification (NCBI taxonomy): domain Eukaryota; kingdom Metazoa; phylum Chordata; class Amphibia; order Caudata; family Ambystomatidae; genus Ambystoma; species Ambystoma mexicanum. Next base: position 379,596,391 of record NC_090934.1, on the reverse strand, counting down.
CATCTTTTCACAAGTGTAACAGCTTGTGGCCCAACAGTGAATTTCTACAACAAACGCTCTAACTTTGTGCAAGACCTATGTGCTGTCTAAGAAGTGCCTCCGCTCCATAGACCTTGTTCAAATTGTATTTGGATGTCCTGGGTCCCTGCATACTCTTCTAACCGTCACTCATAGGTTGTACATTGGTTTTTAACTAGTATTGCTGGGAAAGGTTTTACCTAGACTTCATTGGGGGATTAAAAATTGCTCACATGTTTTGAGAACCTGTTCACCTTCACTTAACCTTTCCTGTTTATCAACCTGAGAATCTTTTTATGTACAAAAGTGATATATAAATTCCAATACTGTCCTAGTTAGTGAAGTTACCCCAGGGTGTAGGAAGTGTGTGTGAAACATCTCTCGAGTATCTACTTGCTTAACTTGATTCTGAGAGTATTTTGAAGTGCATTTCTATTGTTGCACGTTGCCCTTTTTAAAGAATGCTTATTTAAAACTGACAAATACATAATTATTTTGCTAGACAACCTTGAGTAAGTATTATTTGGATACTTGTATTTGTGGATTTCAATGCTACAGCTCACCTTTACCCCTCTTGATATAAGTCTGCCTGCTCACTCTACCAACTTGTTTAGTACAGACGTATACTATAGGTGGGTTACCTAACACCAAGAGGACAAGACTGATGTAGCCTCCCACAGGGTTACTGCATCAAATCTTGCCTAACCGGGTGTTCGTGTGTGGTGTCAGTTGGGGCGGATTGTACCTCCCTGCCAACCTTCCTCCTAAAGTTAAGCCTGACCGCTCTGCCACACTTACCATTGAGGAGTCTGGTCTTTCCTTTTGGGAGATGCGCTGTTTCCACCATTAGGTTAGATGATTGCACAGCCCTCACAATAAGTTTGTGCAAACAGTTCTCTAACAGAAGGCTATAATGCTTTATGGAAGATGTAATCTGGGCTCTTGTGGGACATTTGAGGCACATTGTGCTGTTCTGTTGCTTTTAATTCTTGTTTTACTTGTTTCCTAATCAAATTCTTGTTTTTTTTTTGGCAGTTTCAGATTGGCGAACTTGCTAACATTCTCACCAGTAAACTGGAGTTCCTGGGAATAAATCGGCAGTCTGTGTCCAATTTCCATGTTCTGCTTTTCCAGACTGAGGTGAGCTGCGCTCTAGTTTCCTAAATGCAATGTCAGTATTAATTTTTCAGAATCGAGAGGCCACCATGTTCTCGTGAACGGGGAGAGAGTCCTGTCAAGGCATACTCTCTCAAGATAGTGTGACTGAACAGTGTTTATATGGATTTCTCAAATCATATTTCTCCAGGCCACCCTAGTTGGAACAGGGGAACTCTGGTAGTTTAGCCATATCAGGCAAGATAAGGGTGGACAGTGGTCTGTTGGATAAGATTTTCATAGTAATGGTAAATCTTCCTGACCAGCGTCAACGCCAGAACATTTTGCTTTACTGGTAGATTATTTTTCCTTGTACCTCTTGTGAGTGGGAATACTTTACACTTTTTTTTTTTAATGGGTGTATTTTTTAGAGACTCTATAGTGTTTAAAGTTAATCTTTGACAACTTTTTGGCAATAAGTGCCTGTTTCTGGGTTGCCCTAAGGGCTCCCCTTTTAATTTTCTCTGGCTAACCTTGAGAGACCTACAGTTCCCAAGGGTAAAAAGAATCTCTGGATCCCTTGTACATTGTATTTGCTGAAACCAGCACACTCCACCTTATGTGGAGTGCTGTGGAGATGCAATGTATCCCCTTTCACACTAAAACTAACAATTCTGTTACCGGACCAAGCGTACCTTCAATGGCTGGTGGCAGTAATACCTTTTACTAATTGGGTGCACCTGTTCACAGCTGCAGTAGAGGCACCCAAGGGTGCTCAATTTACAAACGTGGCCCATGTCGTTTTTTTTTCTCTCGCCATTTTAGTGTTTATTGTTTTACTACCTTCCCCTAACATCCAGTGCAGGAAATTCCTTTGTGTGATTTTAATCTTTGGCGGGAGTCCCCTAGACTCAACGCCCAGGCTGTAGTCTCTGTGAGGGCAGGAAGCGAGGGAGGAGTCCAAAAATTCCACAGCCCTTTGGCTTCTTCCTTGCCTGAATGGAGACATCCCGGATGGGTGGTGGTGGGGGGGGGGGGAATGCAGAAGTCGTGCTATAGTTCCTGTTAAATACTACGAGCCTGGAAGCTGAAGACAAGTCGACCACTGAAACCAAAGAGGAGGATGAAGGAAAAGCGGCTGAGATTTCCTGCGACCGAAGAGCCTGCTGTGTAACCTGAGCCTGCTGTAGCACTCCCTTCAATGGACCTGGGAGACTCCAAAGACGATGACTCAGAGCCTGATGAGACCCACTAGACTCGAAGGCCTGCATTTTGAGCCATCCCATTCCATGCTGCGACCTTGCAGAGCTGCAATACTCAATATTCAGGGACCTCGAGCCATTGTGCGGTGCAGTCTTCCGAATTGCAAATCTCGCTTAAACTTTGTGAGCATCCTGCTGGATCTCCATAGACAGTCTGAAAAGTCCCCTCACCAGAATGCTCGACCTTTGTAACTACGAGAATTCGACTGGCAATATTCTGTATTCTTCTGTGCCCCTGAAAAAGTTGCCAAATCCAGAGCCACATCCAGCCACGAGTAAAACCTTGCCTAGAGCCTTCCCCGTTGATCCATTCTGCAAATTCTCTTCCAAGGTTCTGTTTTCAGTCACCACGACAAGGAAGCCACCGACCAGGTTTTTGGCTGCAGATCCTGAAGTCTTCCTGCTGCAAAATCCTCTGTGCTGGGCTGGCTTGGGTATTTACTTACCTTAAGTCTCTTGTGATTCCTGGGTGTTTTCAGTGATTGGGAGGCCTCTCGTCCAGTACACCCACGCTCACTGCTGGAATCCTCCTAGGGTGTCTTCCGTGAAAGCCTTGCACGCTCAACTCTAAGGTAGAATACTCACCTGTTTGCCCAGTCTTCCTAAGGAACTCTGACTTTTGCTACTTTTTAAAATTTTTATTATATTTTTTTAAACCTTTAGTTTTGGTATTTCAGAGAACATGAAATAAGTGCACTTTAAACATAAACATCACCTTGAGATCCCCGCTTCCCCCACCCGCCCCCATCAGCCCATAAAGGATATTGCGTAACCAACAAGTCACTTTGCACGTGTTCTATAGTCCGCTAGCTGCTGAGCACCAAGCTGTTATGAAGTGGTTCATGGGGTCAGGGATGGTGATTAGGATATATCTGGACTAGACTATAAGTAGATGTATAGGCCCCAAATATCCGGGGGTCGAGCGTGTAGGGGCAGGGTTTTGATGAAGTCAGTTTCGACATCTTGGCAGGAAGTTCTGTCAACCAATTTACCAACGTAGGTAGGGGTCCTCTTCACCAGGATATTGCGATCCTTCTGCATGCTAGTACCAGCAATAGACTTGCCAGTCTACGAACTGCGGATGGTAAATGTCTGGTAAGCCAAGAAGCGCAACTGAGGGTTTGGGTGACAGTTCCAATTATTGCTGACAGTTTATCGAGGACTTGATCCCAGAATCGGGTTATGGGTCGGCACGTCCAAGCGAGATGGAGAAAGTTGGCTGGTAAGGCCCTACATCTCTCACAGGCCGCTGAGAGCGCGGGACGATGTTTGGAGTTTCGCTGGGGTGTGATATGTTTGGTGTTGAAATGTTTGTTTATAGCCACTTTCTTCGTTTGGCCCAGAATGAATGTCCAGTCTTCTGATATTGTGGACTGCAAAGAGCTCTCCCATCTCGTTTTCGAGGCTGTGTGCATGGGTATCGTGTCTGTTAGTAGGGTTCTGTATATTACAGAGACTAATCTGCTTCCCCCCAAGTCTGGATCACTCCGTGTAGTAATTGCCAATTGGGTGGTTGCTGGGGGAACATGGGAAGGAGTGCTTGGAATGCATGGCAAAGGCGAAAGTATAAGAACATGTCTAGGGCCGTGTCGGCACCTCTATCCCTGGCTAGTTGGGGTGTTTATAAAGGCTCCCTCTGCAAAGAGATCGTTCAGTGTTTGAATTTGTAGTTTATCTGCCCATTTTAAGTATACTTTTTCAGCAGTCGGGGGGGATTCCTGGCATGAACCTTGCAGGTATGAGAGGTGAAAAGCTGATCTGAGTGTTACACTTCAGTGCGATTTATTTATTTTTTCCCCAGATAGCATAAGTGGAGAGAACTATGTTAAGTGACGCAGGGGCACCGGCAGGTGGCCTACGATGATTGCTCTCAGTAGGTTGGGGGTTGCGAGGGCCTGTTCAACCTGCCTGGTCTGATAAGTGCGTGGTGTACCAGTAGCCAAGTAATTGGGCATGGGCGGTGCAGTTGTAACGCTCTAGGTCAGGAAGTGCCAAGCCTCCCTTGGCCACTGGTTGGATGAGCGTCCTGTATGGTACTCTTGTCGGTTTGCTGGCCCACAGCAACTCAAGGATCAGGCTCCAGATCCGTTTAAGAAAATGTTGGGGCAATAGGAGAGGGATATTTGCAAACAAGTAAAGGAATTTGGGGAGGATCACAATTTTGACCAATGAAACTCGTCCCCATAGTGGGAGGAGCTTCCATCTATTTATTTTGTCCGGGAGTGACACTCTTTTGTAGTTATCCTGAAATATATCTTGGTAGGCTCTGGACATTAGGATCCCGAGATATGGGACCTGCGATTGTCCCCATTTGAATCAATTATCGTCTGCTAGTTCCTCGGTGCTTGGGGTCAAAGGGAATATGACGGATTTAGTGATTAATTCCTAGGTTGATACAGTGCCGAATTTGATTACCTCGCTCATGATGGGGTGTAGGTTTTCACCTGGATCTCAGATCTAGAGAACCACATCGTCTGCATGCTGGGAAATTATTAATTTGTGGGGTTCGAGGGCGAGACCTCTATGAAGCTATCTGGACCGGCGTCCTGAGGCTCGGGGTTCCATCACCAAAGCGAATATTGGTGCTGACTGCGGGCAACCTTGTCTGGTTCCCCTCTGTAGTTCGATGCCTACTGATTTTGTTCTTCCCAGGACAATGCTTGACTGGGGACGGTTGTAGAGAAGGGAAATTAATTTGGGGCAGTAGTTTCCTAGGCCCATCCATCTTAATACTGCAAAGAGAAAAGGCCACTTGACTGCGTCAAAGGCCTTTTCTACGTCCAGCAAAACCGCTATCGCCTGATGCGAAGGGTGGAGCAACTCCATAATTCAGAACATCTGTCTTATGCCAAACGTCGTGTTACCGGGCACGAAACCAGCTTGGTCGGCAAGAACTAGGGCGGCCATCGGGGGGAGCAGCCTAGCGGCAAGAACCGTTGCCAGAATCTTATTGTCAAATGATTCAGCTATTTCTTCTTCTGTATGTACGCCACTGGAGTCGCGTATCCTCTCTACTAGAGTAGGTTTTCTGTCTACCGCCATCAAACGGGCAAGGAGGGCTCCAGGTTTTGTCCTTCTCCATATTGGCGAACACAATGGCCCCTCGCCAGGAATTTAAGTTCTCTCTCTGCAGTAGACCTGATCTTTTCTAGCTCTTTCTTGAGGGCCGCGAGGGATTGCGGATCACAGGACGTGCTGCATGTTGGTTCAAGACCTTTCATTCGGGCTTCGCTGGTGTCGAGTTCTTTCCTGATCAGCCTTAGTATTCCATTTTCTTTTGTGGTGCAGATTCCTCTGACATAGCATTTTAGTGTTTCCCACAGTGTGCTTGCCGAAGTGACCAAGCCCTGATTGATTTCTAGAAAGGATGCAATTTCTTTCCACAGTTCGTCTGTGAATATTTGGTCTTGTAGCGACCCTCGTTTAACTCTCCAGTCGGGCCTGCCCTTCTTTCTATCTGGAGCAATGCATTCGAGAGTGACTGCCGAGTGGTCGGAGAGTGACCTCGGGAGAATTTGGCATGGCCCCCATTGGGGCGGGTTCGGGCAGGACACCAGAAGATAATCGAGTCGAGAACTTGTGTTGTGGTCCCAATAATGGAATGCGTATTCACAGGCTTCCCAGTTATTGTGTCTTCATATTTCCATTAGGTCGTACACTTTACAGATTTCAATAACTTGAAGGCTTGCTTTAGTAGAGAGAGTAGTTGTGCCTTGCCTTTCTGGGGGACTAATATGGGGAGGGGACTTCAATGCACCATAATTGTGGCTGAACCCGCTCCCTCCAGGTGTCATCACCAGTCAGTTATTTGCACTGTCTGTGTTGGGCCCATATGAATTCCCGAAGATGTCATTCCCTTCGAGAATCCCCCTCACCATGTTCGTTCTGCCTTCAGCGTCCTTCGCCGTCTTTATTAGCCTGAAATTTGCTTATTATCTACCAGGATAGCAACTCCTCTGGCAAAGGAGGTGTACAACGAAAAGTACCTATGACATCCCCAGTCATGGGACCAGTGATTTTCGGAATCCGGGAGAAGATGAGTCTCCAGGATCAGAGCCACGCCAATTTTGTGCGTTCTGAGATACTCTGATTTTTTGCATGTCTTGGTCGGAAGGTATATCCCCCCCCCTTAATATTCCAGGTGACTTGCTTGAACATGTTTGGTGTGCATACTTGAAGTGGTTTTCTGGATATCATCCGAGGCCTTGGTGTGTACTGCAGCGTCGCAGTGGTTTCTTTATCTTGACTTTTGGTTGTTGCAGAATGCGTTAGATTCCTGGCTATACTGTGAGGTCGGGTGGTGGGCAGTAGACCTAGAATAGGCGTGTCTCCAACAAATTGTCCCCCCCCCCCCGCACGGACAACCCCCCAACTTGCCAGTCTTCTTAACCATCTTCTTAACCATCTTCTTGAATAGTATCATTAACAGTGCTGCGCTTGGGGCGCAAGTGTCCTCCCAAGAGCGGAAGCTCCCTTTAAATTCACTCTTTTGAGTCGCTCCAGAGTGCAGGGTCGAACCTCGATGAGTTTGATGCGTATATGTGGCGTTAGTCATCGAGGTGGGTTTCTTCTCGCCCTGTCTCTCCTAGTTGTTTCGGATTGTTGTCAGTGGGTTTGCATCCAAGCCTGTAGAGGAAGGTATTTGCTTCTTGCGGCGTGGTGAAGAATTGGGCTTTCCCCTTGTGTTGTATCTGCAATTTTGCTGGGAACAGCATGGAATAAGATATCTGGTTGTGTTGCAATCTACGTTTTATTCCTGAGAGCGACCTTCTGAGTCTGAACCGCTGGGGAGAAATCTGGCTAGAATTGAATGTTCTGATGCTTGTTAATCTGTTTAGAATCACATGCTGTGCATATGGTCTGACATCCAGTGGTAACCGCAGAGTATTGTATCTTGTCTTTCGGGGACAGAAAAGGGACGTCGGCATAGGCGTGTCTGTAACACTATCCCTATCGTGACATTTAGTGTACCCAAAATCCCTCACTCGCCGAGGTCCCTCAGATTGTTTTTTACCACCCTGATAACTGGTCGCCCTATAGCAGAGCTCTAACATAAGAGACATTGTTTATCTTAAACGGAATTGTCGGTTATTCCCTGTTCAGTTACTTCGATGCCAAGAACAACTCTGACGTAGACTGCAGGGGATTTGTCTACAGCAGTAGATTTCAGCGCCTAAGATCCGGCGGCCGGAGCTTCCATGTGGTCGGGCCCTCTGGCCGACCTTTACAGTAGGGAGTGTGGGGTCAGGGTGGCCATGTTTTCGGTATGTCTTTTCCTCTTTCCCCCTCTTTACCATTTAGGTCTGGTCATCTTCCCCTTTTACTATGGAAAGGACTCCTTTTTAGGTTCTGGCCGACGTGTAGGGTCAGATATCCTTGGAAGGATGAACACAGGACGTGCAACGCCTGTCTCCCCTGAGATCACAACGAGAAGCGTTGTGTGGCTTGTAAACTCCTTTGGCCTAAGACCCTTAACCCTTTAAGTGCCATGGGTATTTCTCCCCAGTGCCAGAGCCTTTTTTGGTGATTTTGGTATGTGGCCATTCAATGGCTTGTAACTTTTTCATTACATGAGATATCTCGGCCACATTTGGCTCCTTTTTTTCCCACATGTAGGCGGTCGTAACGCCACCCAGGAATCCCAGGTTGCTGTAGGGGGTGAGAGAAAATAAGGAAAATGTGCGAAAATTTTGGGTTTTATCAAAAAATGCCAATAAAATGATGTACAAAGAAGCCTGTGGTTTTTTCCTTGTAAGAGCTAGGAACAAATGGTTTGCTGTGCTGTGTTCCCCAATGTGTTGGCTTTCAGGAACAGGTTGAGTGGAAATGGAAAAAAAATATTTTGATGGGGTTATCAACCGTTTTGTGAGAGGTAGGCGATTTTTGCCAATTTTGCCAATTGGACATGCATGGACGGAATGGAAGAAAAGGGCAGGAAAGCCAAATTGGAGGACAGAAAGGCATATATTTCTGAAAAGTAGACAAAATTCCAAGTTTAGGAAGGGGTGATTTGCATAGGTCAGGCAACAACTAGGTAGGGGAAACTGCCATCGAATGGGGGAAAAGCGGGAAAATGACAAAAAAAAAAGGTATGTGTTGGACATGGTTGGCTTGGTACGGCAATGGCTTCTATGAATTTTGAGAAAAGCAATGCTGCGCTACATTCCCCCGACTCTTGCAGTTAGGAGAGCATACCATTTTTGTAGTGTTTGTACAAAACAAGCAATACCACAAGCCAAACACTGAGCCATGGTACACAGGAGTTTTACGCTCACGGCCTGACCAGACGCACATAGCATGTGTAAATTGGGAAAACCAATGTGGTGAGGAACGGCAGCCATACATTTTTTGAAAGAGCACAGGCAGACCTTTTCAAGGGTAGGTGACTTGTGCAGGTTACAAAAGTGTATGGTGGCTAAAGCAGCGACTAAATGTAGGTCACATTTGGGAAAAGAAAGGGTTGTGAGACAAAGGGCTCCAGAAAATGGGTCAAAACGTTATGAAAACCACACAAACACAACACATGGCCTACCGTCCCGTGTTCCCACAGGTGTCCCGATGAAAACGGTACCCCACATGTGTGGGTTCACCTACCTGGCCGACAAGGGGAAAGCCTAAAACACAAGTAACCCCAAGTCTGTTTTCCGAGGGAAATCTCAGACATTCTGCCAACCGGCACAACGTACAGATATGGGCCTCGGGTGTCCAAGCCACCGAGGAAAACAGGGAACCCCATGCATTTCCAAAAAGAGGGAATCCGCAGAGGTATGATATGCCCAAATCGCCCCAGGATTTATTACCCAGACACCCCCGCAAAGTCCGAAATGTGGGAAAAAATACGCAATTTCCGCACATTTCGCTCAGCTCACCCATCGAAACACGCCACCAACAACACATGGCCTACCGTCACGCGTTCCCACAGGTGTCCCGATGAAAACGGTACCTCACATGTGTGGGTGCACCTACCTGGCCGCCAAGGGGAAAGCCTAAAACACAAGTAACCCCAAGTCTGTTTTCACACCGGAAATGTGTCACACTCACATCATACAGATATGGGCCTCGGGTGTCCAAGCCACCAAGGAAAACAGGGAACCCTATGCATTTCCAAAAAGAGGACACCCGTGGGAATCCGCAGAGGTATGATATGCCCAAATCGCCCCAGAATTTATTACCCAGGCACCCCTGCAAACTCCGAAATGTGGGGAAAAAACGCTTTTTCCGCACATTTCGCTCGACGCACCCATCGAAACACGCCCCCAACAACACATTGCCTACCGTCCCGCGTTCCCACAGGTGTCCCGATGAAAACGGTACCGCACATGTGTGGGTGCACCTACCGGGGGCGGAAAAGGGTAACCGACTAGGAACCCCAAGCCATTCGCCACTGCCCATTTTGTTCATGTGGGCAACCTACAGATTTGGGCCTAGGGTGTCGCAGCCAGCAAGGGAAACAGGGAACCCCATGCATTTCCCAAAAGAGGACACCCGTGGGAATCCAGAGGTCTGCCTTGCGCAAATTGCCCCAGTTTTTATTAGCCACAATCCCCGACAAAGTGTGATATTTGGTGGGGAAAAAACACAATGTTCACTTTGTCTGGGGTTCTGGGTAATAAATTCTGGCCCGCTTCGCGCAAATCAGACCTCTGTGCTTTCTCACGGGTGTCCTCTTTTGGGAAATGCATGGGGTTCCCCGTTTTCCTTGCTGGCTTGGACACCCTAGGCCCAAATCTGTAGGTTGCCCACATGAACAAATTGTGCTGTGGCGAAAGGCTTGGGGTTACCAGCGGGTTACCCTTTTCCTTTTGCGCCCCCGGTAGGTGCACCCACACATGCGAGGTACCTTTTTCGTCGGGACACCTGTGGGAACACAAGAAGGTATGACATCTGCTGTTGGCGACGTGTTTCGGTGAGTGGACACAGGAAAATGTCTCTGAAATTGGCCGGAAATGAAGACAATTCTCAGACATTTCGCTCTGGCCACCCACCGAAACACACCGCCAACAACACGTGGCCTACCTTCCCGTGTCCCCACAGGTGTCCCGATGAAAACGGTACCTCACATGTGTGGGTGCACCTACCGGGGGCGCAAAAGGAAAAGGGTAACCGACTGGGAACCCCAAGCCATTCGCCACTGCCCATTTTGTTCATGTGGGCAACCTACAGATTTGGGCCTAGGGTGTCGCAGCCAGCAAGGGAAACAGGGAACCCCATGCATTTCCCAAAAGAGGACACCCGTGGGAATCCACAGAGGTCTGACTTACGCAAATCGGCCCAGAATGTAATACCCAGAACCACCAGCAAAGACCCACATGGGAGAAGGGTGCCCAAGGCCAGGGATATTACCGCCGACTTTGCTGGAGCCCTGGCTGCCCTGCGTTACAGCTTCTCCCCACCGAGGAGTCTCGGCAGTGTGCCAATACCTCCCCGAAGGGAAAAGCTGTAATGCAGCCCAGCCGCAACTCCAGGACAGTTGGAGGTGATCTGCCCAGACGGGCCATTCCCACCCAAACCCACCCACACCACCAACAATCCAGCCCCAGTCTCACCCACCCCACTGACAGTGGGCCCTAACCATAGAATAATAAAAAACAGTACTCACATAACGTTGCAGCTGCTCGGGTAGAAAAAGCTGTAAACAAAACATGTTACCTACGGTCACACCAGCAAAATGTAGCCCTCCCCGGGGGCAGATAGGGGGGGGGGGTTGTCCTGCACTCCTCCCTGGGCTCAGGCGTCCGTTCCTAGGAGCAGATATCTGGTCCCAGGAAGGGCTGCATGACTTGGCACCCACTCCATTGCGGGTGGGGGGGAGGTGGTCAACGCCCTATCCCATTAGAAAATTCCCTGACCCTTTGGGGTGCCCCACCGCCCGCCCTAAAAAGCGTTCCACCATTTTCATTTGTTTCCTTTGGTAACCCAACTCCCCTTGGTGCAGAGGGTCACATTGGTGTGCCAATCTGGCGCCGGGGTGCCCAAACCTTACTGACCCACCATTTTTGGGGGCCCTCTCCCCCCTCACCCCAAATGGCTGGGGGACACACCTCATGCAGGCCTCCCTGGGCCTCCTCCAAACGGCTGCGTGAGGTACACCCCACCTCCATTTGGGGTGAGGGGGGAGAGGGCCACCCCAAAAGGTGGGGCAGGACCCCCAATAGATGGGGCAGTAGGGTTTGGGCACCCTGGGGGCAGATAGCCACACTAATGGGCCCATCTGCACCAAGCCAAGTTGGGTAAACAAAAAAAAAATATACAAAATCACAGGCTGCTTTTTAGGGGGGGGCTGAGGGCCACCCTAAATTGGCAGCGCATGATGTACCGCAACGGGGGGTGGCCCTCAACCCCCCCCCCACCCCAAATGGAGGGCCCCACCTCATGCAACCCTCCCTGGGGGCAGATATCTGCTCCTAGGAAGGGGCATCTGACCCCAGGGAGGGTTGCATGAGGTGGGGCCCTCCATTTGGGGTGGGGGGGTTGAGGGCCACCCCCCGTTGCGGTACATAATGCGCTGCCAATTTAGGGTGGCCCTCAGCCCCCCCCCCTAAAAAGCAGCCTGTGATTTTGTATATTTTTTTTTGTTTACCCAACTTGGCTTGGTGCAGATGGGCCCATTAGTGTGGCTATCTGCCCCCAGGGTGCCCAAACCTTACTGCCCCATCTATTGGGGGTCCTGCCCCACCTTTTGGGGTGCCCCCCACCCCACCCCCAATGGCTGGGGGACACCTCATGCAGGCCTCCCTGGGCCTCCTCCAAACGGCTGCCTGAGGTACACCCCACCTCCATTTGGGGTGAGAGGGAGAGGGCCACCCCAAAAGGTGGGGCAGGACCCCCAATAGATGGGGCAGTAGGGTTTGGGCACCCTGGGGGCAGATAGCCACACTAATGTGGCCATCTGCACCAAGCAAAGTTGGGTAAACAAAAAAAAATACAAAATCACAGGCTGCTTTTTAGGGGGGGGGCTGAGGGCCACCCTAAATTGGCAGCGCATGATGTACCGCAACGGGGGGTGGCCCTCAACCCCCCCTCCCCCCACCCCAAATGGAAGGCCCCCACCTCATGCAACCCTCCCTGGGGGCAGATAGGGGGGGGCCCACCTCATGCATCCCTCCCTGGGGTCAGATGCCCCTTCCTAGGAACAGATATCTGCCCCCAGGGAGGGTTACAAGGGGTGCCCCCTTTCTACTTCGGTTGGGGGGGCACCCCCCCCTTTCATTCAGTAAAAAATCCATGGTGGCTAGTGGCCCCCACCCGCGTTTCCCATCATTTCATTTTTTTTTTATTTTACATTCCCTTGGGGCAGATGGTCAGCCATCTGCCCCAGGGTTCACATGCACGTGCCCCCATGCTTTGTGGTCGGGAGGGGGGAGAGGGCTGCTTACTTGAAGCAGCCCCCTCCGCCCCCCACCTCACAAAGTGATCCATGGTGGTCTAGTGGGTTTCTGGTCACGGATCGAGCGCTCTGCGCCGATCCGTGACCAGCAATGCCTCATATGTGGTGTCTTTGGAAAGGGGAGAAAGTCCCCTTTCCAGGGACACCACTTTTTGCTCAATCCCTGGTGGCCTAGTGGGCCCCAGGACCCCAAACCCCCTCCCACCTCCCCCCATCCCTCAGATTATTTTTTCTTTTATATATTTCCATGGGGGCAGATGGTCAGCTATCTGCCCCCAGGGTTCATTTTCATGTGTCCCCATGCTTTGGGGGACGGGGGGGGGGAAGAGGGCTGCTTACCTGAAGCAGCCCCCCTCCCCCCCAACTCACAAACAGATCCATGGTGGTTCAGTGGGTTGCTGGTCACGGATCAGCGCTCTGCGCTGATCCGTGACCAGCAATGCGGCATATGAGTGGTGTTCCTGGAAAGGGGAGAAAGTCCCCTTTCCAGGGACACCACTTTTAGGTCAATCCCTGGTGGCCCAGTGGGCCCCAGGGCCCAAAACCCCCTCCCCCCTCCCACCTCCCTCCTTCCCTCGACTTTTTTTTTTTCCCCCACCGCTGGGGGCAGTGATCCGCCCCCAGGGGTCCCTGGCGCTGTGGCCCCATGCTTTGGGGCCATGGGGGAAGGGGGCCGCTTACCTAGTAAGCAGCCCCCCCTCCCCCACGTGTCACAAAAGGATCTTCGTTTGATCTGTGACGTTGCTGCCCGCGGATCGAGGCGCCCTGCGCCCGATCCGCGGTCAGCAAAGCCACACAATGGGTATCGTTGGAAAGGGGAAGATCTCCCCTTTCCAACGATACCCACCTCGATTTCCGGCTTGAAATACAGCCGGAGATCGAGGCGGAACAAGAAGGGCACTCACCTTCTCTCTCCAACGCAGCAGGCGAAAATGGCTGCTGCAGTGGAATTACTTTACGTTTCACGCCAACGTGCGTTACGCACGCCGACCAGAAACTGAAGGTAATCCAGCCCCCTGGCAGTGAGGGGGGACCTCCCCCTCACATAGCCCGGGGGTTGGATTACAGTTTTGAGCGATCCCTGCTTTGCAGGGATCGCTCAAAACAAGGTGCCGAAAAGGACGAGCTATCTCGTCCTTGGCACTGCGTGTGCACTTCCAAGGACGAGATACCTCGTCCTTGGCACTTAAAGAGTTGAGGAGCGCTGTGTAAAGCGGTGGGCCGCGTATGGAGCCCCCTTCCCCCACCGCCACACCTGCCGAAAATGACAGGCGTACATACGATGACCAAATATCCATTGCAGATGTGATAGACTTCGAGGCAGACTCTTCTAGATCCGCCACGCCCGTCCCCGACCTTTTAAAACCGGACTCTGGTCTCGCTTCAGGGACAACACCCGGCGACAAAGGCGTACAATCGCATTTCACTAAGCACACAACCCCTTCACCTATTTCCATAGGTACGTCGAAAAAGGTGAAGGCGCCAGCAGGGCCGTTCAAAATTTCAGTGGATTCCTCGGATCGTACAGATCCAAAGCCTTCCCTGCATCCGCAGCAGCGTCTTGCAACTGGGCATTCGAAAAACAAGGGCGCTACCCCTAAATCAGATTCACACCGAAGCACGGAAATCCGATGCTACAGCGGTCCCGAAGGCCGCGGTAGGCCCAAAAATCAGCTAGGCCCTCTAACACTGCAGAAGCCAATACATCTACCGATAGACCTTCAGAACCACTATCTCACGCTGATTAGGTGATAATCGAAGACATCATCGAGAGAATTACTTCGGCGGTTGGGCTTATTCCTGTTCCGCCGAAAAACATGGAGTAGGCCGCGGACAAATCTTTGAATGCGCCATGGCGCCCCGATTCTCATGATACCTATGAGGCCAGTCAAGAGCCTCTTTGCAACACCCTGAGAGACAGTTTTCGGCGCCGAAGGGCGCAAGACAACCCTTCCCACCCGTAGGCCCTTCTGTGTCCTCTAATTGACAAAGGAGAAATTTGAAGGGTGATGGACCGTCTTGAAAGAATTTGTTTTTCTGAGTGTCCTTCCCCGAAAAGATCTAGTGGGGAGCTTAATCTTCAATCTGCTGTACCTTTCCAAGAAGATCAGCCTTCTGTCCCCGTCCAGCATGAAGACATCGTCCAGATGGACACTAATAGGGACATTTACAGTGAAGATGAAGGAACCTCGTTTCTACAGAATGAGGACCAGGCGGATGCCACGGACAATTGGGAAGATACGCAGCAAGTGGGGACGGACCCATGGACGCTTCCCAATCAAGAGCAGGACACTGATGTTTTGTGCCTGGATTCCCCTCCGTCCATCCCGGCTCGCCAGGCCTCACCTGTAGACAACCAGATGGCCTTCAATACCATGTTAAAGAAGGCAGCTGAGCATTTTCAAATCTCTACTCAAGAGGCAGTGCCTGAGCAGGACTTTGTAGAGGATACTCTTAAGGCAAAACCTCCCTATAGCCAGGCCATTCCCCTCAATTCTTTTAAGAGATGATTGACTCCCTCCCTTGTGTCACCAGCTCAAACCCGGGCAATAAACCCAAGAGTTGAAAAGTTATTTCGGCCAGCTCCTTTGGACCCACAATACATTAAAGGGCACGCCACCCCCGATTCTCTGGTAGTGACTACCACCCGGAAATGGGCAGGAGTACCCCGTGCCACGGGTGAGGCTCCTCCGGATAGGGAATCCAAGAGGCTGTATGCCTTAGGCAAGCAAGTCACCTTGGCTGCCGCATATACCACGCGTATAGCGAATACTACGCTACTGGCGAGTTATGCAGACGCTCACTGGAACCCTACTTCAGGAAGGCCTCCAGGAGGTCCCAGAACCCGTCAAGTCCAAGCTTCTCTCTATTGTGGCCGAAGGCAGGTGAAGCAGAATGTAATGAACACTTTGGACACGGCTGAAACAGCAGGCAGGTCTCTGGCCCAAGGAAACTTACTCAAAAGGCACGCTTGGCTGCGTACCTCAGCGTTTAAGGCCGAAACACAGGCCTCGCTCATCAGTAAACCGATTGAAGAAGCTAACCTCTTCGGAAAGGCGGTTGCTGAGGCCCTAGAAACAGCCAAAAAAGAGCATGAGACTCTTAAGTCTCTGCAACAAATCACTCAGACCCCTCCCCCCCCCCCCCCCCGAGAGGAAATAACTCTCTGCGGTCCTTTCGAGGGCTGTCCCGTGCAAGTCAGAACTATGGCACGGGAAACGTCAATACCGGACAAACATCAGGAAGCCCCGCATACTACCCTCCAAGGGGTTAGCGACACAGGGTTAGAGGTACCAATCCTAGAGGAGCCGCAGCCTCCGGTCAGAAATGACCATCAGGTCCCCTCCCATGTCACCCCGGTCGGGGGGCGCTTAACATCTTTCCTCATGGCATGGGAGGGAAAACTTCAGACCAGTGGGTGATGAAGGCGGTCACCCACAGGTACTGCGTGAAATTTGCCACAATTCAGACCACCGCGCTTACAGTGCCTTTCACCGGACCATCTGGAGATCCTGAATCAAGAGGTGGGGGGGGGGGGCGTGGCTAACCGCGGGATGAGGTAGACTCATGTCTGCTCGGGTCCCGCGGCTGCACTACAATATCCTGTAAAAAGCCTTATTTTTGCACACTACGCAAGCTGGAAACATCTCCATGCCCAAGAGAACACCCTTGGGCACTCCCGGACCGAAGATCGGAAGAAACCGCAGTGCGATCTGCTGTAGACGTCCGAGTGAAACTTGCTGGCGTGCGGAGCCCGGCCCGTCTCTAAAATGGCCGCGGGCGGGCTTGAATGTACGCGCTGAGAGTATGAAATGTGGCCGTGCTGAGGGAAAATCCAGGAATCCAGCCCGTGGCAGACAAGCTATTCGTGGCCGGTGGAGAGTGCGAACCAGGCCGTGCATTTCGCGTACAGCAGGCATTGCGAAGGAGTCACCGGGGAGCGGAGTCCGGATCTCCCTACGCCTGCATCTACCTCCTGGTAACCCCGGAGGGAACAGAGATCTGGAACGGTGCCGGCTGGGAAGCCAGGGGGGCTGACCAAGGCGAGGTAGGCTGCCCCATCAACCCAGCCCGCCCCCAGCCCCCCACCCCCCCCCCCCCCCTGTGCGGGCCCAAACCCCTATCAACGGCGGTTGGCGAGGTGGCCCAGAGAGAAGCCGGGGCCGAGGAGGAACTACCCCTGGCAACAACGGCGGCTGGCGAGGCGGCCCAGAGAGAGGCCAGGGCCGAGGAGGAGCTACCCCTGGCAACAACGGCGGCTGGTGAGGCGGCCCAGAGAAAAACGGGGGCCGAAGAGGAACTACTCAGCGACACACACGCGGACCCGCGGGCGGGAGCAGGAGCCTGTATCCCTGCTGTGGAAGAGACACCCTGGTACAGGAGCGAACCGCGGCCCAGCAGCGGGTGGCTGAAGGGCTCGGAAGAAGGCCGCCTGGAGACCTGGGCCCAAAGCACTCATGGAGGGGTGACGCCAAGCCAAACACAACAGCTCACGAAGCGCAAATGACATTTTGAATGAGAGCGCCTAACATCGGCAGAATTAGTGGCGGCCTCAGTGGGACAGGACACCGCACTTATCTGCAGGACCTCCCCCCGACATTCGGGCACACTGGCCTGCCTTTGAGGGACAGATTGAACCTGTTATGTCGAAGCCTAAAACTGCAGCTCCCGTGCGTGCAAATTCGTAGTGCAACATCTATCAAAGGGTGGACAACGCAACGAAACGCTAAATACTCAACGTGACACTATTGGAAAGGAGAAACCGAGGAGGCTTCCTACACAGAGCAGAATGGACCAGTACACCATTCCCCCTCCCCAGCCCACTGAACACCACCTGCTAGCACCGGAGGAGATGGAAACGGACCAGGGAATCTCGCTGAAAGACATCATGGCCGCCATAGCGGACTCTCGCTCGTCCATGGAGCAAAAAATGGACGGTATAGGTATGGATGGTTCCCTCCTCCGGCATGACCTGCAAAAACTAACAGCACGCACGGGAGAGGCGGAGCAGCGCATATCCACCACGGAAGACAGGGTGAGCAGCATGCAACAACAGCTCCATAATGTGACAGCCAAGCTGAAGGTGTTGGAGGACAGAGTGGAAGAGGGAGAGGGTAGATCCAGACGCAACAATGTGCGCATCCTCGTTATACCCGAAAAGGCGGAGGGCTCCTGCATGGAACTATTTCTAGAACAATGGCTCTCTGACCTGTACGAGCCCGACTCCTTCGCCAAGTTCTTCTCCATAGAGAGGGCGCACAGAGTACCCACGAACAGGCCACCACCTGGGCCCCCCCCCAATAACTGTAATAGCGAGATTCTTAAACTACAGAGAGCGTGACGCCCTACTGCAACATGCACGTGCCAAAGGAACTGTCACGTTCAATGGCTCCAAAATCACCTTCTTCCCAGATTATACACGGGACGTCCAAAGAGCAAGACAACTTTTCGATCCCCTGAAAAGACAACTGCATACGATGGGAGTTAAGTACGGATTGCTCTTCCCCGCACAACTCAAGATATACCACAATGGGACAACAGTCCATTTCAGTGACCCCGGAGAAGCGTGGCGCTGGGCAGAGCAGAATATAGATGGGAACTGGTCGACCCCCCGCGAAAACAGGGGGAGAAACCACAGACCTCAGCCAGACCAACAGCGGGGACCCCGACGACGACCAGCGCAGGACCTGCTGGAAGACCTGGGGGGATGAACCCCTCTCCCCCCCCCCCCCCCGCCTCCATACAATGCCTGCCAATACTCCCAGCCCACACTACGATACCCAAATCAGGCAATAGATCCTACCTACAGCACACACAGACATGTAACAATAGGCAGCATACACCCACCTGTAGCGGCCGCGGGGAGCCCCGAGCCCTACAGTAGAAGGAAAGTGCAATAAACCCCAGGTGTTGCACACTGGTAACTCCCCGTAGGGACCACCTTTAGAGAAGTAACGCCCTCCCCTTAGGCCCCACCCATCCAGGGGACGATTACTTTCACCTGACATTCAGTTTAGTGCATGTTAAGTGTCCGGTTGACACCATAGTTCCGTTGTTTGGGCGACCGATGCTTCTAGTTGGGAGGAGTATGGGGTGGGGGGTTAAGGGTTTGTTAAGGACAGCTTCAACAGGGACCAATCGAACGCATAGGGGCATGTGGCTGGAATGGATGTTAGGACCCCATGGGCATGGCTCCAACAGGCGTAAATCGCCACCGGAGGCTATGAGGGCCAAGACTAATACTTGTGCACATGGCAGATGACAATAGTAAGGCGGACGCCCTCAGAACACTAAAGCTCATGTCTTGGAACGTAAATGGACTGGGCAATGCCATCAAGCGTCGCTTGGTGCGCCAATTCCTGAATAGACGGGGAGCAGATATAGTGTTCCTATCTGAGACGCACCTTGCACAGAATGTACCCTATTCAGACGTACGAATTACAAGCTAGCATTCCACTCGGGCTTCACGATGGGCTCAAGAGGCGTCATGATCCTGGCGCACATAAATCTACCCCTCCAACTTTACACAGTGACACATGATACAGGCGGCAGGTACATATATGTGACGGGTGAGTTGTGGGGAAAATCCGTGGCACTAATAGCAATCTATGCACCACCAACCCTCCTAGAACCACTACTCGCCGACATTACCCCACTAATAGCTAATGATACCTCCAACTGCATGATACTAGGTGGCGATTTTAACGAAGTCATGAATGTTACCCTGGATAGATCACACATACGCAACAGGAATCCCAACATCCCCACCAGATTGGCCACGTTCGCCAACGCACTCGGCCTTTGCGACGTGTGGAGAGAACTCCACCCAGACACTAGAGCGTACTCCTTCCATTTGGGGGCACATGCCTTGCTCTCCAGATTGGATTACTTCTTCACCCCCGCAACCGACCTTTACAGAGCATGGGAAATAAACATACTGCCTAGAGGCATCTCCGATCACTCTCCGATTGAAATGTTAGTCACGACATCCCGGAAGACCCCTCCGCCGTGCTGGCGCCTAAACAGCTATCATTTGGGAGACCCTGAGCTGGTTGACAAACTGCAAGAAACTACTAACAACTATTTCGAGCAGAACACACAGGCACGAACAAACCCTGAAACGCTGTGGGAAGCCTATAAAACGGTCCTAAGAGGCGAGTTAATATCGTGGACAGCGGCCCAAAAGAGGCAGCACTTGAGCAAGACCCTTGAAGCAGAGACTCAAGTCAAACAGGCAGAAGAGGACCACATAAATGAAAATACGCCAGCCACTAACCGGGCACTGCTGCTAGCACAAAAAAGATTGCAAAGCATCGCAATGGATAATGCCAGACAGGCACACACTGCGATGAGAGCAAGGATCTACGACACAGGCGATAAGGCAGGCAAGATGCTGGCGTGGCTGGAAAGGAAGGAGCGGGGACGCAACCATGTCCAGAGGCTCGAAGCCAAAGGATTGAATACAGGAGCAACAGATCAGGAAATAACCCAAGGCTTTGCGGAATACTATGCTGAGTTATACAGTGAACCCACAACTCCGATGGACGCCACGGTCATGGATCACATCGACACCCCTGCCTTAAATGAGGCGCAACGGCAGCAGCTGGAGTGGGAGATCACAGAGGATGAGATCTTGGGTGCCATCTCCGGTCTACAATCCGGCAAGACCCCTGCCCAAATGGCTTCCCGGTGGAGATATGGCATAAGGTAGGCACTAATGTGGTAGCGCCCCGACTGCGGCAAATGTACCTCCATGCACGAGAAAAGGGCATCCTCCCCCCCCCCCCCCCAGATCTGCGAGAAGCAACAATAGTAGTGACAATAGTAGTGATACCCAAATCAGAGAGATGCAGCTCATACAGGCCCATTTCACTCATTAACTCTGAGACCAAAATACTTGCAAAACTGTTAGCAGACCGATTACAAAAGGTAATTCCCACCCTGATACACCCGGACCAATGCGGCTTCATGCCACAAAGATCAACTCGCATGAACCTCCGCAGGCTATTTTCAGCGCTGGAAAGAGCCAACAGCATACAGGGGCCACTAGCCCTGTTAGCAATTGATTTTGAAAAGGCCTTCGACACGGTGAGATGGGAAGCCGTCTGGACCATAATGCGCCACATGGGCTTCGACGAAACCTTCATGAGTTGGGTGCGACTGCTGTATGAAGCACCGATTGCTAGGACCAGGGTCAACGGTTGGAGATCGGAACCCTTCAGGCTCGGAAGAGGAACAAGGCAGTGCTGCCCATTATCGGCTATGATCTTCGCCATTGCCATCGAACCCCTGGCGATCCTGCTGCGAAACACTCAAACCTGGGAGGGCTTACGATGGTCCGAGAGCTGGGAAGACAGAATATCTCTTTACGCGGATGACCTACTCATCTACTTGAAGGACCCAAATGCATCGTGCCCCAAGGTTGTTCAATTACTGAGGCAATACGAGGTATTTTGCGGATTACGCGTGAACTGGTCCAAATCCATTCTTTTCCCTATAAGGGGGCACCCCGGTGGAGGATCTAGCGCCGGGCCCCTACCAGATCAAGAAGGAGCAGTTCAAATACTTGGGTGTACGTGTCACGACGGAGTACACAACACTGCACCTCTCTCCCTTGATAACAAGATTTGCGGATGACACTCGCCACTGGATCTCCTTGCCGCTGACGCTGCTGGGAAGGGCAGTGCTGTTCAAAATGATTGCCCTTCCCAAGTTCCTATACATCCTGCAAAACGCACCTTTGTACATTCACCACCAGGAATTCCACAAAATTGAATGCATCCTCCGAAAACTGCTCTGGAAGGGTGGACACCCGAGGATCGCGCTTGCCACGCTTCAGAGGTCCATCTGGGAAGGGGGGGGGATTGGGCTGCCCAGACTGCAATCATACTATTGGGCCGGCCAAATGGAAGTGGTGAATGATATGCTTCATGGCGACAGGGGCCTACCACACATCAGGGGCCTCCACTGTAACACCACGATGAAACCAATAGAGCTCCTCTACAGGGACCTGGACCGACCTCCGAAACCAGACATATGGCGTCCCACATAATGAGAGTTTGGAAGGAAGCGCTTTGATACTTGGGCTGGGGAGGGAAAATAACTATGGCCCAACCGTTGTGGAACAACTGCAACCTCCCTGAAGTACGAAAGCTGCCAAGATGGCCCGAGTGGACCCAACGCGGTGTCTCCAATGTCGGAGATGTGCATGAGGACAACCTAGCGATGTTCGAGACATTGCAAGAAAAATTCTCCCTGCCGGACACAGAAAGGATTTCACCCAAAATTCCTCAAACAGGACACATTAATAATAATTTCGCATTTATATAGCGCTACAAACCCTCAGGTATCTAAGCGCTGCTTATTACCCATGGTGTGTGGTGCTCATTGATCGACCTCGGAAGTATGAAAGGAGTTTGGCCCTGCCGGGATTCGAACTTGCGTTAGCAAGCTCTGCACAGATGTCAAAGCGAGCGCTCTACTCGCTGTGCCACTTGACCGACCTTTCTCAAATAATGAAGCTGATGCCACGGCAGTTGTTCCTGTTTGTTTCCCGCAGACCCACGCTTTCCTGCAGCTTCAGCACGATGAGGGGGTCCGCACCTCACAGGGCTGAAGCCGGCAGCAGCGACAATGAATAAAAGGTGCTCTCCTTAAAAACAGGAGAGGGTCTTCAGGTGGCTATCCGGACCACTACAGCAGTGTGCAGCAATTTCGATCACGAAGGCGACCTCTGGCTGAAGAAAATGAGCTGGTAATCCCTTACCAGGCTCAAGGGAAGACCACTCCGGACTGGATCGCCTCTTAGTCGTTGAAGGGTAGATAGCTCAGGACTGCAGCAGGGCTTCACCGGTACAGGGTAGTTGCAGCAGTCGACCTCTCCTCCACTTCTCGTCGGTTCCTTGTAGTTCCAGTGGCAACTGACTTCCAGCCCAAGAGACCTGCCTTTTATGTGAAAACCCCCATTCACACAGCCTGGCTGTCAATCACTCAGCAGGGGGGGGTTGTCTAGCCCGGGCAACCACCTTGGTCAATCATGACAAAGTACGACTTGGGTTTCCTAGGATACCCTCTGCAGGGGGTGACTACACCCCTCCCTCACATTCGCCCAGCTAGACACCTAGGCACCTTGAGGAGGGCTTCTAGGTAGAAGCCCGCTAAAAGACAGTGAACAAAGAAGGCAAACCTAGTTTGCCGTGCAAAGTAAAACACAAGGAGTTTAACAAAAAAAAAATTGCTAATAAACCGCACCGGAGCCAAACGAAAAAGGATGTGGTCAAGCGGGTTTAAGTTTGAGGCTAACAAAGAGCCTACAATATTACCACGGTTACAGAAGATAACCGCGGTAGAAGTTTAGGGTAGATACCACTGCCACTAGCCATATCTAAATGTTAAGAGTGAAACAATGCTTTAGGAGGTACAGATAAAGAGTTGAGTTAACCCTTCCAGTACTCCATGTAAGATGGGGTGTACTGGATCTGTGGTTAATTTTGACTAAGTAAAGTTAATGGTAACTTTACCCTTTTCTGGGGGACAATAGTCAACTCAGAAATGGAGTCGTTGGGAAGTCTGAACGACAAACTTGTGTCACTGCACTGAAGGTGCTGGGTGACGCACACAAAGAAGGGGGCTACTGAAGTGGTGTACTTCAGCGCTCACAATCTTAAACCGGTAAGACACGTAGCAAAATAGGTGTAAGAGTGGGGGGAAAAGCTCACACTCTTACCAAGTGGAAGGAAATAACTCCAGAGATCCAGTAAAGCTGCTCAGGGACTCACTAAGTAAGGGAAATTAGCCATAGAATGAGAAGTCTCCCTAACAGTCACAAAGAACATGAAAAAGTAAACATTTCCACAGAAAAAACCAACAATGACATCGACCACATCAAACAAAGGACATAAACACTCTAAAATAAACCTACATGCCCTAATCCTATACCCCTTACTCCCCTTTTACGCAACCTTGAGTTTTTCTTTCCCCCACTCAACACTCCTCACCCTTGCCCCTCCTGGGCCTACCTCCACAAGAGTTCTAGAACAGGATAGGCACTAAATGCTACTAATCTCCGAGCGTACTAAATATGAGACTCCTACTTTATTCCATTTCCTCACTTATTTCCAGCACTGGTCGGTGTTTGGGAGAATTCTCCTAAATGTGCTAATTCCCTTCACCTTAGAGACCCTTAGCAACTTTGCTGGATTTTGAGGACTTGATTTTTTTTTAACTGGAAAGAGTGTGAGCCTTTTTTCCCCCACTCTTTCACGTATTATGAGTGTTTTTCACTTGTGCTCTTTGATTATAGAGTTTTAGATAACTCCATAGGAATCATCTTTTCATGTGAGTTACACTGCACCCCGAGTGCAGTGACACAGGGAATGTCTAAAAGGTGTAGATACCTTCTCTGGGATAAACTACTGTTTCCCAGAGGATGTAAATTGAAATTGACTTTACTAGTCTTTCCAAAATCCTAGACCCAGCACACACCATCTTACAATGTAATGCTGGAGGGCTTACATAGTATCCCCTATGTCTACGCATTTAGCAATCAAATGCTACCCTTTCCTGTTGAAAAGGCAGGTGGCAGTGGTTCCGACTGTGAACACTAGTAGCTAAAAAGTCACGGGAGCCATGTTTTTCAAGATGGCACCTTAAGTCCCTTTGTTCAAACTGGTCCCAGTCTTCTTTTTTTCGCAGTTTATTTTTGGAAAGGTCCTTTTAGTGTTTGCCTCTGCGTGCCAAACCAGGTTTGATCCCTTTGTTCGTATGCCTTTGGCGGGCTTCAGGACATAAGACCGGCTCTGGCGTCGGAGTGTCTGGGGTGTGAGGGAGGTGCCCAAAACTCCATGTGCTTAGTCTCCTAGGAGACCCAAATGCACTCTGGCGTGATTGGCTGGCTGACTGTCCGGCAAAGACAGCCCCCATGCTGGGTGAGTGGCAGCTAAGCTGGAATGAAAAGGAGAAAACTGTTTAAAAGGAGAGTCTCTTGGACTAAAAAGCAGTCAACCTCTGGAACGAAGGAACCAAAGAAAAGCTGGAAGAGAACGGCTGCTGCAACTCCTGGACCGTTGGCTTGCCAGGTGAAGCCCTGCTGCAGGTCTGAATTGCAAAGTTCCTCTCGACAGATGCCCCTTCAAGGACGACTTCTTCCTTTGAGTTGGTGGGACCAATCAACTCATAAGCCACCCAGACACCATTCTCAAGGCTGGTTAGGATTAACCATGGAGACGGATTCTAGCTTGTGTGTTTGAATCTACAGCTACTGAAGTGACTCAATCTTGTTTGCTTTTTCGACAATCCCGTGCAGTGCAGGAGTCCCCCGACGTCCTCCCTCTTTTCCCCACGACTGAGGCTTAGGAACAGTGAGACCTGCAGGAACTGGCGGGAAACTACTTCAGCTGCATTTGTTCCTTCATACTGTTACGCTCCGACAGCTTGGTTCTCGCCAGCCTCCCTCGGCAGTTATACCGGCTTACATCGTCCGGGGAAGGACATCGCTGTGGCAGCGTTATCGGTTTCCATGGAGACTGTGTGGACGTCGCTATCAGTATCGTCCGCGTCAGCTGACACGTGCATTACGCACTACGTGTACACCAATGCCCCGCCCTTTGCCTTCTTAATCCGGTTCCGCTCGGTGCTCGGTGCTGCTAATTGTAGTCTACACGTACTCTTACATGTTTAGCCCTCGAGCTAATTCCTTCCTCAAACCTTCCAGCTTAGAATTCCTGGTTTTCGACCTTGCCTTCCACTTTGGACTGTTCACGGATTGCCCAGCTGATTTTGGTTCTACAAGCAGTTACGACTCAGAACGTTTCCTGGATTGCCGACGGCTGTTAGAAGTCGTTTTCCTATTCTTTGTAGCTTTTTGGTTCCTTCCACAAGGGCTACATTAAAACAATCATCTGACACTAGTTGCTTTCAGTAGTGTATTTTCATTGTCATAACTTCCTGTGATTTGGCTTCTTGGATAAAGACTACTCCTGCTGTGAAGGAATTACCCTCCTTGGACGTTGTGCTGGATTTGTATTTTTTGCAAGTGCAGTTCAGGACGCTTTCCAGTTACCTGCACCAACCCGTATCTAGTGCGTCCTTCGTGCCGTACGGGTGTGTCCTCCCTAACTAACCTTCCTGTTTATTTTCTCCTGTCGTGTCCTTGGAACTGGATTTCCCTCTTGGCTCCTCAATCATCTCCTTCCAGGTCAGTGGTGCATTCCCTAGGGGTTCAAGGGGATTCGTTAACGCAGTAGTTAGTTTCTTATTGTCCTTTGCATTGTTCTTTTAGACTCTGTATCTGCTCTGCTATTCCAACCAACTTATTAATCAGGGTAGCTGAGGTTGAGACTGGTTGATCTGAGAGTTACACCACTTCAGTCCTCTGAATCTTGGTGTGGTGAGTAACACATACTAAGGTACTGTGCCAACTAGATTGAGACCCCCCCCCCCCCCCTCTCGCGGTGAAAGTTTGTGAAAATTTTACCAACTTACAGGCCTAATCGGCTTGTGACCCAACAAATCATTCTTTTTTGCCTAAACTACTTCTGAGAACTTTTGCAAAGATTTTACCGTTTGATACCAGAACTGCTCTCTCCTATCCAGAACACTAACCCATTGACTTTGGCCTGGACTATTGCCTTGAATTGAACTCCCCTGGTGAACTGAACCTATTTGCACTGTTTAAGTAAGTTATCTATTCTATTTACTTTTGTCCCTTTTGCTCACTTCTAAGTAACTGAACTGCCATTTTGCTCCTAATTCAGGGGAGCTCAAACTATCTCTAAATCTTGGAGTTTTTTATTGAAGTGTATTGATATATAATATAAATGATTGTGTAATTGTTTTTTCAGGAAACCATGAGTTTAGGTGTACTTGAACCACTGTGATTCATGGTACTCTGTGTAACTACTTGCGCTGCTCACATTCACTCTTGAGAAAAGCCTGGCTGCTCATCTCGCTATCAAAAACTGTATGGTACAGACTTATACCAAAGGTTGATTAGACAAAACACCTGTAGTCCCAATTGTGTGTAGTGGCCCCAAAGGGTACTGCATGGATTTCTTCCTAACAAATGGCACTAATGATGACAGAAGAGTCTGATAACTTGAAAGCAGGTCTGGCTCTGGTCAACCATTGGCATGACCAGAAGGCCAACATGCTGAAGCTTACTCCAGACCAGCTTGTTCTAGTTATGGTACCTACAAGGTGAAGGGCCTTGCAGGACAAATGGATTGGACCCTTCAGGGTTGTTGGCAAACCTGGAGAGGTCAATTATTTAATGGACTTGGACATTCCCAGGGAGGCCCCTAGGGACTATCACACTAACCGTCTAAAGGCTTGTTTCCAGACCAGAACTAGGATCTTCACTTTTAGACTCTGATCAGGAGGAGAGTGAACCTCTACCTGACTTCCTCAGGGGACAAACTTCATATACGAAGATTGAAGGAGTAAAACTCTCTTCACATCTGACTCTGCGACAACAGGAGGAGTGAAAAGCTCTGTTAAATCAGTTTGCCTCCCTGTTTTCATTAACACCAGTCTTGACACCTTGGGCTCAACATATTCTCACTGGTTATAGTCTCCCTTTAAAGCAGGGGTTACAGGTTGTCAGACCATGTAAAATCCCACATAAAGAAAGAGTTTAAGAAGATGCTTGATCTTGGGGTTATTGAGCCATCTACCATTACATGGGCTAGTCCAGTGTTACTAGTGCCAAAATCTGGAACTAAAGAGTTGAGATTCTTTGTGGATTATAGAGCTCTTATTGCAGTCACCACGGCTGATGCCCATCCTTTACCCAGGAGAGATGAGCTGGCGGGCAAACTTGCTTCAGCCAAGTTACTCAGTACATTTGACCTGGCCTCAGGCCGTTGGCAGATGGTGCTGACGGACTATGTCAGGGAGAACATGGAATTTCCCACTCCAGGAAGCCTCTACCAGTTTAAGGTAATGCCCTTTGGACTGAAGTGCACCTGCTACATTTCGGAGGATGGTGAATCAAGTTCTGATTGGGTTAGAGGAGTTCTGCATGGCATACTTGGATGACATTGCACTGTTCAGCCCCACTTGGGATGAGCACCTTCACCACATAGGATATGTTTTGCAGACTCTTGAACAGGCCCATCTGACCATAAAGGCTAGTAAATGTAAAATTGGTCAAAGTAAAGTGTTCATTAGGTAGGAGGAGGTGAAATAAGGCCCTTGTCTAGCAAGGATCAAGCTGTAAAAGACTGGGCCACCCCATCTTTTCAGAACCAAGTGAGAGTCTTCACAGGTCTCACTGTGTATTACAGGAACTTCATAGAGAACTATGGGACCAAAGCTTCTCCTTTGAATGGCATTGCCTCGCCCAAATTCCCCAAGAAGGTCGGGTGGAATGAGGAGTGCACGAAGGCTTTTCAAGGACTTAAGAAGGCCCTTTGTCAAGCTCCAGTCTTGGGAGCTCCTGGCTACAACCAATCTTTCGTTGTACTAACAGATGCTTCTAATGCAGGGATAGGTGCCGTTTTGAGCCAACTGGATGAGAAAGGCAGGTAACACCCTATCTGCTTCATCAGTAGGAAACGAGCACTGAGATAAGGTGGGCAACTATTGAACATGAATGTTTTGCCATTGTGTTGTCTCTGAAGACATTTAGGCTATACTTGTATGGTTATTCAGACAGACCACCAACCCTTCAGATGCTTAATGCAGATGAAGGGGGGAAATCCAAAATTGTTAGTGGTCAATCAGCCTCCAAGTGTTTGACTTAACCATAGAACACAGGTCAGGGTGTTATCATCAAAATGCTGATGGTCTCTCCAGAAAGCATGACGGACTGGATTAGGACATATACAGGAGTGGATTAAATCCTCCTGTCACTTAGTCTTCGGGGGGGGGGGGAGGCACATGTGTTGTGGAGAATTCTCATTTCTGTGCTAATTCCCTTCAACCTTCGAGACCCTCAACTCTATTGCTAGACTTTAGGACTTTTTAAATTGAACCCTGGAGTGAGTGAGCTTTTTCTCACTATGTTTTGACCTGATTTGGATTATGCGTTTGCGTTTCCTTTGTAGGGTGACGCACAGCACCTTTAGTGCAGTGTCAGAGAAATCCTTTAGATTTCTCCTCTTGTGTGAACTACTGTTCCCAAGAATAGTAAAGTGAAATTGACTTTACTTAATTTTTCTCTTCGTAGGTTCAGTACACCCCATCCTATGTGGAGTGCTGGGGCGGAAAGGGGGTTACCTAGTAGCCCCTTATCCTTCATTCTTGTGTAGCATTTTTAGGTTACCCTCCCTACTTTAAATGGCTGGTGGCAGTGGTTTTAATTTTCCTACCTTTGTGCGTTTAAACTGCAGGCTGAATCATCATTATTTTTCCTTTGCTCAGCACTTTTTACTTTTCCCCCTGCATTTTCCTCTCCCCTGCACTTGCACGTTCTCAATGTCACAGGCCGAGTAAGATCATTGTTTTTGTTCTCCCTTGTTCCCCTCCCTTGCCTCGTCACAGTTTGAAATACTTGTGTATGAGCGTGATAAAAACAAAATATCAATAGGTGACCATTTTGTCAAAATGGCCCGTCTTTTTATTTATTTTTTTTTTTTACTTGCCATTTTCTGTTTTTGAGATCCTTCTTTGGTTTTACTCTGTGCAGCAAGCCAGGTTTGAGATCTTTGATTGTTTTAGCTTTGGCAGGCTTCAGTCCTGAAACCCACCTCTGGCTCCAGTGTTTCTGGAAAGGCAGGGTGTGAGGGAGGTTCCCAAAACTCCCCTGTTCTTTGTCTCTAGGAGTGTATGAATGCTACCAGTCCTGATTGGCTGGCTGGGTGTCCTTTCAGGACAGCCACCCTGCTGTTTGAGCGACAGCCTATGCTGTGCATTAATGAGAGAAACCTTCTTAAAAGGCGTGCGTTTTAGGACTGAAGGCAGAGTCAACCACTGGGAAGAACAACCCAGTGAAGAAACTGTGAACAATGCTTGCTGCATCTTCCTGGACCTTTGAATTGCCCGGAGAAGCCCTGCTGCTGTGCTCAAACGCCTTTGTATAATAATTGAGAGAAGCTTCGGAAGGGATAACTTTTTTTTTTTTCTTTGGGTTAGTGGGACCAACTAACCCAGAGGCAATCTCCACTGGACCATCTTCCCTGATTGGCTGTACTACTTCGCTGCTGCAAGAACCGAGTGCCTGGTGTCGAGAAATCTGTAGTTGAGTGCAACGTCTGCAATCTGTCCAGAAGCTCCAGGAGTCTCCTAAAGACCCTCTAGAAGCAGGACGACCAGAACTCTAGTCCATTGACTAGAACTTGCGTCCCCCCGCCAGAGTGTAGGACCAAGGAGTGAAGGTATCCCAACCGGTATCCGAGATCCGCGGTGGTGTGCTTTACCGTATGCTGAAACCGCAAATGCTTCTGATCCGAAAAGAGCCAGTAGCTGCTGACAACATACAAATTGGTGCCACAGGAGTCCTCCAGGCGTCCTCCCTCTTGTCCCCATGACTGAGACCCAGGATTTGCATCGCTGCAACAGGATGGAATGGAGCTGGGCCACGCTTCTTCAATCCAGAGGTACAGTTTAGACTTGGGGTTCTTACCTCGGTGCCTTTAGGTCTGCTCTTCTCAGTTAAGATTTGCATTGGCTACTTTTTCTAGAGTTGTTTCCAACTCTGCTTTTCACAAGTATAACAGATTGTGACACTACAAGTGATTAATACAAAACTCTCTAACTTTCTGCAAAGAAATGCCTCAGCTTCATAGACTGTTCCATTTGACATTGGATGTCCTGGGTCCCTGCAGACTCTTCTAGTCCATTGACTTTGATAGTTATGTCCCTCCGAGGCGGTAACTTGTTTTAGACTGTTATTGCTGGGAACGGCTTGTCTTAATCTCATTGGAAGATTAATTATACTGAGAACCTGTTCTAACCTTTTGCTTTCCTTTAACCTTTCCCTTCTGCAGCCTCAGAATATGCAAAGTATAAATAGTGATATATAAATGCCATTATTGTCATTGGGAATGAAGTCGCCTCCGGGTGTAGGAAATGTGTAAAAAGCATCTCTAAAGAGTATCTACTAACTTGTCCTGATTCTGGAAAAGTATTTTAAAGTACATCTTGCCCTTTTGAATGAACGCTTATTTAAAAACTGATGTTCAATAACTACAGCTGAAATCTTGAGTTAAGTGTTACTTAATTCTTTTTGCGAATTCCAGACCTACAGCTCACATTTACCCTTCTTGAGATAAGCCTGGCTGCTCACTCACACTTCTAACTCGTGTACTGCAGGCTGTTGGGCAGAATTACATGCAGTACCCTCTGGGACCACCACATACAATTAGGACTACAGGTGTAAGCAAAACCAACCTTTGGTAGAAGTCTGTACTACAGAGTTTTTGGTAGCGAGCTGAGCAGCCAGGCCTATCTCAAGAGGGAATGTGAGCAGTAAAAGGATGTTACACATAGGTCTTGCTATCACAGTGGTTCAAGTAGACACGTTTACTCACGGTTTCTTGGTAAAACACTTATTCATTTATTAGTCCTTTAGAAAATATTCACTAGAAGGAGCAGCTTAATATCATAAACTTCAATACCAAACCAATATGTTTCTGAGTAAATTAGGCTCCCCTGAAATAGGAGCAAAATGGCATTTGTTACTTTAAATGGGAGTAAAAAGGCACAAGTTAATAAAATAGACCACAAATACTTTCTTATGCAGTGCAAATAGTTTCAGCTCACTAGAGGACTTGATTTGGTTCAATATGCCTAGGCCAAAGTGAATGGGCTAGTGCCTTGGGTAGGGATGAGCAGTTCTTGTAGTAAACAGAAAAGTCTTTGCCAAAGTTCTCAGAAGTAGTTTTTACCACAAATAATCATATGTTGGGTCACAAACTGATCAGGCCT
The DNA here is from genome assembly GCF_040938575.1 of Ambystoma mexicanum. Classification (NCBI taxonomy): domain Eukaryota; kingdom Metazoa; phylum Chordata; class Amphibia; order Caudata; family Ambystomatidae; genus Ambystoma; species Ambystoma mexicanum. Next base: position 379,564,762 of record NC_090934.1, on the reverse strand, counting down.
GCAAGTTGGAAAAGTTTCACAAACTTTCACTGTGAGGTAATTTCTCTCAATCGGGTTGACACAGTACCTTAATATGGAGAAAAGCTGCATTTGAAGACTTTGGTTCCTGGCAGTTCCTGCAGATCTCGCTGTTCCTGAGCCTCAGTCATGGGGACAAGAGGGAGGACGTCGGGGGGACTCCTGCACTGGACTGGTCAGACATGCTGGCAAAATGGAATATCTTCGGTTCAAGCTGGTGTCCTTCCCCCTGGTTAATCCTAACCAGCTCAGAGAATGGTATCCAGGTGGCTTATGAGTTGATTGGTCCCACCAACTCAAAGGAAGAATTCACCTTTGAAGGGATTTCTCTGTTGAGATTAACTTCGGACCTGCAGCAGGGCTTCACCGGGCAAACCAACAGTCCAGGAGTTGCAGCAGCCGTCCTCTTCAGCTCGTCTTCGGTTCTTTCATTCCACTGGTCGACTCTGCTTTCCAGCCCAAGAGACTCGCCTTTTAAACTGTTTTCTCCCTTTCATTCCAGCCTGGCTGTCAGTCATCCAGCGGGGTGGCTGTCCTTGCCGGACAGTCAGCCAGCCAATCACACCAGAGTGCATTTGGGTCTCCTAGGTGACTAAGCACTGGGAGTTTTTGGGCACCGCCCTCACTTCCTGCCCACCCCAGAAACTCCGGCACCAGAGGTGGTCTTCAGCCCTGAAGCCTGCCAAAGGCGTACGAACTAGGGCACCAAACGTGTTTTGGCGCGCAGAGTAAATCTCCAGAAGGACCTTTACACAAAGAAATGGTGAAAAAAAGACAGGGCCATTTTGACAAAAATGGCACCCTTGGGTGCTTTACTGTAGCGGCGAACCCAGCCCGCCCTAAAAAAACGAAACCGCTGCCAACAGCCACTCAGTGAGGAAAGGATAACTTAAAAATGTTACATAAGTTAGACAAAGTGGATACTAAATAACCCCTAGAACACCCTATTGTAAGATAGTGTGTGCTGGGTCTAGAAAGTTACAAATGTAAGTAAAGTCAATTTCACTTTACTGCTCTGGGAAAAGTAGTTTTTCCCAGAGAAGCTATTTACACCTTGGGGAAATCTAACACTTCCCTATGTCACTGCACTAAAGGTGCTGTGTGCCACAATGTAAAAGATGCCTATGGAGTTTGTCAGGCTCCATAAACAAAAGAATCACAAAGCTCAGAAATCACATTAAAATACACGAGGGAGTGGGAAAAAGGGACTCGCTCTGTCAAGGTAAAAACAACCAAGTCCTCAAAATCCAGCAAAGTTGCCTGGGGGTCTCTAAGGTAGAGGGAATTGGCACATTTCTGAGAATTCTCCTTAAGTGTCTAAGTAGAATCATGGTGTATTAAACGTTGTGATGTCATTGTGAACCCATGACCCCACTCGCCTCTCCTGAGCCCAAACCTTGACCATTCCTATTGCTTACCCTGATTGGGTTCGGCTAACCTCGGAGTTCAACTGTTGACCTACAACTAGAGGCTTCCTGAAATCTGGCCACCAGGCCAGATTTTAGGAATCCATCTTAACACACAGACAGACAACAAACTTGTTGCTGCTGCCCTTGTCCTCCACGAGAATCTGAGTATTTGCAACGTGTCTCTTTTGCTTTCACTTTGAACAGTTGAATATTGTATTGCTCCTTCCATCTGTTTCCTGTGGACAGCTGCCTTTGTTTAAAAGGGTGGAATTCTAGAGCTGCTCTATTCAAACATTTTGATTCTTTTGATCCTCTCTTTGTAGACCCGAATCTTAGATTGGCGAGAAGGTGCTCTCAACGGAAATTACCTCAAACACAAACTTCAAGATGCAGCTGAACAAATAAGACAGTATGAAATAAACGCCACTCCTAAGGGATGGTCCTGCCACTGGGACAGGTACGCACTCTTCTACCCTTTTCACCTTTCACCTTTGACATCTCAAACATGACTTGTGACCACCGCCACCTGATGCCGTGACATCCTCTGGAGACTGGAAAAGGGTGCTAAACAGGCCCAGCCTGCAGCACGCGTACAGTTTGGGCCAGCCGCAAACTGGAGAAATAAGTAAATGTAAAAAGTAGCATCGTGATTGGACTGAGCTGATGTTTCCTGTCCAGGTTGTTATTGCGCTGTTTAGGGTGGGAATGGGGGGAGCGCTTGCGACAGCTCTGTGCACTTTGCAGGATTTCTGGAGCCTCCACCTCTCGTGTAACCGAAGTTTTTCAAGACCTCCATGGCAGCAGCTGAGAACAAAGATCAAGCTAGGACTCTGTTATATCAGGTCAGACCTTCACATTCTTATTTGTTTTCTTGATGGTTTTTTTACTTTAAAATCTTTGCTCTTATTTTTCAGTTCCCAGAGAGTTTAACAACTTAGCTTGCACTGCTGTTGTGCTAAGTGATCTCAGCAGTCCCTCTGGGAAGTTGCTGACCTGCTCATCTAGGTTGCCTTCTTTCGGTAGTCTGGAGGAGAACATGTTACCATCTGTTGTATGTCAGACCCACTTTTGATTTGCTGGCCTTCCCCTGGCAGCTGAGTTTATTTTGTAGTGCTTCATTTGTCATCATAGGGACATAGAGTATCTAGAATGCCCCACAATCCTCCTGACTGTGCATTTGTCTTCAAGCTTGTGTGTGGCATCTGTGACTGGTTTCCCGAATGAGCCTTGTGTTCTTTGGTGAGGACCAGATGTGCTTTACTCTTTTGGGACTTAAAGCTTAAAAGCCTTTTCTTTCTCTTATGATTTAGGGAACATAGGCGTTATTTCTATCTAAATGAACAAACAGGCGAATCCCAGTGGGAGTTCCCTGATGTTGATGATGAAGATGATGCACAAGAGGTGACCACAGCACTGGAGGGCAAGGCTGGGGCTCTTCCTAATGAAGCCCCAAAGGTGTCTGCTCCTCCCACGGACTCCACAAGCAATCTTGCAGGTAACAGCCTTTTCGTCGTGCTTTACCTTCGTTCATCTTGCTGTGTTACAGAAGTAAAGTGAGTTAATAAAACCCTGCACTGAAAGTATTGGGGTGAATGGGAAGAAGCTGCAGCCACAAGAATGCAGTTATCAATGTGGTCTTGAAGACTGTTGTGTTAGGGGGAATTTACAAAAACTGCTGCCTGTGTCGGAACCGAGGAAAGCCCATCCTTCGGTGAACCGGGTTATAATTCTTGTTTGCCCTGAACTACCCCAAGGGATTGGTAGCAATGGATGAGCAGCAGGGCTTAGTCTAAAGAGGGAGGAGGGCTGTAGTGAGGTGTTAGGGAGAATTCTCAGACACGTGCTAATTCCCTCTACCTTAGAGATCCCCAGCAACTTTGCTGGGGAGAATGGACCCTTTTTTCCCACTCATGTATTTCTATGTGATTTTATACACTGTTTGTTTTTGGTTCTGGTGTCTAACAAACTCCATCGGCAACATCTTTTAGAATTATGGCACAAAGCACCTTTAGTTCAGTGACACAGGTAAATCTTTCAGGTTTCCCAAAGTAAATAACTTCTCTGGGATAAACGTTTCCCAGAGCAGTGGAGTGAAATTGACTTCACTTAGTCCTGTAAAATCCTAGACCCAGCACGCCCTATCTTACAATAGAGTGCTGGAGCCGTTACTTGGTATCCCCTATGTCTAGTTACTCATGTAGCATTCTCATATTACCCTTTCCTTTCAGAATGGCTGGTGGTAGTGGTTGTGCAATGAACTACCATGACTGCAGCTCTGCTAATATTAAATAGCAGGCGCCATGTTTTTCAAAATGGCGCTGAGCCTCCTTTGGTAAAATGGTCCTGCTCTTCTTTTTTCGCCATTTCTTTGTCGAAAGGTCCTTCTCAAGCTTTCGTCTGTGCGCCAAACCAAGTGTGGTCTTTGTTTATTCGCCTTTGGCGAGCTTCAGGAGTGAAACCCGCCTCTGGCTCCAGAGTGTCTGGGGTAGGCAGGAAGTGAGGGAGGTGCCCAAAACTCCCTGTGCTTAGTCTCCTAGGAGACCCAAATGCAATCTATGACGATTGGCTGGCTGACTTTCCAGCAAGGACAGCCACCCTGCTGGGTGACTGGCAGCTAGGGTGGAATGAATGGGAGAAAACTAAATGGGAGAAAACTGAATAAAAGGCAAGTCTCTTGGCTTGGAAGGCAGGGTCGACCACTGGACGAAGGAACCGAAGAAGAGCTTGAAGAGGACGGCTGCTGCTACTCCTGGACCGTTTGTTTTCCCGGTGAAGCCCTGCTGCAGGTCTGAATCGCCAAGTTCGCATCGACGGAGAAACCCCGCAAGGACGACTTCTCCCTTTGAGTTGGTGGGACCAATCGACTCCCAAGTAAGCCACCTGGACACCCATCTCGGAGCTGGTTGCATTGCCTCGAGTTGCTGCAGGAAACCATAGCCAAGGAGAGGGACACAAGATTCTGTGTGTTGCTTGTAAGCTGGCCGAAAGCTTTTGGAAGATCCTCCGGACTCCCACGAAACAGGACTGACCAAGCCCGACACCCCTCAGTTGAGTGTGGGACCTCCGATGTGAGCAAAGTTCACCTTGACAGGAACAGTGCTTATTGCTATTTGCAGTACCGCAAGGATCTGAAACGAGAAACAGCCACTGGAAGTAAAGTTTGCCGGTTGCCAGCTTTGATGGTGCCAATACAGTGCAGGAGTCCCCGGTAGTCCTCCCTCTGATCCCCACGACTGAGGCACAGGAACGGTGAGATCTGCAGAGCTGCACAAGAGCAGAAGTCTTCAGCTGCACCTTTTTCTTATTTACTAATGTTCTATAAAACTAGCCTAAGGGAACTTACCTCTTACTGTGGAAGTGCTTGTAAATTCTGCAACTCGCAAGCCTAATCAACTTGTGGCCCTACATTGGATTCTTCTTTTTTACCAAAGATTCCTAAGAATGTGTGCATAGACTTTTCCATTTACTTATCTGAAGTGCTGCATCCTATACAAAGACTTTGGCCTATGGACTTTGGCTTAGCCTATTGAATTGAATGACTTTTAAGTACTATCTAAAAGTATTTGTCCTGCTTATGAATATTTGTAAATTCTTGTGTTCTAATAACCTTTGGCTTTTACTTATTTTTTTAAGAGTATTCTGAATGCCAACAGTAAGGTATTGATGTCCCCAGCACCCTTGTTACGGAAGTCACCTGTGAGTGTAGGTTGTGACTGTGTGCCATCCCAAAAGGGTCTTTACTGATTCAGAAAGTAAGAGTGTACAGTATTGAAGTGTATTTGTGTTACTATTCTGTGGCTCCCTTCTGAAGAAGGCTTTATAACTGTTTATGCAAGAAACCTTGAGTGTAAGTCTATTTGAATAGCTGTAACTGTGAATTTTTGTAACTCGGCTACAGCTCACATTACCCCTTTTGAGATGAGCCTGGCTGTTCACCACGCTACCAGAACTGTGTAGTACAAGCTTATACCAAAGGTTGGGTTGCCTATACCTGTAGTCATAGTTGTTTGTAGTATTCCCAGAGGGTACTGCATTCAAACTTTGGTCAACAATTCCCTCCACCATAGAGACCCACAACAACTTTGCTGGATTTTGAGGTATTGAATTTTTTAACCTGGAGATGGTGAGACCCTTTTTCCCACTCTCTCATGAATTTTAATGTGACTTTGAACAATGTTTCTTTTGTTTGTGGAGTCTGACAAACTCCATAGGCATTGTCTTTTACAATACGTCACACAGCACCTTCATTGCAGTGGCACAGGGACGTTTTCCACATTTCCCAAAGGTTTAAATACCTTCTTTTGGATAAAGTACTGTTTCCAAGAGCAGTAAAGTAACACTGACTTTACTTGCATTCGTAAACTTTCTAGACCAGCACCCACTATCTTACAATAGGGTGCTGGAGGGGTTACCTACTATACCCTTTGTCTAGCTTCTCATGTTACATTTTTGTTACTCTTTTCTCACTGAATGGCTGGTGGCAGTGATTTATTTTTAACTACCCAGCTGTGCATTTACCGCAGGCTGCGTTAGCAGCTGCAGTAAAGCACCAAAGGGTGCCATTTTTGTCATAATTGCCCCAGTCTTATTTTTCTGCCATTTCTCTGTGGAAAGGTCCTTGAGATTTACTGTGCACGCCAAACCAGGTTTGGTCTTTGTTCGCTTTGCCTTTGGCAGGATTCACGAGTGAAGCCTGCCTCTGGCTCCAGGGTTTTCTGGGGTGGGCAGGAAGTGAGGGAGGTGCCCGAAGCTCCCTGTGCTTAGTCTGAGGAGCTGAAATACCGAAGTGCCACTTGTTGGAAAGATTGCCGGTTGCGAGCAGTGACATCCCATTGCATTGACTGAGGCCCAGGAACAGTGAGATCTGCAGAGCTGCACAGGAACAGGAGTCATCTGCTGCACTTTTTCCTCAATACAAAGGTACTCTAAAGTCTGAGAGAACTTGCCTCTCATTGTACAGTTGCTTGCATCTTCTACTACTCACAAGCCTAAACAGCGTGTGGCCCTACATTGATTCTTTTCTTCAAAGACTTCTAAAACCTTGTGCAAATACTTTTCTACTTAGTTACCAGAAGTGCTTTTACCCATATAAGACTTTTGCCCATTGACTTTGGCTTAACCCGTTATACTGAATGACTCTGCTTAGGGAATCCAAAAGTATTTTCCTGCTTAAGAATATTTGTGGTCTCTTTGTTCTAATAACCTTTTCCTTGGCCAAGTTCTAAGAGTTTTCTAAATGCAACAGTAAAATATTAATGTCCCCAGCACCCTAGCTATTGGAGTCACCTGAGGGTGTAGGTTGTGACTGTGGGCCATCCCAAAAGGGTCTTTACTGATTTAGAAACTAAGAGTGTGTAGTTACGGAGTGTATTTGTGTGTTGCTTTCATATTGCCCTCTTCTGAAGAAAGCTTATTCTAACTGACTGATAAATTATTTATTCAAGAAACCTTGTGTAAGTGTTTATTTGAATACTAGTCACTGTGAATCTGTGTAATTCCCATACAGCTCACATTGACCCCTCTTGAGATAACCCTGGCTGCTCGACATGCTACCAACTTATGTAGTGTAGACTTATACCAAAGGTTGGGTTCCTATTGCCAGGAGGTCAGGGTTGTTGTAGTGCACCAAAAGGGTACTGCATATAATCTTTGCCTAACACGAGGTACAAAGAACTTGGAGCGAACATTGGTTTAAGGAAGAAAGCAACACACTTTAGAGTTCTTTTTAGGGAGACTTCTCAGAAATGTGTTATTTCCCTTCTACCTTAGACCCCCCCAGCTCTTTTTGCTTGACTTTTGGACTTGTTATCACTCATATAATTTTAATGTGATTTATTCTGAGTTTCTTATGACTTTGGAGTCTGACAAACTCCATAGACGACAGTTAGTTACATTGTGTCACACAGCACCTTCAGTGCAGTGGCACAGGGAAGTGCCTTAGATTTCCCAAAGGTTTAAATACCTTCTTTTGGTGAAACTGTTTCCAAGAGCAGTGAAGTGAAATTGACTTTACTTACATTTTGTAACTTTCTAGACCCAGCACACACTCTTAACATTGTGTGCTGGAGGGGTTACTTAGTATCCCCTTTGTCTAGTTTCTCAACATTTTTATGTTCCCCTTTCTACAATGAATGGCTGGTGGCAGTGGTTTACTTTTTACTACCATTGTGGGTTTTTACCGCGGGCTGCATTCTCAGCCACGGTAAGGCACTTTGTAAAAATGGCCTGGGCGTTTTTTTTTCACCATTTCTTGTCAGAAAGTTCCTTGAGATTTACCCAGCGCACCAAACCCTGTTTGGTCCCTTTGTTCGTTTTGTCTTTGGCGGGATTCACGAGTGAAGCCCGCCTCTGGCTTCAGTATGTCTGGGGCAGGAAGTCAGGGAGGTGCCTGAAACTCCCTGTGCTTAATCACCTTGCTTACAGGAATGCACCCAAAGGTGATTGGCTGGCTGGCTTTCCGTCAAGGGCAGCCACCCTGCGGTGTGACGAAGAACTTGAAAGAGACGCCTGCTGCAATTTCGGGACTGTTGGTTTGCCCGGTGAAGGCCTGATCAAGATCCGAATTCTTCTCTACTAGAGAAGCCCTGCAAGAACGACTTGGCCCTTTGAGTCGGTGGGACCAATTAACTCCAAATTAAGCCCGTCTGGCCATCCTGTCGAAGCTGGTTGCATTGCCACTTTGGCTGGAACTGAAGTTACAGGGAGAGGAACACCAGATTGTGTGCGTTGCAGGACTGACCAAGCCAAGCCACCTCAGAGTGCTGGACCTCGGAAGCAAGGAAAGTCTAAAGTGGTATCCGAGAACCGCAGTGTTGCTATATGCTGTCAGACGCGAGGAGCTGAAATGCAGAAGGACCGCTGAATTGTAGTTTGCCCATTGCTGCCCTGACCTTGCCATTGCAGAGCAGGAGTCCCCAGACGTCCTCCCGTTTGTCCCCGTCACTGAGGATCGGGAACAGGATCTGCAGAGCTGTACAGGAACAGAAGCCAGCTGGAAACATTTTTTCCAACCAGAGGTACTGTAAAGTCTATGAGCACTTACCTCTTGTTGTGTAGCCTTACTGGCTCTCAGTTGAGACCGGTCTTGTTTACCTTGCAGAGTTGCTGAAACTTTTCCCCTCACAGGCCTCCCAGCTTGTGGCCCTCAAGTATTCTATTTTCTACAAACATTTCTAAAAACATTGCAAGACTTTTTACCTAACTACAAATGATCTTCAGCTACCCTTGACATTGTGCAATTAACATTGGCTGTCCTTGCTCCCTGAGAGACTCCTCTTTACCTCTGACCTTGTGCTTTGACCTTTCCCCCCAGGAAAGGGTTAAACCTATTTGCAATTGTAAGTACTTTCAAAAGTACTTACCGGTTTGTGAATTATTTGTTAACCTTTGTTATTCCTCCAATCTTTTGCACCAAACTCAGTATTGCTCTAAATGTACTAGTGATAAATCAATGTCAAGTGTCCTTGCTATTTGTCGCCTAAGGGTGTAGGAAGTGTCTGTGTGCCAGCCCCAATGGGTATCCACTAATTTAGAGAAACAAGTGTTTTGAAGTGTATTTGAATTGTTACATATATTGCTCCCTTCTGAAGAACACTTTGCAACCAACTGTGAAATAAACCAACCTTTCTAAGGGATTGTGTCCTCCGACGTATTCCTCATCTTAGATATCTCCTTCCAGCTCTGCTGGCCTCGGAAAATGTTTTCTCTCTAGAGGGCGCTGCGCGTCGACGTCCTCCGAGTCGATGTCCCTCGACAGCCGCCACGTCGACGTCATCCTGCCTATAAAGGCCGCGCGCAGCGTCCGTTGCTCAGTTCCGTTTTTCCGCGCTTACTCAGTGCCTCGGAATACCGTTGCTCAGTTCTTAGTCAGATTAATCCTATTTACCTCGAGTCATTCGATCCGTACTCAATGGCTTCCTCGTCGGAACCGACAACTCCTCGATCCGGCTTCAAAAAATGCCGAGATTGTGGGAAAAAGATGTCGTTGACTGACCCTCAGTTTGTCTATGGTGTTTGGGAGCTGAACACCATTGTTCGGAATGCGAGGACTGTATGTCCATGACAGCTAAGGCCCTGAAGGAGCGTAGGGGGAAGCTGGAGAAAGGTAAGACTTTTAAAGCTGCTTCTTCGTCGACGAAGTCGAGACACTCGTCTCCTCATCACCATTCGCGCTCCAGGTCTCGGAGTGGGTCCCATCACTCGAGATCGAAGCACTCGAAGAGGAGACGTCGAAGATCCCCTTCTCCGTCTTCCTCTTCCTCTGTTTCGCCAAAAAGAATCCCTTGCCCCCGAAACATCGTTCCCGGGCTGAATGGGAGGAATTCCGCAAAAATATGATGAGCGTCTTCGAGAAAGCAGCCTTGACCCCCTCGAAGACTGCCGAGAGCGATGCTCTGGTCGAAAGAACCGAAGGTCAAAAAAGCTGCGAGTCCCAGTACCCGGCGAAGGAAACCTCTCGAGCGCGTCTCGAACCCTCGAGTAGGACTATGACCTCCAAACCTTCCTCGACGGTTCCGTCGACACTGTCGACGAGGGTTCCGTCGACGCCGAGGTCTGTCTTCGACGCCGTTGTCGAAGGGACCTTCGACACACGGGTCTGTCGACTCGACGCCAGCTTCGACACCGGCGTCGACGCCAAGAAAAGTCACGGTTACGACACACCCAGTGACTATCCCCAGGTCCTCGACGTCGATGGCTTCGAGATTGTCGAGTAGAATTCCAATTCTGTCGAGGTCTCTGAGGCCTCCGCCTTTGTTTTCGACGCCACGTTGGAAGCCTTCGACGGCGTCATCGACGTTTTCGAGGCCGATAATGACAAGTTCGGCACCCTCTGCCTTGGAAATGGGATTTACTCCCTTTTTGAGTTCAGAACAATTGAGAACTATGTCCTCAATTTTGGAAGAGGGTGAATTGTCTGAACAGGAAGACACATTTGAGTTGCAGGGACCTGTAACCCCAATTAGAGGAATTTTCCTGTGAAGAACGCAGGTTAAAGGATCTTCATGATTCCTTACATGAGGCAAGTGGGTTAGACACTTCCCCTGAGGTGGAGTTTGCTAGGCCAGACCCGGGGGAGCATGCTGAAACCCCCTATAGAGCCTTAATGGCCAGGATCACAGAGTTCATGGGATGGTCTGCACCTTCACAATCTTTCCAACAAGATGACCTCACGGATATTCTTGACAAAGGCCCACAGGAGGATCCTGTGGTGCCTTTTCATAAAGCTCTTCAGAGGAAGATCATGACAAACTGGGAAACCCCAGATGTCGTACCAGCAGTAAATAAAAAACTGTCTACAAAGTACAGGATCTTCTACAGACCCGGAGTTTTTGTCTAAACACCCATCCCCAGAAAGTCTGGTGGTACAGGCAGCATCCTCTACCGATGTCAAGACGGCTTATCCTACCGTCCCACAGGACAGGGACGATAAAAAATATGATGCTATGGCAAAGAAAGTCTTTTCAGCATATAGCATGGCGTTAAAATCTGTTAATGCTACTTGCACCCTTGCTAGGTTCAGCCATACACTTTGGGAGTGTGCTTCTACAGCGGCTGACTGCATCCCGGAGGGAGAAGAAAGGGATGCGTTCCTGAATATTATACTGGACGGTAAAGACGCTATGTGCGAATCCCTCCAGACGGGCATTGATTCGGCTGACAGTATCGGCAGAGCAATGGCGGCAAGTACATCAACCAGGAGATTCGCTTGGTTGAGAGTCTGGTTTTGCCCCAGATGTGCAAGCCAGGCTCTTGAACATGCCATTCGATGGCTCTTCTTTGTTCGGGAAAAAGGCGGATGACAGTTTAAAGAAACTGCAAACTTCAAAAGCAGCAGCAAAATCCCTAGGAACTGCAATCCGTCAGACTCCCTTTCGTCCCACAGGAACCTCTGCGAGGGGCAAGTCCTTTCGCTTCTACTCCGCATTCGGAAGAGGTAGAGGACGACCGGCTCAAAGGGGACAAAGAAGATCTACCCGAGGTGGACGGGGTAGATATTCAAAAGCCGCAGCAACAGCAGGTGCCTCTTTACCATCGGCATCTGCATCAGCCGCCCCAAAACCACTCTGAGGACTTCCCTCGCAGGACACCTGTAGGAGGCAGGTTGACTCAACATCTGGCGGTATGGCAGGCTATCACGTCAGATGCTTGGGCATTGGAAACAGTTGCCCAAGGTTACTGCCTGCCTTACCTACGTATACCTCAGTCATCCACCGGGGATCAGCTCTCAGAAAGCTCCAGATCCGCTCCTCTTGCAGGAAATTTTGGACCTGCTAGAGAAAGGTGCAATAGAACCGGTACCTGTAGCGGAGAGGAACAAGGGCTGGTACTCCCCTTACTTTCTCATTCCAAAGAAAGACGGAGGACTGAGACCCATCTTGGACTTGTGAGAATTGAACAAATTCCTCAGAAAAGACAAATTCAAGATGGTCTCTTTCTCAGATCCTCCAGGCCCTTCGGTTCCAGGACTGGTTGGTATCTGGACCTTCAGGACGCTTATTTCCATGTGCCTATCCATCTCAAACACAGGAAATACCTGAGGTTCGCAATTGGCAACTCTCACTATCAATTTCGAGTGCTGCCATTTGGGCTGACCTCCGCCCCAAGGGTCTTCACCAAGTTAATGTCGGTAGTGGCTGCAAGTCTAAGGAGGGAAGGGATTCACGTCTACCCCTACCGGGACGATTGGTTGATCAGGGCTGTTTCTTTGGAACAAGCTCAGATCCAGCTAAATCACGTGTGCCACTCCCTTCACAGACTCAATTTAAAGAAGTCACAAATGATACCATCCCAGAGACTCCAGTTCATAGGAGCGATCCTGGACACTTCCCTGGGAAAAGCCTCGCCACCAGAGGTGAGGGCTCAAGATATTCTACAGATGGTTACCAAGTTCCAACATGCCCAATGTCTCCCAGCCTTCGACTTTCTGAGGTTGCTAGGCCTCATGGCATCCTGCATTTTCCTAGTGCCAGAGGCTCGCCTGAGAATGAGATCCCTCCAGTGGGCACTGAGGACTCAGTGGTCACAATTCTCAGGGAGAATGACAGATCTTCTTCAGGTTCCTGGCAGGGTGGCTCGAGACCTTCATTGGTGGGCCTGTCAGGAGAACATTCTGAAAGGAGAACAGTTTTGGCAACCCTGGCCGGAGATGACAGTAGTCACGGATGCCTCACTCACGGGGTGGGGAGCCCACGCCAACGACTTGACCATCAGCGGTCGTTGGTCTCCATCGGAGTCCAGATTACATATCAACCTGTAAGAGCTGAGCCATCAGACTTGCGCTGAAGGAGTTCCTGCCAGCTGTACAAGGGAAGAACGTCCTGATAATGACGGACAACACGGTGGCCATGCATTACCTCAACAAAAGAGGAGGCGTAGGATCACTACCCCTGTGCAGAGAGGCGATGCAGCTCTGGTTTTGGGCAATCCAAGAAGGAATCTCTCTATCGGCAGTTCACCTTGCGGACGCTCTGAGCAGGCAGAACAGAGTCTCCCACGAGTGGGAGCTAGCTCAGGAAGTCCTTCAAGAGATCTTCGCCCTTTGGGGAACCCCTCAGGTAGATCTGTTCGCCACCAGCCTAAACAGGAAATGCGACCTGTTCTGCTCAAGGGAATTTCCCCCGAGAGGAGCTCGGAGACGCGTTCATAGTGGACTGGGAGTTCCTGCTTCTGTACGCGTTACCACCGGTCCCTGTCATTCCTCAAATGATCAGGAGGTTGAGAAGATTCCGGAGAACCATGATCCTAATTGCCCCGAATTGGAGAACGCGGTACCCGGACCTTTGAAGGCAAGCGTCCCCAGCCAGCATGAACCTCCCCGTAATGAGAGACAATGACGGACTCTCCCAAGTCGGGAATAAAGCCAAGACAGAGTGCGGGTGAGCTTAAATGGGAGTTTATCAATCAGAATAGGGCATGCAAAGAACTCTGCAAACTCCGAGAGCGCTCTGTCTGACAATAGCAAAGACAGGCGTATATATTTACAAAAAACGTGATCAGTACCTACATACTATAAGGGGCACAAGTTCAATGGGATTGGGTGGCGATGACTAGCTATAGGTGCTGCTGCGATGTGGTTGGCCTTGGCTGGAGGACGTCACTGGTCAGCCCTGTGGGTTGGGCTGGGCCTGGCAGGTCAGCTGAGTTCATCCGGGCGGTGTTGTTGTGCCATTGTGGCCAGTGTCAGAGATGAATGTCTTTTCCTGACTTATTTGCCCTATGCCATGCACACCGCAGTCATTCAGTCATTGCAATGTTATCTTCTTTAGTGAATCTATCAATAGGTTATTCTATAGGTTAATGCAACACAGGAGGAATGCACCTTGTGAGGGGTTTGATGGTGATTTATCACATGGTTACCAGTGTCCTGTTTGACCGGTACCATAGGTCGTGGGGCTAAGTCTCCGGGCATGGGACGGGCGGTACATGTTTTTCTGTCTCGTTAGAAGTTATTATGAATGGGCTGTTGTGTGTTGCCACAGTATTGGGTGTCTTCGTTGCACCGGGTCATAAGTCTGAGGTGTTCCGGGGGGTTGTGGGGTTTACGAGGGGGCGCCTTTGGATTTGTGTATTCAAGCGGAGGTTTACTGCTGGGCTGTAAATAATGCAGGTGGCAGGCAGTGGCCTTGGGTGCTGCAGCGGGGACTACAAATCTTTGAAGCGGCTCCAGCCTGGTTGGGGGGGGTGGAGCAGCGTGGCGCAGGCATCAGCTCTCTTATTTGGCAGACTTTGCAGGGTGGGGGGGGGGAGAAAATGGCCTTGCACATATTCACAAAGGTATTTTTCTTGTGTGTTGCTGACTTTTGGTGAGAACATCATAAACATTTGAACATTCTTATAATACTCATTTGGATCACTTGAAAACATACATTTCAACTCACTACATGTCTCTCGAATATAGCCAGTCTGAGCACCTTACTAGTACATTATGTTTTAACAGCTACAGCATTTAGTAATATGCATATATATTTGCATTACGTGAAGTAGTAGTGTGGTTGGTGGAGCATAGAGAACGGAACCGCCATTGTACGCGGCGGTAATAGCATATAAGGGCTGTAGATGTGTACACATGACCGGCGCATTTGCCCACGTCTTGTCACACGAGCCTTATGTATAGTTGCATTCGTCCTCGCCTGCACTCTAGCAGCATTAGTTCAGTTCTGGCGTGGGACCGCGGGGTGTACGGTTTTCAATGATGCATATAGAGAATAATCCCCCGGAATGCTTTTTATCATTTGCACACCCCTGCAGGGGTGTGGGTCCTTCATTGCTGGTGTCATGTAAACATGCGTTTCTTACAATAATTACGCAATTTTACAGGTTTCTTTAGTAGAAGTAGTTTTATGGAAAGGATACACGTATTACAAGTAGGTTTTGACATTCGTATTTGGGTATTTTTCTGCTTTCATCGGATGACCATTCTACAGTTCTCCCCATCACCCAGGCCTTGCTGACCGGGTCATGCTGGGAGCAGTGATACACTGTGGACGGTGAAATGTTAGTGTTAGTATCTTATGCTAGCTCGTGTCCGTTTTGTTCGTGGGAACGGGCTCACAGCGGATCTGCCAGGGTGCTGCGGCGACAGGGATAATTGAAACTCTCCGAGTGGGGGGCCGCGCTACAGTGCGCTGAGCTCACACCATCTTTGATAGACAAAATGGTTTCTGGGCCTAGCTAAATTCAATATGTGTGGGCAATGTCTTCAGCAGGTGAACCCTCCACCACCTGGGCCCGGGTGGTCTGAGGGGACGCCCAATGAGCCATGGCCCTCACCTGGGGAGGGGATGTAGGCAAGGGGGGGTCTTTTGGACCACTCCTCCCCTACATTTCCCCCCTTTCGTTACTTAAGTAACAAATTCTTTAACTCTTTCAATCTCCTACACTCTTCTTCGTCCATAATTGCCTCATCCCATGCTGGTGTGCCTTTTATCGGCATCCAGGCTCTGCACACCCCCCCTTAAGCTCTCACCCCTCCTAGCATATTCATCTGGGGTACAGGTTAGGTATATACATCCGCTCTCTCCTTCCAAGTCTACCCACACCTCCTGATACCATTCTAGTATACGGGGCTCTCTGATGGTGGTGTGCCATAATTTGTCTGATATCCTTGTCATGATACCTAGGCACTAGTTGATACCTTGGTGTATCATCAGTTCGGTTTGTACCTGCACTTCCTGCATAGTTTGCATTGTCCCACGGGTGTTGCCCATTGTCACCATCATCATTGCACCATTAGGTACTGCGATAGCACCACATCGAAGACCCACCTGGCATATGCAAAAAATTAAAAGGAGGAACACCACAGCTGGCATCAAAAATTTCAGTCGTTCCAAGCCATGAGGGGACCCAGGAGAAGATGTTATCGAACCACGTACTGTCTTCTGCTCCACCTTCCATTTTCATTTTTCTCCTAGGTTGTGTACTGCTTCGATCACATGGGACAGGGAGCCGTTTTCTGCGTCTTCGGAAGGTATGAAAGTGCAGCAGACACTTCCAATTTTTCGGCAAACACCTCCATCCATCGCCGTCAACAGGTCCAAGACATACCTGTTTTGCATTGTCATCAGCCGTAAAGCCCTTAGTTCCACTTTTATTACGTTGAACCCTTCTTCGGTGTCATTTGCCAGCTGAATCAATTCCCAGCGTGATATCTGGAGCCATTTTGCGGTTGCCCTTGCTTGGACACTTGAGATGAGTGAGGCAAAGAATGTTTCTGCTGAGCTGAATAATCGATATATGTCTGGGATCTGAGCCAACAGTTCTGATGATGCCTTTGATATGTAGTTTGATGCTCGTCTGTTACGGGTTAGCACCTCTCCCTTGCTCCCGGAAGACAGGACATACATTTGTGACTCCGCAGTCGGCTGGGCTGCACTCTGTTGTATGCGTTCCTGTGTCCTTTTGCTCCCATCTATGTGGCTTTCTGGTATTACCATTAGGGCTGAGTGCAGAGTGGCCATTGAGCAGCTGCCACTCCATGACGAGGGAAGGTGCAGGTATGCCTGGCTGCCGCATACCCAGTACGTGTCCATCAGGGCCGCTGTCCCTTTTCTCAGATCTGGGATGGTGAGGGTCTTGTTACAGTTCTTGTTTGTCCCCATGGAGGTTTTCCCCTCTCCTTTAAAACATAGTTCATAGTCTATTTCGTTCTGTAGTTTGAACGGTTTTTCAATGGCGTTTACCCAAGTTAGTTTTGAAATGTGTTCCTTCCATGCTGGTGTGCATGTTTCTTCTATCCATTGCAATTTCTCTGGTGCCACACCTCTCAGTGCTTCAGCTTTATACATTACTTCTTCATCCTTCCACTTGTTGTCCGAAAAAAGTGTCCCTTGTATTACAAAAAATGGTTCCTCCAGACATACCACCCCTGCCGTCTTTGGATAGCAAGTTTTCTCGTTCTGCAGCATTCTAAAAGTAACTCCATGTGCCTGGAAGGAGTTTTTAATCCTGCATAACGTGAGATGGAGACATTGGGCATCTATAATTGGCAACTCTTTGGGTAGCAATACTTTGGGTGTACCTGAAGCATGAGGAATGAGGGAGCAGACATAACAGCTCTCGTTTGTTGTTTGTTTCGCTGTGGCACTCATATCCGCATACCATTTATTTGTCTGATGGGGGTGTCGTGGGTCTTCCATTCTATCTAATCCTAACCCATAGTACTCATCATACTTCCTCCTTTCGGCTCCCCTTTTTCTTCTGTTATTTCTTTTCCTACTGTACTTCCCGGCTTCAATGGTGATAGACACAGTAGACCCCCCTTTCTCCTTCCCGCCCCCTTCACCCAATCATCATATAATATTTCATGTGTTGCTTTAATTCTTCCATTTTCTTCCATTCTATTATTTGACAATGTGTCTATAGCTATGGGGGCAGGTTGGCTGGTAGGGGTGTTATAAAACAAGGATATGGCGGAGGGGTTTCGGTCGTTTAGACTGTGAGCATTATAATTGGATATCTTTGGCGGGGACACTGTTATTTTGCATTTCACCCTGTAGCTCTTCGTTTTTTATCATGACAGCATTGGATGGTGTTGTATAATAACCCCATACAAGTTTCGTCCCGTCCCATACCAAGAAGTCACCTTCCTTAGTATTTACACTCGTGGTTGCATTACTTACAGTAGTGCTGTTAGTCCCTCCCCCCTCGTTTATCTCGATAGAGATGAACGCTATTAACCAGTATGTGACCAGGCCAAACATTAGTGTAAAAAACAATGTAATACACACTGATAGTCCACATTCATACGAATATCTGCATTTCTCAGTTAACCACTCTCTAACACTAGTAAATGTATCCGTTGCAGGCTGCCCGTTAGATGCCATGGTAGTTCCTGTTCGAGATATAAAAGTGCATTAAGTGCAGGAATGTAAACATTTTGTGGGCGCTACCAGTGCCAGTTATATATTGACGGGGAATGGAAGCGGGTAGGGCTGCAGGGAAGGGTATTCACAGACAAGGGTGTAAACACGTCATTATTTGATCACTTCATTAATTACATATAAGTCCACAAGATAAAAAAGGAAAAACGTTTTTTTTTTTTTTTTTCCCCCAGTAACATCTTAAAAAGAATGCAAGTATACTTATCAGTCATTTTCCCATTCAGGTCCGTTACTGTCACACATACACAAGTTCATATTCAGACATTCTGCTCAGGTGCATCGTTTGCTGTTGTCTGTGCCTTCTCATCTACCTCCTCTTGCACATTACTATATGCTTTTTGTACATCTGTCAAGTGTACCCAGTATTTTAGGCCCTTTACTTTTACTGCCGTGGGCGTGCAGAACACTACCTCGTATGGGCCATGGAACCGTGGTGCATTCCATCGACGCACAAAACTCCTGACATAAATGAATTTGCCCGGCATCAGCTGTAGCTGTTGCTCAGGCTCCGTGACAGACCGTGTTATGTTTCCCTCCTCTCTTGTGAAGGGTGGAGAGAGCTGCTTTGATATTGCGCGCGCTGCCCTTGTCAATTTCTTCAAATAGTCTGTGAACTCTTCTCCCAATATCGCGGCGCTTCTGTGTGCATCTGAGTGTTCGCGCAGTGGAGTGTGCTGTGCACATTCGTCTCCCAGTCACAATCTCGTGCGGGGACAAATGGTGGTCTTTGCTTGGCTGATTTCTGAGCTCAAATAGCGCAAGGGGCAGACAGTAAATCCAATTCTTTTTCAATGAAAAGCATAGTTTTGATAACCTGCCTTTTAACAGTCCGTTCATCTTTTCCACTACGCCATTACTTTGAGGATGATAAATCGAACGTTTAATTCCCAATAATGTAGTTACTTCCTTGAAAAGCTCATTTACAAAGTGAGTGCCATTATCTGAGCGAATAACGTCACAAATTCCCCAGCGCGGGAACACTTCCCTGACTAGGAACTTTGCAGCGCTCTTGGCATCAGGTCGTGCATATGGTCCTGCTTCTACCCACCTTGAGAATGGGCATACAACCACGATCATGTACCGTGCTCCATTACACCTTTCCCCCATGTCCGCGTAATCAATATGTAGCTCTCTGAATGGGCCAATGGGTTTTGGAATTGTTCCCCGGAGCGTGCGTAATGTCATTCCTGAATTATATATTTGACATGTTGTGAATTCCATCGCTAATCGAGATAAGTGCTCCTGGAGACAGGGCACAAACCATTCTTCCTGTATTTCTGCTGCGATGTGCTGTTTGGTGTTGTGTGCAGGGAAGTGTAGTTGTTGAAACGCAATTTTCAATAACTTGATTGGCATTACCACTTTCCCTGAGTTGTTTTGCCGCCACAGTAAGTCTGTCGCCGACTTGCTGCACCCTCGTTTTGTCCACATCAATTTTTCGTCTGCACTAGCTCCTTCCTGTAATTCTAGTATTTGTGATATAGGCATCATGTTGTACCCTTCTGGGAGCTCTTCGTTTGTCTGGTGCTGCAGCATGTACTCACCTGCTTCATATTTCTGAAATTAGGAAGCCTCCTTGGCGGCAGCGTCCGCTGCCGCGTTTCCCAAAGACACGTCTGTGTTGGATGTATGTACTTGGCACTTCACTATTGCTACCGCAGTAGGGTTTTGTAGGGCCTCAATTAACTCTCAACAATTCTGCATGTTGTACTGGTGTTCCGTCTGCCCGTCGAAATCCCCTCCGCCCCCATCTCGCTAGACCTCCATGTACTGTTGTCGTCATGTAAGCTGAGTCTGTATATATTGTCACTGCGCAACCCTTTGCTGCATGTAGTGCTTCTATGAGCGCAATCAGTTCTGCTGCTTGTGCGGAGTAATGTGATGGGAGGCGGTACTGTACTAGTGTTTCATACTCACCGTCTTCTAACCTCACCACTGCCATATCAACATGTTTTTCTCCCGTGTCCACATCAATGGATGCAGACCCATCCACGAAGTACACTTCCCCCTCGCTCAGAGCGTTCTCGCACACCACTGTCCTCCCCTCGTTCTCCTGTGTAAGTTGCACAATCGTGGTCCTGCATGTCCTCTAGTGTGCATGCTTCTGTAATGAATGTTGCGGGGTTCACTGTCTTGCATCTCACCACATGAATATTGGCGCTAGACAATATGATCTCATAGGCTGTTGTCCGCTATGTCGTCAGTGTGCTTTTTGACCTCTCGTATTGCAAATAGTGAATGTTCCACAAACAATGTCACAGGACATCCCATTACTATTGTGGCACTTTTCTCAATCGCGAACGCGGCTGCAGCGAGTGATTGCTCGCACGCGAAATGGCCTTGCATCACGGCATCTAAAGTACCACTATAGTAAGCCAAAAGCTTGTGTCCTAGGGACGTCTTTTGTGTCAGAACAGCTGTCATGAGTGTTCCCTTGCAGTGCGAGAATAGGTAAAATTCGTGTCCATAATCAGGATTTGCTAGCGCTGGAGCGCTTGAAATTAACTTTTAATGATTTGAATGACTCGCTCATTTCTTCTGACCATTCTATTTTTTTATTTTCCTGTTGTGCTTCTTTGAGTGCTTGTAGTAGGGGTCTCGTGTATGCTGCATAGTCTAATATCCATGCTCGGCAGTAGTTGCACATTCCCAAGAACTTCTGCATGTTTTTCACTGTTGTGGGGTCTCCTACTGATCTTATCGCTTCTACCCTGTCTGGGATTATTCTTTTTCCATCTTTTGATATCAGCTGTCCCAAGTATAAGACCTGTCAGGCAGTACTGTAGCTTTTCCTTGTCTACCTTGTACCCCTTATTGGCCAATAGAGTCAGGAGCGTTGTTGAATCCTTTCTACATGTTTCTTCGTCTTGTGCACACACTAGTAAATCGTCTACGTACTGAATGATCGTACTCTCAACTGATAGGTTTCCCAAGTCTTCATGTAATATGCGGTTGAATATGCTTGGGCTCTCACAGTATCCCTGCGGTAATCTGCAGTGTTCATATCTTTTTTCCCCCCAGTGTGAATGCTGTCAGGTATCTACTCTCTTCAGCCAGGGGGATTGAGAAAAATGCGTTTTTCAAGTCCACTACAGTGAAGTGTGATGCCGTTTTTGGGATGCTGCATAATATTGATGCAGGGTTCGGGACCAAAGGGAACTCTTTCTGAATTACATCATTTAGGGGGCGTAAATCCTGTATCATCCTCCAAGACCCTCCTTTCGCTTTTTTGATTGGATAAATACATGTTACATGGGGAGTTTGAAGGCACTATTATCCCTTGTGCTAGTAGTGCATCTATTGTCTCTTTTATCCCTTGTTCAGCTTCACGGGACAATGGATACTGTTTCACTCGGGGTAGAATTGCTCCTTGCTTTAGTTTTATTATCACAGGTTGTACTCCATGCAACAGCCCTACATCATGGGGGCCTGTTGTCCACAAATTATTTGGTACGAGTCTCGTGTCATCATCAAAGAATGACGGCGGTGCTCCTACCACTGCCATCAGTTGAGCGGGGATTTCCCTAACTTGAATCAAAATGTCACAGGGCATCGCTATTTCCATTACAATTTCACCATCCCCCTCTGCATCTGAAAAGAGATCCTCATCTGTTAAGTCTCTTAGGGTGATGTTGGCATTCGTGCACAGTACTGTACGCCACTCACATCCTTCCCTATCTACTCCAATCACCGCAATCCTTTCCGCTGATACCTGTACAGCGTGCAAGTCTAATGATACCACTGACCCTGGTGCTGTGTCGGGGGGACACTATGGGGCGGAAGAGGAACGCTGCTGGAATCCTCCAATCCATCTTCCTCAGCTCCTGGAATTATGAGGGCCAATGTCTTTAGCCCTTCAATAAACATTTCCTCGTTTTCCGGCAAACCTCGTACTTCTTGTGTGGTCGTGTGGGCTTGTACTACCAACATTGCACGCAATGGGCATATTCCGGGTGTTGAACACACTATACCTCTCTCAGTGAATGATATGGTCATGTTGAGTTTACTCGGGAGATCCCTCCCTAATAAATTTATTGGTGAGTGTTCATAATACAGTAAGGGTGTCTTTACAGTCTTTCCCCCCACTGTTACGTCCAATGCTTCTGTGTAAGGAACTTCAATTACAGCCCCAGAGAACCCCTGCGTCTCTAACTTCCGGTTAGATAACGGGAACCGGCCCTCCCTGATGCATGATTTCTCCGCTCCCGAATCCACCATGAATATGAACTGCTTGTCTCCTATCTGCGCCCCTACCAATGGTTCCTCTGCTGCATCGTAGGTGGTAGATAGAACTGGACACGCAAGTGTTCTCTGTGGGCTGTCCTATGCGGGGTGTCTCATCGCCCCCCCCTTCATTAAAGACACTTCCTGAAACTACTGACATGCCGTTGTAAGGTGCTGGTGCTGGTGCGGGGGCCCCGTTTGCTGTTGTCGCAAAAGGGTTGCCTGGCGTGTACTGCATGTTGTCATTGTTGTGTGGGTGGTTCTGTGTTCTATACTGGTGCCCCTGTTGTTGCTCATTATTACCTTGGCCTGGGTTTCTCGGTTGTTGTTGTCCCATTGGAAGACCATATGGGCTCCCCGGGTGGGGATGGCCATACTGTTCTACCTCTTGGAACCCGTTGTTGGGTCTGGCTCTGCACTCCCTAGAATAATGCCCCCATCTTCCGCAGTTCCAGCAACTCCCTTGTGCACCTCTAGGGCCCTGCCATCCATTTCCTCCCATTCCCCCGTACCCCGGTCCACCTCCTCTTCGGCCCCTGTACCCACCTCGTCCCCCTCGAGGGGTCCACTCTTGCCACTGCGGACCTCCGCCTTGCTCCTGCTCGTTCCACTGCCGCTGTCCTGCTCCAGCCCAATTAGTTGCCATCCTACCTTGTATTGCTACCAGCCCCTCCTCCTCATCTCCCTCCCTGCTGTGGGGGAGTGCGGCTACAGCCGCTGCGACCTTCACCAACTTTGTCTGCACTAGTTTTGCTTCGTCTGCCAATCTCTTCTGCGCCATCTCCTTCTCCCTTTCCTTTATTCGCTTACAATGGTGTACTATTATGCTCTGAATCTCAGGCCATCCCTTCGCTTCAATACCTGCTATCTTGTCGAGCGCCTTTTGCACTTCCTTTGGGAGCCCTCTTTTTATAATGAAGTAAAATAAAGATGTCGATTGATACCAGGGCGTGCCCGTTTCTGCTCTCCACATCTCTTGGACCCGAAAAATGTAATCCATAGCCTCCTCCCCGTCATTCATTGTACACTGCATTACTGACTGTAAGTCTGGCGTATCTGGAAACGTTTCTCGCAAGGCATCCCACACCCTTGCAAACACTGTGTTAAAGGAGGCCCCGTCATGGCGGTCGCAGTCTAATGTTACTCCCGGGAAACCGGCCTTGACGCATACTCTATCAGCCTGATCCCCCACTGCTGATACAAGCAAGCTCTTCACATCTCCTATTGCTAGGGGTACCCCGGCAGTGTGTTTCTCAAAGGCTTATATCCACTTACTTGCGCCTCCCGATAACGGGGGCAATAGCTTTAAAAAATTGGCTTTATCCATCTGAGCCCATGGGATATAATTCGGGCTCCCTCCTCCCCTGTGTATCAATGGGAGCTGTAGCCTTCCTTTTGTCGTTGCATCTACACCCGTTTTGGCTGCTGGTGTTCCCAGTGATGCCATTTTCCCCACCCTGTTCCTTAATCGCCCCGTCCACTCATCCAATGTTCTCAGTGAACATGTACCATCCACCCCTTCACTTCCCCCTCCCATTGCCATGCTCAACCTGTCGCTTTCTTCTAAATCGTCCCTTATATCACATAGTAGTTCCTCTCTGTCCCCTATAGGCATTTCTTCATTATCAATACCTTCCTCTCGTGTCCCTACTTCGATTATTCGCGTTGGTTCTTCCTCAATTCTGAACAGTATCTCACCCTTTTTCCACCCGTCTTCGAGTGTTCTATTCTCACTCGGCGCTCTAGATGTGCGCCCTGATCTTGCTGCATTAAGTGCTGTTTGTTCACATATGTCTTTTATCCTTGAGAGCTCATCTTTCGCTATTGAGAGTCTGGATTGTAAATCATCTGTTAGCTTTTCTATGTCCACCCTTTGTGTACTTGCCTGGGCTCGCTCCCTTGTACTTTCATATGGCGGGGGTGCCGTGGGCCGGTGGGGTGTAGTAGTTGTCGGGGGAGGCACATAAGTGGGATCACTGTACCCTTCTGCGGGCACAGGCTTGTTTAATATCGGGTACAAGCTTATTACCTCTATTGGTGGCTCTACATTTGACGATTCTTTAGCATCTTTCTGTATCATCAGTGGATTGTCAGTGGTGTATGGTAGGTCAGGATTTAATGCTGGTGCTTTAGGCGGTGGTATCTCTTCAAATAACCTCCAGAGATCTAATATTTCCCTCCTATTGTGCAACTGCTTCCCCTTGTATTTCAAACAAATGCATGTGGCCACCATATCCAGAACACTTATCAAATGACCCCCCCTCGGGCCATATCTGGGGTAACCCCTCTCCCTTCAGCTCTGTTATCCATTGGTCATATTTCTTAATTCGCTCCGCATAACCTGGTAGGTTCTTACAGATATGTGATAAGGGTGTTTCGGCCCCCATCTTTGTGTTTTCCTAGTACTTGTGTTTTCCTAGTACTTGTGTGTCTCTGTGTGTCCACAATTACAATGTAAACCTATTACCAATATGGGTTTCGTCTTCTACTTCACATTCAATAATGGGCTCCTTTGTGCTCTTGCCCCCGCCTGCGCAATACAAAACTGGCTGTACACAGTCTCTATTCTATTCTCTTTGGGGGGGGAGGGGCACATACAAGAGCAAACCATCAGTGATTTTGACAATATTAACCCGGAAATCAAAAAGGTACACACTCACTTCACCTTGTCATTTTTGTCTTCAAGAAGCTTTATCCGGCCACACTTACCATGACCATTCAATTACTAAACATTTATAACCATTTTACACACCCACAGCACCAAATTGTCTTCTGACGCATACGAGGTGCACACACCTCTCTGTAACACTCTATTCACAAGTCACGCTGCCCTCCCTTTCCTCCCTAGCCGGCTGTCCCTGTCCGTCTTATTCAGATATATGGATGCGCATATATATAAATAGGTCTGCTCTTCCCTCTTCTAGTAGGACTCTCTCTTTTATTTTCTCCTTAACGTTTTGTACTGATCTCACTTTTATTTTCCCCCCAACCCTAAAGAAAAGAATAGAAAGAAGAAATAGCAGTCACTAATATATTCTCCGTGTCCCCCTTTGCCAGACACTTTTATCTTATTATCCACTTCTTCATATATTCCCAGTACTAGTCAAGATAGCACTATGCGGCGCCGCCTTCCACCCCCTTTCGGAGCTAGGTTCCCGTCACTTTTATCTCTTATTCACCTCTTAATCCTAATGGCCATATGCAAAGAAAAAGCAAAGAAAGTTTAGGATGAGCCTTAGTAGATCTGCGTACCCCCCTTTTCTACCCCTCTTCGTTCTCTGTCCTAAATTTCTTCCTCCACTCCCTTTACGATCGCTCGCACTCAATACTCACGTGCCCGTCTTGAACCGATAGTCTCCGAAACTGGGTCCGTCCAGGCAGTGTTGCCGTCCGCTCAACAGTCAGCATCGGCTCCGGCGAGCGGTACTCAAAGGGGATTTTTCAACCGGGATCCCGTACCCTCTCTATTGAGTGCGCACTTCTTAGTGTACCGGTCGCCGTTGGCGGGCAGCCTCCCGGAGCCGGCGCACCGTGCGTATCCCTTTTCGACCAGAGATTCTCGTGCCAAAAGGGGACGGTAATGTTAGGTCGGGAAATAATAATAATAATAATAATAATAATAATAATCACGCTTTCGGGGTCACCACTGAAGGCAAGCTTCCCCAGCCAGCACGATCCTCCCCGCAATGAGAGACAATGACGGACTCTCCCAAGTCGGGAATAAAGCCAAGACAGAGTGCGGGTGAGCTTAAATGGGAGTTTATCAATCAGAATAGGGCATGCAAAGAACTCTGCAAACTCCAAGAGCGCTCTGTCTGACAATAGCAAAGACAGGCGTATATATTTACAAAAAACGTCATCAGTACCTACATACTATAAGGGGCACAAGTTCAATGGGATTGGGTGGCGATGACTAGCTATAGGTGCTGCTGCGATGTGGTTGGCCTTGGCTGGAGGACGTCACTGGTCAGCCTCGTGGGTTGGGCTGGGCCTGGCAGGTCAGCTGAGTTCATCCGGGCGGTGTTGTTGTGCCATTGTGGCCAGTGTCAGAGTTGAATGTCTTTTCCTGACTTATTTGCCCTATGCCATGCACGCCGCAGTCATGCTGTCATTGCAATGTTATCTTCTTTAGTAAATCTATCAATAGGTTATTCTATAGGTTAATGCAACACAGGAGGAATGCACCTTGTGAGGGGTTTGATGGTGATTTATCCGTGCATGGTTACCAGTGTCCTGTTTGACCGGTACCATAGGTCTTGGGGCTAAGTCTCCGGGCATGGGACGGGCGGTACATGTCTTTCTGTCTAGTTAGAAGTTATTATGAATGGGCTGTTGTGTGTTGCCACAGTATTGGGTGTCTTCGTTGCACCGGGTCATAAGTCTGAGGTGTTCCGGGGGGTTGTGAGGTTTACGAGGGGGCACCTTTGGATTTGTGTATTCAAGCGGAGGTTTACTGCTGGGCTGTAAATAATGCAGGTGGCAGGCAGCGGGGACTACAAATCTTTGAAGCGGCTCCAGCCTGGTTGGGGGAGGTGGAGCAGCGTGGCGCAGGCCTCAGCTCTCTTATTTGGTAGACTTTGCAGTGTGGGGGGGGGTGGGGAGAAAATGGCCTTGCACATATTAGCAAAGGTATTTTTCTTGTGTGTTGCCGACTTTTGGTGAGAACATCATAAACATTTGAACATTCTTATAATACTCATTTGGATCACTTGAAAACATACATTTCAACTCACTACATGTCTCTCGGATATAGCCAGTCTGAGCACCTTACTAGTACATTGTTTTAACAGCTACAGCATTTAGTAATATGCATATATATTTGCATTACGTGAGGTAGTAGTGTGGTTGGTGGAGCATAGAGAACGGGACCCGCCATTGTACGCGGCGGTAATAGCATATAAGGGCTGTAGATGTGTACACATGACGGCGCATTTGCCCACGTCTTGTCACACGAGCCTTATGTATAGTTGCATTCGTCCTCCCCTGCACTCTAGCAGCAGTAGTTCAGTTCTGGCGCGGGACCGCGGGATGTACGGTTTTCAATGATACATATAGAGAATAATCCCCCGGAATGCTTTTTATCATTTGCACACCCCTGCAGGGGTGTGGGTCCTTCATTGCTGGTGTCATGTAAACATGCGTTTCTTACAATAATTACACAATTTTACAGGTTTCTTTAGTAGAAGTAGTTTTATGGAAAGGATACACGTATTACAAGTAGGTTTTGACATTCGTATTTGGGTATTTTTCTGCTTTCATCGGATGACCATTCTACAGGTCTCCCCATCACCCAGGCCTCGCTGACCGGGTCATGCTGGGAGCAGTGATGCACTGTGGACGGTGAAATGTTAGTGTTAGTATCTTATGCTAGCTCATGTCCGTTTTGTTCGTGGGAACTGGCTCACAGCGGATCTGCCAGGGTGCTGCGGCGACAGGGATAATTGAAACACTCCGAGAGTGGGGGCCGCGCTACAGTGCGCTGAGCTCACACCATCTTTGATAGACAAAATGGTTTCTGGGCCTAGCTAAATTCAATACGTGTGGGCAATGTCTTCAGCAGGTGAACCCTCCACCACCTGGGCCCGGGTGGTCTGAGGGGACGCCCAATGAGCCATGGCCCTCACCTGGGGAGGGGATGTAGGCAAGGAGGGGTCTTTTGGACCACTCCTCCCCTACACCTTCTAGACTTGTCCATCTGCCCTCCAATTCGACTTCCACTCAGAACCTACTCTCACAGAAGGGAGGTCAGGTTCTCCATCCAGACATCAAAACCCTCAACCTTCACGCTTGGCTTCTGAAAGGCTGAGGTACAAGGATTGGGACCTCCCTGATGATGATATGGAGGTGTTGCTTTCGGCAAGGAGGCCAGCAACAAAGTCTTTATACCGCTGCCGCTGGAACAGATTTTGCAGCTGGTGTAGAGAACAGAATATCGACCCTTTTTCATGTGGTACACCAATGGTTTTGTCTTTCCTACTATATTTGGCAAATTCAGGCCTTCAAGTTGGCACCATTAAGGGCTATCTCGCAGCGCTATCCATCTTTAAGCGTACTGCGGAAGAACCATCCTATTTCAAATTACCCTTGGTAATACAGTTTCTAAAGGGGTTAACCAATGTTTATCCCCCAAGACCATTCCAAGTTCCCCTATGGGATTTAAACTTAGTACTAACTTTCCTGATGGGCACACCTTTCGAACCTCTCCATTCTTGTTCGTTAAGATTCCTTACTCTTAAAACTGTTTTATTAATAGCACTTACATCTGCTAGAAGGGTGAGCGAATTACAAGCTCTTTCTTGTAAACCTCCTCACGCAATATTTCACAAAGACAAAGTTGTCCTGCAAGTGAAGCCTAATTTCCTCCCAAAGGTGGTTTCTGAATTCCATATCACTCAGAAGATTACTCTACCATCTTTCTATCCTCCTCCTCACCCGGGGAAAAAGGAGGAGAAGTTACACAGGCTAGACCCTAGGAGGGTTTTAAGTTTTTACATCAGTAGACTAGCCAGGATAAGACAGGCAGACCAGCTGTTTGTAGGTTACGCAGGTCACAAGCTGGGGTTACCAATAACTAAGCAGACCATTTCCAGATGGATCATTCTAGCCATTTTGGAATGTTATAAACTGGCAGGGAAAGAGCCCCCTCAAAACCTTAGGGCTCATTCGACCAGAGGTATTGCAGCTTCATCGGCCCTCAAAAGAGGCGTGCCGGTTAAAGACATCTGTCCGGCCGCTACATGGTCGTCTTTCCATACCTTTACACGTTTTTACAATTTGGACTCCTCCTCTAGTCAAGAGACTAGGTTTGGAAGGGCTGTACTGTATTCTATTCATCAATAGGAGACGGCGTGAAGTCAGTACTCCCTCCTCCGATAATAGAATACTGCTATGGGAGCCTATCTAAGATGAGGAATACGTCGGAGGACACAATCCCTTGGAAGAACAAGTTACTTCTTACCTTGTAACGTTCTTTCGACGGGATGTTCCTCCGTATTCCTCATCGACCCTCCCATCCATCCCCGCAGTTCTATTTCCCTTGTTGTTGCAGCTTACGCTTCTTCAGGGTTATTAGTTAGTCCAGAAAGTATTATTGTGGGCTACAAAACGTAACTGAGCAACGGACGCTGCGCGCGGCCTTTATAGGCAGGATGACGTCGATGTGGCGGCTGTCGAGGGACATCGACTCAGAGGACGTCGACACGCAGCACGCTCTAGAGAGAAATTTTTCCAAGGCCAGCAGAGCTGGAAGGAGATATCTAAGATGAGAATACATCGGAGGAACATCCCGTCGAAAGAACGTTACAAGGTAAGAAGTAACTTGTTCTTCTGCTCACATTGATCCCTCTTGAGGTGAGCTTGGCTGCTCGACCACACTACCAACCTGTGTAGTTCAGACTTCTACCAAAGGTTGGCTCCCTATTGCCAGGTGGTCAAGGTTATTGTAGTGCACCCAAAGAGTACTGCATACAATATTGCCTAAAAGTTATATAGAAGAATAAAAACTATATACACAAAGGCACGCAATTATACTTTTAAGTACAGGTAAGTAGTAAAACAATAGGTTCACAGTATAAGATCACTTGCAATAGTGTTAGGCTTTGCAAACTATAGATTTCAGCAGGTAAGAAGAACTTTTTGGATAAAACACTTAGTAAACCAACCGGCTACATATATGCAAACTTTCCAAACTAAACTTTTTCAGTTTTTACCCAAGCCGGTCTTAAGAGTCCAACCCTATCTGGATTGAGTCTCTCAATGTCTGGGGGTGGGGGAGGGGGGTCAATTGGTCACCAGTGACACAGGGTTAGGCAGAAGAAAAGGCAGGAAGTACAGTGTTCAGAGAGGGGAATGCAGCAGGTTGTAGGTAAGTAAAAACAGTGGTTCAAAAGTAGTTCTGGGAGGTTAGGATGACCCTCGCCGAAACCCCCCTAAAGTATTGTCCCTAGGATCAGTGTCCAAGGGCAGACGGATTTCCCGCTTGGAGTACCCATGTTTGTCAACCCCAATGATGCTCTATGGAGACCTGGGAGGTGTTTGGTAAGAAAAGGTGTAGTCCAACTGGTGTGGGAATACACCAGACTTCTCTCTTGGTATTGGGTAACTCACCTTGTAATATAGGCCTGTACTACACAAGTTGGCAGTGTGACTGAGCAGCCTGGCGTATCATAAGAGGGGTAGTAAGAGCTGTACAATTAAATCGGTGAATACAAGTATCCAATGAAACCATTACACACTAAAGTTATATAATACATTTATTTATACACAAAGATATTTAAATAATTCTTTAAAAGGCAGTAGTTAGCTGTAACATTAATGGCAAGTTAGGATTCAATTAAAAAAAAAGTGAACAATAAAGCAGGTGAGTAATTCATTCATATTACACATGTTCCAGCACCCATAGGTAAAGTAATTTGAGGTCAGTATAGCATTTATATAGTATCAACTTTGCAATATGAGTTTTCAAGGAAGGAAAGGTTAGGGTTCGATCAGAACAGACTGATAACTTATAAGAACAGTTACATTCTCCCAAAGGGATATAGGCAGTCCATTATTCCAGCATTAAAATGTTCAACATTTAAAACCTGTAAGGGAACTAGCACTGCCAAAGCCAATAGGCTCACAAGGACTCCTTTAGGTAGCCAGAGCAGCCAAAATCAATGGGCAAAGTCAAAGTTCTGATGCTCTTCTTAGAAATAGGTTCTTAAATAGTGTTCAAAAGAGAAATCGCAGCAACTCGAGAGGAGTCACTTTTAAGGCCAGTGGAAGTTGTGGTCTACTTAGTTTAGGATTACATCTCACTACCAAAACAGGAAGCACCCCCAATAGCTAAAGGATAATGAGACTCCCCGCCCCACCCCCCAGCAACTTTGCTGGATTATGAGGGCTTGATTTATTTTCCTGGATAGTGTGTGAACCTTTTTCCCCACTCATGTATTTTTGTGTTTTACCCTTGTGTTTTCTTTGGTTATGGAGTCTAACCAACTCCATAGTCATCTTTTACAATTGTCACAAAGCACCTTCAGTGCAGTGCAGTGACAGTGAAGTATTTCAGATTTCCCAAGGTTTAAATACCTTCTCTGGGATCAACTGTTTCCCAGAACAGTGGTGTGAAATTGACTTCACTTAGCTCTGTACATTTCTAGACCCAGCACACCCCATCTTACAATAGAGTGCTGGAGGGGTTACTTAGTATCCCCTATGTCTAGTTACTCCTGTAAGAGTCAAATGTTACCCTTTCCTCTCAGAATGGCTGGTGGCAGTGGTTTTACATCCAACTACAATGATTTTTCCCGACCACAAACTATTCGTACCTCCGGTAACGTTAAATCGCCGGAGCCATGTTTTTCAAGATGGCACCAGCCGATAAAATGGTTCCCGGTCTTCTTTTTTCGCCATGTCTTGTGGAAAGGTCCGTATAGAGCTTTTCTCTGCGTGCCAAACTAGGTTTTCTTTGTTCATTCGCCTTTGGCAGGTTTCAGGAGTGAAGACTGCCTCTGGATCCAGAGTGTCTGGGGTAGTCAGGAAGTGTGGGAGGTGCCCGAAACTCCCTGTGCTTAGTCTCCTATGTTAGGCAGAATTGCAGGCAGTACCTGATGAGCACACCACACACAATTAGGACTACAGGTGTAAGCAAAAACCAACCTTTGGTAGATGTCTGTACCACACAATTTTGGTAGCAAGCTCAGTAACCAGGCTTATCTCAAGAGGGAATGTAAGCAGTAGAAGTTGTTCCAGAGAAGTATCACAATCACGGTTGTTCAAGTAGACACACATAAGTTTTCTTGGTAAAAAGTACTTAAACATTTATTTAGTCATTTGGAAAACATTCACTAGTAAAAATCAACTTGATATTAAACACCAGTATACTACAGCAAAAAACTAAGTTGTAGGGACAGTTTGAGCTCACCTGGAAAAGGAGCCAAATGGCACTTCAGTACTTTTAAATAAGAATAAAAAGGCAGAGGTGTGTACAAGGGATTAGAAAACACTACTTTTAGATAATGCAAAGGTTCAATGTACCAGGAGGGTCAGTTCAATTCAATAGGCTAGGCCAGGCCAAAGTCGAGGTCTAGTGTTCTTAGATAGGACAACACAGTTCTGGTACATATGGAGAAGTAGGTTAGATGAAAGCAAAAGATATGCTGGGTTACAAGCTGATTAGGCCTGCAAGTCGGGAAAGTTTCATGAACTTTCACTGCGAGAGTTGGGATCTCTCAACCAGATGAGACAGTACCTTAAAGTGAAGCAAAAAGATGTAGCTCAAGATGTTGGTTCCTGGCAGTTCCTGCAGATCTGTTACTGAGCCTCAGTTGTGGGAGGACCTCCTGCACTGCACGGGATCGTCGTCGGAGCAAACAAAATGGCGTTGCTTCAGCTCAATTAGCTGTGGCTTCCAAACACACACACTGTTGTCCTTCTCCCTGGTTAACCTTAACCAGCTCCAAGAATGGTATTCAAGTGTTTGTTGAGTTGATTGGTCCCACCAACTCCAAGGAAGAAGCCGTCCTTGAAGGAGCTTCTCTGTTGAATGGATATCTGGCGATTCGGAGGTGCAGCAGGGCTCCACCGGGAAAACCAACGGTCCAGTGGTTGCAGCAGCCATCCTCTTCCAGCTCATCTTAGGTTCTTTCGTTCCAGTGGTCTACTCTGCCTTCCAGTCCTGGAGACTCGCCTTTTAAAGTTTTCTCCCATTAATTCCAGCCTAGCTGTCACTCACCCAGCAGGGTGGCTGTCCTTGCCGGAAAGTCAGCCAGCCAATCACGCCAGAGTGCATTTGGGTCTCCTAGGAGACGCGGCACAGGGAGTTACGGGCACCTCCCTCACTTCCTGCCCACCACAGACACACAGACGCCATGGGTGGACTTTAGTCCTGAAGCCCGCCAAAGGCTCACAAACAAAGGCCCCAAACCTGGTTTGGCATGCCGAGTTAAACCCCAGAAGGACCCATCGACAATGAAACAGGGAAAAAAGATGATCACAGTCTGTTTTTACAGAGGGGTCTTGGGTGCCATATTGAAAAACATGGTGGCCCCGATTGTATTTTTTAGTTTTTTTTTTTTTTTTTAACCTTCTGGTTTTCGTGGTCGTGAAAAATCATGGTGGTTTGTTATAAAACCACTGCCACCAGCCATTCAATAGGAAAGGGTAGCTTTTGACAGCTTCAAGAGTGTTTAGACATAGGGGATACTAAGTAATCCCTCCAGCTCTATAGGAAGCTGGTGTGTGCTGGGTCTATGAATTTAAAAAAACTAAAGTCAATTTAACTTTGCATTCTCTAGGGAACAGTAGTTCATCCCAGAGAAGGTATTTGAACCATTGGAAGTCCAAAGGACACCCCTGTGCCACTGCACTAAAGGTGCTGTATGACACAACAATAACAAGATATATAGTTATCTAAAACTCCTTAACCAAAGAACACGAGTAAAACTTACATCAAAATACATGTGTGGAGGTGGGGGGCGGCGGGGGTTTGGGAAGGCTTGCACTCTCTCCAGGGGAAAAAAACAAGTCCTCAAATTACAGCAAAGGGGGGTCTCTAAGGTGGAGGGAATTGGCACATTTCTGAGAATTCGCCCTAACATCCTAGGAGATCCAAATGCACTCTGTGCAGGTTGGTTTGCTTACACCTGTAGTCATAGGTGTGTGTGTGTGTGTGTGTGTGTGTGTGTGTGTGTGTGTGTGTGTGTGTAGTGTTCCCAGAGGGTACTGCATGCAAACTTTGCCTAACAATCCCAAGCCGCACAGTACCTTTTTGAAATGAAGTTCTACCAGCTGGTTGCCTTCACAATGCAATGCAGTAGACCCTTGTTCCTGGTCCTTGGTCATGGTGACGAAAGGGAGGACGTCTGGTGGGCACCTGCGGCAGCACTCTAGCGACTAGGCAGCAAGGGATTTCGGACGATTCAGCAGTTCTTTGGGGGTTTTGGTGCCTTTTTTTCAGCACCAACTAAGAACAAAAAGTTCTGGTTAGGATTTCCTTTATTGCCTTGGTCCTGGACTCTGGTGAAGGGACTCTGGACGCAGACTTCGGAAGACAATGCACTTGTGTCGAGCTACCCTGGATATTGTGCTTCTGCATCTTTGCTAAGTCACCGCGAGTCTGGGGGTTGCGCCAAAATAGTTTGCCCCGAAGCTAGTTCGTCCCACCAGCCTAAGGGAGGGAGGAAGTCCTTTACGGGTCTTCCCTGTTGATTCGAAAACTGGGTCAGTACAGCTGCAGGGCTTCACCTGGCACTTGGCGGTCCAGGAGGGTGCTGCTGGCTTCTTCTGCTTTGGATGTTGTCGTCCAGTGGTTGACCCGGCTCTTAGTAAAAATTAAAAAGCCTGAGTCCAGCGAAATGCTGGGGGGGTGGGGGGGTCTCTAAGGTTAAACAGAATTGGCACAGAAATGAAAATTCTCCTTAACAGAAGGGGTCAAGATACAAGCTATCAGCAGCCCCCATAGACACAGATTCAAGCAAGCATACTCCAGGTAAGTTATACCATATGAGAACAGTACCTTCAAGTGATGAAGCAGCTGCTGCTGGACGGTTCCAACGTTGAGGTGACTGGTGTTAAGGAGAATGTTCATTTCGAATGGATTGTGTCCTCCAACGTATGCCTCATCTTAGATCTATTCCATCCAGCTTTAGCTGCTTTGGAAATTATTTCTCTCGGCAGAGGGCGCCGTGCTTCGATGTTGTCGAAGTCCCTCGAAGGCCTTCGTCGAGGGTGACGTCATCGGGTATACAAGTAGCATGCGTGGCGCAGGTTGGCCTCCGTTCCGTTTTTCCGCAGTACGTGTTGCTTCGGAGACTCGGCGCGCCTCGAGTAGTTCTGTGACGGTTATTAGTGAAGCGATATTCGAGAATGTCCTCGTCAACCTAGACTACCCCACGTTCGGGATTCAAAAAGTGTAAATCCTGCAGTTCTAAAATGTCCATTACGAATCTACACCGAGAATGTCTGTGGTGCCTCTGTGGAGGCCTGTACGAAGTGTCGGGCAATGACGGGGAAAGCCTTTCGAGAGAGGAAGGGAAAACTGCAGGTAGCTTGAAAAGCCTCTAGCGTCGAGGTCCCTCGAGGAGCAATCTCCTCGACGCAAAAGCATCGGTCTAGGTCACGAAGTGGTTCACACCACTTTTTGTCTTGGACGAAAAAGTCCACAAAAAAAAAACGCCACTGGTCTCCTTCCTACCTCGTCCTCGGACGAATCCCCCAAAAGAATGAAATGCCCCACAAAATATTCTTCCTCCGAACAATGAGAAGCATTTAGAATTAAAATGGAGGTTTTTGAAAAGGCTAAGCCTCGATCCGTGCCTTCCTCGGAAGCCGGCCGGTAGCGTAACCGTTCCGACACTCGCGCGCCCTCGAGTCTGGGTGATCAAAGAAAAGATCGGGAACCCTCCAGGACCAAGAGCGAGAAAGATCTCTCGAGTCGATCGTTCGATGTCACCGATGCCGTCCGGAACCCGACACACCTCGAAGGGTGAGCCTTTGAAGAGCGCCTCGACGCCAGCTCTGTCGACCACTATTTCCTCGACCCCAAAGCTTTCGGCGCCGAATGTTTCAAAGGCTCCAATTCAGCCAGAAGCTGTCAAAATAGCAGCAAAAGAAAAAAGTGCAAATGCTGTAAAGCCTTCAGTCTCTACTGCTACACCTCTCCCAGAAAAAGGTTTTAAACCTCTTCCAAGGAAAGAATATTTGAAGTCCTTAACTTCAATTTTTGAAGAACAAGAGGGGTCGGAGGAGGAGGATGTTCCTTTTTTGCCTGGAATATGGCACCCCAAATGTCCCAGAATGCCTGATTTCTGAGTAAAGCAGAATGGGAGATCTGGTGGAAACCTTGCATAATGCGACACTTCACCTGAAACAGATTTTGGCAGGCCGGAACCAGGGGAACATGCCAGTCCCTCATACAGGCAGCTAATGACAAAGGTGGTCGATTATTTAGGTTGGGGCTAGACCACCAACTCAGTTCATCCAGGATGATCTGACCTATTATATTGGTTCATGGTCCCACCGAAGATCCGATTTTAACCTTCCAGTAGCCTTAGAAAATAGGGTGGCCAAAATTTGGCAGACCCCGGACTCTATTCCTCCTGTGAATAAGTCCCTCACTTCAAAATACCGCCCTTCCGGTAGCGACCCGGGTATCTGTCCAAATATCCTACTCGTGAGTCTGGTGGTCCAGGCAGCCACAGCTTCAAATAAGGTGGCGTACCCTTCCATCCCTCCGGATAGGGACGACAAGCGTGTGGATGGTTGGCACGCAAGGTATTTTCAGATGGGAGTATGGCGTTCAAATCGGCCAGCTCCACATGTGCCTTGGCAAAATTTTCATACAGTGTGGGAGTGCATTGCAATGGCGGCGGAGCACATACCAGAAGGGGAAGAAAGGGAAGGTTTCCTAGCCATTGTTAGAGATGGGAAGGAGGCCATGCAGGAATCCCTTCAGTCTGGATTCAACACTGCAGATAGTGTGAACAGGTCCATGGCCACTAGCATGGTAATGCGCAGATTTGCGTGCTTGCGAAAGTCTGGTTTCGCACCAGACGTGCAAAACTGTCTTTTGAACATGCCCTTTGATGGGTCTCGCCCTTTTGGCAACAAGGCTGACGAGAGCCTTGAGAGGTTGCAGACCTCAAAGGCGGCCTCCAAATCTGTAGGAGTTGCTATTAGGCAACCTCAGCCTTTTCGTGCATCAGGACAATCTTGGAGGGGACAATCCTATCGTCGTTACTCCTCATATGGAAAGGCGAGAGGAGAATGACCAGTCAGAGGCCAGAAAAAAGCCACCCGTGGTGGACGAGGAAAACGTACAAAGCCAGCCCTAGCTGCAGCCTCTTTACCATCAGCGGCCGCAGCAACCACCACAAAACCACTTTGAGGACTTGCATCACAAGACACCTGTGGGAGGCAGCCTGTCGCAGCATCTGCAAGAATGGCGAGCCATTACTTCAGATGTTTGGGCTCTAGAAATAATAGCCCATGGTTATTGCCTTCCTTTTCTAATGCAACCTCAAAGCAATCCACCAGGGAGGACAAGTTCAAGATGGTCACTCTTTCTCAGATCCTTCAGGCTTTTAACTTCAGGATTGGTTTTTGTCATTGGACTTCCAGGATGCTTATTTTCATGTGCCAATCCATCTCAAGCACAGAAAATACCTGAGGTTCGTAGTTGGCGATTCGCACTATCAATTTCGAGTCCTGCCATTCGGGTTGACCACCGCCCTGAGGGTCTTCACCAAGTTAATGGTAGTGATGGCGCACACCTCAGGAGAGGGGATTCACATCTACCCCTACCTGGACGATTGATTGATCCGGGCACGTTCTGCCGAACAAGCCCTGGATCATCAGAAAGTCACCTGCCACTTCCTCCAGACTGGGTTTATCCCTCAATTTCAAGAAGTCACAAATGACCCCTTCCCAACAGCTCCAGTACATAGGGGCTGTATTAGACACTACCTTGGGAAAGAGCTTGCCTCCCAAGTTGAGGGTTCAAGACATTCTTCAGATGGTTTCCAAATTCAAAAATGCCCAATATCTCCAGGCCTAGGACTTATTGAGGCTGCTGGACCTCATGGCATCCTGCATTTTCCTAGTGCCAGAAGCATGCCTGAGGGATAAGATCCCTTTAATGGCCTCTAAAGACTCAATGGTCCCAGTTTTCAGGTCAAATGACGGATGTCCTTCAAATTCCGAACAAGTTTCGGCAGGATCTTCTGTGGTTGACTTGCACAGGGAACATCCTAAAAGGAGAAAATTTTTGGCAATCCTGGCCAGAGATTACAGTAGACGGACTCCTCACTCATGGGTGGGGAGCTCATGCCAACGATCTAACAATCAGCGGTCATTGGTCTCCATCGGAGTCCAAACTACACATCAACCTTTTAGAGCTGAGAGCAATCCGACTAGCTTTGAAGGCTTTTCTGCCATCTGTCAGGGGAAAAAGATCCCGATAATAACGGACAACAGCTGCCATGCATTACCAAAAAAAAAATAATAATAAACAAATATCAAATAAGAGGTGGTGTCGGGTCACTACCTCTGTGCAGAGAGGCAATGCGGCTCTGGTATTGGGTAATTCAAGAAGAAATCTCCTTAACGGCAGTTCATCTAGCCGATGAGGACAATAATATGACGGCAGACGCTCTGAGCAGGCAGAGTACGGTGTCAGAGTGGGAGCTGGTTCAGGAAGTCCTTCAGGAGCTCTTCATCCTTTGGGAAACCCCCCAGATAGACCCGTTTGCAACCGGAATCAACAGGAAGTGCGAAAAGTATTGCTTAAGGGAATTTCCCCCGAGAGGAGCCCTAGGGGACGCGTTTGTGGTGGAGTGGAACTTCCCACTGCTATACGCGTACCCTCCGATTCCCATCATTCCTCAAGTCATCAGGAGGTTGAGACAGTTCGGAAACCGCATGATCCTAATTGCCCGATTGGGCCAGGAGAACGTACCCGGACCTTCTAGACATGGCCATTTGCCCCCTGATACGTCTTCAGAGAGAGGACCTTCTCTCACAAATGGAGGGCCAGGTTCTCCATCCAGAGGTCAGGATTCTCAACCTTCATGCTTGCTATCTGAAAGGCTGAGATGCAAGGATTGGGACCTTCCAGGTGACGTCATGAGGTGTTGCTTTCAGCGTGAAGGCCAGCAACAAAATCTCTGTACCGGTGCCGTTGGAAGAAGTTTTGCAACTGGTGCAAGGAAAAGAATGTTAATCCTTTTCTGTGTTCTTTCCCAGAAGTGTTGTCCTTCCTCTTGTGCCCGGCACATAGAGGCCTCAATGTTGGGACCATTAAAGGTTTTCTTGCAGCGCTTTCCATTTTCAAGCGCTTTTCGGAAGAATGTTCCTACTTTAAAATTCCTTTGAATCCCTTTAAGATTTGTATTATAAATGTGTTCCCTCCTTCTTTCCAAGTCCCAGTTTGGGACCTTAATGTTCTAAAGTTTTTAATGTGTGCCCCTTTTGAACCCTTACGCACTTGTCCATTAAGATTACTAACGTTGAAAACCGCTTTCCTGGTTGTTTTAACATCTGCACGAAGAGTGAGTGAATTGCAGGCACTTTCTTCTGGGCCGCCCTATACTATAGAGTGGTATGGAGGGTTAAACCCTTATTTTTACCTAAAGTTGTCTGATTTTCATTTAAATCAGAAAATTATTCTGCCCGTGTTCTATCCTCCACCTCATCCCAGTAAGGAGGAGGAAAGATTGCACAGGCTGGACCTAAGGAGAGCTCTAAGCTTTTACATTTCTAGGCTTTCCAAGCTTAGAGTGGATAATCAACTTTTCATTGGCTACACCGGCAGGAAATTTGGTCAATCGGTGTCGAAACAAACCATATCGCGTTTCATTGTGCTTTGCATTTAATGCTACAGATTGGCGGGCAAAGATCCACCAGAATGCTGAAGGGCCCATTCTACCATAGGCATAGCCTCTTCGACAGCCCTTCAAAGAGGTGTTCTCATAAACTATTTGTGAAGCCTCAACTTGGTCATCGGTGCACACTTTTTCTAAATTCTATAGTCTGGTGCTTCCCAGTCTGAAGAGCTTGCTTTTGGTAAAGCAGTGCTAAATTCGGCTATATAATAAAAAATCTACTCCCTCCTCCAGAGAGCTTTCTACACTGCTTTGGGACTCTATCTAAGATGAGGAATACATTGGAGGACACAATCCATTTGAAGAACAAGTTACTTGCCAACTGGTAATGTTCTTTCGACTGGATGTTCCTCCAATGTATTCCTCATCGCCCTCCCATCCTACACCTCTGTAGATTCTCCGGGTTATTGCCACTTCAACTCTCGCAAGGCTGACACCTGGTTACCTACGCTATCTATACAACAGAGCAAGAGGGGAAAAACGGAACTGAGGCCAACGGGCGCCGCGCGTCCTACTTGTATATCCAATGACGTCACCCTCGACGGAGGCCTTAGAGGGACTTCGACTGCATCGACGCACGCCGCCCTCTGCTGAGAGAACACATTTCCAAAGCAGCTAAAGCTGATGGAATACATCCAAGATGAGGAATACGTTGGAGAAACATCCAGTCGAAAGAATGTTACCAAGTGGTAAGTAACTTGTTCTTCTGTGCCGATTACCTTTAACCTTACCTTTAGAGACCCCCAGCTCTTTTGCTGGACTTGAGGCTTTTCAATTTCTACTCCTGAGTGAGTGGGACCGGTTTGTCACTCCCTCCTGTGTTTTGCTAACTATGATTTTGTATGTTCCTTACTGTTTTTATGGAGTCTGATAAACTCCATAGGCATCTGCTTTTGGATTGTGACACACAGCACCTTTTGTGCAGTGCCCCTTCTCTTCATGTTGAACTACATTTTCTTCGGTGAACTACTGTTCCCAAGAATAGTAAGATGACCGTTGTCTGTTTTAACATTACTTTATGGGTAAAGCAAACCCCACCCAATGTGGAGTGCTGGTGGGGGGCAGAGGGGTGTAACCTAGTAATTCATTTAACCCATTCCTCATATAACATTTTGTTACACCAACTCATTTAAATGGCTGGTGGCAGTGATTTGTTTTTTACTACCTAGCGACATGTATCTGCAGGCTAATACCTCGGCTTCAGTGCTGCACACAAGGGTGACCATTTTCCCAAAATGGCCTCTGTCTTCTTTCGCCATTTCTTGTTAGTTTCTTCTAGGCTTTTACTCTGTTTGCATCATGTTTGAGTCATTTGTGTAGTTTGCCTTTGACGGACTCCAGTGTGTCTGGAAAGACGTGAAGTGAGGGAGGGTCACGAAATTTCCCTGTCCTTTGTCTCTAGGTGTGACGGAGTGAAACAGTTTCAATTGGCCGGCTGGCTGTCCTGGAGGACAGTCACCCTGCTGTGTGATTGGCCACCCAGGGCTGTAAATGAATGGAAACTTGAATAAAAAGTGAGGTTTTTGGGACTTGTAGAGTCGACCACTGCAGGACAACATACGAAGCAGAAGACTAGAGAAGATGCCAGCAGCAACATCCTCGTTCGCAAAGTGCCCGGTGAAGCCCTGAAGCTGTGCAGGCCCCATTTTCAAATCGAGAGTGAAGACCCGTAAAGAACATCTTCCTCCCTTAGGCTGGTGGGACCAACTTGCCTCAAGACACACTATTTTGGCAAAAACCCTGACTTGATGTGACTTTCAAAGGCTGCAGAAGCCCAATACCCGGGGTACCTCGACCACTTGTGAGCGCTTTGACTTCCGGATCCGGCCAGATCTTCGTGGGCATCCAGCTATAAATCTGCATCCAAAGTCCTCCTCACCAGAGTCCAGAACCGAGGGATCAAGGAAATCCTAAACTGAGCTTTTCGTTCTTCGTTGGCGCTGAGAAAAAGGTGCCAAAACAAGAGAGCCACTGAATCAATGAAAATCCATTGCTGCCGAGTCTCTCTCTCGAGTGCTGCTGCAGGAGCCTGCAAGACTTCCTCTCTTTTGTCACTATGACCAAGGGCCAGGAACAAGGGTCTACTGCATTGCATCGTGAAGGCGACCTGCTGGAACACTTTCTTCATTTTCAAGGTACTGTGTGGCTTGGGCTATTTGATCCCTTTGCCATTTATGGGTGCTTCCTATCTTTGGGAGTGTGATTTAACCCTACACTAAGTTGACCTCAACTTAACCTGCGTTGGCCTTAAACCATGTGCTTTCTAAAGGTGACTCGTTGAGTTGCTGTGATTTCTCTTTTGAGCACTATTTGACAATTTTCTGAATAAGAGCATCAGGACTTTGACTTTGTCCATTGACTTTGGCTGTCATGGCTCCCTAAAGGCCTCATTCTGAACCTATTGGCTTTGACAGTGCGTGTTCCCTTAAAGGTTATAAATGTTGAACATTTTAATGCTGGGATAATGACTCCCTGAAACCCTCTGGGAGAATCGAACTGTTATCACTTAAGTCTGTTCTGATCTAACCCTAACCTTTCCTTCCTGGACAAAATACTGCAAAGGTGATGCTATATAAATGCTATACTGACCTCAAATGACGTAGCCTCTGGATGCTGGAACATGTGTAACATATATGAATGAATTACTCGCCTGATTTTTCACTTTTTGAATTGAATCCTGAGAATTAATGTTACTGTTCTTTAAAGAATGCTTTAAATATCTTTGTGTATACATATTTATTATATAACTTCTGTTTAATTGAATACTTGTATTTACTGGTTTCATTGCACAGCTCTACAGCTCACATTACCCCTCTAAAAATGAGCCTGGCTGCTCAGTCGCACTACCAGCTTGTGTAATTCAGGCCTATATTAAAAGGTGGTTTACCTAATACCAAGTGATATCTTGTGTAGTCCCACACCAGTTGGACTGCACTAATTATTACCTCTCAGGACACCCAGTTACCGTTTCTTCAGTCTTGGTGAGGAGGAGACTTTGGTGGATCTGTCAACCGCACTGGTGCAGATGGACACCCAGCAAAGGATCTTTGTGGTTCTGGCTTGGTGGGTCCTTTTTCGGGATTGGTGGAGCGATTATTGCAGCACACAGCACTTTCTGTGCAGTGTTGCCAAGGAGCCCTGCTGGTTCCCCCTTTCATTTTCTCTTATTTTTCCTTGTGTTAACTAATGTTCCCAAGGGTAGAAGGATACTTTTGATCCTTTATACAATTCTTATTGTGAAATCAGTACACACCGTCTAAGTGGAGTGCTGAGAACCACACTAACCCCCTTTCTCACTGCTCCTGTAAAGTTTCTGTTAGAATGACAAGCATACCCTTATTGCTGGTTGCAGTGGACGCGGTCTACTGACGTTCTCCCTCAAGTTTGAATGGCGCATGTCTGCTTATTGGCTGGGTTCCTGGATAAATGGACTGGATCTGGAAGTTGAAGACAAGGTGACCACTGAAGCAGACTACCACTGGAGCTGAGTATTAGGGAGATTTTTACTCTGGAGTAAGTGAGCCTTTTTTCCTCATGTGTTGTGATCTCATTTGGATTGTTTTTCATTTGTTTTTGGATTCTGACAAACTCCATATGCATCCACTTTTGTATGGTGACGCACAGCACCTTCAGTGCAGTGTCAGAGGAATCCTTTTAGATTACACATGTTTTAAATACCTTTTTCTTGTGTGAACTACTGTTCCCTAGAATAGTAAAGTGAAATTGTCTTCACTTATCTTTTCTTCTCCAGCATGGGGTCTGGCATGGATTCACATGCTCATAAATATTCCCTGCCGTCTGGCTGGGAATCCTCAGTAAAGAAAAATCAGTTTGTTTCATTTCTGTTAGGGAGAATTCTCAGAAATGTGCGAATTCCCTCTACCTTAGAGACCCCCAGGAACTTTGCTGTATTTTGAGGACTTGATTTTTTTAACCTGGACAGAGTGAGATCCTTTTTTTCCCCCACCCTCTCATGCATTTAAATATGATTTTGAACTCTGTTTCTTTTGATTATGGAGTCTGACAAACTCCATAGGCATCTTTTACATTGTGTCACACAGCACCTTCAGTTTAGTGGCACAGGGAATTCTTTCAGATTTCCCAAAGGTTTCAATACCTTCTTTTCGATAAACTGTTTCCAAGAGCAGTAAAGTGAAATTGACTTTACTTACATTTGTAACTTTCTAGACCCAGCACACACTATCTTACAATAGGGTCCTGGAGGGGTTACTTAGTATCCACTTGGTCTAGCTTTGCATGTAATATTTTTGTTACCCTTTCCTTGATGAATGGCTGGTGGCAGTGGTTTACTTTTAACTACCGTGGTGTGAATTTACCACGAGCTGCGTTTGCAGCTGCAATAAGCACCCAAGGGTGCAATCTTTGTCAAAATGGCCCCATTCTTTTTTCGCCATTTCTTCTTGTAAAGGTCCTTCTTGAGATTTACTTTGCGTGCCAAACCAGGTTTGGTCCATTTGTTTGCTTTTAGCAGGATTCACGAATGAAGCCTGCCTCTGGCTCCAGGGTGTCTGGTGAGGGAGGTGCCCAAAACTCTGTGCCTAGTCTCCTAGGAGACCCCAATGCACTCTGTGGTGATTGGCCTGCTGGCTGTCCTGTAAGGACAGACACCCTTCTCTGTAATTGACAGGCTGGAATGAGTGGGAGAAACCTGCATAAAAGGCAAGGCTTTTTGCTTGGAAGGCAGTCTACCACTGGACAAAGGCACCGAAGAACTTGAAGAGGATGCCTGGTGCAACTCCTGGACCGCTGTTTTGCCCGGTGATGCCCTGTTGCAGTGCTGAAGTTCCAAATTCGCCTCAACTACCGAAGACCTGCAAAGGACGACTTTTCCCCTTGGGTTGGTGGGACCAATCGACCCCAAGACGAGCTCATCTGAAAATCCTCTGAG
The DNA here is from genome assembly GCF_040938575.1 of Ambystoma mexicanum. NCBI lineage: Eukaryota > Metazoa > Chordata > Amphibia > Caudata > Ambystomatidae > Ambystoma > Ambystoma mexicanum. The sequence continues at coordinate 379,520,460 of NC_090934.1, read as the reverse complement.
CTGGCTGTACTTCCATTGCTGCTGCAGGAACCGATTGCCAGGGAGAGGAACACCAAAATCAAGTCAGAAAGGGGTGATTTACTTTGCATTTTGGGGTTCAAAAATACTTGCCTGCCTCAGAATATTTGTTTAACCTTTGTTTTATTCCCAACCCCTTTTCTTTGACGCCAAACTCAATATCACTCTAAATGTACCAGTGATATATCAATGTTCAGTTTCCTAGTTATTTAAGGCACATCAGGGTGTAGGAGGAATCTGTGTGCCATCTCAAAGGGGTACTTGCTGATTTAGAGAAACTAAAAGTGTATTTTGAAGTGTATCTATGCATTACATATACATTGTTCCCTACCGAAGAAGGCTTATTCAACTGACTGTTAAATAAATGGTTTAATCAAGAAACCTTGCGTGTAAGTTTATTTGAATACCTGTGAATCTGTGTAAAAACCCTACTGCTCACATTGACCCCCTCTTGAGGTGAGCCTGGCTGCTCGGCTACACTACCAACCTGTGTAGTACAGACTTACACTAAAGGTTGGGTTATCTATTGCAAGGAGGACCAGGTTGGTGTAGTCTCCCAAAGGGTACTCCATAAAATCTTGCCCAACACCTGTCGTCGGGCCGAGAAATCTCAGTAAAAGAAGGTTTCAGTTTCACTTACAAACTGTCTTTCTCCTAAAAAACCAATCACTGAGCTCTGCGTCATACTCATACCCCCGAACCACCGCCCCCCCACCCCACCCAATGAAGACCCTCTCCCTAAGCCCCTCCTCTGGTTGCCATCTGCAGATTTGTACCAAAGGTTCAAGTGTTGGGAGTCCTTGTGTTTTCCTCGAGCATTTCCACATTGTTGCGTTTTTCTTTAAAAAGTCCCTATTTTTGTCAAATGGAGGTCGTGTGCACTTTCGCTCCTTTAACTGGCAAGCAGGGATCCGTTTGTCAGTCTTTCAACGACCCTGCAGGGCAAGAATCGTCGAGAGTTTCATCAACTATTCCAGAATGCCATCGGGCCTACAGCGCACACCGGACCATTTCAGAGGAAAAGAACTAGTCTTCCTTCTTCAAGCTAAGCTCCAGCCAAGGATTGAGGAATGTTTGTGGAGGACAAACCTTCCCAGTGCCTCTACTGTCACCCTCTGAACCACAAGGAAGCAGTTTGTGAAATCTGCCTTGGTTTCTCCAAGCACATCGTAAAGTATTGTCCCAGTGGGTTTGCGGCGTGGCTCAATGCCAAGGATTCCACCCCATGTGGCAAGCAGGGGCATGCCTCGACCAGGACAAGCTGGTCCGAGGATCGAGTGTTAAGTCCTTTGAGGGCTCCCCATCCCTGGGGGCCGAAGACTTTGCCAAGCACTGCAAGTCAGTTTCCGTCTGGGGTTGCCGCGCAAGCTCATCTTCACCGTTTACCTCCATCTCAAGTCATTGTTAGGCAAAGTTTGTATGCAGTACCCTCTGGAAACACTACAAACAACTCTGACTACAGGAATAGGCAACCCAACCTTTGGTATTAGCTTGTACTACACAGTTTTGGTAGCGTGTTGAGCAGCCAGGCTTATCTCATGAGGGGAAATGTGAGCTCTAGTGGAGTTACACAAAGATTCACAGTTACATGTATTCAAATAAACTCTTCACACTCAAGGTCTCTTGCATAAATAATTTATTTTTCAGTCAGTTATAAAGCCTTCTTCAGAAGGGAGCAATAGAATAGTAACACACAAATACACTTCAATACTGTACACTCATCCCTTTTGGGATGACCCACAGACACAACTTACACCCACAGGTGACTTCAATAACAAGGGTGCTGGGGACATTGGTATCTTACTGTTGGCATTTAGAATACTCTTAATAGTTGGTGAAAGGCAAAGGTTAATAGAACACAAGAGATCATAAATATTCTTAAGCAGGGCAAATACTTTCAGATCCTCTTAGAAGATTCATACAATTCAATAGGCTAAGCCAAAGTCAATGGGCAAAGGTCTTGTATAGGATGAAGCACTTCTGGTAAGTAACTAAGTCTTTGCACAAGTTCTTAAGAGCCTTTGTTAAAAAGGAATCCAATGTAGGTCCACAAGCTGATTAGACTTGTGAGGTGTGGAAGTTACAAGCACTTCTACAGCAAGAGGTAAGTTATCTTAGACTTGTTTTACAGTACCTTAACAATGAAGAAAAGATGCAGCTGAAGAGTTCTGTTCCTGGGCAGCTCTGCAGATCTCACTGTTCCTTGACCTCAGTCGTGGGGACAAGAGGGAGGATGTCGGGGGACTTCTGCTCTGCACTGTGACGGTCAAAACTTGCAACCGGCAAACTTCACTTGCAGTGGCTGTTTCGTGTTTCAGCTCTTCGCTTCTACTGCAAATAGCAGCACTGAGGTTCCTGGCTGTTGAGGTGGACTTTCCTTGCTTCTGTGGTCCTGAAGATTCCTAAAAGATAATCACATAGATTACTTAGACTGAGCCTCTTCAATAATTCCCTCCAGTAATAACCTCACTCCAAATTCCTTCCTTCATACATGCAGCCTATGCTTAGTTAGCTGATAGGCTTCTCAGACTTTGAAGACTTGAAGAAATGCCAGCTTGAAACTTAATTCTTGCTTGAGCTGTCCATTCTTCCAGTAACTGAGTCACTCTGCGTGTCTTTTCTTTTTGCTTTCTTTGTATATTGGAACTATGTAAAATGTTTTCTAACTTTCTTTCTGAAACATCACTGTTCCTTTTGAAAGAATTTCAAACTATCTGCCTCTAAGGGGTTTGAGTAGAGTCTGTCTCTTTGGAAATCTTTCACTCAGGAAAACATTCTATTATTGCTACACTACTCTTAAATGGGGACAAGCCCTTCTTCAGGTGTTTAGACGCTTGAGTTCCTTTACCTCCGAACAAAACGGAATTCGCTGCAGACTCCTTTTGCTCTGTTCAGGGACTCTGTTAGAATGAGAGAAACGTAACACTTACTTGCAACATGTCAGCCTCCCCAGCGATCCGCCGACAGGCACGCTGAAGATCGCATAACGTAGCTGAGATTGAACTGCACCGAAAATAACCGACGTGGAACATGAGACTCTGCGCATGCACGCACATGAAAAGATTGGGTCCTTGACTCGCGCGGCAGGAAGGAAAACGTCTCGCATAGGATGCGGTTTAACAAACTGCAAAATCCCAAACTTGTAATTCGGAAACACCCTTAAGAAGAAAATATGTAGTTAAAAGAACCGCGCTCTCTCGGCCGCACGCAATGTTAGTATTTTCAATGAGCTGCTGAAACTGTCTTTTGAGCATACAGAAACTTTGTACTACCAACATTCAAATATGCTGCCTACGCACACCGCTTAGTTGCCCATAACGCTCCAAATGTAGTAATATTTACACTTCAGTTCTATAAATACTTCACGGGACCTCCAGTTCTCGCTTCTGTTCTGAAATGGATTCACCTGACGACCACTTGCTACACAGGAGGCCTGCTCTAGACACTTCCTTCTTCAAAAGCTAGGATTTGTCTTTTAATCATTGATATCCAGCTTTAGATTTTGGAGCTTCTTAGACTGCGACCTGCTCTGATGGTAACTCGGTTGAAATGCAGTTTGGAACTCTCTAAAGAGGTTCCAAACTACCTCACTCCAGCCACAGCCAATCACTGCCTCAGTTCAGAGCCCCCATCTTGCCCTGGGCTGACAAAGGCTTCCTGAAGAATACATTAAGGACATTTCCAACACACTATTCCAAGCCATAACCACAACACTCACAACCCTTAGTTCCCAGCTGGAATTCCTAACCTCCTAGCAATGTATCTGAAAGGTGAATGTCTGAAACTGGAATGTCTTAAGTGTGAATAGTATGGGACCCAGACACTCGGAATAGCTGGTTGCAGTGGTTTTACAACAAACTACCATTATTTTTCCTGACCGGGAACTATTCGTAGCTCCAGTAACGTTAAATCGTGGGAGCCATGTTTTTCCAGATGGCGTCTAAGCCCCCTCTATAAAAACAGGTCCCGGTCTTCTTTTTTTGCCATTTCTTTGTGTAAAAGTCCTTCTCGAGTTTGCACCTGTGCGCCAAACCTAGTTTGGTCTCTTTGTACATTCGCCTTTGGCAGGCTTCAGGAGTGAAGACCGCCTCTGGCGCCCAAGTGTCTGGGGTGGGCAGGAAGTGAGGGAGGTGCCGATCCTTGTACTTGGTCTCCTAGGAGACTTTTAGGCAAAGTTTGTATGCAGTACTCTTTGGGACACACAACCTTTGGTATAAGTCTGTACTGCACAGTTTTGGTAGCGTTGCTGAGCAGCCAGGCTTATCTCAAGAGGGGAATATGAGCTGTCATGTTAGAGGTCTACAATCACAAGTCTTCAAATCGACTTACACTTAAGTTTCTTGGCAAAACACTTATTCATTTATTTTAGTCAGTTCTAGAAGGAGGCAATCTATATCACACAAATATACTTCAGTATTTTACACGATATGGGTCTGAGGTATTTAAACTACTTTGAAGGAGGAGCAAAAAGGCACAGGTTAATAAAAAGAGTATTAGTTACTCTTAGACAGTGCAAATAGTTTGAGTTCGCCAGAGGAGCCAATTCAATGCAATAGGTTAGGGAAAATCAATGGGCTAAAGTCTTGTATAGGATAAAGCAGTTCTGGTAGTTAAACGGAAAAGTATTTGCTAAAGTTCTCAGAAGTAGTTTGTAAAAGAAAGATTCATATGTTGGGTCACAAGCTGACTAGGCCTGCCAGTTACAAAAGTTCCAAGCACTTTCGCAGTGGGAGCGAAGTGCTCTGTCAGGATTTCACAGTACCTTACAATGAAGAAAAAGATGCAGCTGCTGTCTTCTGTTCCTGGCAGTTCCTGCAGATCTCGCTGTTCCTGAGCCTCAGTCATGGGGACGAGGACGACATCGGGTACACTCCTGCACTGGCACTGTTCGCAAAGCTGGTAACTGGCAAATCTTCAATTCTGGTGGCCGTAGTCAAGCACACAAACTGGTGTCCCTCTCCCTGGTCATTCTGTTTCCTGCAGCACTCTGAGGAAAATACAACCAGCTCAAAGGATGGTATCCAGGTGGCATACGGTTAGAGTTGATTGGTCCCACCAACTGAAAGGTCGAAGTCGTCCTTGCAGGGCTTCTCTGCTCATGCGCCAGCACGAGGGATAGATGCAGCGAACAGTTGTTTCCCCAGCCTGAGGGCTTCTCCCCCGGACGAAGTGGGATCTTTCCACGCCGTGGTCATCCACGCTGCTGAGCTCTTCCAGCTGACGCCAGAAGAGACAATCTCTTTGGGAAGACTGTCGACGAATCGCTGCAAGCCATTGTTAGGTAAGATTGTATGCAGTACCCTTTGGGTGCACTAAAACAACCCTGACCTCCTGCCAATAGGAACCTAACCTTTGGTATAAGTCTCTACTACACAGGTTGGTAGCGCGTTGAGCAGCCAGGCTTATCTCAAGAGGGGTCAATGTGAGCTATAGGGGTTGCACAGATATTCACAGGGACAAGTATTCAAATAAACGTGTACACAAGGTTTCTTGATTAAACAATTATTCAATTATTTAACAGTCAGAGTAAGCCTTCTTCCGAAGGGCAATATAATAGTAACACACAAATACACTCCAATATCCACTCTTAATATTTCCAAATCAGTAAGTACCCATTCGAATGGATTGTGTCCTCCAACGCATTCCACATGTTTGACATGTAATGTCCACAGCTGTGCACTTCGGAAACTTTTTCAGCAGAGTGGCGTCCTGTGTCGATGGCGTCAGGTCCATGTCCCTCGAGGGCCTCCGTCGAGGACGTCACAGAATGTTATAAATAGGACGCACAGCTCCCATAGCCTCAGTTTTTTTTCCGTGAACGTGTTACCTTTGCGAGACTCGGCACACCTTGTGTTTTCTTCATAGAAGAGGTCTTTCTCTTCGACCCCTCCGACTCTGTGGTCTGGCTTTAAGACCTGTCGGGACTGCAAGTCGAAGATATCGCTCACTGACCCCCACTGCATTTGTTTGTGGTGCCTGGGCGAGTCGCACGACACAGACTGCTGCTCGGAGAGCCAGTTGCTGTCTGCCAAAGCCTTGCGTAAGGGGAAACTCCAGGTAGGTAGGGGCTTTAAGCCTGTTAAGTCCCGGACTTCCAAGTCCAAGGGGGTTTCCACGGATGACTCGAGGGGCGACTCTCTGCGTCGGAAGGATTCCCGGGGATCTCGGTCCCGGAGTGGTTCCCGCCACTAGTCTTCCTCGTCCCGGCACTCAAGGAAGCACCATCACTGGTCGCCTTCCCCGTCCTCGGAGGATGGTGCCTCGAGGAAGGTTTCGTGTCCTACGAAGTCCTTGACTCCGGAGGAATGGGTGGTGTTTAAGAAATCCATGACACTGGACCTTTCGCGCATTCTGATGAAGCTGGCCAGGATCGGTCTCGTTCCGTGGCTTGCACGTTTTCGGGCTTGGGTTCGCGACACAACACTCATCTGGAGCAGCCGAGGCCCCATACGGACAAGGAATCGAAAGGTTGCAAGCGACGTGTCTCTAGGTCTCGGTCCTCGTCCCCAGCGAGACCACAACAACCTATTGAGAGCTTGGGGCCGCTGTCGATGCCGAAGCCTTCGGCGATCCCGATGTCGAGGTTGCCGACGCTCTCAACGTCGAAGCCTTTGGCGCCATCAGTGCCTTGGAAAAAATGTTCTCGAAATTTGCCATTGGAGTACCCGGATATCATGGATCCTCCAAGGAAGGCTACGCCTAAGTCAGTGCCCAGACCTGGGTTTCAAACCCTTCTGGATTATATTTTTGAAGAAGAGGAAAGGTCTGAGTTTGAGGAACCTGTTGACCTTGATGATCCACTTTTTTCTGGTGAGTCGGAGGAGTTGAGGCAGGCACACCATGATGCAAGTGGGCTGGACACTTCCCCGGAAGTGGATTTTGGTAGACCTGAGCCTGGGGCTCATGCAGAGTCTTCTTATAGGAGACTCATGGCATGAGTCTCAGAGTATCTGGGATGGTCTAGTCCTCCTGAAGACTTTGTGCAGGATGATCTGACGGGCGTCTTGGATCAAGGTCCGTCCTCTGACCCAGTTTTACCATTTCATCTGAACTTGCAGAAAGGGTGGCAGCTGCTTGGCAGTCCCCGGAATCTCTTCCGACTGTTAAGTCTTTAACCAAGAAAAATCGCCCTTCCATTAGCGACCCCAGCTATTCATCTACTCAGCCCACTACCGAGAGTTTGGTGGTTCAGGCGGCTACGGCCACCTCGAGGCAAGCGGCGTACCCTACCATCCCTCTGGATAGGGACGACAAGCGCTTCAACGGTTGGGCCCGGAAGGTATTTTCTGCTGGGAGCATGGCCCTGAAATCGGCCAACTCCATGTGTGCCTTGGCAAGGATTTCACACACTCTGTGGATTTGTTTCTTTGGCGGCTGAGCATATTCCCGAGGGGGAAGAAAGTGATGGGTCCCTTGCTCTTGTCCAGTACGTCAATGATGCCATGTGTGAATCCCTTCAGTCGGGTTTGGATACGGCCGACCGTGTTAGCTGACCCATGGCTGTAAGCACCGTTAGACCCAGATTTGCGTTGTTGCAGAAGTCGGGTTTTGCTCCAGATGTGCCGGCCTGTCTTCTCAACATGCCCTTTGGTGCACGTTTGTTTGGCAGCAAGGCTGACGAGAGCCTTGAGAGGTTGCAGACTTCAAAAGCTGCGGCGAAATCTTTAAGCGCCGCTGTGCATCAAAGGCTGTCTTTTCGTCCTAGGGGACAGCAGTGGAGGGGAGGTTTTTTTTCGTTACTACTCCTCCTTTGGTGGAACGAGAGGGGCCGCCAATCAAAGGGGCCAGCGAAAAAGTACCCGTGGTGGTCAGGGAAATCGTGGTGCTAAAGCTGCTCGGGCAGCTTCCGCAGCTGCTTCCGAACAGTCGTGAGGCCATGTCCCATGGTTCACGGTTGGGGGCAGACTGTCTCAGCATCTCGAAGAATGGTGTGCCATTACTTTACATGCGTGGGTTCTGGATACCATTGCCCACGGCTCCTCCAGCGGCCTCACAACAATCCACTGGGGAACCTCTTTGAAGCTGCTGGATCCGCTCCTTGCGCAGGAGATTTTGAGCCTGCTGGAGAAAGGCGCTATAGAACTGGTGCCTGTAGCAGAGAGGAACAAGGGACGGTGTTCCTTATTTTTTGATCCCAAAGAAAGACTGGGGATTGAGACCCATCATGGACTTGCGTTGGCTGAACAAACCTCTCAGGAAGGACAAGTTCAAGATGGTTACTCTTTCTCAAGTCCTCCAGGCCCTTCAACTTCAGGATTGGTTGGCATCTCTGGACCTCAAGGATGCTTACTTTCATGTGCCGATTCATCCCGTTAACAGGAAGTACCTGAGGTTTGCAGCTGGCGACTCGCACTTTCAGTTTCCGCCCAGAGGGTCTTCCCCAAGCTAATGGTGGTGGTGGCTGCGTATCTCAAGCGAGCAGGGATTCACGTCTACCCCTACCTGGACTGGCTGGCTGATCCGGGCCTGCTCTCCTGAGCTGCTGTTGGATCATCTGTGTCACCTGCCGCCCCCTCCACAGGCTGGGCTTCTCCTTGAATTACAAGAAGTCGCATCTGACACCTTCCCAACAGCTCCAGTACATCGGGGCTGTTCTAGACACGTCCTTGGAAGTGTGCCTTCCAAGGTAAGGGCTAATCACATTGTGCAGATGGTGGACAAGTTTCAACATGCCCAGAGTGTCCCGGCTTTCGAATTCTTAAGGTTGCTCCGCCTCATGGCTTCCTGCATTTTTCTGGTGCCAGAGGCCAGGCTGCGGATGAGATCCCTGCAGTAGGCTCTCAAGATGCAGTGGTCGCAGTTCTCCGGCAAGATGTCGGATACCATTCAGACTCCACTCTCTCTCCCAGGATCTTCTCTGGTGGGCCAACTGTGGCCGGAGGCGACTGTAGTGACGGACGCTTCCCTCACAGGATGGGGCGTTCATGCCAACGACTTGTCCGCCAGCGGTCGTTGGTCTCCATCGGAGTCCAGACTCCACATCAATTTGTTAGAGCTGAGGGCCATCAGGCTAGCCCTGAATGCTTCTCTGCCCTCTGTACGGGGGAAAGTGTCCTGATCATGACGGACAATAGTGGCCATGCATTACCTCAACAAAAAGGGGGTTGGTGGGGGCGTAGGATCACTTCTGTTGTGCAGAAAGGCAATGCAGCTGTGATTCTGGGCCATCCAACAGGAAATTTCGATCTCAGCAGTTCATCTGTCCGGAGGTGAAAATGCGGCGGCAGATGCTCGGAGCAGGCAGAGCACAGTCTCCCACCAGTGGGAGTTGGGTCAGGAAGTCCTTCAGGAGATCTTCGCCATTTGGGGAACCCTGCAAGTGGATCTCTTCGCCTCCAGTGTCAACCAGAAGTGCGAGAGATTCTGCTCAAGGGAATTTCCTCCAAGAGGAGCCTTAGGAAACGCGTTTGTGGTGGATTGGTCATTCCTGCCGCTGTACATGTTTCCTCCAGTGCCCGTCATTCCTCAAGTGTTGTGGAGGTTCGGTTCCCACATGATCCTCATTGCTCCGGATTGGGCCAGGAGAGCGTGGTACCCGGACCTTCTGGATATGTCCATCTGCCCTCCACGCCGCCTCCCCCCCCCCGAGAGGATCTGCTCTCTCTCGCGTGGTGTGTGTGTATATGTCAGGTTCTCCATCCAAAGGTCAAGACTCTCAAGCTTGGTATCTGAAAGGTTGAGGTATAAGGATTGGGACCTCCCGGATGACGTGATGGAGGTGTTGCTTTCAGCCCGGCAGCCTGCAACAAAATCTCTGTACCTTTGCTGCAAGTTCTGCGACTGGTGCATGGATCACAATATTGATCCTTTTCAGTGCCACATTACTATGGTTTTGTCTTTTTTTGCTTTCTTTGGCCCACAGGGCCTTCAAGTGGGTACCATTAAAGGTTACCTGACGGCGCTGTCTATCTTTAAGTGCTTGTCTGAAGAACGTTCTTATTTTAAGATAATTTCCCAGTTTCTTAAAGGACTGACTAATGTATTTCCGCCGTCGCCCTTCCAGGTGCTGGTTTGGGATTTGAATAAGTTTTTGAAATTTCTCATGGCTGCTCCGTTTCAAACTTTGCACTCTTGTCCTTTGAGATTACTGTCCTTCAAGACTGTGTTCTTCGTTGCGGTTACTTCCGCTCGCAGAGTGAGTGAATTGCAGGCACTTTCATCTAAGCCACCCTTTACTGTGTTTCACAAGGACAGGGGTGCACTGCGAGTACATCCCTCTGTTCTACCTAAGGTAGTCTCTGAATATCTTTTGAGTCAAAAGGTGGTTCTTCCATCTTTCTACCCTCCTCATCCTGGTAAGGAAGAGGAGCGTCTCCATCGTTTGGAGGTGAGCTCTTAGCTTTTACATTTCTAGGATGTCCAGGGTCAGAGTGGACGATCAACTCTTTGTAGGATATGCTGGACACCGATTTGGCCAGGCTGTTACCAAGCAGACCTTGTCCAGGTGGATTATCCTTACCATTATGGAGTGTTACCGGTTGGCGGGTAAAGACCCTCCTGATGGGTTGAGAGCTCATTCCACTAGGGGCGTGGCAACTTCCACCGCCCTCCAGCAGGGTGTTCCTGTTAGGAATATTGTGATGCCGCTACTTGGGCTTCAATCCATACATTTCTAAAACATTATTTCCTGGATACAATGTATGGTCAGGATATGGCCTTTGGGAGGGTGGTTCTTTATTCTGCAATCTAATTGGGTATTCTAGATTCTTTTGCCTCCTCAATTTACTGGTACTGCTTTGGGAGTCTGTGAAAAATGTGGAATGCATTTGGAGGACACAATCCATTCGAAGAACAAGTTACTTACCAACTAGTAACATTCTTTCAACTGGATGTTCCTCCAACGCATTCCACATCGCCCTCCCAGCCTGCGCCTCAGGAGAATTTCCTATGCGATTGCAGCTTCCGTTTCCGCAAGGCTAAGTGCAGTCCAGCAGTCATCAGACTGGTGTCACACGTTCTGGGGGAAAAAACTTAAACTGAGGCTACGGGCGCGCGTGTCCTATTTATAACATCCTCTGACGTCCTCGACGGAGGCCTTCGAGGGACATGGACCAGACACCATTGATGCAGGACGCCATCTGCCGAAAGTTTCTGAAGTGCACAGCTGTGGACATTACATGTCAAAGATGTGGAATGCGTTGGAGGAACATCCAGTTGAAAGAACGTTCCCAATTGGTAAGTAACTTGTTCTTTCGGATGGCACACACTTCGTACACCCTAAGGTGACTTTAGTAACTAGGACACTGTGGACATTAATATACCACTGTTTGCATTTAGAATCAGACTTGAGAAAAAAGGGTTTTGAACAAAATAAGGGATAACACAAATATTCAGAAGCAGTTAAGAACTTTTTGAAATACCCCCAGCTCCCCCCCCAATGCAAAGTTAGTTAAACCCTTCCTGGAAGGAAGACCAAACACCATGTCAGAGGGAAGAAGAGTCATTCAGGGTGCCAGGCTATGCCAAAGTCAATTGGGCAAAAGTCTAGGTGACCTGAAGCACTTCTTGCAGGTAGGTAGTCTTGCACAATATTTTAGAAGTCTTTGTTGAAAAGAAATCAAAGCAGGGCCACAGCTGATTAGGCTTGTGAGGTAAAGAAGATGATAGCAACTCTACAAAAGCAACAACGACAAGTCTCAACTGAGAATGTGAGATTACACAACAAGAGGTAAGTTCTCTTAGACTGTACAGTACCTTTGGTTAGAAGAAAAGGGCTTTTGCTGGCTTCTGTACTGTGCAGCTCTGCAGATTCCTTGTTCCTGGGCCCCAGTCGTGGGGACAAGAGGGAGGAGATCTGGAGGACTCCTGCACTGCTACGGGACGGTCAGCGACAGAAAAGGACCAACTTCTATTCAGTGGCACTTTGCGGTTTCAGCTCCTTGCGCCTAAGCAAATACCAACACTGCAGACTCTTGGCTGTCGAGATGGGCTTTCCTTGCATCTGGGGTCCAGCACTCTTGAGTTCGCTCAGGCTCGGTCAGTCCTGCTTCCTGTACAGCTCTTAGCCAACTTAAAAGCAACGCACAGGAACTGGTGTTCCTCTCCCTGGCTCTACGGTTTCCAGCAGCAACTGCAGTGGAAATTCAACCAGTTTCGAGAGCATGGCCAGGTGTCTTACGTTGGAGTTGATTGGACGACTTCTCCACTTGAATTGGTGGGACCAAACAGGGCTTCTCTAGTCAAAGCAAATTCAGAGCTTCGGCACAGCAGCAGGGCTTCACTGGGCAAACCAACGGCCCAGGTGTTGCAGCAGGTGTCTCTTCCAAGTTCTTAGGATTCCTTCGTCCAGTGGTCGACTCTGCCTTCGAAGCCAAAAAGCCTCACCTTTTCATGCAGGTTCCTCCCATTCATTACAGGCTAGCTGTCAATCATACAGCAGGGTAGGGTGGCTGTGCTTACTGGATAGCCTGCCGGCCAATCAACTAGGAGTGCATTCTTGTCTCCTAGGAGACTAAGCACAGGGTGTCTCGGACACCTCCCTCGCTTCCTGCCCCCGCTAGACACCCCGGAGCCGGAGGCATGCTTCACCTGTGGCTGCGGACACAGCCCCCAGTAAAAACGCAATGGTAGGAAAAAGTAAACCACTGCCATCAGCCATTCATCGAGGAAAGGGTAACATAAAAATGTTACATGAGAAGCTAGACAAAGGGGATATTAAGTGTTAGGCATAATTGCATGCAGTACCCTCTGGGACCACTACACACAATTAGGACTACAGGTGTTAGCCAAACCAACCTTTCGTATAAGTCTGTACCACACAGTTTTTGGTAGCGAACTGAGCAGCCAGGCTTATCTCAAGAGTGAATGGGAGCAGTACAAGTAGCTGCAACCGAGGACTTTCAAACACAGTGGTTCAAGTAAACACTTATACTCAATGTTTCTTGGAAAAACACTTCTCTAAATGATTGTGTACAGAATTAAGAACAGTTCACTAGAAGAAGACAAACTTAATATATACCAATACACTTCAATACAAATCTTTACGCTTTTGAGACAGTTTGAGCTCCCCTGAAATAGGAGCCAAATGGCAGTTCAGTTACTTAGAAATGAGCAAAAGGGACAAGGTAACTAGAATAGATCACATATAATTGTTAGACACTGCTAATAGTTTCAGTACAATTCAAGTCCATAGGCCAGGCCAAAGTCTATGGGCTAGTGTTCTGGATGCAAAAGAGCAGTTCTGGCATAAAATGGTGAAGTCTTTGCAAAAGTTCTCAGAAGTAGTTTATGCAAAAAAGAATCGTATGTCTGGTCGCAAGCTGATTAGGCCTTTAAATTGGGAAAGTTTCATGAACTTTCACCGCAAGAGTGGCATTCTCTCAATCGGGTTGACACAGTGCCTTAGTATGAAGAACAAAATGCAGCTGAAGATGTTGGTTCCTGGCAGGTCCTGTAGATCTCACTGTTCCTGAGCCTCAGTCGTGGGGACAAGAGGTAGGACGTTGGGGGACTCGATCGTTGAAAAAGCAAACAAGATGGAGTCACTTCAGTTCCAGTAGCTGTAGATGCAAGCACACAACCTGATATCCCTCTCCCTGGTTAATCCTAACCAGCCTTGAGAATGGTATCCAGGTGGCTTACGAGTTGATTGGTCCCACCAACTCAAAGGAATAGGTCGTCCTTGAAGGGCCTTCTCTGTCGAGATGAACTTGGCAATTCGGACCTGCAGCAGGGCTTCACCAGGTAAACGAACGGTCTAAGAGTCGCAGCAGCCGTCCTCTTCAAGCTCTTCAGTTCTTTCGTTCCAGGTGTCGACTCTGCTTTCCAGTCCAAGATACTCGCCTTTTTAAACAGTTCTTTCATTCCAGCCTAGCTGTCAGTCACCCAGCAGGCTGGCTGTCCTTGCCGGACAGTCAACCAGCCAATCATCACAGAGTGCATTTGGGTCTCCTAGGAGACTAAGCACAGGGAGTTTCGGGCACCTCCCTCACTTCCTGCCTACCCCAGGCACCCTGGAGCCAGAGGCAGGCTTCACTCGTGAATCCCGCCAAAGGCAAAGCGAACAATGGAACCAAACCTGGTTTGGCACGCAGAGTAAATCTCAAGAAGCACCTTTCCACAAAGAAATGGCGAAAAAAGACCAGGGCCATTTTGACAAAAATGGCACCGTTGGGTGCTTTACTGTAGCTGTGAACACAGCCCGTGGTAAATGCACACCTTGCTAGTTAAAACAAAACCGCTGCCACAAGCCATTCAGTGAGGAAATGTACACACAACTATGACTACAGGTGTAAGCAAAACCAACCTTTGGTAGAATCTGTACTACACAGTTTTGGTAGCGGAGCTGAGCAGCCAGGCTCATCTCAAGAGTGTGTAGGTGCCCTTCCCCGGCTTACTACGTGTAAGAGAAAATAAAATACTGACACAACCCCTTGTCGGGGAAGGAGGCACTGAGACACGGCTGCAAAAGTTCAAAGGATGGTTTATTTCTCCAGCTAAGAAATAACCCAAAAAAAACCCCAGCCCCTCATTACATCACTTATATGTAACGCTCACCTGATTCCCATAGAGGCGCCGGTCTTGACTGGGCGTATACCGTATCTTCAAAGGTGATGTGTAACACACGGCTGGCTCTTTGGGCTGGACCTCTGTGCACTGTATGTCTGGCTCAAAGGGTAAGATGTCTACAGATAGAAAATGTGGGATTAATGAACTGGGTTATTGAATGTCTCTCTTCTTCCCTTTCTCTTCTCCTGTAGAACCCCAAAGGTTAACGCTCTCACCTTAGGTAAGTGAACACCGTGCTCTCCATCTGCCTCGAGGCAGGGTGCTGTAACCAGTTTCTTCACTGGATAAGGGGAGCAGGCCTCTTGACTTCAGAGGACTGCTGTCCGTCGTTTACTGCACGAACGGTAAGTTTCGAGTAATTCTAATGTCTTTAAAGTCTTTAGTAATGATGTCTCTTGTTTTGCAGGGTTCCGGCGATGGCGGGCTGAAGTGAGTTGAAAATGGAGCCCGTGTGATGAATAGAAGCGCCTGGAAGCACGTAAGTAAGTGCTTGTTGCCTGCTTCACGATGCGCTCTAACTGTCTTTTTATTTTGCAGGTACAAGTTCGGGGCGGCTGCAGGGTGCCTGAATACCCACTGGGTTAGATGTGGAAAGGAGTAATGGCACGTGAGTATTAAAGTTCCCCAATGTCTTTAAACGCACCTTGTTTTGTCTTTCAGATGCGGGATGCAGTGTGAAGACCTCCGGAGCGCACGAAGAGTAGGTAAGCCTTTGTCTTTCAGATGCCGGAATGCAGCGCAAGGCGTTGGTGACAGCCGATGGACCAGGTAAGTGAAGAGCTGTCACTGAAGACCGTAATGCTAACCTGTTCTTTCTTGTCTTTATAGGTGTTGCTGAAGACTGGATTCAGAATGGTAAGCCTTTCTCCTTAGGCCCAGGATCAGATGCAGAAGACACGATGAGCGTTCTGCTGCTGAGGATGCAGAATAACGCAAAGCAAGATTCATCCATCGGGTGTGGTTTAAATAGCCTCCTGTAGTGCTTAGGTGTCTCCTTTCACAGGCACGCCTAGGTAAGAAAAGAGTTCCTGCTTTCCAGAAGAGGTCCAGTGTTCTGAATCTAGGGAGTGGCTCCTGCCCCACCCAACAGGAAAAGTAGTTCCAAACAGAAGAGGATCAGAGACTCAACTGGCAGGCAAGTAAGCAGCATGGTCTGCTGCAGGTAAGTCCACCCAAGCATTATGAGCCCGGCGCTTCCAGCGCTGGGACTGGGCATATTTATGAGCCTGGTGCCACTGGCGCCAGGACTGGGTCCAAAAGGTCCCAATTGGGACTGGTTGGCACTCGGAACCTGGGTTATGGATCTGCTTACAAGGGAGTTGGGAAAACCCTGACCTTTTGGAAGCAGAGATCATGACATTATATTTATATTAATTAAAGTATCTCTAACAAAAAATGCTAAATGGACCCGATTGGCCAGGCGGTGTGGTGCTGTAGGTGTGGGTGGTATCTCTTCCTCCTGGTTGGCCGAGTGGCTGACGAGATGACGGACGTCAAACAACTTGTGCTCCACGCAGGTCAGGGTCCGGTCACTGTGGTCACTACCTAAGCTAATATGTTACACACTAGCAAATTATTTAAAACATTTTATGCTACTTGTCACATTTCTACAAAAGTCACACACAATGATTATCAGTACAATCGGGTCATTCGTGGCTTTAATTTGAGGCCTTGACCTTATTGTGCATGTAGAAGAATCGGGCTGTATTTCGCATCTTTTCCTAGGTTTCAAACTCATTAGTTCAAGTAAAAACATATATAGTAGTAAAAATGCTTAAGGTTAGTAAGGAGTATATTGGGTGAGTTTCGCAGCACAGGCGAGGGTCTGGCACTTGAAAGAAATACCTTACAGGGGGTGCAGGGTCAGGATGGCAATAAATTGTTCTAATGGGGGTGGGTGGCTTGCACGTTTTATGAGGATGAATCGAGCAGAAAGTGTTTAGCTCATCCTGGTTCAAATGCCGGTTCTCAGGCGAACAGTGATCTCAGAGGAAGAAAACTGTAGCATATTGATTGTTGCAACTTTCTCCAGCTTCAGCGTGAGAATGGAAGCGCAGAGCTTTCCTACGCAGTGTCTCTGTCCTTGGCTGCTGCGGTGGAAGGGAAGCTGAGCATTGCTGTACTATCGCAGTGAGGCCTGTTTATCCAATATGGAGTTGAAAGGGGGCACAAAAGATGGATGCCCCGTGTCCTGCTCAGTAGTCCCATCTATGCAGCAGCCAACTGTGGTTAACTTTACATAAGGGCAAGGGGCAATCCCACTACCGGAGGCACGTGGTCCAAGCCTCTGTACTGAGGAGCGTACGACGCGAGGGGGCCTGAGGACCCCTCGCTCCCATACATTTGGAATGTGAGCAGTAATGATGTTAAACAAGGTGTACAATCACAAGTGTCCAAGTAAACTCTTATACTCAAGGTTTCTTTGATAAATACTTATTACTTTATCCCGCAGTTATAAAACATTCATAAGGAGGCAATTATATCACACACAAATACACTTCAATACTATTTCAGAAATACTTTTCAAGAGGAGTAAAAGGCAAAGATTAGAACATGAAAGGTTAGTTATTCTTAGACAGTGCAAATATTTAGAGTTCACCTGAAGAGTCGATTCAATAAGCTAGGCCAAAGTCAATGGGTTAAAGTCTTGGATAGGATAAAGCAGTTCTGGTGGACAAATGGAAAAGTCTCTGCAAAAGTTCTTGGGTATAGTTTGTAGCAAGAAGAATCATATGTTGGGTCACAAGCTGATTAGGCCTGTGAGTTGGGAAAGTTTCAAGCACTTTCACTGCGAGAGGCAAGTACTCGGTCTGATTTTACAGGACCTTTACGAATTAAAAAAAAGATGGATCTGATGACCCATGTTCCTGGCAGTTCCTACAGATCTCGCTGTTCCTGGGCCTCAGTTGTGGGGACAAGCTGGCAACTGGCAAATCTTCAATTCCGGTAGCTGTAGTCCAGCACACAAGCTGGTGTCCCTCTCCATAGTTACTCGGTTTCCTGCAGCACTCTGAGGAAAATACAACCAGCCCTGAGAATGGTATCCAGGTGACTTAGTGTTGAGTTGATTGGTCCCACCAACTCAAAGGGAGAAGTCGTCCTTGCAGGGCTTCTCTGTCGAGATGAACTTAGCGATTCAGACCTGTAGCAGGGCTTCACTGTGCAAACCAACAATCCAGGAGTTGCAGCAGGCGTTCTCTTCGCTCTTCTTCGGTTCCTTCGTCCAGTGGTCGACTCTGCCTTCCAAGCCAAGAGACTCACCTTTTATTCAGTTTTCTCCCATTAATTCCAGCCTAGCTGTCAATCACCCAGCAGGGTGGCTGTCCTTGCCTGACAGTCAGCCAGCCAATCATCACAGAGTGCATTTGGGTCTCCTAGTAGACTAAGCACAGGGAGTTTTGGGCACCTCCCTCCCTCACTTCCTGCCCACCCCGAACACATGGGCGCCAGAGGTAGTTTTCACTCCTGAAGCTTGCCAAAAGCGAATGAACAAAGGAACCAAACCTGGTTTGGCACGCAGAGACAAACACTAGAGGGACCTTTCCAAAAAGAAATGGCGAAAAAAAAAAAAGACTGGGACCCGTTTAAACAAACGGGTTTAAGGCGCCATCTTGAAAAACATGGCTCCTGCGATTTCTGGCTACTGGTGGTCGGGGGAAAAATCATGGTAGTTTGTTGTAAAACCACTGCCACCAGCCGTTTCTATGGGAAAGGGTAGCATTTGACTGCTAAATGAGATTCTAGACACAGTGGATACTAGGTAGCCCCTCCAGCACTCTATAGGAAGATGGTCTGTGCTGGGTCTAGGAATTTAAAAAACGAGTGAAGTCCATGTAACTTTACATTCTCTGGGAAACCGTAGTTTATCCCAGAGTAGCTACTTAAACCTTTGGGAAGTCTAAAATACATCCCTGTTACTGCACTGAAGGTGCTGTGTAATACACATGAAAAGATGATGCCTATGAAGTGGTCTAAAACTCCATAATCAAAGAACACAAGAGTAAAACGCACATCAAAATACATGAGTGGGAAAAAAAGCTCCCACTCTTTCCAAGCAAAAAAATCAAGTCCTCAAAATTCAGCAAAGTTGCTGGGGGTCTCTAAGGTGAAGGGAATTAGCACATTTTTGAGAATTCTTCCTAACACCACCCTATGCAGAGTGCTCTTTGGTTACATAGTAACTTATTTGACCCATTACTCATGCAACATTTTGTTACTCCCTTGACTGGCTCGTGGCAGTGGTTTCTTTTTTTACTACCTGGTGACCTGGATCTGCAGACTGTGCAACAGATGCATAAATTGTTCACTTTTTGAATTGAATACTTGGGATTGTTTTTGCTAGTTACTGCCTTTTAACGAATGCTTTTTATATCTTTGCGTATAAAGAAGTATTGATTATTTCACTTTTAATTGTGTAAGTGTTTAATTGGATACTTGTATTTACTGATTTCATTCTACAGCTCACAGTACCCCTACTAAGATAACCCTGGCTGCTCAGTCACACTACCAACTTGTGTAGTACAGTCCTATATTAAAAGGTGGGTCACTAATACCAAGCAGATAAGTCTTTTAAAGTTCCACAGCAGTTGGGCTCTCCAAAATCTTACCAAACAGGTAGAATACCTCTGAGGTGGTGCAGCTGGAAGTGGGCCTTTTTGGCAAGGTCTGTGATTTTAGGAGACGAGCAGAGACTGGAGTTGAAGATGACACCAAGGTGTTTTGCCTCCCAGGAAAGCTGGGGTAGAAGGCCCCAGGAGGGTGACCAGGATGAGAGAGCAAAAGCGGGAGCAGGGCTCCCAATGAGATGGATCTTCGTTTTACCGGCATTAAGGCAAAGATTGTTGGAGGCGATCCAATCCTGAATCACGAATAGCCATCAGGAATGAGCGAGGGAGGCGAGGCGGCTGTGGGAAGCCTGAAAGAGAGCAGTGTCATCTGCATAACACAAAGTTGGAAGAGAATGTGGAGATCAGGTGGGTCAAAAGGGCCAGATGGACATTGTAGAGGCAGAGTGAGAGGATATAACTCAAATAGCAATGATAGTCAAGCGAGTGACATGGGAATTCAAATTAAATTGGCATGACTGGGCCGAGCAACAAATAATCATGTGTAATGGAACAAGAAACATTTTAAAACTCGGGTCTTTTATGAATAGCGTACAACTGATCACTTCCAGTTTTTGGCTATTAAAGCGCAAGGGGAGTGGATGATTTGCTCAAGATCACACACATTTAATCAGCAAAGCTGGAATTTCGGCACTGCTTAATTTTATGCGCTGGAATGGGCTTTCAGCCGTAGTTGCTTGTACAAATGTGTGCCAATGTTTGCTTTTCATGTGCGGAAATGAAAGTGCACATTTAACAAGCACTGGCTAAATGTTCTAACTAACTTAAAATGACAGAGACAAACACTTTACTGAGGTCTCGTTGGAATTAAATGCTCATTGCATTGAAAATAGTAATCTAAAAATTGCTAATCATTTAGGTTGGTTTGCTAATCAAAATGGTTATATTTGGCAGTTTCAACTCATTCATTTTTCTAAACTAATTTATGCCTTGTGGTTGAGACTAGTTGGTCCACTAGTCCAGTGGGGGAAACGCACCTCTTGTACGTCTCCCTTTTCCTTAAAGGGGCAGATCATTGGCTTGAAGTCCACTGAACTGGCCAATAGTATTTCCTGCAATAGTGATAGGTCATTCCTCCTGCTTTGGATTCCTGTCTCTGGTGATCAACATCCATAACGTCTCCAAATCCTCTCCTTTAATCCACCGGTAAACTCCAACCGCCCAATGCGAGGACCAGAAGTCATTAAAGTATCGTGGCTGTCCATTAATGGGCAGTCAGATCCCAGGAACACTGACCTCACTTTGGCCGATTTATGTATTTGGACACACACCTGCATCTTGTAAGGAGGCTGTGACAGTGAATACCCATGTTTGCCTTCCTCCTACCCTACACTTGAAGAAGGAGGTTCAGAGAATGGATCCAAAGAGCAATGGTTAGACCTTAATAATAATATTTTTTGTGATTTAGTTTACATTGAAACTTTACACAAGCATTTATTTAAAAAATTTAAATAAAAATCTCCAATAAAAACCATAGTTTCGAACACAAACAATAATACTACCATCTTACATTTAGGCATTTCATTACTCTCTCAGAGCTATGGTGCCTACTAAGAAAAGATATTGGACTAACAGCTATATTTTATCATGAGGTATATAACTCAGAGTACACATCTAGTCCTTTAATCAAAGGAACATTAACAGTTTACAATGTCATATCATTTACCATATATGGCAATATTCCCAGGTCGCATATAATGTTCGCTTTATTTCTAGCAGATTGGGTTAAACTTATTGTCGTTATCAACTCCTTATATTATGCCCAGGCTGATTTGAACCTTCAGCCAGATGTTATACGATGCCATCAACAGACTCATGCTGTTAGAATGAACACAGTGGCGCCAGAATAAATCCTCCATAATATATACATATATCTATGTACATGTTTGCCCAAAAGGAGGTTAATTACATTTGTCATATCATGGCATTCTGTCAACAAATGATCTTTTTCCTTACATAGATGGCATAGCTGTAGTTCCATTGCAATCTTATCCCTTCTCCCAGTAACCATTCATGAAGGTAGTTAGTTCTAATCTGAGTAATAGTATGAAGCGTCTGAGTCTTACCGCTGGGCACAGATTCAGTTATCTCCTTTTCATTAAAGTTATACAGTCTATGCTGTACAAACTGGACGCTTTTTAGCTCTCTTAGATGATCATTGTTCTCAGAGCTCTATACGTTTTCTCAGTGCCCTCTGTGCCTCATCTGGGTCACTTCCCACCCTAGTTTGCCACCCAATATCGGCAAATAATTTGATCTGTTTCTTGGCTGTACACAGGGAATTTTCTTTTGACATCTCCTTTTGGACTGCTATTAATAGACCATTCCTTGTGCTACTAATCATTTTCAGATATAGTGTAGCATGCTGCTTCAGTACTAAAGCTTTTAGTGAAATCAGCCCAAGTTCCAGCCTTATTATTGCCATAGGTATGCCATGTGGTAGACCCAAGATGCATCGCCAGAATTGCCCTTCTATCACCTGTAACATTTTCAGGTCTATGTCAAGGAGAGCTTTCAAACCATAAGATATCATCGGGGACAAAACTGGCATATACAGTTGACGTGTACCCCATTTATAGTAAAACCTCCCTGCTTGATGGTAAATCTATAGAACAGGGCGGTCAATTGGCTGCACTAATAGCACGTGTCTGTTTGCATGTTATATAGTCACCGGTGAGTTCAAACTCAATGCCCAGGTATCGATATTGTGGAGTGTAAGTAATATTTTCTATGCTTACCCCCAAGCTGTACTCTAGGTGTTTCTCTTGGTATACCTCATGACCTTCGTTTTTTCCAGATTAATCTTGAGGCCATTTTCCTCCGCGTTTTCCCAAAAGGCTGCGGACGACCTTCGTAACCCACTAATGGTATGATCAAAAATTACCATGTCGTCCGCTTAGGCTAATACGGGGCAAAGGTATTCACCTATTTTAGGGGGACAGTTTATCGCAGCAATTAAGGCTGCAGGAGTGTCATGGACATATAGGTTGCATATTAAAGGTGCCGTAACACAACCTTGTTTTATCTCCTCCCCCCCCTCCACCCCCCTATTTTGGAAGACCTTTCTTGTAGTGAGACCTTGCTGATCGAGTTTGTTTTACTGAGGTATCCTGATTTAACATTTTGAGATGGTATATCGGACCCTCAGAGCAGCCCAGTAGTTTTAATTTCTGCCACAGACCTCTAGGAATAGAATCTGATGCCGCCGTGAAATCTATATTTCGGGCATATAAGGAAGGCTAAACCCCCTTGCCTTACTCTGGACCATAATAGGTCCATTACCATAATGTTCTGAGCCGTAGAGTATCCCTGTCTGAATCCACTTTGGAATTTGCATAGGATGCCTGATTGCTCCACCCAGAGCTGTAGTTATTTTAATAGTAGTGAGGCAAATATATTCCCCGTAGAGTTTAACATTGAGAGCAGCCTGTAATTACTAGGATCTAAGCGAGACCCCTTTTTAATGACTGTAATAAGGACTGCCGTTTGCCAAGATTGTCGTATTTTCCCTTCTTTGAAGGTCTTGTTAAATAAGATGACCAATAGAGTAGCCCAAAATTCAGGTTGGGATTTCAGGACAATATTTGCCAGTCCATTCAGGCCAGGCGCTCGGGACGGGAGGATTTCAGCTCGTTAATCTTATTCACCACCACTTCATATGATGTATTAGTGGGTGAAACTAATGTGGGACTGCCCTGTAATCTAGATTCCTCCTTATCTACCTGGGCATTCCGATTTTTCCAAAAATCTTATCCTTACAGCAGCCTCAGTAGGGTTAACTAATGGATCTTTCACAACACCCCGTGCTCCACCCAGAAGTGACCAGATATTACAAGTGTTTCCTTCACAGATTGTCTTCACCACTCTTTGCCAGGACTGGATCTTGTTCGCCTTTCTTTTGGCTTTAATAGTAGCTCTATCTATTTTTAATACACCCCACGTTAGTATAATATATATTCAGAGGGAGAGCCTGTTTCCTGGGATGGCGGAGCTCTGTTCTAAGATCTTTTAGAATCTCTACTCTTATCATAGGGAGGTTTTTTGTCCCCAGTATTTGTCATAGTCCCTATAGGAACCGCAGCATGCTTGCCAGGAAAGGTATAGATCCAGTCCTCAATGGATTTAATAGTTATCTCCCTAAAATTTGGAAGGTGATGAGATCGGTCTATAGCCAGCGCTTCCAGGGCCTGTTATGTTTTTTCCGACCAACTAATCCTTGTGCCTGCTTTAACGTTTATATTACCCATGTTGCTCATAGGAATATCCCTATTGGCAATGTTATGTTCACATACAAAAGCAGCACGATTAGGCATAACTCACATGTCTTCAACCTTTGAGTGCATCCTGGGACAGACAAATGTATAGTCCAGAGTACTGCAGGAGATTACATTTGACCATGTATGGCAATCTGGGTGATCACTAGTGGTTCTACCATTGATCATTTCTAGGTCCCAGGACTCGAATAGATGTTCCCACCCCTTTCCTTTGGGATCCTTTTTAGTGTGTTGCATACAACTTTTCATTCTCAGATTAGGATCATGTGACCCCCCCTCCCCCCAACAATCCTGGCCTTATGACAGTTGAAATCTCCAACCGCTATTATCCCAGTGTTTTATTAACCAGGTTGCCAATAGGTCATGGAGAGCCTCCTGCAGTTGTATTGCTCCAGTGGGGTTGTATAGACACACTAGTAAAAATGTTTCCTTTGCTCCCCTATTGCCATAGTTCACTTCTACAGCAATCACGTTGCTTACTAGTTGAGAACCAATTTGCCTCGAACCAAGTGTATTAACCACCCCCGTAATTAAGCCTCCATATGGTCTACCCTTTTCGCCTTTCTTTGCTACAGATTGATATGTTACATATCCATCCAATATCGTAGGGTCCATTGCCCATGTTTCTTGGAGGCAAGTACAGCTATGCTTATCAAGCAATTTAGTTGAACCCTCTGCTGATAGAAGATGTGCAAAACCACGGCAGTTCCATGTCAGAATGGTAAGATCTCATTGTTTTGAAAGTACCTCATGTTGCGAGTCCGCCAACCATTTTAGTACTTGTTGAACATCCGATACTTCCACCTTCTTCCTATTTGCCAATCTTGGACAATCTCCGCACGAGCGTCTACCTCTCTGACCAAGCAGCTTGGATCTATTTCGTTCAGATCAGCATCCACCTCCACATCTACTGCTTTCAGTTCGTCTTTGTAATTTCTTATCATTTGTGCTGTTGAGCAAAACTTAAAATGAAGCGCTGAAACTTGGAGATTTAGGCCTTTCAGGGGGTCCACAAATTTAAAATCAGTTTTGAGGACCCGCAATTGTGGCACACAGTTCAATCTAGTTAGCAGTTCTGAACGTGATAGACCTATCTGTTCCCCACTCAGATATAGATTCTTAATCAAGCAGATACGGTTTCCTGCAGTCACTCCTTTGACTTCAGCCGATGACATTGCTTTAGTTGCAGCAACTGTCTGCTCCGATAGGATTGGCAACTCCTCCCCTTATCACGTCTTCTTCGCTCACATTGTCCTCCTCCAAGACGTCTACCTCCTCTTCCAGTTTGTTCATCTTTGCTTGGTTAGATATCAACCAACTAGTCAGGCGGCCCTCTCCAGTTGCCTTGTTTTTCTTAGCTCTTGCAGCTCTCTCCTTGGCTTTCTTAGAAGGCATCCCCACAGGTCCCGCATCAGACCTAGGTGAGACCATGACACTAGATCTTTAATTCTTTTCGGCCCTGCTCGCCATTCTTCGCTGCTTACGTGAGAAGAATGGTTCATCACTCTCCTGGTTTTAATCACCCTCCTGATTATGCTGTTCTTCAATCTCTTCAGCAAACTGTATAGCTTCTGAGAGTTTGGATTCAGCTGCTTCATAGGCTTTCTCCCCCCTGTTCTTGTCCAGTGTTAAAGCATTAGTATTGGCCAATATCCGCCCAGGCATCTGTAATAAAATTTTGAGGGCAAATTGCAAGGATGCTACTGATGACAGGATCTCTTCAATCTCGACTGCCCATGGGTAGAGACGGCCCAAGCAGTCCATTTCAGCGTCTGGGATGTCCTCCATAGAGGCCATAGCCAAATCTGGTGAGACTGACAGTCTACCCATTCCCTCCACACATGGGTAGGCGTCCCAAGGGGTATGTTCATCTGCTTATCTTCTTGGGTTTCATTACTATTGCCATTACGTCTGATTGGGGGGGGGGGGTCATTTTTATTTGGATGTTCAAACATAGTTTCAATGAGTTGTCAATGTCCTCGTAGTTCGAGGAGCTCAATGGGCCTTTATCACCTGCACCCGGTGCAATTATTTCCTCAATGGTAGTAGAATTTATTTCATGGGGCCAATTTTGTGGGAAAAAAACTCAGTAATCATACCTTGATCTGCTGGGATATCGTTCTTGACTGACTTTTTAGGTGTCTCCATTTCACCTTCCTTGCTTGGTGAGTTCCTGATTTCGCCATTCCCTTAGTTCTTCTTAAATTGTACCTGGGCTGTGTGGGTCTCTTCCCAGATGGCATTTTAAATACCCAAACAGTGTACCTCCTATGATTAGATGATTAGATGATCAGATCAAAGATCCCTCAGTCACCCTATAAGGCACTCTTTTCTAGAAGTTGTCACAATGGCTCAGTACCTCTGGGGACTTTACTCCCCTCAACAGGATCAACGGCACAAGGCCCACAGTCTCCTGTTGTCGTGCTGCTGGCAGTCCCAACGCCACAGGTGGGCCCCTTATAGGAGGGGACACTACAACTTCAATATGGGCTTCCCCTCACTCCCAAGAGAGGACAATGGCCTCCTTGTGACCATGTAAACGAGCCACAATGTGCCCAATCTCTGTTTTAAATGTAAACTTCCCACCTCAACAGACAGAATGCACTAATATGCTCTAATGTGTCAGCACCGCCCCCTGATCGTAGCAAGTGAGCGCCAGTGATGGCTACCTAAGCTCCAAGGTGAGTGTTTGTGTACTGCTTGTGCCCATGGAGCGGCAAACACCCATGGTCCAACGCAATAGGCTTGAAATTGCCTGTCAGACAGAGTGCAGGACTCGGGGCGCAGGGCAATCCCAACTACCTTACTCGTCGCTTCTGGCCACCCAGCTCCCGGACCTTGGAAATCAGGGCTGCAAGGTCCAGTCTCGTGTCTGGCACGGCAATCGGCACTCTTCAGCACCCCTCTGTCTGCGACTTTTGCCCACTTGTACAGGACTCCAGGTCTCTGGGTCTCCTTACACCCTGGGGCGGGTTTTTCGGTGGAGCAGCTATCCGCGACTGGCACTGTGAGCACACTGAGCTGCCATTGCTACGTTGATTCGAGGAAAGGACGTCAACGGCCCACACCAGCGCATTGCAGCGCAGATCGCACACCAGCATTAATCAAGCCACACCTCACACTCCCAATCATCAAAGGATCTCAGAGGCCACGTCCTCTCATCCACCTTAAGGAAGTGCAATTTTTAAATGTTTAAAATGTGTTATGGCAGTCTACAGACAGCAGCAATGAACCAACCGGATGTGAATCTGGTGCAATGCCATTGCGGGAGACCTATTCTCACATGCAAATACATTTTCCTATTCAAATGTGCTCTAAAATTACTTTTGTTTCAATAACAACTTTCCAGGCTATCCTATCTTTAACATCTGGCATTCCTTTTGAGGAGTTGAGGGGTAAATTGGTTCCTTTCTCCTGTGAATTTGTGTTGTGAAGAAATTACCTTTCTCTTGTGGGATACAGTAATTGCTGTCTTGCCTTAAACTTATTGTAAAATAATTCCATGGACTTTTTTATTTGTTAAATGGACCCCTTTTCGCATTAGCCCATTCAGTTTTGGGTTAAACTGTTCCCTTGACCTGTGGGAATTTGTATTTTGATATAGGTCTGATAAACCATTTTATGCACTTATGGGGGTTGTCTCATCTCTAGTACTTTGTGTTTTCTAGGGAATCTGTGCCTTAAGCCATTTACTGAATGCTGGAGGTCATGGTAAAATAACATTCTTAACTGAGATGGCCAATATAAATCCTTTCCAGTTTGGGTTGCTAATTAAAGTATGATGCACTTAGAATTTGAGTGTGTAATGCTTTCCTCTCTTTTTCCAGTTGCTGTTAAGGAGCCCATATCCACCCAAGTTGCAGCTCCTGCACCACTGACTCCTGGCTGGACTCTTGTTCCACCATCTGGCCCAATCCCAGAACCCCCATTACCCATTGACAATCCTCCTCCCCCACCTCCACCTCCACCAGAGTCTCCTCCTCCGCCACCTCCACCTCCGCCACCACCGCCTCCACCTCCTGCAGATGTCCAAGAGGTTGAGATGGAGGATGAAGATAGTGAGGAGCCTCCAGCCCCTGGGACAGAGGACGTCTCCCTTCTGAAGCCTCTCCGTCTGCTGGTCCCCAGCACCAAGGTAATAACTATGGAGTGATGGTATGCACTACAATCATTTATTAGTTTTCAGGACTATTTTTCACATACGTGACTTTAGACTCCCAGAGGTCAAGCTATGTGGGGTGCGGGGCTGTTTGAATCGGGATGCACCTCTGGAGAGTTTTGTTAACTTTAAGCAATTTCTGTCTGGCACTAACTTGCCATACAAATGTGTGTGATATTACAGTGGTGTTGGCCATTTGGGATTCACAGACACTCATTAACATTTGATTATTTTTTTTTTAATGAGAAATTGTGCAGTGGCATTTGAAAAATAACAGAAGGGACAATGTGTTTGTCAATTTTACAGAGCTGTTAACAAGTCATGTTTGTACAGTGCATAGTTGCACATTTTATTTCTTATTACTGCATTTTGAGTTATGTTGAATGTACACAAACCATGTCAATGTTGAGATGGATTTCTAAATTCACCCTGGTCGGCAGGTTTTCGGAGACCGCCCTAGTTATGGTGAACAGGGAGACTGGCGTTTACCCAAAACCGATTAAATGTTGCAATGGCGAGCAGGCAAGGCTTGGTCTCCAGCATAGGGTTTGACATGGATTCACATGCTCATGAATATTCCCAGTCAGGCCGGGAATCCTTGGTAAAAGAAAAAAACAGTTTCACTTTTCTCCCATAAAGCAATCAGTGAGCTCTGAGTCATACTGCCCCAGCAAATGCCTGCCCTCTCCCTAAGCCCCTCCTCTGGCAGCCATCTTCAGATTTTTACAGCACATTCAAGGGTTGGGGGTCCTTGAGTGTCGCTCTTATAGCTTTTCTGCATTTTCACGCTTTTTGCTAGGTTAATTCCTATTTTGTTCGGATAGAGCGTGTGCGGTCTTTCGATCTTAAGCCACCTGGATATCCTCTCGGAGCTGGTTGAAATTCCACTGCAATTGCTGCTGGAACTAAATAGCCAGGGAGAGGAACACCATATTGTGTGCGTTGATTTTAAGCTGGCCAAGAGCTCCAGAAAGATCCTCCGGATTCCCAGGAAGCAGGACTGACAGAGCCTGAGCCACCTCAAAGGAGGGCTGAACCCCAAATGCAAGGAAAGCCCATTTCGATAGCCAGCCAGTTGCAGACTGTGACTGTCCCATTGCAGTGCAGGGGTCCCCAGACGTCCTCCCTCTTGTCCCCACGACTGAGGCCCAGGAACACGAGGATCTGCAGAGCTGCACAGAAACTGAAGTCATCTGCTCCCCTTTTTCCTTCTACCTAAAGGGACTGTACAGTCTAAGAGAGCCCACCTCTTGCTGTGTAACTGCACTTGTTCTCTGTTGGCGAGACCTGTTGTGGTTGCTCTGTAGAGTTGCTGATAGCTTCTTTACTTCACTAGCCTAAACAGCTTGTGACCCTGCTTTGAATTCTTCTTTTCTACAAAGACTTCTAAAACATTGTGCAAGACTTTAACCTACCTGCCAGAAGTGCTTCAGCTCACCTAGATGTTTGCCCAATTGACTTTGGCCTAGCCTGGCTCCCTGAATGACTCTTCTTCCCTCAGACATTGTGTTTTGTCTTTCTTCCAGGAAGGGTTAACTAACTTTGCATTGGCGGGTTACCAAAAGTACTTACCTGCTTCAGAATATTTGTGATTGCTTGTTCTGTTCTAATAACCTTTTTCTTTAACAAACTCCTAAGTCTGATTCTAAATGCAAACAGTGGTATAGGTTTGGGAGAATTCTCAAACCTGTGCCAATTCCCTCCACCTTAGAGACCCCCAGCAACTTTGCTGGATTATGATGACTTGATTATTTTAACCTGGAGAGAGTGAGGCCCTTTTTCCCACTCGTGTATTTTCATGTCAATTTTACATCTGTTTCTTTTGGTTATGGAGTCTGACAAACTTCATAGGCATCATCTTTTACATTGTCACACCGCACCTTCAGTGCAGTGACACAGGGAAGTATTTTTAGTTTTCTCAAGGTTTAAATACCTTCTATTGGATCATCTGCTGTTTCCCAGAACAATAAAGTGAAATTGACTTTACTTAGCAGTGTACTTGCTAGACCCAGCACAACCTATCTTACAATAGTGCTGGAGGGGGTACTTCGTATCCCCTGTGTCTGTCTAATCATGTAATATTTGTATGTTACCCTTTCTCACAGAATGGCTGGTGGCAGTGGTTTAGTTTCAACCTACCATGGTTTGCAATTACTGCGGCTGTTTGCAGCTCCGGTAACGCTAACTGCGGGAGTCATCTTTTTCTTAATGGCGCAGAGCCATCTTTGACAAAATGGTCCCCGGTCTTTGTTTTTCGCAATATCTTTGTGGACAGGTCTATCTAAAGAGTTTCTCTGTGCGCCAAACTAGGTTTGGTCTTGGTTCATTTCGCCTTTGGCCGGGTTTCTGAGTGAAACCCTCCTCTGGCTCCAGAGTTTCTGGGGTAGGCAGGAAGTGAGGGAGCTGCCCGAAACTGTGTGCTTAGTGAGTGACAGCAATGATGGAATGAATCGGAGAGAACTGAATAAAAGGCAAGTCTTTTGGCTTGCAATGCAGCGTCGACCACTGGATGAAGGTATCGAAGAAGAGCTTGAAGAGGACGCCTGCTGCAACTCCTGGACCATTGGTTTGCCCGGTGAAGCCCTGCTGCAGTGCCAAATAAACAAGTTTGCATCGACGGAGAAGCCCCTACAAGGACGGTTGGGGAGAATTCTCAAAAATGTGCGAATTCCCTTCACCTTATAGACCCCCAGCATTTTCTCCATGTAAAAAATCAAGTCTTCAAAATCCAGCAGTGTGTGACCTCCTTTTCCCACTCTCATGTGTTTTGAAATGTGTTTTACTCTTGTGTTTTGTTTGGTAATGGAGTTTTAGACAACTCCATGTGCATCATCTTTTCATTTGTGTCACACAGAACCCTCAAAGCAGTGGCACAGGGAAACCTTTTCAGGCTTTCCCAAGGTTTAAATACCTTCTCTAGGATGAACTACTGTTTCCCAGAGTAAGTAAAGTCAAATTGATTTTGCTAGTCTTTAAATTCCTAGACCCAGCACACCTAATGGAGTCCTGGAGGGGTTACTTGGTATCCCCTGTGTCTAGATACTCCTGTAGCAGTCAAATGCTACCCTTTCCCCCTCGAAATAGCTGGTGGCAGTGGTTTTACAACAAACTACCATGATTTTTCCCGACCGCGAACATCAGTAGCGTTAAAAAGCGGGTGCCATGTTTTTCAAGATGGCTTCTGAGCCCCCACGGTAAAAACAGATCCAAGTCGTATTTGAGGGAGGTGCCCGAAACTCGCTGTGCTTAGTCTTCTAGGAGACCCAAATGCACTCTCTGGTGATTGGCTGGCTGACTGTCCGGAAAGGACAGCCGCCCTGCTGGGTGAGTGGCAGCGAGGCTGGAATGAATGGGAGAGAACTGAATAAAAGTAGAGTCTCTTGGCTTGGAAGGCAGTCGACCACTGGAATGAGAGAACCGAAAACGAGCTGGAAGAGGGCTGCTGCAACTCCTGGACTGTTGGTTTGCCCGGTAAAGCCCTGCTGCAGGTTTGAATAGCTAAGGCCATCTCGACAGAGAAGCCCTGCAGCGTCGTCTTCTCCCTTTGAGTTGGTGGTACCAATCAACTCGACACTAAGCCACCTGGATGCCATTCTCAGAGCTGGTTGTATTTTCCTCAGAGTGCTGCAGAATAACCAGGGAGAGGGACACCAGCTTGTGTGCTGGACTACAGCTACCAGAATTGAAGAATTGCCAGTTCCCAGCTTTTTAACTAGTCCCAGTGCAGGAGTCCTACGACAATCCTCCCTTTTCTCCCCATGACTGAGGCCCAGGAACATCGAGATCTGCAGGAACTGCCAGGAATAGAGGTCACCAGCTGCTTCTTTTTCTTAATTTGTAACAGTACTGTAAACCCAGACTCAGAGTAAGTGCGTGAAATGTTCTCAACTCATAGGCCTAATCAGCTTGTGACCAACCTGATTCTTCTTGCTACAAACTATTCTTAAGAACTTTTGCAGAGACTTTTCGCTTATTGAATTGACTTTTCATGTGAACTCAAAATATCTGCACTGCCTAAGAAATAACTTCTTTCTATGTTCTGATAACCTATGCCTTTTCGCTCCTCCAAAGTATTCTGAATGCCTCAAACTTAGAGTGAACTGTACTGAAGTATATTTGTGTGATTATATTGCCTCCTTATGAATGTTTTATAACTGACATTAATTTATTAAACTAAGTATTTAACAAAGAAACCTTGAGTGTAAGTTTATTTGAACACCTGTGATTGTAGACCTGTGTAACTTCATTACTGCTCACATTCCCTCTTGAGATCAGCCTGGCTGCTCAGCTCCGCTACCAAAAAACTGTGTAGTACAGACTTATACCAAAGGTTGGTTTTGCTTATACCTGTAGTCCTAGTTGTGTGTAGTGGTCCCAGAGAGTACTGCATGCAAACTCTGCCTATCAAGGCACCCGGCTGGAACACTTTCTTCATCTCAAAGGTACTTTGGGTATTTAATCCTTTTGCCATTTAGGTTGCTGTTTTATCTTGCGGTGCGATTTAACTCTACATTAAGATGACCTCTTGCATTGGCCTTACAGCTTGTGCTTTCCAAAGGTGATTCCTCTTGAGTGGCTGTGATTTCTCCTTTGAACATGGACTATTATGAACATATTTCTAAGAAGAGCATCAGAACTTTGACTTTGCCCATTGACTTTCGCTGTCCTGGCTCCCTAAAGGCCCCCTTTTGAACCCATTGGCTTGGGCAGTGATTGCTCCCTTACAGGTTTTAAATGTATAACATTTTAATGCTGGTATAATAGACTGCCTGCATCCCTTTGGGAGAATCCATCTGTTCTTATATCAGTGTGTTCTGATCCAACCCTAACCTTTCCTTCCTTAAACTCAATACTGCAAAGGTGATACTATATAAATGGTATAGTGACCTCAAATGACGTCACCTCCGGGTGCTGGACCATGTGTAACATATGATTGAATTACTCATCTGCTTTATTGCTCACTTTTTTTAATTGAATCCTAGCTTGGTATTAATGTTACAGCTAATTACTGCTTTTTACAGAATACTTTAAATATTTGTGTGTATAAATGTATTTTCTGATGTTTAATCTGCTTAGAATCACATGCTGTGCATAATCCGACATCCAGTGGTCACTGCAGAGTATTGCATTTTGTTTTTCGTAGTCTAAAAGGGGACGTCGACATAGGCGTGTCTGTAATGCTATTACTATAGTGACGTGCTGTGTACCCAACATCCCTCACGTGTCGGTCCCTCAGATTGTTTTTTTCCGCCCAGAATCTGGTCGCACTAATGCAGAGCTCGTTGGAGAAAATTGCTAATACCATTTATTCGACCCCTTGGTCGTTGTTTATTTAAAATAACATTCAATCAGTCCCTCCTTCGGCTAAATTGTTTCACCGCCGAATAAGACCTTCGACGGCGGTGATTTCGACGGAGGCGATCCTTCGACGCTGCCGAACATGTGGCCAGTCCTCACCAGCCTATACAGTAGGGATACTGGGGTTCGTGGGACACTTTTGTTTCTTTCTAAGAATGCCTTTCTCTTTCACCCCCCTGTTCCTTTGGGGTCGTTATCACTTTTAACTGTATCCTCCGCTATGGAGAGGACTCCTTTTAGATTTCGCCCGCGCTGTAAGGGCAAATTCACGTGGAAGGATAAGCATAAGCGGTGTAACCGTTGCTTACCCCTTGACCACAAAGAAGACGGCTGTGTGGCCTGTAAACCTCTTCGCCCAAAGACTTTAAAGGACCGCAGGGTCAAGAGGTGGGCAGCCTACGCTATGTCTAGAGCTGATTCCTTACCCGCTGCCGAATGTGACGAGGACAGTGATAACACTACCTCCGTATCGGAGGTTGTAGACCACTCTAGGGAGCGCTCCCGCTCCGCCGTGTCTGTCTCCGGCCCCGACAAGTTCAGCTTACACCCTACTTATGGGGATGTACACCCCGGCGACACTGACTCACACAAGAAACGTAAAGATAAACACGCAACCCATGGCACTTCTTCGTCGAAGAAAGCCCGAGCGCCAACAGTCGCCAAGCCTACCAGCGGCCTCCGCCGACCATAAGGGTCGTAAGCCCTCCCCGCAACCTGCGACTAGGCTGTCCACAGATAAGGGCGCTACCACCAAAACAACTGACGACACGCCTCGTAAGAGAGTGCCCGTCGGCGACAAGGCCTCGGCACCTCCCAACACAATGCCAGTTGAACCCTCGACGGACAGTTTAGTCGTTGAGAGCTTGGCTCGAATAGTCTCCATTGATGCTCCGAGATGGGCAGCAAAGGATTTGCAGAGCCCCGCTCACAAAGCCAGAGAGATGCCAAGACAATCGGAAGGCAGACAGGACCCTCCTCCTATGTCGAAGGAAAGACCTTGCCCACGAGAAGGCTTCTCAGAGGGTGAGTGGAGTTTATACTCGACGTAGGAAAGAGCTAGATGGCTACAGGCGGAAGAGCTTCCTTTTATGCCTCCAGAGCGTTCTGGGTTACCCCAATGGACGTTAGAAAGATTCCAATCATGTATGGATAAGCTGGATACGTTCATGTCCACCCCTGCACATGTAACACCCAAAAGATCAAGAGAGGGACTTCTTGAAAAACCTAGGGATAAATACCCAAGACTATTTAACCCACTCCAAGAGGGTGTTAATGCATATGACCTCACTGAAGAAGACACTCCCTTCCAAGAGGATGAGGAGTTCTTAAATATTGAAGATCAACAAAACCTAGAAGAAGGTTTTGAAGACCCAGATGGAGGTGGCTCACAGCCCTGGCAGTTCCCAGGAGCGTCGACAGAATCTGACGTTCTAAACCTGTCCTCTCCTCAAACCACACCAGTCAGAAATCCGTCACCTATCGATGCGCTTTCAATGCGCTACTAAGGAAAGTAGCAGCACACTTTGAGATTGATACAGGGGAAATTACTCCTTAGATAGATTTTGTAGAAAAAATCAAGGAGAAACCACCTACTAGCCAGGCCATTCCCCTTTTCACCTCCGTCAAAAGACGACTTATTCCATTGTTATCAACACCTGCATTGGTTAGAGGGGTCAACCCTAGAATTGAGAAACTGTTTAGTCCCTCACCCTCTGACCCATTATACATTAAGGGTCATTCAATACCCGATTCGTTGGTAGTAACAACCACAAGGAAAAGGGCAGGTATTCTGCTATCTACTAGCGAAGCGCCCCCAGACAAAGCAGGAATGAAGCTTTACGCCCTGTGAAAGAGGATTACAGCCCAGGCAGCTTTTTCCACCATTCCACCAGAATTGCCAATAATACCTTACTGGCAAGCTATGCTGATGCCCCATGGGGAAAGTTACGCCAAGACCTCGGAGAAGTCCCTGAGCCCCTACGAACTCGCTCCCTGGCTCCACCACCAAATGACCCGAAGGTTTGGGTCCCCTCCCATGCGTCGCCGGTCGGGGGCAGGTTAACATCTTTTCTACCAGCATGGGAGGGTATAACAGACCGCTGGCTAATGTCAACTATAGCCCACGGGTACTGCACAGAATTCAGTCGTTGCCACACGTACAGACCCCCAAGCGGAAGACGCCCATCACCAGAGCACCTCGACATCCTTCAAGAAGTCCAACTGCTACTAGAAAAAGGAGCAATAGAAGTCGTGCCTCTATCAGTTAACGGAGGGTTTTTATTCAGTGCACTTCCTTGTACCCAAAAAGGACTTAACCATGTGCCCTGTACTATTTTTCAAACCTCAAAAATTTCGTATGGTGACCCTACAGGAGGTAATCCCCCTGCTTTCACAGGGAGATTACATGACAACACCTGACATGAAAGATGCATACTTTCATATTTTAATGTTGCCAGCGCACAGAAAATACCTCAGGTTCATGACAGAGGGCAAACACTACCAGTTCAGAGTGCTACCCTTCGGCATAGCGTCAGCGCCGAGGGTATTCACGAAAGTACTGGCAGTGGTAGCGGCCACCTGTGCAAGTTGTCCATCCCAATATACCCTTACCTCGACGATTGGCTCATAACCAGGGATTCATACGAGACCTGCTTCTCAAATACCCAAAAGACTGTAGACCTTTTGTTCCAACTGGGCTTCTCCATCAACGAGAAGAAGTCCAGCCTAGACCCCAGCCAGGTCAAGCAATTCCTAGGGGCTCTAATTCGAACAAAGGACGGCCTCGTCTTCCCCTCCAACGAGAGGGTACAAAATATGCTGTTTCAGATCCCTCAATATGTAGCCGGTCGAGAGGTGACGGTACGCAAGGCAATGCGTTTGCTAGGAATGATGGCGTCATGTATATAGTTGGTAGCGCGACTGCGCCCAATGCAAGAGTGGCTCAACAGCCAGTGGTATCAGGTCAGCGGACAATGGGACGATCTAGTGGTGGTCTCGCAGGCCTTGGTTCTCTCGCTGCAGTGGTGGTCAAAGGAAAACCTTGTAATGGGGAAACCATTCGCCACCCCCGCAGTGGAAGCCACTCTAACCACAGACGCATCCCTCACAGGATGGGGGACTCTCCTATCCCATCAGACTGCACACAGAGTTTGGACTCCGAGTGTGGTGTCCAAACACATACATTTGTTGGAACTACTGGCGGTCTTCAAGGCACTGAAGGCTTTCCAGGCACACCTTCAAGGGAAGACAGTGTTGGTCCTCACAGACAGCACCACAGCCATGTACTACCTGAACAAACAAGGGGGGCACTCACTCTCCAGGACTGTCCAAGCTGTCCCAGAACATCTGGAAGTGGACTTTCAAACACATGTTCCTGTTATCACAACATGTACCAGGGGAACTCAATCTGCTGGCGGACAAACTCAGCAGAGACTTCCCTCTGCACTATGGGGCTTCCCAGACATAGATCTGTTCGCAACTCTGGAGAACACCCAATGCCAAGATTACGCCTCCAGGTACCCCCAGAACCGCTCCAAGGGGAATGGTCTCTGGATAACCTGGTCAGGGAAATTTGTTTACGCCCCCCTCACCCCTCTCCCCCCCCCGACTCCCCTTCTCAACAAGGTAGTGCACAAGATGCACCAGGAACCAGTTACCATGATACTAGTGGCCCCTAATGGGCCCGACAACCCTGGTTCGCTCACCTAATGGAAATGTCACTGTCTCCACCGGTGAAACTACCCTGCCCGTACAACATGCTGTCACAGGACAGGGGCAAAACGCTGCACCCATGCCCACAGACCCTGAACTTAGCAGCCTGGCTCCTGAGGTCATAGAATTTGGACATTTGCAGCTCTCTCAAAGATGCATGGACATCCTTAGAAAAGCAAGGAAACCGAACACTCGTTACTGCTACTCCAGCAAGTGGAAACGGTTCGTCATATGGTGTAGAGGAAAGAGCATCAACCCCGTTGACTGCTCTCCCACACAGATTGTTCTTTACCTGACTCACTTAGACTCAGGGTTAGTCTTTAATTCTATTAAAGTTCATCTAGCTGCACTTTCCGCATACACCACGTCTCAACATAAGGTCTCATGGTGGAAAGTTCGTTATTAAAGCCTTCATGGAGGGAGTAAAGAGGATCCACCCTCCTGTATCTAACATAGCTCCCGGATGTGACCTAAACATGCTACTAACCAGGCTCATGGGCTCCCCCTTCGAACCCATGCACAAAGCAACACTTAAGAACCTCACTCTTAAAACTGCTTTCTTAATAGCTATCACCTCCATTAGGAGAGTAAGTGAACTACAAACGCTCTCTATACTAGACCCCTTTGTAACAGTTCACAAGGATAAGGTGGTTCTACGCACACATCCTAGGTTTGCACCTAAATTCAATTCGAAATTCCATGTCAACCAGTCTATAGAACTACCAACGTTCTTTCAAAACCCAGCAAACTTGGGAGAAAAAAGCCTGCACAGACTTGATGTGTGCAGAGAGGTTCTGTTTTATATGGAAAGAACTAGACCACTGAGTAAGACTAATCGGTTCTTTCTCTGTGGCGGCAGGAAGAGAAGGAGATGCAGTTCCAAAGTCCACTATATCTAGATGGATTGTCCAATGCATCACTCCGTTTCTCTCTTGCCAAGAGAGAACTACCCTTTAAGCCATTTCTTCTCTGTGAAAGGGACAGTGAGCTAAAGACTTGGTCGAGTCTCTCGCAGGGGTTATTCACCCAAGAACAGGTCATTGGGCTGTGTTCGTGCTGGTAGAGAGATTCCCAGACCGCCCTTCGTTTTACCCTTCAAGCCAAGAGCACATTCTACTCGAAGGCACTGGGGCTTCCATAGCATTCATTGCAAATGTCCCCCTGGAGTCCATTTGCAAAGCGGCAACCTTGAGTTCTGTACACACCTGTACAAAACACTACGATCTTGATGCCCATTCTAGATCTGATTCCCAGGTGGGACAAACAGTATTAAGACCTCTTTTCTCTACTGTTCCTTCTCACAACCCACCTCCAACTCGGGGTCCTGCTTGCTAGTCTATGCACAGCATGTGATTCTAAGCAGATTAACAAACATCAGAAGACATGCATTACTTACCGTGAAAGCATTTCTGATGGTTGTATCTGCTTAGATTCACATGCGCCCACCCTTCCTTCCCCGCTCGGATGGAAGAACCATAGACATCTTATTACTTTCTCTCTTTTATGTATTCACTCACGCCTAGAAGGCTCCCTCAGGGCGAGGAAAAAATAGAGGGACCTCGACGCGTGAGGGATGTTGGGTACACTGCACATCACTATAGGGATATTATTACAGACACGCCTATGCCGATGTCCCCTGTTCGACTACGAAAAACAAAATGCAATACTTCGCAGTGACCACTTGATGTCGGACTATGCACAGCATGTGAATCTAAGCAGATGGAATCATCAGAAATGCTTTTACGATAAGTAATGCATGTCATATAACTTTAAGTGTGTACGTGTTTACTTGGATACTTTTATTTACTGGTTTCATTACACAGCTCACATTACCTCTCAAGATAAGCCTGGCTGCTCCGTGTCACTACCATCTTGTGTAATACAGGCCTTTATTAATAGGTGTGGTACCTAATAAGAAATGTCTTGTGCAGTCCCACACCGGTTGGACTGCACTAATTCTTACCTAACATTAGGAGCAGTAGTTCACACAGGGAACCCAAGAGAAAGTAAAAGGGGGCAGAGGGCCCAGGGCTCAACCTAGCAATACGGCACAAGAGTGATGTGTGCCGCAATAGGAAAATCCAAATGCCCAAAAAGTTACAGGATAGTATCATTGCAAAAATAAAGTATGGAAAGTCATAAAAAGGACACCCATGAAAAGATTAAAAAAGTGTGAGTGGGGAAAAAGATTCCCACTCACTAAGGAACATAGAAAAATAATCTGTACGTACAGCAAAAAGTGCTGGGGGTCTCGCATGTAAGGGAGGTTTATCATACAAATAAAAATCTAACCTAACATGGAACACTCACGTGTTTTTGGATGAAGAATTTGCATCCCGGTTGTACCAAATAAGCAGAAAGGAAACAATTCTCATAGTGTTTGTTCAATCTATAATATTTATTAATTCATACCTGTGTAGAGTGCCAGGTATATTAAACCCATAAACCTGAGGGATACAGGTTGTTCAAAATTAATTCCTTTAATGTGTTAATTTCTGTTTAAAAGCAAATAATCTGCACCTTTTAATTGGTGGATGCTCTCTTCATAACAAAAGGGTTTTCATTCTAATTGTTAACGCTAGGTAACCATTTTATCGTATAAATGCTCTGCCTTTTATTTGAGATCTCTTAATTGTGCTGTGAAGTGACCTACTCAGGACTTTAACTGTTAGTTGTCTGGTGCTCTTTTACCTTTTCAAAGTACTTAAAGGAAGATTGCATTCCAAATTCACACATTTTTGTGCTTTCAGAATTCCACTGAATCCACCAGCACAAGTACACCTTCAACTAAAGCTGTAAAAAGGAAAGCTGCTGAAATCTCTGCTGGTTCAGACCAGCGTTCGGCCACTATTGGAAGCTGTCCCATTCTCTACAGCCAGTCTGGTGTCTCTACAGGTAATACACTTCAGGTTGCTGCATTTTTTGCACTTCTCATACTCTTCATTTTTTAATTATGCAGCATTATTCCCATGGTGGTTTTATATACTATTCACTTGCACCACATTGACCATCAAAATGTTACACATGCATGTATATCTGCTCTTGCTATGGTAGTGTAGCGAGTACAGTCTAGGCACAAAGGTACATAAACATGCCCCTTAAGTGCGGCTGTGGGAGTGAATTAAGCGTGCTTGTGTTGGGTAAGAGTTGTAAATGTATGATCAATCTTCCTGACCTGTGTCAACCCCATAACATTTCTTTGCTTGGACTTGGTAATTATTTTACCTTGTCTCTAGTTGAAGGGTAATCTTTTTCATCTCACCTAGTCTTTTACTCTTTTTATGGGTGACCTTTTTATGTTTCTCCATAGTGTATGACTGGAGTTATAGTTTCCTATAACTTTTGAACCTGGGCTGGGCAGCCCCTTTGTACTTCCCTGTTAATTTCTTTTTAATATACTTGGGTGGACTATTGATCCCAAAGGTAAAAGGGGAGTTTCATCCCCCCCTTTACATTTTATACAGTGAGCCAGCACCCCCTACCTTATGTGGACTGCTGGGGGATACAATGTATCTCCTCTCCTACTTACATGTAACATTTTAGTTCCAATTGCAAGTTTACTTGAATAGCTGCTGGCAGTCATTTTACCTTAGTGATGTTTTAGTCCTATTGCTTGCAGGCTGTTCAATCAGCCTTGGTAATGCACAGAAGGGACACCATTTCACCCTTTTTAAGTATCCATGTTTCTCAGGTCTTCCCCTGCCATTCTAGGTGGAACGACCTTGGTGGAAGTTCTGTCTTGGTGGGAATCCTTTGTATTCCCGGCCCAGGCTCCAGTGTCTGAGAAGGAAGTAAGCGAGGGAGGAGTATGTCCTGACTGAACACCCAGACTGTTCCTTTCTGTAAAATGCAGGGATAGATTGCAGAAGTTGTGCTGTAGTTAATGTTAAATATTCCGGGCCTGCAAGCTGCTGACAAGCCGACCACTCGAGCTGAAACTGAAGAGAAAGATTCAAAAAAGACACCTGGAGAGATTTCCAGTGACCAAAGAGCTTGTTGTGTAAACAGAGCCTGATGTAACACTCCTGCCAATCGATCTGGGAGCCCTGAATGCGACGACTCCTACCCAGAGGCTGGTGTGATCCAATTGTCTCAAGAAGACCTGCATTTTGAGCCATCCCTCGACTTGCTGTGTCCTTCCTGGACTGCAAATCGCCAATGCCCTGGGACCTCGAGCCATTGTGCGGTGCATGGTCTTCAAAAGTCTGAATCCATACTAAACTTTGGACTCTATTAGGCAAAGTTTGTATGCAGTACCCTCTAGGACCACTACACACAACTGACTACAGATATAGGAAACACAATGTTTGGTGTATAAGCTTGTACTACACAGTTCTGGTAGCATGTTGAGTAGCCAGGCATATCTCAAGAGGGGTCATTGTGAGCTGTAGTGGAGTTAGAGATTTACAGTTATAGGTATTCAAATGAACTTACACTCAAGGTTTCTTGCATAAACAATTATTAATTTATCAGTAAGTTAGAATAAGCCTTCTTCAGAAGGGAGCAATATAATAACACACAAATGCACTTAAATACTGTACACTCTTAGTTTCTGAATCAGTAAAGACCCTTTTGGGATGGCCCACACACACAACCTACACCCACAGGTGACTTCAATAACTAGGGCGCTGGGGACATTAATATCTTACTGTTGCCATTTAAATACTCTTAAAAGTTGGTAAAAGGCAAAGGTTATTAGAACACCAAGAGACCTCAAATATTCTTAAGCAGGCAAGTACTTTTAGATTTTCCTAGAAGAGTCATTCAGTTGAATAGGCTAAGCCAAAGTCAATGGGCAAAAGTCTTGTATAGTATGAAGCACTTCTGGTTAGTAAATGGAAAGGTCTTTACACAGGTTCTTAGGAGTCTTTGATGAAAAGAAGAATC
Source organism: Ambystoma mexicanum (assembly GCF_040938575.1). Lineage (NCBI taxonomy): Eukaryota > Metazoa > Chordata > Amphibia > Caudata > Ambystomatidae > Ambystoma > Ambystoma mexicanum. The sequence goes on along the minus strand of NC_090934.1, from coordinate 379,478,920 downwards.
AAATATAGGGCCACAAGCTGATTAGAATTGTGAGTTGCAGAAGTGGCAAGCACTCTACAGTAAGAGGTAAGTTCTGACTTTTTATAGTACCTTAGAAATGAAGAAAAGATGCAGCTGATGACTTCTGTTCCTGTGCAGCTCTGCAGGTATCCCTGTTCCTGGGCCTCAGTCGTGGGGACAAGAGGGAGGACGTTGGACTCCTGCTATGCACTGGGACCTGTCAAAACTTGCAACGGGTAAACTTCAGCTTCAGTGTTTCATCTCCCTGTGTCTATCTAAAGGGCAACACTGCGGTTCCTGGCTGTCAAGATGGACTTTCCTTGCTTCTGGGGTCCCGCACTCTGTTGGGGGTTCAGGCTCGGTCAGTCCTGCTTCCTGGTAGTCCCGAGGATCTACCTGAAGCTCCAGGCCAGCTTAAAAGCAACACACACAATATGGTGTTCCTCTCCCTGGCTATACGGTTTCTAGCAGCAACTCTGGAAATTCAACCGGCTCAGAGATGGATGTCCAGGTGGCTTACTTTGATGTTGATTGGTCCCACCAACTCAAGGGGAGAAGTCGTCCGTGCAGGGGCTTCTCTGTCAATGTGAACTTGGCGTTTCAGCACTGCAGCAGGGCTTCACTGGGCAAACCAACGGTCCAGGAGTTGCAGCAGGCGTGCTCTTCAAGTTATTCTTCGGTTCCTTCGTCCAGTGGTCGACTCTGCCTTCCAAGCCAGAAGACTCTCCTTTTTATTCAGGTCCCTCCCATTCATTCCAGCCTAGCTGTCAGTCACCCAGCAGGGTGGCTGTCCTTGCCGGACAGTCAGCTGGCCAATCATCAGAGTGCATTTGGGTCTCCTAGGAGACTTAGCACAGGGAGCTTTGGGCACCTCCCTCACTTCCTGACTGACCCAGAAACCCTGGAGCCAGAGGTGGCCTTCACTTGTGAATCCCGCCAAAGGCAAAAAGAACAAACAAACCAACTTTGGTTTGTCGCGTGTTGGGGAGAATTTTCAGTTTAGTGCTAAATTCCTTCCACCTTAAAGACCTCCAGCTCTTTTGCTAAACTTTGGGTCTTTGAACTTTTAAATACTATGGTTTCTTTTGGTTATGGAGTCTGACAAACTACATAGGCATCATCTTTTACATTGTCACCCAGCACCTTCAGTGTGGTGACACAGGGAAGTCTCTCAGATTTCCCCCAGGTTTAGACCCTTTCTCTGGGATAAACTACTGTTTCCCAGAGCAGTAAAGTGAAATTGACCTTACTTACCATTGTAATTTTCTAGACCCAGCACACACTATCTTATAATAGAGTACTAGAGGGGTTACTTAGATTAGATTCTCATGTAACATTTTATGTTACTCTTTCCTCACTGAATGGCTGGGTGCAGTGGCTTTTGAACTAACATGGTTTGCATTTACCGGGGGCTGCGTTCGTGGCTCCGTTAAAGCAACCGCAGGAGCCATCCTTTTCAAAGTCGTCTTTTGACAAAATGGTCCCCGGTCTTCTTTTTTTTGCCACGTCTTTATGGAAAGGTCCTCCTACAGATTTTCTCTGTGCACCAAAACAGGTCCATTCTTCATTTCACCTTTGGCGGGATTCAGGAGCTGTTAGGCAGAGTTTGCATGCAGTATCCCCTGGGACCACCACCACCCACAACTATGACTACAGGTGTAAGCAAAACCAACCTATGGTGTAAGTCTGTACCACACAGTTTTTGGTAGCGAGCTGAGCAGCCAGGCTTATCTCAAGAGGGAATGTAAGCTTGTAAGGGTGTTGCACAAAGGTCTACAATGACAAGTATTCAGATAGACACTTATACTCAAGGTTTCTTGGTAAAAACACTTCTTAATTTATTACACAATCATTTTATAAAGCATTCACTAAATGAGGCAACCAATATCACACAAGTTATACTACACTAATTACTAAGCAGTTGAGCTCCTTTGAAATAGGAGCCAGCTAGCATTGGAGTAGGAGGGAACAAAAAGGCAAAAGTTAATAAAACGAATATTACAAATACTTTGAAACAGTGCAAATAGTTTGAGTTCACCAGAGGAGTTGATTAAATGCAATAGGTAGGCCAAAGTCAATGGACTAATGTCTTGTATAGGTAAAAACGGTTCTGGTCTTTAAAACGGAAAAATCTTTGCCACGGTTCTTACAAGTAGTTCATGGAAGAATGGGCTGTATGTCCGGTCACAAGCTGAATAGGCCTGCAAGTTGTACGTACGCACTTTCGCAGTGAGAGGTAAGTTATCTAGGTCGGGTTTTCACAGTACCTTATTTTGAAGAAAAATATGCAGCTGAAGACCTCTGTTCCTGGCAGTTCCTGCAGATCTCGCTGTTGCTGAGCCTCAGTCGTGGGGACAAGAGGGAGGACGTCGAGGAGGAGGGGGGACTCCTGCACTGGGACTGGTCACAAAGTTGGCAAATCTCCGATTCCTGTTTCTGTTCTTCAAGCACACAAACTGGTGTCCTTCCTTCCTGGTTAATCCTAAACAGCTCTGAGAATGGTATCCAGGTAGCTCACGAGTTGATTGATACCACCAACTCAAAGGAAGAAGTTGTCCTTTCATAGTCTGCCTTTTCATCCCCAGGCTTTTCAAAGTGCACATTCCATCGAATGTGCTCATAACATTTTTTTAGGGGGGACACACAATAGTTTGGGCGGGTGAGCAATGGCAAATAAGTGGGGGAGTAACAAAACAAAAAAAGAAAACGATGAGCACATTCACTGGAATGTGCACGTTTAAAAGCCTGGGGATGAAAAGGCAGGCAATGAAATGACATGGAACCAAAGGGGTTTCTCTGTCGAGATGAACTTGGCGATTCGGCCCAGCAGCAGGGCTCCACCGGGCAAACCAACGGTCCAGTAGTTGCAGCAGCCGTCCTCTTCCATCTCGTCTTCGGTTCTTTCGTTCCAGTGACCGACTCTGCCTTTCAGTCCAAGAGATTCGCCTTTTAAACAGTTTTCTCCCATTCATTCCAGCTTTGCTGCCATTCACCCAGCAGGGTGGCTGTTCTTGCCAGTCAGCCAGCCAATCATGCCAGTGTGCATTTGGGTCTCCTAGGAAACTAAGCACAGGGAGTTTTGGGCACCTCCTTCACTTCCTGCCCATCCCACACACTCCGGCGCCAGGGGCGGTCTTCAGTCCTGAAGCTCGCCAAAGGCATAGAAACAAAGGGACCATAACTGGTTTGGCACAAAGAGGCAAACTCTAGAAGGACCTTTCCAAAAAGAAAAGGCGGAAAAAGCCTGGGACCTGTTTTTTACAGAGGGGGCTCAGACGCCATCTTGGAAAACATGGCTCCCGCTATTCAATGTTACCGGAGCCAAGGATAGGTTTGCGGTCGGGAAAAATCATGTACTTTCTTGTAAAACCACTGCCACCAGCCTTTCTGAGAGAAAGGTTAGCATTTGACTGCTACATGAGTATCTAGGCACAGGGGATACTAAGTAACCCCTCCAGCACTCTAGTGTAAGATGGGGTGTACGGGTCTAGGAATTGAAAGACTAGTAAAGTCAATTTCACTTCACTTACTCTGGGAAACAGTAGTTTATCCCAGAGAAGGTTTTTAAACTTTGGGAAAGCCTGCATTGAGGGTGCTGTGTGACACAAATGAAAAGTTGATGCCTATGGAGTTGTTTAAACTCCATAACCAAACAAAACACGAGTAAAACGCACATCAAAATACATGAGAGAGTGGGGGAAAAAGGCTCACACTCTCCAGGTAACTGACAGATAAATTAATAAGTATTTATCAAAGAAACCTTGAGCGTAAGTTTATTTGAACACCTGCGATTGTAGACCTCTGTGTAACACCATTACTGCTCACATTTCCCCTCTTGAGATAAGCATGGCTGCTCAACACGCTACCCAAACTGTGTAGTACAGACTTATACCAAAGGTTGGTTTGCTTACACCTGTAGTCCTAGTTGCTTGTAGTGGTCCCAGAGGGTACTGCATTCAAACTTTGCCTAATACTCACTCACCACCAGGTTAAAAAAATCAAGTCCTCAAAATCCAGCAAAGTTGCTGGGAGTCTCTAAGGTGAAGGGAATTGGCACATTTTTGAGAATTCTCCCTAACAATCTGCTGCACTTTTCTTCAACCTAAAGGTACCGTACCGTCTAGAGAACGTATCTCTTGTTGTGTATCTACACTTGTTCTCGGTTGGTGAGACTTGTTGTGGTTGCTCTGTAGAGTTGCTGACGGCTTCTTTACTTTACAAGCCTAAACAGCTTGTGGTCCTACTTTGAATTCTTATTTCTACAAAGACTTTTAAAACATTGCAAGACTTTTACCTACCTCTGAGAAGTGCTTCAGTTTCACCTAGACTTTTGCTCAAATTGTCTTTGGCTTAGCCTGGCTCCCTGAATGACTCTTCTTCCCTCTTTGAATGTGTTTGGTGTTCCTTCCACCTGAGGGTGTAGGTAGTGTCTGTGGGACATCCCAAAGGGTACTTAATGATTTAGAAACATTAAGAGTATCTTTGAAGAGCATTTGAGTGTTACTGGTTTTTTTTTTAATTGTAAATGGTTTTATTAAACCTTTACAAATAGAAAAGAAAAATGAGAATTTTTTTTTGTTTACAATACATATACATATACAAATCTCTCCTACACAGTAGGATATATAGCAAAACAGAAGACAACCAAAAGCAGCAATAGGCAATAATCGTGTAGGTTAAGGTAAATTTAAGATGGAATGCGATGGACCATTCTTGTGGTGTGTGTGTGTGTGTGTGTGTGTATATGTATATATACAGTTCATCCGTGGTGATCTAATTTGAAGGTTGCATATAAAACCAGAAATTGCCAAGCCCTCTCGCGTGCTTTGAATACACAAACAACGAATATTCCAACGCAGTCGTAACAGGACATGTCAGTGATTTCGATTCGGGAAAATGGTTTGGATTGAAGAAAGAGACCCTCTTTTCTTGTGTTTGTGTGCTAAATGAAGCATAGATTTGTATGAATGAAAGCAGTCAATAGTGGTACACCAATCATAATCCTGCAATTTCTTTTTGACTTTCGTTAGATTAGTTATTAACTGCTCTGGGTCAGAATCAATATTGCTAAGAATTGTTCCACCCAAATTACTAAAATGAGTTAGGAAGCCAGAGCATTCAATATTGCTTCCGACAAGTTCATATAGGGTATTGGATAATGCAGCCTTAAGTTTGGCATAAAGCAAGAACATCTTCCAATAAACCTGAGCTTTTAGGGCGATGTAGCCTAGTTCATATTGAATTGCATCCAAAGGGACTGCATTTGGTAAAAGGAGAACCCGTCTCCAAATGGCACCTTCAATGGCATCAAGTTTAGAAATGGTTAACCCCGTACATAGCTCCAGGCCATATGTTAATTTAGGGGCTATTTTCCCTTCAAAGAAAAGGTGGGCTGGTTTAATAAACGGCCATATTTACAGTCGATTTTAAGGATCTGATTTCCTAATGTCTTAGCTTTATTCAAAAGCATATGTATCTGCCCTCGGGAGCCTCTATTAGCCGCAACATGATAGCCAAGATAGGTAAAGCTATTAGATATTGATATCCTAGTCCCACCCCACCCCCCCCCCAAATTCCAATATTTTTGTTTCTTAAAGGATCCTTTAGATAGTGCAAGGATTTTAGTTTTGGCGGGGTTAATATTAGTGCAAGGATTTTAGTTTTGGCGGGGTTAATGCTCAACCCATTTTGCAGGGAGATGGTAATTTTGTGGAGTGTATACCTATAGGCCCCCTTCCTTAAATGGGAACCCCACATTGACACTATTTTGGACCTCATTAAAAGGTGTAAAAGATCAAAAGCACCAGGCCCGAATGGCTTAACTAACAATACATTTAAGGCTGATCCTAAACTATGGGCCAATCGTTTATGCCTTGAGTTGAGACATTCTCCTTTCCGGAGTCTGCCCAAACTTGTGGTCATTAGCGAATGTGATACCAATCTTTAAATGTGGTAGCAGGTCCGACCCTAAAAATTATCGGCCGATTGCGCTGATAGACGCGGATTGTAAAATCTTTTCTGCCTTACTCCTTCAACATCTCCAGTGGTGTGACGGCAAATCTATTGGTATAGAAATCCAGCCAGCCATGTTCCAAAATCGGATTTAGTAAGGCAGTAGCCGGCTTAGTATCTTGTCCAATAACAATGGGCCAGAATGCACCCACATTCGCCTTAATAAGGGTCTGGATCATTAGTTCGAAATCCTGTTGCAGGATCCGATGCTTAATTGATTTGCACAGGTTTTTATACCGTTGTTTGATCTTACTAGTGAGGGTAGAGCTAGTGGTCATATCAAGATTCAATAGTCTGAGTCTCCTAAGGGCTCTGTTTCTAGTAAGCTTTGCTAACCCTAAGTCTGGGTTATAGCAATGGGTGTGCCTATCAATGGTGACTGAGCATACAAGCCGTTTCCCCAATTCATCTACCGCTGCCTGCACAGGAGTCATGACAGTTGCAGAATTGAAGGTTGCCATTTCCCAGTCATAAGTAGTCTGGTTAAGCCTAACCCTCAAGTTAGAATTCAAAGTGTCAATATTTTTTGGTGTCCAGCAGACCCAGATGAATTAGATGTAACCTGAAGCTCGGAGTGCTGAGTCCCCTGAAGATAATTTATTGCAAAGATGCTGTTAAGGCTGCCATGATCGCTCCAGTTATTCATATGCATTTCAAACCGCAAGCATCTTTTACATAGGTAATCTTCGACAAAAATATAGTCAAGCATAGAAGTAGAAGACACGCCGCCAGGTGTGCCAGGTGGAATGATCAATTTGAGCTTGAGTAGCCTACCAAAGGATGTAGGCCAATATTACCCAACCCGGCATACCATATATAACCTGCTTGTTTTCACTTAAAGCAGCGTAGATTAACCATGTTCATCTCACATATTTCCCATGGAGATTTCTCAAAAGAACACTCACAGTTTAGGTCACCTGCTAGTAATACATGACCGGAATCATTGGCAAATACACAATCAAGGATAATCTGAAAGACAGTGCTCACGAGCAATTCAGCTGCACCCTTACCACTGTGCCAATAAATAACAATTAAGAATTTAAAATCTCCATTGCTAGAAGTAAGCTCACCACCCAATGCCCCAAAGGGTAGGCCAAGAAGTAGTAAACCCTTTAGACCTGTACAGTTGTCGACCGCAACAATTAGCCCTCCTGAGGGTCTGCCCCCAGAATTCTGTCTGGCATACTGATCAAAAATTTGAAAGCCATCTAGGTAAGGAGATGAGGTCATCCAAGTCTCTTGTAAACAAAGTATGTTAGCATCTCTTAGCAGCAACAAACATTCCAAATTTGAAAGCAAGTGTAGATTTCCTCTCTAGTTCCACGATTTAAGGCATAGTTCTGAGATGCCCGATTAATCAGTCCTAGAATAAAGCATCCTAGGCTACGAGTTTTTGCCACATGGTTGAGATGATAGTAGCCCAATCGACGTCTAAATCCTGATGAGGTAAATTCTTTGGGCCCATCGTGTCTTGAATGTCACAAGAGCGGACCGCAAGCAATTTAGATGGTAACTGTGGAATAAGGGATCCCTGGGACACTGTTTCCCAGGACCGTCTGGATTCCACCTTAAAGCCCAATTCCCGCAGGGGCTTCATTTGGGTGAGAATCCATTCCTTAACTAGAGGAGAGGAAAGAAGGATCAGGCTAATGTTGTGGCATTCTCGATCCGGAAAGGCCACCCTAGCAATATCTTTAGAGGATATTAAAGAAAGGGCAGGCATATCTGAAAAGATAGTCAGGACATTACCTCTATTTAGACAGATCGGTACTTCCAGCTCCAACAGACTGTATTTCGATAAAATGGAGTTGTTTCTTATTAATGGCTTTATTGCATTCTTGTCTCTGTAAAGTGGCCAAAGGTTGAGTTTGGGAGCCTCTTGGGTGTACACCTTGCAGTGTCACATTATCTAATTGCAAAGGCCTAGACAGGGTTTTGTGCAGTCGTTCCACCAAATCTGGTATAACCGCTGAGATTGATGAATGTGAGGGAGATTGATGGATGTGAGGATGCTGATGGACTATTGTCTGCCTGGAACTTCCCCCCACCCCATTGCGAAGTCCAAAGGAGGAACGGGAGTCGAGGAATGATTGAGGTGATTATTTGAAGGACATGGGATTTTAAGGGGGCCCCAGATTGAAGACAACTGTCCGGGCTTAGTATCCACATATCGTTGGCCATTTATCAAATTATAGCCTGAGCCACATTAGGTAGAGTAGGGGCTTCTTCAAAGGTCCTTGATTTACCAGGGACACATCCCTGATGCTGAACTAAGTCGGCTGGCAGTGGCGCAGTTGGAGAGACCGATCAGTCATCTAGGCAATCTTTTTTTTATGGAGTCTAAAGGATTATGTGAATTACACCTTTGCGGCATGCCAGACTTATGTAAATTTACTAAAAGCAAGATGTCAGTTTGAGCAGTAGAATCAACAATTTTAGGTTTAAGCGAGCTGGCTACAGAGCTACCCTGCCCCTCCAAATTTGACCCTGATTTTGGTTTAAATAGGGAAATTGCAGGGCTTTTAGCGAACAGTATATTAGGGCCTTTTGTAGCCATTTTCTGCTTAATTAAACATTGTTTACGTGTTACCGAGGACTTAAGGACACCAATCTTCATGCTTTCTTGAGTAGTCACCGTCGCAACAAATGGCGCTTGGCTAGCTGTGGGATTTAGGTTAGCAATGTTCTGTAGATGGTTAATTGTGGATAGAGGGGTTACAGGCCTAATGATAGAGCAATCGGGAGATGTGGTCTTAAGTGATGTTTGCAATAAGGCAACAGTAGGGACTTCCAAAGTGGATAGATTGTCAAATTACTCATGTTCTTTTGGAAGAATTATTCTTTATTAACATCTCAGTTAATGTTGGAAGTAAATGTGCGGCTGTAATAGGAGTTACGTCCACCTGAGATGCTGGTAAATCGCTCTGCACAATTAGTTTGAGATAATTCAGCTCCAATCCAGTCCACTTTGTTAGTTAAATCTACAAGAATTTCAGTACAAATAGTCGATTTTTTTTTTTTTTTAATCTAGTTCCGTGATTAGCTTTTGAGAATTTTTAAGTTCTGCCCTGATGTTGTCGTATAGGTCAACAAATGAGCTAAGCACCACATTCAAAGCAGAAACAGTCGGGTGGGTAAGACAAATACGGTCATCCAGATCTTGGAAAGTATGATGTAATCTTGGAGAGTTGGAGTGTCTCTGATTTTCATCCGATAAACTCCCCCCACACAAAGTTTGATTTATTCAGTTATACAGTCTATAATGTTTGTTAAAGCAGTTGGAGTATTTAGGGACGAGCCACTGCTGGTCTGTGGGGCCAAGTTTGGAAGGGTTGCACCAGCAGGGGGTAAGTCATAGCTTTATCCGCGCATTCAATTATACTGATATTGGTAATATTGCCGCCAAAGAAAGCCTGGGTGATCATAGCTGAATGGTCTAGCATGGCATTACCTCTGAAAGCTCTAGGTAATTTAATTTCAGTGCTTGTAGAAGATGCTTTCAGTACATAGTTGTCCAGAATAGTTTTCACCAAGATCGGCTGGATCGACTTCAGATGTTTTTTAATGCAATTTCCCATTAGGTGTAGCAGGAATAGCAAAAGAACCTAGAGTGTCAGTTATGGACCAAAGCTTTATGCATAGGTGCCGCCAGACAAGTCACTGTCTGGATTGGGGATGGAGAGAGTAGATGATGTGCCTGCTTTTGGAGGAAAGATTGTTTGCACAGGTGGAGGCGGGGCACAAAAAGATATTTGTTCGCCAGTAGAAGGTGACAAAAGCTTAGCCCCAGTTGGGAGTGGCTGGCTGCTACCAGCTGGATCTGATCAAATGTCATCTGGAAGCATTGAAGATCCCGTTTGGCTCCATAAACCAGACCTCATATTAGGTGAGGTATGAAGTAGACCTTAAATCAGTCACTAATAGCAGACGTGGAATAATACCACCAGATCAAAGGGCTCGTATTAAGGCAGAATATATGAGCCCCGCAGTCTCTGGTTAAAGTTAGATTATGGGTATGAGCAGACTCAAGGTTAGATAATTGAGTAGATATATTGTTGAGAGTTGGATAAACATTACCAGATCAAAGGGTCTGCAATACTAATATGCAGGCCCTGTAGTCTCTGGTGTAAAAGAAGGTAAGCAGTACAAAGTTGCTTTATCAAGAACTGGAGTACACAGCAGATGTGAAGTAAAGGTTAATACATTTGCAGGAGAGCCAGTATAAAAGTTAAAATCCTGAGCATAATATTAAACGAAAGGATCAGCAATAGCCGGGTTACTCAGAGGTTAAGTAGTTGAGCTTGCTGTATTCCGGCAATCCGCAGCCACCCACCCCAAACAGCCCAACAGCACCAACCCTTCTGCCAGCAAGGCTTATGCCGCAAGGGTGGCTTCACGGCAAATTTAAATGTCCCCGGTAAGTCACGTGACCGCGTTGCGTGTTCCTCAGCGGCTCTGCCTCCCGCTAGACAGCAAGAGCCCAGTGCTCACAGTGCTGTGTGGAGGGGAGCTGGCTGGCATGAAAGCAGAGTTTTATGATTAAAACACCGCCCTGCAACTTCGTGGCACAAGTAGATCAATGCCGTCACTCAACGCCCAAGTGTTACTGTTATATTGCCCCCTTCTGAAGGCTTATTCGAGGGAATTGGGTCCTCCAACATATTCGATATCTATGACCGGTAATGTCCACAGCTGTGCTGCTTCGGAAAATCTTCGGCTCCTGCGTCGATGACGTTGATGCGCCGTCCCCGAGGACCTGCTCCGACGGCCGACGATGTGATAAGTAGAACGCACAACGCCCATAGCCTCAGTTCCGTTTTTTCTGCGAACGTGTTCGCTTCGTGAATCTCGGTACGCCTCGACTCTTTGGAGTTTGCTGTTTTCTTCTCGGTTCGTTGAACCTGTTCTGTTTTTTTGTGAAGACCTGTTCGTGGCGACTTCTACTTCGTCTTCAACCCCACGTAGGGGCTTCAAGAAATGCGGGGACTGTGGGTCCAAGATGTCGGTCACAGACTCACACGACGCCTGCCTCTGGTGCCTCGGGGAGGCCCACGGTACGGACAACTGTCGACTGCCAGCCGCTCACGGCAAAGGCCTTCTTGCGTTCCCGCAAGAAGCTGTCGGTAGGTCGGGTGTCTAAGGCCCGGAAGTCGAGGTCTCCGGGGCTTTCGACGGATGACTCGAGGGGCGACTATCCGTGTAATCGTCGGAAGTCCAGTGGGTCTCCTTCCAGGAGTCGGTCTCGCCACTCCTCCGCCTCTTCGAGGCATTCCCGGAAGCGCCGGCGTCGGTCGCCTTCCCCGTCCTCTTGCGAGGAATGCGCCTGACGGTGGGTCGCTTATCCCTCCATGCAAGCGACGCTGGAGGAATGGGCTTCCTTCGGGAAGCAGATGCTAGCGATTCAAGAATCGCTAGGCACCGGTCCGTCCGCACCTCCAAGTGGGGTCGGTCGGCACCGGTCGAGAGACACCGCTCGTACGGCTTCGAGCTCGGGTGGTCGGCACGGCTCGCGGGAGAGGTCCCGCTCGCACAAGGGTAGCCGTTCTCGCCATGCCCGTTCCAGGTCCCGGTCCTCGAAGCGCTCGAGACCGCGTGATCCTGTGACGTCTTCAAAGAAGACGTCGACGCCTGTGGCGCCGAGGTCGTCGACGATTTCTCTCGAGACTCCGCCTCCGAGGGGGTCGTCGACGCTGTCGGCGCCTAGGTCGTCGAGACACGCTCGGAGCTCCTGCTTCGAGGCCTGTGTCGATGCTGGCGGCGCTGCAGTTGCTGTCAACGCCGATTCGCCCAATGCCGTTTCTGCCGGAGCCGCCTCGTTCAGCGCCCTCGACAACTTTCGAGGCAGTGGTGTCGGAGGGGCCCCGTGGCACGGGGTTAGCCCCTAGAAAGGCTCTGGCTAAGGTCAGGCACTACTTTGGTCCCCAGATGTCTTCCTCTCCCCGCCTGGAGTACATTTCAGAGGGTGATGAAGGCTCTGATGACGGCTTGGTTCCGGTACCAGATGAGCTTATATCGGGCCATAGCCAGTTTGATGGCCTGAGGCAGTTACTGCATGATGCCCGTGGACTGGACACCTCTCCGGAAGTGGAGTTTTGTAGGCCGGAAGCCTGGCACTCATGCCGATTCTTCATATCGGCACCTTATGTCTTGGGTCACCGAGTACTTGGGTTGGTCAGCTCCCCCAGGGGAGTTCGTTCAGGATGATCTCATGGACATTCTTGATCTTGGTCCCCCACCCCCCCACCCCCCTGACTCGGTTTTGCCGTTTCATATGGCTCTGCAGAGAAGGGCGGCGGCGGCTTGGACTGCTCCGGAGAGTGTCCCGGCAGTGGGCAAGTCTTAGTAGCGACCCCTGCTAATTATCCAGGCACCCCACTCTGGAGAGTTTGGTGGTGCAGGCGGCTAAGGCCCCGGCAAAGCAGGCGTCGTATCCTTCCATCCCTCCGGATAGGGACGACAAACGATGTGTCCTGTCTCGTTTCACACACACTCTGTGGAACTGTGTTGCATTAGCGGCTGAACGTATTCCCGAAGGGGACGAACGGGATGGTTTCCTTGCTATGGTTCAGGATGGCAAGGATGTCATGTGTGAGGCCGTTTAGTCGGGTTTGGACATGGCAGATTGTCTCAGCCGGTCCATGGCGGCGAGCACCGTAATACGAAGGTTTGCTTGGTTGCAGAAGTCTGGGTTCGCTCCTGATGTGCAGTCCCGGCTCCTCAACATACCCTTTGACGGTGAACATCTTTTTGGCAGCAAGGCTGACGAGAGCCTTGAGAGGTTGCAGACCTCCAAAGCTGCAGCGAAGTCGTTGGGCGCTGCAGTTCGCCAACCTCCGCCTTTTCGTCCTAGGGGACAGCAATGGAGGGGAGGTCCCTTTCGCTATTACTCGTCCTTCAGTAAAGTGAGAGGAGCTAGCAGTCAGAGGCTACCATAAGAGTGCCAGAGGTGGAAACAAGGGTACTCGAGGTTCCAAGGCCGCTCGGGGAGTTGCCTCTTTGCCCTCAGGCAACGCCGCAGCCGCTACCACTCAGTCATGAGGCCAGGTCTCATGGTTCGCCGGTTTGGGGGGGTGGCTGGTGCAGCATCTTGTAGTGGCGAGCCATTACTTCAGATGTGTGGGTTCTGGAGATCATATCCCACGGCTACTGTCTTCCTTTTCGGCAGAGGCCTCACGACAATCCACCCGGGAACCTCTTTGAAGAGTCCGGATCCGCTCCTTGCGCAGGAAATTCAAGCCCTGCTGGAGAAAGGCGCCATAGAACTGGTGCCTGTAGCGGAGAGGAACAAGGGATGGTATTCCCCTTATTTTTTGATTTCGAAGAAAGACGGGGGATTGAGACCCATCATGGACTTGCGCGGTTTGAACAAACTCCTCAGGAAGGACAAGTTCAAGATGGTTACTCTCTCTCAAGTCCTCCAGGCCCTTCAACTTCAGGTCTGGTTGGTGTCTCGACCTCAAGGATGCTTACTTCCATGTGCCGATCCATCCCAAGCACAAGTACTTGAGGTTCGCGGTTGGCGACTTGCACTTTCAGTTTTGGGTCCTGCCGTTCGGATTGACCTCCGCCCCGAGGGTTTTATGGTGTTGGTGGCAGCGCATCTCAGGAAAGGGGGATTCACGTGTACCCCTACCTGGACGATTGGTTGATGAGGGGAGCTCTCCCGAGCAAGTCCTGGATCATCTGTCCGTCACCTGCCACTCCCTTCACAAGCTGGGCTTCTCCCTCAATTTAAAGAAGTCCCATTTGACACCAACGCAGTGGCTCCAGTACATCAGAGCAGTGCTCGATACGTCCCTGGGGCAGCGTTTTCCTCCCCAGGTGAGGGCTCTTCACATTCAGCAGATGGTGCACAAGTTTCAACTTGCCCAGAATCTCCCAGCGTCCGAGTTCTTGAGACTGCTCTGCCTCATGGCATCCTGCATTCTTCTGGTGCCAGAGGCTCGTCTGCGGATGAGATCTTTGCAGTGGGCACTCAAGCTCCAGTGGTCTCAGTCCTCGGGCATGCTGTCGGACCCTGTTCAGGTGCCGCCCTCGGTAGCCCAGGACCTTCTGTGGTGGGCCGTCGAAGGCAATCTGATGAAGGGGGCCCCATTTTGGCTGCCCTGCCCAAAGGCGATGATCGTGACGAAACACATCCCTCACGGGATGGGGAGCTCATGCCAACGAATTGACAGTCAGCGGTCGTTGGTCTCCGTTGGAGTCCAGACTCCATATCAATCTGTTGGAGCTGAGGGCCGTCGGGCTTGCCCTGAAGGCTTTTCTGCCGACTGTGCGAGGAAAGAGTGTCCTGATTCGGACAACACGGTGGCCATGCACTACCTCAACAAAAGGGGGGTGGGGGGGGAAGGTCACTTCCTCTGTGCAGGGAGGCGATGCAGCTCGAGATCAGGGCCATCCAGCAGGAAGTTTTGATCTCGGCTGTTCATCTGACCGGAGACGACAACGAGACGGCGGACGCTCTGAGCAGGAAGAGCACGATCTCTCACAAGTGGGAGCTGGCTCAGGAGATTCTCCTGGAGATCTTCGCCCTTTGGGGGACCCCTCAAGTAGATCTCTTCGCCTCCAGTGTCAACCGGAAGTGCGAAAGGTTTTGCTCGCGGGAATTTCCTCCAAAAGGAGCCTTAGGAGACGCGTTTGTGGTGGGGTGGTCATTCCCACTGCTGTACGCGTTTCCTCCAGTCCTCGTCATCCCGCAAGTACTGCGGAGGTTCAGTTACCGGATGATCCTCATTGCTCCAGCGTGGGCCCGGAGGACGTGGTACCCGGACCTTCTCGACTTGTCCATCTGCCCTCCACGCCGTCTTCCCTACTGAGATGATCTGCTCTCACGGGAGGGGGGTCAGGCTCTCCATCCAGAGGTCAGATCCCTCAACATTCACGCTTGGCTTCTGAAAGGTTGAGGTATAAGGATTGGGACCTCCCTGAAGACGTGATGGAGGTGTTGCTCTCGGCCAGGCGGCCGGCAACAAAGTCTCTGTACCTTTGCCGTTACAGAAAGTTCTGTGAGTCGTGCAGAGTTAAGAATGTGGATCCTTTTGAATGTGACATTCCCATGGTTCTGTGTTTTTTGCTTTCTTTGGCCCACAGGGGCTTGCAAGTGGGGACCATTAGAGGTTACTTGGCGGCGCTGTCCATATTTAAGCGCTCGTCTGAAGTGTGTTCCTATTTTAAGATTCCTTTAATTTCTCAGTTTTTGAAAGGGCTCACTAATGTGTTCCCTCCGTCACCTTTTCTGGTGCCCGGTTGGGATTTGAACCTTAAGTTTCTTATGGGTGCTCTGTTTGAGCCTTTACATTCTTGCCCTTTGAGACTGCTAACTCTTAAAACTGTGTTTTTGGTTGCGGTTACTTCCGCTCGCAGAGTGAGTAAGTTACAGGCACTTTCAGTTAAGCCACCCTTCACTGTGTTTCATAAGGACATGGATGCCTTTAGTGTTCGTCCTTCTTTTCTACCGAAGGGGGTTTCGGAATTTCATTTGAGCCAGAAGGTTGTTCTTCCGGCGTTCTATCCTCCTCCACATCCTGGTAAGGAAGAGAGGCTCCATAGGCTTGATCCTAGGAGAGCGTTGAGCTTTTATATTTCGCGCATGTCCCAGGTCAGAGTGGATGATCAACTTTTCATTGGTTACGCTGGAAAGCGTTTGGGACAAGCTGTGACGAAACACTGTCTTCTTGGATTATTTTAGCTATCTCCGAGTGTTACCGCTTGGCGGGTAAGGACCCTCCGGCTGGCTTGCGGGCCCATTCTACCAGGGGAGTGGCTGCGTCTACTGCCCTGCAGAGGGGTGTTCCTATTCGTCACATCTGTGATGCAGCCACCTGGGCTTCAGTACATACTTTTGTACGTCACTACTGCCTCGATTCCATCAGAGGGCAGTATCTGGCCTTTGGCAAGGCAATCATATATTCCGCAATTTGAGTGGGCATGCTAAATTTGTGTTCTAAATTATTTTCCCACCTCCTTGCTTGGTACTGCTTTGGGAGTCTGTCATAGATATGGAATACATTGGAGGAACCAATCCCCTCGAAGAAAAAGTTACTTTCTTACCTGTTAACGTTCTTTCGATGGGATGGTCCGACGACGTATTCCATATCGCTCCCTCCCTACCTTCCCTGCTGCAGAATTTCTTTTGCGATTGCAGCTTGCGTTTCGCAAGGCCTTGTGTGTCTAACTGGCAGAAAACTGGTGGCACACGTTCTGGGGGAAAAAACTATAACTGAGGCTATGGGCGTCGTGCATCCTACTTATCACATCGGGTGACGTCGGCTGTCGGAGGAGATCCTCGGGCATGGCGCATCGACGTCATCGACGCAGGAAGCAGACGCTGAATATTTTCCGAAGCAGCACAGCTGTGGACATTACCTGTCATAGATATGGAATACGTCGTCGGACCATCCCACCGAAAGAACGTTACCAGGTAAGAAAGGAGCTTGTTCTTCTGACTGATAAATATATTAATAATTGTTTATTCAAGAAACCTTGTGTGTAAGTGTTTATTTGAATACTTGTCACTGTGAATCTTTGAAACTCCCCTACAGCTAACATGGACCCCTCTTGAGATAAGCCTGGCAGCTCAACACACTACCAATCTGTGTAGTACAAGCTTATACCAAAGGCTGGGTTCCTATTGCCAGGTCAGGGTTGTTGTAGTGCACCCACAGGCTACTGCATACAATTTTGCCAAACAAAAGTTTCAAAATGTAAGTAGTCAATTGCATTTCACTGCTCTTGGAAACAGTAGTTTTACCAAGAGAAGGTGTTTAAACCTTTGGGAAATCCCAGAGACTTCCCTGTGCCACAGCACTGAAGGTGCCGTGCGTCACAATATAAAGATGATGCATATGGAGTTTGCCAGACTCCAGTCAAAAGAAACACAGAATTCAAAGTACATTAGGAAGATTTTGAGTATTGTATCGAAAGCGAGTGGTCAGGAGGGGGATAGTGTTTTGTCATTGGACGCGGAGAAAGCGTTTGATAGAGTGAATTGGGAATTCCTCTACGCAGCGTTGGGCAAGATGGGTTTTGGTATGAGGTTTATTTCATGGATCAGGTTGCTATATAGGTTGCCGACTGCGGAGTTGGTCACCAATGGTATGTGGTCGGGGAGGATTAAAATGGAGAGAGGTACGAGGCAGGGGTGCCCTCTGTCACCTCTTCTGTTTGTGTTGGCTTTGGAACCACTGGCCGAGTTTATCAGGATGGTGGAGGACGTGGTTGGTCATTCGTGCTGGGGGATAACGCAGAAGATTTGGCTGTTTTCGGATGACATGCTCTTAGTCCTTAGTGATCTTAAGGAATCTATACCGGCATTGATGGATGTTGTGGCAGAGTTTCATCATTGTTCTGGCTACAAAATTAATTGGATGAAATCACAGATTATGCCTTTGACACATTCAGTTGATAGGTTTGTGGTGGACTTGGGCTTCAGGTGGTGTCCAGATAAATTGCTGTACTTGGGGGTTTGGCTTACTCCGGAGATAGGGGACATGGTTAAGGAAAATGCGCGGGTCATGTGTAGTGGTTTGCGGACGGACCTTGAGAGATGGAGTCTTTTGAATTTTTTTGTGGGGTAAGGTGAATGTCTTAAAGATGATATCTACCCCGAGAATTACTTATGTTTTGAGTATGTTCCCATTGGTGTTCTCTGAGACTTTTTGGAGAGAGTTGGACAGGATGCTGCAGGAGTTCTTGTGGGATAGGAAGCCCCCGAAGTTGAAGTTGTGGAAGTTACAATTGCCATTGCATAGTGGTGGTCTTGGGGTGCCGAATTTCAGGGCATACCACCTGGCCTTCTTTTCAGAATTTTTGTTCCATTTGTGGAGGACTTGCAGGATGTCTGGGTAGAGGCTGAAACCAGTTGCCATGGGCCTCTTACTCTAAGAGCGGTCTCTAGACAGAGTTGTGGACATGATTTGCTGATGGATAACATGAGGAGCGCCTGGAAGGGCTTGCGTCGTTATTTGAAGGTGGACGCTTTGAGGGAGCCCGGTGCCTCGGTGTGGCAAATTCCTGCTATCAAAATAGATGGCAAGGTGGTCTTTTGGGCAGATTGGTTTCTGGGTGGGGGGAGGTGGGTTGCTGATCTGTTTACAAATGATCGTTGGATGAATGCAAGGGAATTGCAGCAACAATATGGTATTGAAAACTTTAGACCCTCTGATTTTGTGAAGCTTAAACGTGCGATTGGAGTTGTGGATTTGGGAAGGAAAATTGCATTGGATCTGTTTGCAAGGAATTTGGTGGGTTCGGGTGGGGGACTGGCCAGTCGCCTGTATAAAGCATTTGTGTCGTGTTATCAGGGGAATGATTCTTTAAGAGAGGAATGGGGCAGGAGAATCGGATTAGATATCAGAGGGCTTATGGCAAAACGTGTGTGAATGTGAAGTTGTGCTCGCTGGGACTCATGGAAAGATCGAGGCAGATTAAAATTCTTAATCAAATTTATTCAACGCCTAAGAGAATGTGTAACAGAGGGTTGTTGGAGAGTGCAGATTGTTGGAGATGTGCATGTGACATTGGTACAATGGAACATCTGCTATGGAATTGTAGGCTGGTGAGACTGTTTTGGGGTGAGATTGGACGTGTGTGTGTGTGTGTGGTGAAGTGATTGTTGGTCTCCCGGTCTTGGATTTTAGTGTGATCATATTGGGGAGTGATGAGTCTTTGGATGATCTCACTCAAAGTGAGAAGAAGTGGTTGTTCAGAGGGGCGATGACTGGTAAAAGAATTATATTGAGGAACTGGAAGAATGCTTTGACATTGAATGTTCAGATGTGGTTGTCTGAGATGCATGAATTGGCAAATATGGGGAGAGTGATGTATAGGAGACTTGGTAAATTGGCTTTGTTTGAGAAATGTGTTATTTGATATACGCTGATTGTATTGGGATTTGTTATGGATGTTGTGTAAATAAAGTTTTTAAAAAAAGTACAAAGTCCCAAAGTTCAGCAAAAGAGCTCGGGGTCTCCAAGGTGGCAGGAATTTAGCGCTAAACTGAAAATTCTCCTTAACACTTTGTATCTCCCCAGCACTCCACATAAGGTGGCATGTGATGGTTTCACCAAATAAAGTGTAAAAGGGATCCAAAGATCCTTTCTACCCTTGGGAACTGTAGTTCTCTCAAGGTTAGCCAGAGATAGTTAAAAGGGGAGCCCCTTCGATAACTCGGCAACAACAGGCACGTATTGCCAAAAAGTTGTTAGAGAATAACTTTAAAAGAAACACTATGAAGAGTCAAAAAAACTGCTCCCATAACAAGAGTGAAAGACTGTGAGTATGGACAAATGTTCACACTTTGAGGTATTAAAGGATAAATATCCCACTAGTAAATCCAAAGGTTCTGGGATTGTCCCATGTCAGGAAGATTTACCGTTTCTATGAAAATCTTACCTAACAGTACTCAACTAAAGTCTTGTTGCTCCTGTGTAGCTGAGTGAGTGATTTGTGTTTGCCCATACAGTTTGCCCAGGCCTAAAGCTGGATCGCATCAAGCAAGCCTTTTATAAAGTCTTTGAACACCTAATGATAAATCTGAGGTCTGTATCTATCTGTTGGACAAGAAGTCCTCTGGAACTCTGACTTTCCTGCATTTGTGCCTATCCTGACCGGTCTACTGTTGGCCACTAGAACACTAGTGGACCCCTTCTGCCTATGAAATCACTCATGCCCTAAAATAGGGAAGGACTTATAAAGATAAGGCCTCTGTAAAGAAATTATAACAAGTGTATTTACTTGCTATGTGTTAGTTGCAACTGTTTATTTCGGTGGGAAATAAATGAGTTACAAAGTTATTAACTCTGAATTGCTTACTGCCATGCTGAAAAGTACTTGCCTTTTGAATTGTGTTCCACTATTCTAGAAAATAATAGTTTGTAATACTATATTCTCCAGCATGGGGGTCTGGCATGGATTCACATGCTCATGAATATTCCCCTTCGTCAGGCTGGGAATCCTCAGTAAAGAGAAAATCAGTTTCAGTTTTGTTTCTGAACTGTCTTTCTACTAGTAACCAATCACTGGTCTCTGGGTCATACTGCCCCCATCCAGTGACTGCCCTCTACCTAAGCCCCTCCTCTGGCAGCCTACTTCAGATTTTTACTGCACGTTCAAATGTTTGGAGTACTCGTGCCTTCGCTCTCAAGCTTTTACTGCGTTTTGCATTTTTTCGAAGAGTTTTCTCTTATATTTTCGGTCAATCAAGCTTCAAGCTCCACGATTCTACTTCCGATCAGTGGAGACCCATTTTCAGAACTTTCTGTGCCCCTCAAGGGCATCTTTTAGTCGAGTTTCCACTTCTCTGAGGATTCCAGAAGATCTTTGAGGCCTACCCCGCGTGGTCATGGCCCAGGACAAAGGAAGCATGATGCCTGTTGGACCCAAGCTGTTCAGGAGTTGCCCGGGATGCGGGCTACAGAACGTCTTTAAGGAGGATGAGCACTCTCGGTGCCTCTACTGCCTTCATGACGACAAATCGCACATGCAGAAGGACTGTGCGTTTTGTTAGAACATGTCCGAACTGACAATGAGGGATCGTCGTACTCGAATCGCCAACTGGCTGGAAGGGAAGAGCCCAGCAGCATGTAACGCTCACCTGGCTCCCACAGAGGCTGACCTGGTCTGGATTGCTGTGACCTCTTCAAGTGTGATGCGCAGGATTCGAAACACCGACTGAACTGGACCCCCAAATCTGGCTTGTCTGGCCTGTAGAAAAATCTTTCTGTAGGTGGAGAAAGGGGATTAACTGACTGCAGAGTATTGTGATTGCTTCCTACCTCCCCTTTGCTCTTCTCTGACCACCTCCGAAATCCCCAATCAAGGCTCACCTTAATGTTTGAATGGATGAGCTCTCCATCCTGCTTCTTGTGCAGGGGCGCCTATTTGACCAGTTACTTCACTGGTTTCGGAAGGCGAAATGCCGTAAGTATGCAGTTTAAAAGTTCCAGAGTAGAGTCTTCTCTTTGTTTGCTTTTCTTAACCTGCGATCTGTCCTTCTTTTCAGGTGCAGAGCAGAAGTGATGCTTTGAGGGATATTGCCGGAGATAAACTCGGGTGAGTTTGTGATAAAAGGATCCCTTTAAATGTCTTTGAATCCCTCTAGTAATGTCTTTTTTCCCCTTGGGGGCCGGGGTGCGGTACCAGGCCAAGAAGTGGCGCCGACCCGAAATGAGGAGTGGTTCCATCAAATATGGCCAGGTAAGTCTTGTGACGGAAAATCTGGCTTTCCTCATTTGTTCATCCTGCTCACCTTTTGTCTCCTTCTCCCCTGCAGGTGCAGAGATGTGGCGGAATGCCCAGAAGGTCGCGGTGGATAGTGAAGAGCCCACGAGGCAGGTGAGTGATGCACGGCGCTGCAACAAGTAGCGCGATGCTTTTAAAGAATGTCTATCTTCAGGATTGCTGGCGTGATGGTTCCGGACACAGGTAGGAAGTTAGATTAAGTTCTTGGTTTTCACCTTTTCTCTTCCCTTCCTTCCTTTCAGGTATCCCAAGATCGAGGCGGGCGTGGCTGGAGGCAAGATGCAGGAGTAGGCACGGTGAGCGTTCAGCTGCTAGATGCAGAGCAATGCGAAGCACGTGTGGCAGTCCGGGCGTGGTTTAAATAGCCTTGGAAGAAGTTCCAGGTAAGTATTCTTCCACGGTCCCCACCCAAGTAAAATAGTTCCTTTTGATAAAATAGTCCCTCCTAAGCCTCATTTGGCTTGAGGCTTCATGCAGCATGGTCTGCATCAGGTAAGTGCACCAAACACCCTCTTTTATGAGACTGGCGCCAAAGGCGCCAGGACAAAGTCCAAAGAGCCCCTATTAGGGGCCGCTGGGCTTTTACCCGAGGGCATGATGCCTGCTCCTGGAGGTGCTGGGCCTGTTCTGGTGCTCTGGGGGTAGGCATCATGACACAGCAGGTGAGAAGAGGAAGAAGTCCGAGCAGTCTTCTAATACCTTTTGAGGGCGCGCCGGAGACGGGGGCCCAACAAAAGGCAAAGCACTGCGTGTTAGCGGGCGCCGGGAGCGCCGATCGGTCGGGCTCCTCGGCTGCCAGGCAGGGCACATTATCACCGACGCAATCAACCACGAGCCAACGCTCTGGCTCTGAAGAGGAAATCTGAGAACCTGGGTAAGCTTCAGGAGAAGTCTCGGTCGATCCCGACGGAGACAGCCGAGGGGGAGCGAGGCAGTGACCCTCCCCGCAAAGTGAAGGCCTCAGGCGCGGCCAAAGTCGCAAAGGCCCCGAGTCACCCGGCAAAGGCCTCGATCGAGGGAGTCGTGGCGGCCCTGGCGAAGCCTGTGGAGACTACCTCTGGGCCTAGAGTTCCCTGCCACCGCAGAGGGAATCCTCTTTTTCAGCTCGATAAGGCCCCCGTGAAACCACGGGCGGAGCAGAGGAGGGGCAGGGGGTCAGTGGTGGCCATTACAGACACAGATACCACCTCTGAAGAGGAGCTGGCTGGCGTTTCAAAGATCCTGAACAAAAAGTTCAAGGAGGTCCGGTCCTACGGGAGGGATCCAGACGAGGCGGACGAAGAAAGCGACGGCGGTGCCGATGAGGAACCGCGGGCCGTGAAGGGGAAGGAGGATCCTGCTTCCCAACCATCGCAACCAGTGCCTATGCCACAAGACCACTCCGGAGCAATCTTGATGGCTATTCAGGCTGTGTGAACGGAGATGAGGAAAAGGTTGTCCTTACCCCCAGCGGACGATCCAGTGGAGCCTGGACCGTCGGGAAGCCCACAAGCAAGCAGAGTAGAACTCATCCCCCTCCTCCTTTCCAGCCTTCACCTCCTTCCCCCTCTACCCAGGGATGCGACGGGAACGGAGACAGATGACGACTGTGTTGACGACGGAATGGACCTTCCATCACCACCCGCTCAGGCCTCCCCTCCTGACGAAATTGGCCCCTTCCACGCCATGATGGCCAGGGCATCTGAGCTCTTCCAGCTCTGCCCCAAAGAGCAGAAGGAAGGTTTCACTCTACCAAAGGCGGGAGGCCAAGAGGAAGACTGTTTACGTTCCATTACTCGATGACATCTGGGACGAGGGGCTGGTCCTCCTGAAGAACCCGTCCACGGCTCCTGCTAAGAGGGACCGGTACGAGAAGTAATACCGGGTCCAGGACTCCGCCCCCATGTGCCTTAGGGCGCAGCCGTCCCCAGATTCAGTCGTCTCTGCGGCGGCCAAGAAGAAAGCAGCGGAGGGGAAGGCTTCATCTTCCCCACCGGACGGCGAGGGGAAGAAACTGGACATCATGGGGCGGTGAGTCATGGCGGCGACGACGACTATTAAAGCGGCCAACGCCCTCACGATTGTGGCATGCTACGACGGGGAGCTCTGGTTTAAGATCGCTCCCCTGCTGGACTTCCAGACAAGAGGGCTGAGGCCTTGGAAATCCTACAGGAAGGCGAGTGTCACGCCCTCTCACATACCCCATCTCCCACTTCCCCCTCACACCTGTCTCACCCATCAGGCACCTCTCGCCGTCGTGTTCTCCATTCACATCAGCAGGGGAAGCACGGCAGGGGGGGATACCCTGTTGGGCGGACCCGCCTCTTTTCGCCCATTTCCGCGTTGGCGGTTGCCATGGTGCCTCCTGCACAGCCGGCGACGCCAGAATACCAGGAAGTACCGGCAGCCCCAATCGCTGGCTGCGTTGCGCTCCACGTACATGTCACATGACACCGCGCACCGCTTCAAAAGAAGCCGGCAAAAAAGACACTTTGCTTCACAGCTACTTCTACGGAGGACTGCCAGGCGTTACCTTTTGCTTCTTGTTACTCTCCTTGCCTCGACCTTGGAACGCTTCATTTGGACCTGCTCTCGGATTACCCTTGGACTCTGGCGTGCTCTCTGATCTCCCGGACACCTGACACCTGCTTGTACTCTGGACTTGCTTTTGGATTGCCCTTCTGTTTCTGCAAACCTTGTATTGCTTCAAGTTTTACCACGGATCAAGTTCTTGCTCCACCAGGTGCTTTCAGGAGTGCCAAGTACATCATCTCAGCCTGCTGTGGGTTCCCCTGCTGTCTGCATAGGTTTCATACCTATACTCCACCCCTTTTAGGTAAGCTGGTGTCACTGCATCTTGTTTGCTCTCTCTGCCAATTGCCTTTTGGGTGTTTCCTTGATTATAACCCTTTGCCTTACAGATCTCGGGGGGGGGGGGGGGGGGGTGTCCTTCCGGCGTTCCCGGTACCAGGCTGACAACGACACTCCCACCTGTGGCCTCAAAGATTGCTAGGGCAGTATTTTACATTCTGCTCGAGCGGTACTTGGGGACGGAGGCATTACATAACTGCACGACCATCAAGTCGGACCCATCAAGTTAGAACAGCGAGGTGGTGTCGGACCACGCCATTTGCGGTGGCCATGGACATTGCTGACGCCGGCTTTCGCCAGATGGGCAACAGCGCTTGCCTTAGTCGGCGCAGCTGGCTCAAGGCCACCGACTTCCGCTAGGACATGCAGACCAGGGTACTGGACATGCCCTTCAACGGGAACAACCTGTTTGGCAAGACGGTGGACGAGTCACTGCAGGCCATCAAGGTGGACACCGACGGCTCGGGCCTTGGGTGTTATTCAACCACGGCCGTCCTTTCTGTACTCCGGAGGCAAGCAAGGTGCCTCCAAAGGATTCGGTGGCGGCTCCTCGTCGTACCGCCAATCGGCCCGCTCCTCATTGCAGTAATCCTACAGAGGACGCGGCAAGACCGCGACCAAGCAGGACTGAACCGTCCGTGGCGTCGGGCCCCCACCCAAACACCCCAATGGGTGGCCGCCTGGCAAAATTCGTCAGCGTGTGGGAGTCCATCTTCATCGACCGTTGGGTGCTAGATGCCCTGGCCCGCGGGTACACCCTGGAATTTCAGAGAAGGTGTCCCCATATACCACCAATGGCCAGGAAGGAAAACCACATCCCACAACTACTTCCGGAGGTACGAGCGATGCCAAGGAAGGGAGCCATAGAACTCGTCCCAAAAAGGATCCATGTCTCCGGAGTGTACTCGCGGTACTTCCTCGTCCGGAAGAAAACCGGCGGTTGGTTACCCATCCTGTACCTTCGTCTCCTAAACAAGTACATCAAGTCTCAGTAATTCCGGATGGTCAACCTCCAGCACGTGCTGGGACAGCTGGAGGGAGGAGATTTCCTATCGTTGCCGGACTTGGAGGATGCCTACTCCCCATTCTAAAGGGACATCGCAAATTCCTATGATTCGTGGTCCAGGGGTGGCACTACCAGTTCAAAGCCCCACCCCCCAACCCCATCGGATTGAAGTATGCGCCCAGGGTGTTCACAAAGTGCCTGGCACCAGTGGAGGCGAAGGTGCGCCTGCAGGGGATTCACATCTACCCCTACTTGGGTGACTGGCTCATCTGAGCAAAGTCGAAAGAACTTGCCGTCGATCACACAGCAAAGACCGTCCAACTGCTCACGGATCTGGGATTCTCGATCAACTTCGTGAAATCCCACTTGGTACTGTCGCAAGTCGCCCTGTTCCTGGGAGCCAGACTCGGCACAATGGTGCGATTGACCTCCCCGTCGGAGGAAAGGACAAAGGCCATCCTGGGTAAGGTGCAACCGC
This sequence comes from Ambystoma mexicanum, assembly GCF_040938575.1. Lineage (NCBI taxonomy): Eukaryota > Metazoa > Chordata > Amphibia > Caudata > Ambystomatidae > Ambystoma > Ambystoma mexicanum. The sequence goes on along the minus strand of NC_090934.1, from coordinate 379,453,334 downwards.
TGTCCTCCATGGAGGTGTCCAGGGTGAGGTCCATCAAGTCCCTACTCGGCAGGTCAATGTTAGGCAGATTCCTGTGCAGTTCCCTTAGGGCACACTGCAAAAAGATTAAGACTACAGGAGTAAGCAGTAGACCCAATTGGTAACAGTCTGCACCACCCAGATTTACCTGGTAGTTGTGGCTGAGCAGTCCGACTTCTCTCAAGAAGAGTAGGGCAGTATATAGAGTATACACAATAGGGCTAAAAACACAGTAGAGCAAACCAACACTGACCAGAGCTTTGTATAAAAAGTATTTAATTTATTTAAAACACACTTTAGGCAATATACTGGCACTCTAAATCAAAGGCAAGTTAAAACAGTCAGGTAAAGTATACACACCTCCCTTGATAACTATCAGACAAGTCAGAGTTAAAACACCACGATTTGTTAAAACAGATGTGAGCGCATAACCTGATGGCACTCCAATAGTTTAGCTAAAGGGAGAGAAAAAGGCAGAGCATAGAAATAAAGCAGGTCCCAACACTTTTAGGAGTTCTCAGCAAGAGAAGGGCAGTATAGACGGTGGAGCCAAAGTTCACAGGCCAGGCCCACTTTAAAGGGAGCAAAGCAAAATGCGCCCAGGGTCACACGGTTTAAAATGCACTAAAAGTCTTTGCAGAATGTTAAAAAGAGGTTGGGGCGATTCAAGAAGGTAAAGTTAGGTCTGGGGCCAACCCAGTTGGCCAGCCAAGGATTTTAAGGGTCCCCTTGGGCAAACCGAAGAAAGGGAGGCCAGGCAGGACACAGTACCTTAAAGAGAGTGGAAGCTCCAGCGGTGGAAGTTGTTCCTGGCAGTGGTTGCAGTTCGTTATTTCGACCAGGAGAAGAGAGGATCTCGTCGAGGAGGAAACATGGAGTCGTTGCATTGCACAGGGATGAAACCAGCTGCGGAGTTCATCGATAAAAGGTGCATTCCTTTTATTCGCTGTCAAAGTGGTGAAGCTTGGCTATCCGGCCACCGGGGTGCTTGGCACGGGCGATTTGACCAAGAGATGTCTTTGGAAGGCGAAAAAGGTGAACTGGTTGGTCCCGCCAGCTCAAAGGAAGAAGACTCATCCAGCATAAGATCTTCTCTTGTCGTCGGGAAAGTGGTGAGGTAGTTGCAGCAGGGCTTCACCGGTGGTGTCGTTGCAGATGGCTCAGCTTCTTCCCTCTTCGGATTCTTGGGTCCTGTGGCGACTTCTGAAGTTCCAGTCCCAAAGGCCCTGCTTTTATGGAGAAAAACCCCCATTCAACAGCCTAGCTGTCACTCAAACATGCCAAGTGGTGAGCCGGGCGGCTCACCACTGGTCCAATCAGAACAGAATGCGACTTGAGTTGCTAAGGCAATGCAGTCCAGGGTGCCAATTCCCCTCCCCACCCATCCTGTGGAACCCAGACGGAGTGGCACCATTTGGAGGGCTTCTGTGGAGAAGCCCGCCAAAAAGTGGAACAAATGGCTCGACCTTGGTCAGAGTTAGAGACAGACGCGAACGCCATTTTAGAAAAGAGTTCTGGCAAAAGACCCAAATGTGAATTTAATATTAAATAAATAAACCAGATGTATCTTTAACATTGCACCAAAAAGTGGTGCGTTTAAAATCAATGTGAAAATCCCATAGAGAATATTCCGGTGGAATATTTCGCGTGGTAACCACTGCCACCAGCCAGAAACTAGACCAGGGGGGACTGGACAGTGCCCCCTTGAAAACCGACCCAGGGGTAATCTAATTAACCCCTTCCAGTACGTTCACAATATGATGGTTTGTACTGGATCTGTTCACAATTGAAGACTAGTAAAGTCAATGGTGACTTTACATGCCCTGGGAGACAGTTTTCAGTCCCAGGGTATGGTGTCTGTTTGGGGGTCACTATGACACCCCTCTGTTACTGCACTGAGGGTTCTGTGTAACACATACACAAAAAACAGATGATACCCTATGGAGTAAAAGACCCCATAGCCCAAAATCACCAATAGTCCGAGACATACCTCAAATCGTGCCTAAGAGTGGGAGTAAAAAAGTCTCACTCTTAGCAGGAGAAAAAAACAAATCCAAAAAATCCATCAAAGCTGCTAGGGGACTCACTAGGTTTGGGAAATTAGGCTTATAAGAGATTTCTCCCTAACGGTCAACGTGCATCTACCTTGTGCGCCTATGCAGGCTGCGGATGCGACCACTGCAGGAGTTCGAAGACGCCCGTTGGATGCAAGCGGCTGGCAGTTTCGAGGACCGGATCTCACTCGATGAGACTTTCCGCCAAGTGATCCAGTGGTGGGGCACCCACGCGCATCAGGCGGCGGGCATGGACTTCCAGACCCCGGAACATCAGGAAACTGTGACGACAGACACCTCCCTGGAGGGATGGGAAGCGCACACCGGAGATCTCCACGCAAGAGGCCTTTGGCTCCCAGAGGAGAAGTCCCTGCACATCAATGTCCTGGAGCTCTGAGTCGTGTTCTGGGCCCTCAGTTCGTTCGTTCCTTCCGTCCCTCAAGGGCAAGGTGATAAGGAGCTTCACCGACAACACTACCACCATGTTTTACATCCGGAAGCAGGGGGCACCAAATCCCCAGCCCTATCCAAGGAAGCGCAGGATCTGTAGCACTGGGATGTCGCCCAAGGGATGTATCAGGTACCCTTCCATCTGGCAGGAATAAAGAACACTGTCACCGACTCACTCAGCAGGGAGCTGCGCTCATGCCACGAGTGGGAGCTGCGGCAGGATCAAGTGGATCTCCTAACCCGATGATGGGGTAATCCCCAAATCGACCTATTCGCGATGGCGACGAACGCCAAGTGCCAGAGGTTCGCCAGCAGGTTTCCCCAGCTGGGGAGTATGGGCGATGCCTTCTCATTTCCCTGGGACGGCCTATTCCTGTATGCCTTCCCGCCGTTGCCATTGCTGCTGCGCCTCATCAGTCAACTCACAGTCCCAGTGCAGGATGCTCCTCGTCGCACCAGCGTGGCCGAGGCAGATTTGGTTCCCGGACCTTCTGGACATGTCAGTGTCCCTCCCAGTCAAACTGCTGACAGGCCCGGATCTTCTCGCCAGAGAAGGAGGCGCCATCCTCCACCACAACCCGGGGTCGCTGAACCTGCAGGCCTGGCTCCTGCAGCACTAGAGTTTGAAGGGTACGATAGCCCGGCAGACTGCAAGGAGGTGATTGCAAAGGCCAGGGTGTCCTCGACTCTCGTGCTATGGACACAAATGGAAGAGGTTCTCTGTCTGGTGCCTTGCACAGAAGATTAACCCTCTGTGGATTACAGCCCCTCAAGTGCTGCAGTAATTGCTATCGCTGGCCAAGGCGGGGCTGGCGCATGCCTCCATGATCCATCTGGCAGCTATCTCCCGCTACACCAGAACTCCGGGGCGCTCGTCGCTATGGTCCCATCGCCTGGTGAAGGAGTTCATGAAAGTACTGTTCCGATCGTTCTTGCCAGTTAAGGCTGCGACCCGTCGTGGAATCTCAACATGGTGCTGACCAGGCTCATGGGGCCGCCATTCGAGCCGCTGCATTCGGCACCGTTGAAGTTCCTGTCGTAGAAGACAGTTTCTTGTGGCCATCACCTCTGCACAACGAGTGGGAGAGATCTAGGCCCTCTCCTGTAAACCTCCATACCTGACATTCCACGAGACGAGGGTGGTGTGAGGAAGCACCCCCCTTCATGCCCAAGGTGCCGTCGGACTTCCATCTCAACGAGCCCTTGGTGTTACCTGTTTTCTTCCCGTCTCCTTCGTCGCCGGCTGAGAGGACTTTGCACTCGCTGGATGTAACTAGAGCGCTGAAGTTCTACGTGGACTGCACGAAGAGCCTTCGGGAGACATCACAACTGTTTGTGAACTTTGGACCTGTGAACCAAGGGAAGGCCCTCTCTTAGGCTTCCATTTTCAGATGGCTCTCCGGCTGCATCATGCACTGTCACCGGTTGGCAAACCGACCGTTGCCCGGCCTTTCGACAGCCCATTCGACCAGAGCGATGGCTGCTACTACAGCGTTCTTGTCTGGTGTGCCCCTGCTGGACATCTGCAGGGCTGCTACCTGGAGGTCGACACACACCTTCACGAGATTCTACTGCGTCGACCGGGATTCCAGGGAGGAGTCCAGGGTCGGCCAGGCAGTGCTGCGCAACCTGTTCGCCTGAAGGTGGGCCTGGTGAGGAGGCAAGAGTTGCTTAATGTTGAGTTGATTAAATGTTGAATGTTTAGCTTTGCCACCTCCTGTGGTTGTGCATGTGTGTACTGCTATGTATGTATTATATTCATGAGCATATGAGCATGTGAATCCATGCCAGACCCCATGCTGGAAAAAGGAACAAGTTACTTACCTGTAACAGTTGTTCTCCAGCATGGGTCTGGCATGGATTCACATGCGAGCCCTACCTCCTACCCCTCTGCGTCGGCTCTTGGTCCTGCTGCCACTTTACGTGCTACCAAATCTGAAGATGGCTGCCAGAGGAGGGGCTTAGGTAGAGGGCGGTCATTAGCTGGGGGCAGTATGACCCAGAGACCAGTGATTGGTTACTAGTAGAAAGAAACGAAACTGATTTTTTTTCTTTACCTAGGATTCCCAGCCTGACGGGGAATATTCATGAGCATGTGAATCCATGCCAGACCCATGCTGTAGAACAGTTAACTTGTTACTTCCTGAAACTGAATAAGTATAAACATGTATTGCCAATAAGGTTTTACTCGCATTGAATGGCATACTGCTATTGTAAATGTGTGATACGGAGTACTTATATTTGAAGTGCTTCCTGCATTCTGAAAAGCAATTCACAAGTTATTGCTTACCTTTGAATTGTGTTCCACTAATTTAGAAAGTAATGTTGGTGTAACTGCATGTTTTTGAAACGGAATAAGTTGCATGTGTTGCAAAGTACTTACTTACAATTGTGGTAGGGTAACTATTAATGCTGAAATAGAATAGGTTGCTTAGCATTGCAAAGTGCTTACTTGTAACAGGGTTGGTATAACTATATTCTTAAGACTGAATAAGTAACTTGGTATACTACCAATAGGGTTTACTTACCTTGAATTACATACTGTCATTTTAAAAGTCTGCTGATGTGGTTTTACTCCTCTTGAATAGCATACTGCCATTCTAAATTTGTTATACTTTGGTTTACTTACCATAAGTATTCTGTTGGTTTTCAAATTGTGTTCGATTTATAGCCGTACTTACCTTTCTAAAGAATTCTTTACCTCTGTATATATAAAATGTATATAAAGTAAACCATTATTTGTACAATATATCAGTGTACAAGTGTTTTTTTTGGGCCATATGCATGCTACACGTTCTTTGTACTTTTCTGCAGCCTTCTCTCCCTCCGAAGGTAAGCCTGACTGCTCTGCTACCAACATACCAGGTGGTAAAGCCTTATACTAAGAGTTGGAGTTACTGTATTGCCCATGCTATAGTTTTATAATGTCCCTTTGGGTGGACTTTAGAAAAGCTGTCCTAACACTCATCTCAAAGGTTGTTCTGTAGTAATCATACTCTTACGTCTCGTCCCCTTTCCTCCATAATGTATGGGTGTCCCTCGCAAGGGACGGCAGACAGAACCCTTTTCACCAGAAAAATCTAATCTTTGTCGCCTTTAGCTTTAGAGGCACGGCACTGGGAGCATGTGCTCGCCTGACTCCCCTCACCGCCGCCACTCCCCAGTCCCCTTTTTCTGCGTCGACTGGAGCGGGACGAATTCACCAGCGCTCCTGGGTTTGGCTTCGGCCATGTAATTCCACGCGCAGATAATTCTCGTCTTAGTCTTTTTATCATTCAGGTACTCGGTCCTCCGGTGTCAAGCTCCTCCCTGGCTCATGTCGACTTCTACAGGGTTCAGCAGGTGTCCATCCTGCGACAGGCCCTTTCCAACTTCAGACCCCCACGCCCTCTACCTACATTGCCTTGGCCCAGACCACTGCTGGCAAGCTAGTACTGCATGCAACATGCTTTCCTCGATGTCTCTGAAGAACACTAGTCAGGTGGAGGGAGCTCTTCCAGAGATTGCTTCCAGAGGAACTGAAGGACTTTGTCAAATATCGATTAGGTCCCAATGTAGGGCCACTCTTTTCCAGCTCACCCCGCAAGGGACATGCCTTCCCAAGGACTCGCCCGCGCGGGAGGGACCGCTCAGGTTCTAGCACCAGCACACGTACTGAGGCTAGTCCACCTACCGGCGTCGCGACCGAGGGGTTCTCCTGATCCTTCCAGTGTCAGTGCTGAGGGACCGTAAAGGTTTTTTTACCAGGATTACTCCCAAGGGGCAACACTCTAGTACTGGCACACATACCGGGGCTAGTTCAGCTACTGGCCTCATGGCCGAGGGATCTCCGGATCCTTCCGGTGTCAGTCTTGAGGGACCGCAAAGTTCTTTTACCGGGATTACTCTGAGGGGTAAAGCCCTAGTACCGGCATTGTGGTCGAGGGGGTGCCTTCACGCAGCACTAGCGGCAGCTCTGCTGAGGGCAGTATGCCTTCCAGGTCACGGCCTGAGGTGCGGGATAGGCCTTATGTTCCAACACCAAACTTCTTGGACAGGGCTGGTTCCACCGAGCCAGGCACCACGACTTTGGCACGTGGCATGACAAAATGGCTGCCGCACCAGACGGCAGAGCGGTCTCAAGGTGGGACTGGTGCCAACCAGGTGCGTGACCTACAGTTATCCATCAGCGGCGCTGGGTAGGTTTCCCCTGCACCCCAGGTAGTGTGTGCCCCCGCAGCCACTAGCCACTCCGTCAATATCACCTGCCACCTCTAAAGCCTCCGAAGACAAGTTCTTTGGTAGGGTCATAGGGCTGATGCGAACTCCCCGGATGGGGGCCATCCTCTGGGATGCTATCCGGGACATGCTCCCCCAGGTCACCCCACAGGCATCCATAGCCATTCCCACTATGGCTCCGGTGCCACAGGCCCCAACGCAACCGCTGCTGCCCCAGCCTATTCCGGCTTCCCTGCATCCCACATTACAGGCGGATCCACACTAGCCTACGCGGCAGCCACCGGCTCAGGTTTCCACACCGCAGCCACGGTGCGCAGCACTCTTCCACCAGTTCCAGACCCTCCGAGCACTCTGGTGGACACTGATGAGGAGGACCCTGACACACCATCTTCAGCCAGGGCCTTCCACGAACACCTTGCAGGTTTGGCAGAATATTTGGCCCTTCCTCAGCCTGAGGTTGAGCAGCCCGAGGACGGGATCTTGGCAGAAGTCCTCTCCCTTAGATCCCCTACCAAAACGGGGATCCAGATGCAGAAAGACTTAGTTGCCCATGGCTCAAGCCGGACTCGGCCCAACATGTCAATCAGCGGCTAGACGCCAAGTATAGGCAGATGGAGGGTGATACACTTGCTTTCGGTGCATCCTCAGCCGCACTGTTCCGTGATTGCTGCGGCGTCGCTCTATTGTAAGCCTCAGTCGTCCTTGGCCACCTCGTCCTCGACTATGCTAGGCAAGGAGGAGATGATCTCGAAGGCGTTCGGAAAAAAGCTGTACTCCAACACCACCTTGCATCCCAGAACTTCTGGCACAGAAACAAGGGTGCGCTCCAGGGTTTGCCTAGGAGAAGCCTACCTGGCAGTGCAGGTCATCCTGGAGTCAACCGTGGGCTGCACTGATACCTCTGGCTGTGTCATCTGCATTGCCACGGACATAAGAAGGAAGGCCTGGCTCTGGGCTACTAAGTTAATCCCGATGTCCAGGAACACATATTGGACCCTCCATCCGAGGACAGTGACCTCTCTACTTCACCACGGATGAAGAATTGGATAAAAAGAACAGCTCGCATTGTGAGGTCTGTCTATTCTTACAAAGGCCACGCCCAAGGCCTACACTCAGTCGCAACAACGCTCTGACAAGGGGTGGGCCTTTGGCGGGATCCAAGGCTTCCAAGAATGGAGGTCCAGGCAACCTGACCCTTCTCCGAGTCAACACCGGAGGAAACAAAGGGGGGTGAAGTGGGGGGGGGGCCCAGGGGTCTCTTCAGTCCCTCTTCTTTGCAACAGCCTCAGAGGGAAAGCAGGCATGACACACCCCTTTGGGTCCACGTGTCTCCTAGGGGGTGAGGGGCGCAGGCTTGCCTTCGACGTGCAAGTTTGGCACCAGAATTTTTTGGACCCCAGTACCCTCTCCGTAGTCTCTGCGGGGTACCGCCTACCGGTGCCTTCCTCTCCTACAGATTGGGACAACTCTGCTGTCGAGAGCCAGGAAGTGTAAGAAGTCCCAGCCTCCCAGCGAGGATTGAGTTTCTATTCCAGAATTTTCGCCATACAGAAGAACCACCAGGCCGGCCTGAGCATTGGGTTAGACTTTTTCAACCTCTCCCTCTACAAAAAGTCAAGACGGTTAAGCCAGCTTTTATTGTGGAAACACTGGACAGGGGATACTATGTGCTCCCTTGATCTTAAGGACACTTATCTACACATCCCAAATTGACAGCTGCATCGTTCCTTACTGCTCTGCAGGATCCGGGGCTGCCATTTCCAATACAAGGTGCTACTCTTTGGCCTCAACTCGGCAGCCATGGTATTTACCAGGTTAATGAATGCAGTGGCAGCCCTCCTCAGGGCCCAGGGCTACCATGTCTATCCATACCTGGACTGGCTCTTTCGGGCCACCTCTCCGGAAACGGTTACACCATACCGCCTCTGCACTGATGAACACCACGACCTGGAGTTCACTATCAATCTCAAGAAGTCTTGGCTGCAGCCTACGCAGAGCATGACCTCCTTGGGCCTTTTCTGGGACACACGCTCTGAGAGAGTCTTTCCCCCGGAGCACAAGATTGTGGCCATCAAGTGAGCCACAGCTCACTTCCTCTCCAGGCCAGTGACCTCTGTCTGGTGGTACCAACACCTATTGGGTCTTATAGCAGCGGTCCTGTTGGTCGTACCCCACACAAGGCTCCGGATGAGGAAATTACAGCTGCACTTCGCAGCCTAATGGAATCAGGAGAAGGTCTCCCAGGCGGAGCCAGTTAACATTCCTCCCTTTCTCCACTCGGACATCCAGCGGTGGTCCGTGGACTGCAACCTGCAGCATGGCAAGCACTTGTGACAGCCAGCCCCTCAGGTCATGGTCACTACAGACTCTTCCCTAGCGGGCTTGGGAGCCAAAGTTTGTATGCAGTATCCTTTGGGAACACTACAAAAACTCTGACTACAGGTAATATTAAAGCCAGCCTTTGGTATAAGCTTGTACTACATCGTTTTGGTAGCGTGTTGAGCAGCCAGGCTTCTCAAGTGGTGTCACTGTGAGCTGTAGGGGAGTTAGAGATTCACAGTGACACGTATTCAGATAAATTAATAAGTGTTTATTCAAGAAATAATTTATCAGTCGGGTAGAATAGGCCTTCTTCAGAAGGGAGCAATATAACAGTAACACTCAAATATACTTAATAAAATACACACTTAATGTTTCTAAATGAGTTGAGAACCTTTTGGGATGACCCATAGACCCAACCTACACCCTCGGATGACTTCAATTGCTAGGGTGCTGGGGGGCATTAATATATCACTGTTGCTTTTAGAATTGTGTAGGAATAAGTCAATGGAAAAGGTTATTGGAACATACAAGGGACCACAAATATTCTTAAGCAGGCAAATATTTTCAGGTCCTCCAATAAGTCATTCAATGAAAAAGGTGAAGCCAAAGTCAATAGGCAAGTCTATATGAGCTGAAGCACTTCTTTGCAGGTACGCAGAAAAAGTCTTTGCACAGTGTTTTAGAAGTCTTTGAAGAAAAGAAGAATCCAATGGACCACAAGCGGTTAGACCTGTGAAAGGTAGAAGATGCAAGCAACTCTGCAACAGGAGATAAGTTCTTAGACTTTACAGTACCTTTGTATTGATGAAAAGGTGCAGCAGATGACTTTTGTTCCTGTGCAGCTCTGTGTTCCTGGGCCTCAGTCGTGGGGACAAGAGGGAGGATATCTGGGGACTCGTGCACTGCAATGAGACGGTCACTGCTCGCAGCCGGCAATCTTCAACAAGTGGCAGTTTGTGTTTCAGCTCCTTGCGACTACCACAAATAGCCTCACTGCGGTTTCTGGCTATCGAGATGGACTTTCCTTGCTTCTGGGGTCCAGCACTCTGTTAAGGTGGCTCAGGCACGGTCATTCCTGCTTCTTGGGAGTCTGGAGGATCTTCCTGGAGCTCTTGGCCAACTTAAAAGCAACGCACACAATCTGGTGTTCCTCTCGCTGGCTTTTCGATTTCCAGCAGCGACTCTGGAAATTCAACCAGCTCTGAGAAGGATGTCCAGGTGGCTTACTTTGGAGTTGATTGGTCCTACCAACTCCTGGGGAGAAGTCATTCTTGCAGTGGCTTCTCTGTCGATACAATTTGGAGTTTCAGCACAGCAGCAGGGCTTCACCGGGCAAACCAACAGTCCAGGAGTTGCAGCAGGCGTCCTCTTCAAGTTCTTCTTTGGTTCCTTCGTCCAGTGGTCGACTCTGCCTTCCAAGCCAAAAGCCTCGCCTTTTATTCAGTTCTCTCCCATTAATTCCAGCCTAGCTGTCAGACACCCAACAAGGTGGCTGTCCTTGCCAGACAGTTAGCTGGACAATCACCACATAGTGCATTTGGGTCTCCTAGGAGGGAGTTTCGGGCACTTCCCTCGTGAATCCCGCCAAAGGCAAAGCAAACAATGGGACCAAACATGGTTTAGTAAATCTCTGGAAGGACCTTTCCACAAAGAAATGGCGAAAAATGAAGACCGGTTCATTTTGACAAAAATGGCACCCATGGGTGCTTTACTCTGGCATGCGAGCGCAGCCCGCGGTAAAAACATACAGTGGTAGTGAAAAGTAAACCACTGCCACCAGCCATTCATCGAGGAAAGGGTGACCTAATAAAACGTACACAAGAAGCTAGACGCAGGGGATACTAGCTAACCCCTCCAGCACCCTATGGTAAGATAGTGTGCGCTGGGTCTAGATAGTTACAATGTTAAGTAAAGTCAATTTCACCTTACTGCTCTGGGAAACGGTACTTTATCCCAGAGAAAACCTTTGGAAATCTGAAAGACTTCCCTGCATTACTGCACTGAAGGTGCTGGTTGAGACAATGTAAAAGATGGTGCATATGGAGTTAGACTCCACAACCAAAAGAACCAGAGTTCAAAATCACATTAAAAATCTATGTCTGTGGCGAGTGGGGGGGATGGGGGAGGGTGTGGGGAGGGGGGTGTGGGGGTGGGTGGGATGGGGGGGTCTCACACTTCAAGTTAAAAGAATCAAGTTCTCAAAATCCAGAAAAGTTGCTGGCGGTCTCTAAGGTGGAGGGAATTGGCACATTTCTGAGAATTCTCCCTAACATGGACAACCACAGCGTCCAGTGAGGCTGGACTCTGCATGATTTCCACATCAATTGGCTTGAATTTAAGGTCATATGGCTGGTTCTCAGGGACTTTCTCCCTCTTATCAAGGGCAAGACAATACTTATTCAGACTGACAACCCCACCAGTATGTACTAGGTCAACAAGCAGGGGGGTGGGGGGTACCCGATCCCCTCCGCTGTGCAACCCAGTAGTCTGCATGTGTGAATGGGCTTTGGAGAACAACATCTACCTCATGGCTGTCAACCTCCCGGCGGAATCCAACCTGGAAGCGGACGGGCTCGGCAGACTGGGGGCAGACCATTGGGAGCTCCTGGCCCAGCAGGGCCACCCTGCTCCTCACAAACTAGCCCTCCCAGTGCTTTTCCTGAGCAGGTCCTGCTGAAACACTTGGGCCTATCGCAGGCTAACCTAGAGGTCATTCAGGGTGGGCTACTAGGTGCCAATATAAGGGTAAATGGTCTAGATTCTGTCATTGGGCCGATTCTAGGGAGATTGACCCTCTTAAGTGCACCTTGGACAACATGCTCTCCTTTTCAGCACATCTCACGCACTCCGGCATACAGGTAGATACATGCCGCACCTGTCTGGCAGCGAGGGTGTCTTCTCCTCCAACCCGGTGGTCAAGCGAAGGGCGACCTCCAAAGGGCTTTACCCGCCTATAAGGAAACCACACCCCGTGAGGTACCTTAATGTTGTGTTCGGTGCCTTGGCGCACAAACCTTTTGAGCCACTGGTGTCCGCGGACATCAGACTGGTCACCATAAGGACAGCCCTGCTTGTGGGCCTCACCTCACCTCGCAGAGTCACCGAGATACTGGCTCTGGTGGCTTCAGAGCCCTACACTACCTTTCACAAGGACAAGGTTGTTCAGCAAACGCACCCAGCGTTCCTACCCAAGGTGACGACCTCCTTCCATCTCAACCAGGAAATGGTTTTACCCACTTTCTTTGCCGACCCCAAAGAGTAGCCTCGGGGGGGGGGGGGGGGGGGGGGGGGGGGGGGGCTGGCACCGTCTGGATGTCAGACGCATGCTGTAATACTACCTGGTCAGGACCAAAGACATCCGCAAGTCGGACGCCTTGTTTGTCACTCTCGGTGGGTCATGTCCCGGTTACCAGGCCTCCATAGCAAGGTGAATGGTCGGGGTCATTAGTGAGGCCTATAAGGGGCAGCACAAACCTGTGCCAGCTAACTTGCATGCCCATGCGGTCAGTGCCAAGGCCACTGCCATCACGTTCCAGCGGCATGTGCCGTGGCAGGTCATCTGCAGGGTATCTACCATGGCCACCCCTTTGGCTTTCGGTAAGCACTGCTGTTTGGACGCCTTCTCTAGGTCTGCAGCGTTTGGACAGGAGGTTCTAAGAAATCTGTTTTCTTCCTCTCCACCCTGGGGCTACATTCAGTTGTAATCGCCCATACAGTATGGAGGAAAGGGGACGGGACGTAAGAGTAATAGTTAATCACCGTAGTGACGTACCCTTAGTCCATGGCCCCCTTTCCTCCATACATCTCACCACCCCCCTTGCCGCCCTTAATACTGGCGTCATTGGGCAATGCTGAATATTGTTGACACGTCAATGGGGACTGAGTGGCACCGTTGGGGGCGGAGTCAAGCGAGCGCATGCTGCCAGGGCGGCACCTCTAAATTTAAAGAGGAAGATTTTTCTGGTGAAAAAGGTTGTCTTGCGTCCCTCATGATTGACGCCCATACTGTATGAAGGGAAGGGGACTATGGACTAAGAGTATGTTAGTCACTACGGTGAGTAACTATTAATTTCCCATTTGTGTTATTATGTATCCTCTTGTTATTAGTCTTTGAAAACCTGTATTTGTTTTTGAGTAACCGACCTTCATCGATCTTTTATTTTTTTTCCTCTGGCCTTCCAATAGTTGCTCTTACTCAAGCAAGTTACTTCGGACAATCGCTTCCTGCCACTGTGCATTCCCCAGTCCTTGGCACTGACTATGTGATTCCCAGTGTTGGTTCAGTTGTGCCCACACAGCCAGTCACTGCACAGAGACTTCTTCCAGCTGCTGAGCCTCCGCCACCACCCCCACCACCACCTCCACCATCCTCACCACCACCACCATCTTGCAAACCACCGCCTCTTGACAAGTCCAGGAAAGCGAAGAAAGAAAAGGTATGGTTGTTCTTCCTGCTACATTGCTGTTTGAAATGAGTGAGGTTTTTCACGCGGTTGTGGTGGTTGCGGGTAGGGGGGGCAGAAATAGAACAGTTTATACATGTGGAGGTTCATTTGTTCCCTATACAGTGGCATGTGTTTGGCACAGGAGGCAATGACTAGTACCTTGCAGGAGTACAAGGACCGGTATTCGCTAAACAGCCTACTCAACACTTGCAATTCTATGAAACAGTAATCCCAACCATAAAGGTGAAACTGGCAGTTATGGGAGGTAGTTCCTTCGCCTTGTGTAGTTTTATGGGAAGGCAGGCTATTCTCTCAAGTTTTGTGAATGTGAGAAATCAGTACACAGCGGGGGAAGGGGGGGAGGGAGGGAGGGAGGGAGGGAGGTGGAGGGGGCTTGGTTGTGCGGCCTCCCATCCAATCAGCAGACTCAGAACAGGGGTTTTATCACATGGTAAAACGCCCACTCTGAGCCTCCTCTGAGCTGGAAGCTGCCATTGTCACGTAGGGATTTGACAGTTAAGTAGGCCCTGTATGTCCTCTTCCCCGCCACCTATGGCCTCTTCCCTTCCCACATATTGATCCACCTAACCCCACTTACTTGGCATTCGCTCCTTGCTTGCTGACATTGGGAACACTAGTGTTCCCGGCCCATCCCTGACGCTGCAAAGGGTGCCATGGAAAGAGAGAAGGAACTATGTGTAGTTCCCTTCTCCCTGATCCGTTGCAGCCATCTTTTGTACTTTTTTTTTTTAGTTGAGTAACAGCGTATTTGCCATTCGCAAATAAAAAAAAAACTCTGTATCCTGGTACAAGGTGCCAGAATACTACCAGCAATAAACCCCTCCGGGCGGGGTCATTACCATTGCAGGTAATGCCCTGGGTTAAAGTTAAACTCCTTGTTTTTGCTCAGGCTTCTACATGGCCTGGGGCATGTCCGGTAATACCTCAGCCTGTCAGGGTTTATTGCTAAAGTATTAACCCAAACAGCAATAATACAACAATCCAAAAGGAAGGAATGTCCAATCGAGGTTCTACATATTTTAAACGCACAATATGCAATAAAAACTGCATTCAAAAACATGAACACAAACAAGGGGGCGCTGTTGCGCACATTCAAGATGGCCGCCTAGTGTGGGAGCTCCGGCTCGAAGAAAATCCTTTTCGAAATAAATCCTGTCAGAACCGTCTAAATTGTGAAAACTCGACGACGCCCTTGTGGCTGAAGCCCTACTGCACACGGAGCTTGAAAATTGTGAAAAACCGGTGCCGGGGTGCGGACATATCCGACGGCAAAAGACTGGCGGCTGGTGGGGACCTGCGGAGCCATCCCTAGGAACCGCGGAGGTCGGGCGGAGTGGGGGAGGGGCGCCGCTCGGCACGCGGGCCCGCCCGTGAGGACACGGTGCATTCTGCTGCCTGGAGTAAGCGGAGCCGGGTCACTGCTCCCGGCTGCTCCCTGGCCCCCCACTGGAAGTGGTTGGACCCCGAGCGCGAGGGTCGACGGCCCCAACTGCGGAGGGCCTGCAGCTGTTTCGGCGGGAGAAGGTGACCACAAAGAAGGCCCTGCACGACGCTCCGGGACCCGGTCCTAGGCCGCCTCGTATCACCCCTCCGCTACCCTCACCAGCACAGAGAACGGCACCCCGGGCTACTCTGGAGCGGCGCCCTGAAACACCAAATAACTCCCTGAGTACTGCGAAGACGTGACGGCGGTGATTTCGGGCCTACTGTGGGGAGGCGGCGGCGCTAAGTATAACACCAGTATACGCTGAGATTCAGGGCTGAAATCCTCTGGCGCGTTAACCGCGAGGCCTCAACACACGCAACGGTGCTAAAATACGCTCTGGACATACACAGTGGGACACAGTGGGACACCCCCCGCTGCGTGCTAGTGCGCAAAGAAACGCCATCCGGGTGCCACGCCACATGGGCCGCACCGAGAAGAGAGGGGCCGGCGGGAAGAAAGTTGGCCCAATGGATACTTTCACCAGTGCGCAAACACAAGGAGCAACCAACGGAGAGCCGCAGCTGCCAGACGGACGAGAGGCCGACCCGATGGAACGGCTAGCAACATTAGTGGAAAACGGATTCATGGCTATGAACGTTAAGCTGGATGACATAGTGGCAACAATTGGATCTATAAAAGCACGTGTCGAAAAGGAGAGTGCACGGGTGACTGAGGCGGAAAACAGGATAAGTGCAAGTGAAGATACGATACTACAGCACAGTCGTGACATAGCACATCTCCAGACCGAATTACACAAAACGCAAAGCAAGTGCGAAGACCTTGAATCAAGATCCCGAAGAAATAATATCCGGATTGTCGGGGTGTCAGAAAAGTTTGGTAAAGACCTCATGGAAAGACAGGTTGAAACACTACTGAAAGAAATCCTCGGCGCTGACGCCTTCTCGGATCATTTTCTGGTGGAGAGAGCTCACCGAATACTGGCGCCACTCCCCAAACCAGGAGCTCCCCCTAGAACCATCATTGCTCGACTCTTGAACTACCGGGACAGAGACACTATACTTAGGTTATCGAGAGAAAAAGGAACTCTACAATTTGAAGAAAGCAAAATCCACATATACCCGGATTTCTCGGCCAGCGTACAAGCACAAAGGAGATCATACGAAGGAGTGAAGAGGCAGTTGCGTATACGAAATGTGCCCTACGCTCTTATCTTCCCGGCGAAAATTAGAATCCAGCATGGAGGAAGAGCTCACTTTTTTGAAAATCCTGCGGATGCTATATCCTACGTGGAGTCTTCCATTCCACTACCCTTGGGAGACCGTATAGCAAACCAGAACGCGAACTCATAACTGGAGGGGGGAGCGACTGGAACTGGCAGAGCGCGCACAGTAACACGACGGTCTGCCACACGGTGAGAAAAATTAGGACGAAGTGTGATGTTGACGGACTGAACTTTATATTGTTATTGTTTCGGGCTGTGAGCCCCAGCCTGGGGCGCGCCAGGGTGCGGCATCGGAGTCCCTCAGGAAAGTTCCACATGGTTCAGGGAATGTTTATTGCGGGGCAGCATTGTCATGTTGGGGTTGATAATGAGGGTGGGGGCCAAAAGTATTGTATGACTGAATGGAGTGGGGGGGGAGGGGGGTAAAGTTGGGGACAGAGACTTAGTTGGAGAAGTCTCCCAAGAAGAAAAAAGTGGTGACATTGCAACACGTAGACATTGTTACAATAGCGGCAGATATGAAATTATAATTTGGATATATAGATATGACTAATTCTGGCAAGGCAGCCCGAGGGCTCCGATTGAAACTGCTCACTTGGAATGTCCGAGGTCTGAACAACAGAACCAAATTGAGAAAAGTGGGGGCCTATATTACCCGGCATCAGCCCCACATTGTCATGTTACAGGAAACCCACGCGCTTCAGAAGGTCAATGCTGAGCTCTTGAGGGGATGGGGTTCTCATAGGTATGGCACGGAATACTCCACGCAGGCAAGAGGGGTACTAACTCTGATACACCCTTCCGTTGGGTTCAGGTTAGAGAGAAGTAAAACGGACCAAATGGGTCGTTATGTCATACTCTGGGGTAACATTAAGGGGGAGGAAATTGTTCTCGTTAACACATATGGCCCGAATATTGATGACCCCGAATTCTACATAAAAGTGCTACATGAGATCGGCGCGCATGGGGACGAGCAGATAGTGTGGGGAGGAGATTTTAATTCTATCCTAGATACAGACCTAGATCGTTCAACCTCCGCACATAGGAACCCCTCGAGAACAGCAAACACTTTAAACCAAATCATCTCACAGCTACAAATGGTGGACGCCTGGCGGGTGCTCCACCCCCTCAAACGGCAGTATTCTTTTTACTCCTCAGTACATGACACCGAGTCCCGCATTGACTATTGGCTGGTGTCGGCGTCACTCGTGCACCAGATTAGCGGAAGTGAGATACTCCCCCGTACCCTGTCGGATCATTCTCCCATAGAATTAGATTTGACATTGAGTGGGCTTAAACCCCCGACCAGGAGATGGAGAATGCCTTCTGATATTTTTAAAGACCCTGGAGTAATAGAGGAACTACACACTGAGGTCGAGTTCTTTCTGGAGAATAATAAAGGTTCGGTAGATAGCCCATCAGTCCTCTGGGAAACGTTCAAGGTGTGGGCAAGGGGCATCCTGATCTCTAAGTCCACGGGTCTATTGAGAGCGGTTAGAAAAGAACTGGAGGAGGTTGAGAAGCAGTTGAGGGAGCTAGAGGGAAAATACACTCTCTCACATGAGGATGGTACCCTCGCCGAAATAAATAAAAAGATACAAGTCTTTAATACATTGGCAAATAGGGAGTTGCTGTACATGGCCACCCCGGTCAGGGCTCGCCGGTATGGCGAAGGCAACAAGGCGGGACGCACACTAGCTAACCTATTAAAAGCTGACAGAGGTCGCACCCTGATCTCCAGCATAATAGGGAACGACGGGACAGTACAAACTAAGGAGGAGAATATTAATGGGGAGTTCGCCCTTTTCTATAAAGAACTTTATGCCAATCATGACCTGAAAGACCCCCGTGATGTCCAACTATATTTAGACAGCATAACTCTCCCTAGATTGATAGACGAGAATAGGCTACAACTAGACCAACCCCTTACGATAGAGGAAATTAAGGTAGCAATTAAATCACTGGCCAATGGAAAAGCCCCTGGTTCGGACGGACTAGGAATTGAACTGTATAAGGAGCTGTGCGAGGAACTCGCCCCGATACTGCTGTCCATGTGGGAAGAGGCTACTGAAAAAGGAACACTGCCACCATCCATGAGAGAGGCTATAATAACGGTACTCCCCAAGCCTAGAAGTCCCCCCAACGAAATGTCCTCATACAGACCCCTATCCCTTATCAATTGTGATGCAAAAATATTCGCCAAGATCCTGGCCAACAGACTTCTGCCGCACATGCCAGTATTGGTCCATCCTGACCAATGCGGGTTCATCCCCACCAGATCCACAGCACTAAACTTGCGCAGGCTGTTTGGGGTGATGGCCCAAATCAAACCAGAGGCCCAGGCGGTAGCCGTGTCACTAGATGCCGAAAAGGCGTTTGATTCCGTGTCATGGACATACCTATTCAAGGTGCTTGGTAAATTCGGATTGGGCCCTGGATATGTGAACTATGTCAGGGTACTATACACTAACCCGGGGGCCAGGGTGTTGACTAACCACACATTGTCGGAATGGTTTGAGTTGAAGAGGGGCACTAGGCAGGGCTGCCCGTTCTCCCCTATATTGTTTGCTCTCACCATGGAACCAGCTGCGGCGGCAATCAGGGAACACCAGGAACAGAGGGGCATACGGATGGCGGGCCTTGTTCAATCTATATCCCTATATGCCGATGACACCCTATTGTATGTTAGAGAGCCTGACACACACCTTGGCCCAGTGATGGAGGAAATACATAAATTTGCATTACACTCAGGATACAAGACTAACCGAGCTAAATCTGAGATCTTCCCCCTTACCCCTGCCACCAAATGCCCGAATAACACACTAGGACTAAAGTGGTCCCCGGATAAGATCAGATACTTAGGAGTTATGGTTTCTGGAGATAGGACATCATTATATCTGAACAACCATGAACCTCTGCTGACGGCTATAGCCACTAAGTTCCGCTTCTGGGCCAAACTCCCCATATCCCCAATAGGCCGGGTAGCCATATTGAAAATGATCGTTCTCCCCAAGCTATTGTATGTCTTCACTAACATCCCGATCTGGCCTGGGAGGAAATTTTTCGATACCCTTAGGTCACTTGTGGTGGAGTTTGTGTGGAGTGGAGGGACGCCTAGAATGAAGTGGGAAAAAATGGTGGAGCCGTACAGTAGGGGGGGCATTGCGGCACCTGATTTTGAACTATATTATTTGGTTGCACAGGCCCAATTTGTTAAGCATTGGTTTGACGAGCACGACACCTCACCCCACATATGCCTTGAGAAACATGCGGCGCGCCCGACCGACATAAGGTCAGTCATCTTTAAAACTAAACACAGGGACAACTGCCCGTTTGATCCTGTCAGCACGACAGCTCAGGCGTGGTTCAAAATTTTCCGTAGACTTGGGGTGGAGACGCCTTATTATGCTGAGGCCCCCTTCTGGAATTTCCCGGGCATAACACCCACATACGACCCGGGCATACAGAACAAATGGGACCCGGATAAAGAATTTAAAATCAGGGACATATTCCCCAACGGGAAGTTTATAACACTGGAGGAATTCAGGACGGGGATGGGGAGAGATCAGCTGATGATCCTACAATTTCACAGAATGAGATTGGCCTTTAAGACCCGTTGGCCGACGTTTCCAGATGAGCCCCCCCCACACCCATGTCTGTTGGCCCTTTCAACCCGGGCTGAGACTAGCGTGTCGGGGTTATATAGGGCCGTACAGTCCAACGCCCCGATATCGAATGCGACAAAAGCCTCCTGGGAGACAGATCTGGGTGAGGATATAACGGACAGACAGTGGGAAAGATACTGTGAAATGACCAAGAAAGTGTCAATGAATGCCGGCCTCCGACAGATTCAATTTAAGATGTTGAACAAATTACACTACACCCCTCAGAAGGTGGCGAGATTCACGAATAATGGGGCGGGTACGTGTCCAAAATGTGGGACAGACCAAGCCGATTCAATACATATGTACTGGAACTGTCCCTATGTGCTTGCTTTTTGGGGAGAGGTTGCGCATATCCTTGAGGAGGTGACTCAGATACCGGCAGACCTCACTCCGCGGAAATATTTGTTTGGGGACATTGGCAAACAAACGGAGGTGACAAGGAGACTCTTCAATATAACATGTGCAGTGGCCAAGAAGTGTATATTGCAAAAATGGAAGAGTAAACAGGCACCAGTTGTGGGCCACTTCCTCAGGGAACTGATGTATGTGAATGAATGCGAAGAATATTACATATTAACCACCCCGAATCCAAGCAAACCAAAGGACATATGGGCCCTGTTCAGAATATATCTGAGTGAGGTCAACTCGGACAGTGACAGCCTGGCAGGGCCGAGCGCTCCACACAATCAGTAATATGCTGCTCATGTTGTACGTTAACCCAATAGTCTGTTGATGTTTTCATCTATGTGTAATATTAGTTGTTGTTGCAATGTCATGTACCACAATCATTAAATAAAGTTTAAAAAAAAAAAAAACATGAACACAAACTCGCCCATGTAAAGCAAGGCAGAGAAGTGTCGAATAAAATTATGCAAGCCCTATGAATACTTGGCACAGAGGAAAAGGCAATAAATCACTGTTTTCCAAAAGGGATGTATTTTTGATTAAAAGATGCAACAAGGTGGCCTACTAGACTCTAGGGTCCCATAAGTCGACCAGGTGGACAAGGCCTATTAAAAGTACCTTATTCTGTTACTTGGTGGCTTGATAGTCCAATTTGCTGTTTGAGTTTGTCAATTTCTTTTGGGTCTCAATCCACAGGCTTAGGACAAGATTGGCCCTTTTCCCCTTCTACTCTTCTTGGGAAGAGGCAATCTGTTGCCTGCAGGACTCCTTCACCTCAGATGAGCTTGGGTACCAGAGGGTTGGATGTAAGGAAAGATTTTCGTTTTGCTGCGTTCCTCCCATAGACTTCTATTGTAGCCCCTTTCCTTGTGCATTTGTTTTTACCCATGTTCTTATTTGTTTAACCCTTTAACTGCTGAGGGGCTTCCCTCCCAGTGCTGAGCCCTTTTTTGGACATTTCTGTTTGTCAGCGTTCAATCCCTTGTAACTGTTTTGTTACGAGTAATATCCTGGCCAAATTTGCACCCTTTTCTTCCCACATGTTGGCGGTCATAACGCCTGCAAGAATTCCTAGTTTGCTGTAGGTGGGTGTAAGAAAATGAGTGACCATATTTTTTTTCTGAAAATGCAAATATAATTATGTACATGGAAGCCTGTGGTTTTTTTCTTGTAAGAGCTAGGAACAAATGTTTTGCAGTTCCGAATTCGCCATTTTCTAATCTTTCAAGGACCGGCTGAGTCGAAAAAAAATATTTTTCATAAGGTAACTATCAGTTTTTTGAGTATTTTTTTAATAGGACCTGCTTGGATGGGATGGAATGGAAGAGTAGGGTAGGAAAGCTCGATGGGAACACAGAAAGGCATACATTTCCGAAATGTAGACAAAATTATGAGTTCAGGAAGGGGTCATTTACGCAGGTCAGGCACAGCTATGTACCAGAAATTCCCATAATTTGGGAAAAATTACAGAGAAAAATGTATGTGCTGGACATGTTGGGACTTGTAAGTTATTGGCTTCTGTTAATATTGAGAAAAGCAATGCACTGCTACATTCCCCTGCCTCCTTGTTAGGAAATCACCCATTTTTTTTTTGTTTCACAACACAAGCATTAGAACAAGCCAAAAATGGAGCCATGGTACACCGGATGTTTATGCTGATGGCCTAAACAGATGTACTTAGCATTTGAAAATAACGAAATTGAATGTAGTGAAGAATGGCAAGCATACGTTTTTTCAAAGAGCACAGGTAGTCCTTTGAAATGATAGGTGACTTGCACAGGTTACAAAAGCGTACAGTGCCAAAAGCAGTAACTGAATGTAGGTCAAATTTGTGAAATGAAAGGGTTGTGTAACGAAGTGCAGTAAGAAATGTATGAAACGTTATCAAAACCAAGAGAAAACAACAAATGTCCTACCTCCCCACATTCCCACAGATGTCCTGGCGAAAACGGTATCTTGTGCGTGGGTGCGCGCACGCAAATGGAAAAGGCTAATCCACTGGTACATCATACAACCTGGGGGAAGACTGGATTTGGCTTTGTGGACAATCCAGCTTTAGGCTTGGGCTATTGTAGCCACCAAATAAAACAGGGAAACCCATGTAATTCTGAAAAGACACACGTGGGAATCCAAAGAGGTCTGACTTTCACAAATGGTCCTAGAATGTATTACCCACAAGGCCCAGCAGGAAACCACTGAAACACGCCAGCAACATAACATGTCCTACCTTCCCACAGGTGTCCCGACAAAAACGTTCCCTCACATGCATGTGCCCGCTTAACTGGTTGGAAAAGAAAAAGGTTCCACCAACCCCAAGTCCAGCGGCAGTCCAGGTATCTCTAGCATGATCCCCATCTCTGCCTGCAGGCAAAAGCTCTAACGTAGCGCAGCCTGAACTCCAGTGTGGTTGGGTGTGATGTCCCAGCCAGGGAAAAGCTGCAACACAGAATGGCCAGAGCTCCAGGACTGGTGGGGGTGCTGTCCCCAGCTTGGGTGTCTGCCTCTCACGTGGGTAGATGTCACCCCCAGCTCGGCGGCGGTCATTGTATGACCTGGTAGGGAGCCTGCTCCTCCCGGGAGGGAAAAGCTGTCACACGGCATGGCCAGGGCTCCAAGACTGCCGAGGGGGCTGTCGCCGGGCTTGGGTGCCTGTCTTACATGAGGGTCGACTGTCCCCAATCCCAGCGTCGACCCGTCCCTCCCTGGAAGGAAAAACTCCAGCGCAGTGCAACCAGAGCTCCAGGACGGCCGGGGGTGGGGGGTGTTCTGCATCCGCCCTTGGGTGCCTATCCCGAATGTGGGTCAGACGTCCACGTCCAGCGGTGGTCCCAGGGAGCCCCGGTGTTAGGCAAGATTGTGTGCAGTACCCTTTGGGTGCACTACAGCAACCTTGGCATCCTGGCAATAGGAACCCAACCTTTGGTATAAGTCTGTACTACACAGGTTGGTAGTGTGGCTGAGCAGCCAGGCTTATCTCAAGAGGTCAATGTGAGCAGTAGGGTTGTAAAACAGTTTCACAGTGACAGTTATTCCAATAAACACTGGGCCTCATTACGAGGTTGGAGGTAGCCATGCTGGTTATACCGGCATGGCTACCCCCAAACTCTGCTCCAGGACCGCGAAAGGGGAATCACCGGGCCATTCCGACCTTGGCGGGCCCGGTAATTCCCCTTGCGCAGGAGCTGGAGCCGGTATGTCCCCATTCCCATTTGAGCCCCCATAGGGCTCAATGGGATTGGGGAGGATGGTAGCAGCGGTACTGTTCATAACGGTACCGATGCTACTATCCAGTTCTGCTAGCGGGTGCCGCTCTGCACGCCTGGTCTGACCAGGCGTGCAGTGCGGCACACCCTAGCAGATCTCGTAATGTGGCGGTACAGTGACAACGGCGCTGGCAGCACTACCGGTGCCGTTGTCACTGTACAGCCACAATCGTAATGAGGCCCACTGACAATCAAGGTTTCTTGATTAAACAAATTTATATTAATTTATTTACAGTAATTTATGGAAGTCTTCTTCAGAAGGGAGCAAAACATGTAACAATTATAATACACTACAAAAAAACACTTAGTTCTCTAAATCAGATTATACCCATTGGGGATGGCACACACACTTCATACTCCCTCAGGTGACTTAATTAGCTAGGACACTGCACTGATTTATCACTGGTACATTTAGAGCAATACTGAGTTTGGTGCAAAGCTTAGATAGGGGAATAAAACAAAGATTAACAAGTGATTCATAAACAGGTAAGTACTTTTTGAACCTTCCAATGGCAAGTAAATTTAACCCTTTCCTGGGGGAAAGGTAAGGCACCATCAAAGGTAAGAAGAGTCTCTCAGTGAGCCAGGACAGCCAATGTTAATTGCACAATGTCTAGGGGAGCTGAAGCTCTTATTTGCCTGTAATTACGTAAAGGTCTTGCACAATGTTTTTAGAAAAGTTTGTAGAAATAAGATTCTCTTGAAGGGCCACAAGCTGGGAGATTGTGAGGGGCAAAGATGCAAGCAATCTGCAACGTTAACTAAGACCAGTCTGAACTGAGAGCAAGTAAGGTTACATCACAAGTGGTCGAGTATGTCTTCCAAGCCAATAGCCTCACCTCACCAGCCGGCCAATCCCCTTTGGTTGTATTCCTGTAACCAATACATACTGTCAGACATACTGGAGCCAGAGGCAGGCTTCACTCGTGAATCCTGCCAAAGCGAAACAAACAAAGGGACCAAACCTGGTTTGGCGCGCAGAGAATCTCGAGGAGGACCTTTCCAGCAAGAAATGGCGAAAAAAGACTACCAGCGCCAATGTGACAAAATGGGCACCCATGGGTGCTTTTTACTGCAGCTGCAATTTGCAGCCCACGGTAGAAACACAATGGTAGGAAAAAGTAAACCACTGCTACAGCCATTAATTGTAGAAAGGGCAACATAAAAAGTTACATGAGAAACTAGACCAAGGGGATACTAAGGAACCCCTCCAGAACCCTATGGTGACATAGTGTGTGCTGGGTCTAAAAAGTCACCAAATGTATGTAAAGTCAATTTCACTAAACTGTTCTTGGAAATATTTAGTTTCTCCAAGAGAAGGTATTTAAACCTTTGGGAAATCTAAGACTTCCCTGTATCACTGCACTGAAGGTGCTGTGCGTCACAATGTAAAGATGATGCCTATGGAGTTTGTCAGACTCCAAAGTTAAAACAAAGTCTAAATCACATAAGAAATGCATCAGAGAATGAGAAAAAAGGGCTCACCCCAGGTTAGAAATTAAAAGTTTAGAAGTCCAGCAAAAGAGCTGGGGGTCTTTAAGGTAGAAGGGAATTGGCACATTTCTGAAAAGTCTCCCTAACAGGGCTTCTAAGTCCTTTGAGGGCGCCCCATCCGTTTGGGCCAAAGACGAGGCCAAGCACCGCAAGTCCAGCTCCACCAGGGTTGCGAGCAAACTGGTCCCGCGATGGGCAGGGCACGATCAACATCACCATCCGCCACCATCGCCAGCCAGCCATTGAGCTCCTCCTCAAAGAGGAAATCACCCAACCCGGCTAAACTGCAGGAGAAGCCTGAGAAGCCAATGACTGAGAAGGCGGCCAACCTCCCCAATAAGGCCCAGGTGAAGTCATCATGGACGATTGAGCTGGTGGCGGCTGCTCTCATCAAGGCGAAAGGGGCTGACCCCGTGAAGGTAACCCCTACTGTGCCCAAGATGTCCCTGCCTCAGAGGCAGGAAGCCTCCACTGTGAATTTGGAAAAGCCAGCTGTGTTATGGAGAATTCTCAGAAATGTGCCAACTCCTTCCACCTTAGAGACCATCCAGCAACCTTGCTAGATTTTGAGGACTTGATTTTTTTTTTTATCCTAGAGTGTGACCCTTTTTCCCCATTCATGTATTTTATGTGAATTTTACCTCTGTTTCTTTTGGTTGTGGAGTCTGACAAACTCCATAGGCATCATCTTTTACATTGTCACACAGCACCTTCAATGCAGTGGCACAGGGAAGTCTCTCAGATTTCCCAAAGTTTTAAATACCTTCTCTTGGATAAACTACTGGTTCCAAGAGCAGTAAAGTAAAATTGACTTTACATACCATTGTAACTTTCTAGACCAGCACCCCCTAACTTAAAATTGTGCTGGAGGGGTTACCTAGTATCCTCTTTGTCTAGTTTCTCATGTAACATTTTTTATATTACCCTGCTCATTGAATGGCTGGTGGCAGTGATTTTGTTTGAACTACCATAGTATAACTTTACCCCGGGCTGCGTTTGCAGCTGCAGTAAAGCATACACAGGAGCCATCTTTGTCAAAACGGCACCCAGTCTTATTTTTTCGCCATTTCTTTGTGGAAAGGTCCTTGAGATTTTCTCTGCGCGCCAAACCAGGTTTGGTCTTTGTTCATTTCGCCTTTGTGGGGTTCAGGAGTGAAACCCACCTCTGGCTCCAGGGTTTCTGGGCTAGACATGAAGTGAGGGAAGTGCCCGAAACTCCCTGTGCTTAGTCTCCAAGGAAGCCCAAATGCGCTCTGTAATTGGCTGGCTGGCTGACTGTCCGGCAAGGACAGCCACCCTGCTGGGTGTTTGACAGCTGGGCTATAATGAATAGGAAAGAACTGAATAAAAGGTGTCCTTTGGCTTGGAAGGCAGAGGTGACCGCTGGACAAAGGAACCAAAGTTGTTTAAGAGGACGCCTGCTGCAACTCCTGGACCGTTGGTTTGCCCGGTGAAGCCCTGCTGCAGTGCCAAAACTCCAAGTTCGCATCGCCAGAGAAGCCATGGAAGGACGACTTCTCCCCTTGAGTTGGTGGGACCAATCAACTACAAAGTAAGCCACCTGCCCATCCATCTCAGAGCTGCTGCTGGAAACTGTATAGCCAGGGAGGGCAACACCAGATTGTGTGTGTTGCTTTTAAGCTGGCCTAGAGCATTTGGAAGATCCTCCAGACTCACAAGAAGCAGGACTGACCAAGCCTGAGCCCCCCCCCCCCCCCCAACAGAGTGCGGGACCACAGAAGCAAGGAAAGTCCATCCAACAGCCAGGACCCGCAGTGTGGCTATTGAGAGAAGCCTGGCTGCTCAACACTTTACCGAAATTTTGTAGTACAAGCTTATACCAAAGGTTGGGTTGCCTATACCTGTGGTCGGAATTGTGTGTAGTGGTCCCAGACGGTACTGCATACAAAGTCTGCCTAACAAGCTGGCACACCAGAGAAGAGGATGCCGTCTGAGTCGGGCTCCGACGCCTCGGGGTCCAAAAAAGGGGGGGTGCAAGGAAGTCTCATCCGCCCTCAGACAGTGCCCCAGGAATTTTCGTCCACGGACGAGGACCTGGAGTCCATACATACGGTCCACAAGGATATGGAGGACGACGGCAGCAACAACGGTGCAGAGCCGATCATTCCTATAACACCAGTTCTGCCGAGGGATGTATCCCTGCACACTTTGGTGTCTGAAATCCAGAAAAGGATGCTGTGAGCCCTGGTTCCTGCGGCCCCGACCAGCCTCTGGCTAAGAGTAAGCGTCATCTGATGCCCCCGTTTCCGCCTCCACATCCGTGTCGGGTGCCCTCTTACCCCGGTGGACCAGGATATGTAGACTGAAACGGTCACGTCTGACGATATCATTACAGGACGCGGACCTGTCGGGGTCCCATACTATTCTAGGTTGACACTACGTCTGGAGAGGTGGACTGTCTAAGATTTAGACAGATACTTAAGGGGGAGTTAGTGATTGGTGGAAATAGCATGGGTTACAGTGACAATGGAATTTCCTTAATGTATTCTTCAGGAAGCCTTTGTTTCCCCAAGGCAAGATAGAGGCTCTGAGCAGCAGCATTGATTGGTCGAGGCTGGGTGTGAGGTAGTTTGGAATTCTATTTAGAGTTCTAAACTGCCTTTCATTCTAGAAATCATCAGAGCAGGTCACAGCTTTTGCAGCTCCAGCAACCAGAGACATTTAATCTTGTAAAAAGACTTGTATCTAGCACCAATTGGAGTTATCCACATGAGTCTACAGTGCAGTCGCTTGGAAGAAAAAAATCAAATCAACTACAGAAGAGGGAAGCTACGTGAACTTTTAATTTCAGATTATTTGTTTGTCTGAGAAGTATTTAGTTGAGTATTTTAACAATTCTTCTAAGAGGATTAGCAAGTGAATTCTTCAATGCTTTTACAATATGTCTATCTGGCAAGGAGCTAAACTGCTTGTTGCAGTATATGCAAGCCACATGTACTTATTAACCCAAGCGAGCGAGTAAACAGCGTTGCATCGTTTCCCTTGACTAACGCAGTAATTGTAAATTCTTTTTAAAGCATACTAACAAACAGCTCGCATAGCTCTGCTTACCGTCGTCGGCGTGAGGGGGGAGCTGACGGGCCTTGCTTTAAATGGTAGGACCTAACGTGTTCTAGAATGCACGCCTTACGTCATTGATCTGCCAGAATACTGTCAGTGTTTATTCAGTCAGTTTCAAAAGACATTACGCGGCTGTCTGAAAGCAGCCGCAACAAAGGAGTCTTTTTTTCTTCTACACAGCAGCAGTTGACAATTTAGGTTTTGAAGTAACACACACCTATGTAGCGTCGCCCAAAGGCACACAACGTTTTGCAGTGTAGTTTTTTAAGAAAGCGGAGACTTTTATTTTTCAGAGGTGAGGGACGCGTTCTTCACTTGAAAAAAGACTTCATGAGGATGTGCGTTGCCAGTTTGTACATTTTAAGCAGGAAGTTGACGCAGGGAAGCATACAGGGCAACACAGCATTTATTTAGAGGCTTTAACTAAAGAAGCAAATCTGAATTGAAGGTTAGAAGTAACTGAAGGCAGTTTGATACTCCGCAGTAAATGCGGAAGACTTTAATAGAGGACAAGCATCTCTCCAACTTTCCACATCAAAAGGGCCTATCAGCTAATAAGCATGGGCAGCAGATATGAAAGGGAGGTTGGGAGAGGTGTCATGGGAAAAAGGGGAGAGAAGTAGCAGACAGGTTTGTAATGTGTTTGTGATTATCTTTTAGGTAATCTTGTGTTCATCTGTGCAATCCAGTCATGCGGAAGTCCAGGGCTAGAAGACACCTGCGTTTGTTATTTTTGTCCACTTCCCCTTGGGTTTGCCCAGCTTGGTAGTTGTAACTGACTGTTGGGTTGGCAGGCTTGGGAGGGTGAGGCGGGGGGGCTGTCTGGTGCGCTATCGTCACTCCTGCAGGAATTCTGAATCTGGACCTGACAGGATCTCCACAGCAGAAAGCATCCCGACTGGATGAGGTTGGGTCATTCCATTCCATGGTCGCCAAAGCTTCCAAACATTCCAAGCTTCTGACCGAGGAGACCAAGAAGGTTTTACTGTACCAGAGGTGCAAGGCCAAAAGGAAGACATTATGGCTGTTCCCCTGCTGGATGACGTGTGGGTGGTGGGTCTGGCCCTCTTGAAGCACGGCCTGGCCAAGCGGAATAGGGTGGAGAAAAAGTACAGGTGCCAGAGTCCGCACCCAAGTGCCTACGGTCACAACCATCAGTGGACTCTATAGTGTTGGCAACTGCGGGAGGAAAAGGATGTCGTACCCTTCAGCATAGTCCTCGGTCCCTCTGGACAGTGAGGGGAAGAAATTGGGCACCATTGGAAGGAAAGTTATCTACATAGTGGCATCAACCATCAAGGCGGCCAATGCGCTGGCGATCATGGCCAGGTACGATAGGAAGCTGTGTTAGAAGCTGGGCCAGATTCTGGAGTTGCTCCCTGATAAGAGGGTGGAGGTGACAGCCCTCTTCGTGGAGGGAGAGATTGCTTTGGACCATGCCATGCCATGACAATGGCACTGGACATTGCAGACACAGGTTTCCGACAGATGGGGAACAGTATCTGCCTCCGTCGTTTAGGCTGACTGAAGGCCACATATTTCTGCCAGGTGGTCCAGGCGAGTGCTCTGGACATGCCGTTCAACGGAGATGACCTTTTTGGGAAGGTTGTCGACAAATCCCTGCTGGCCATTAAGGTGGATTCGGAGACAACACTGCTCTTCCTTTTGCTCCTCTGGAGGAAAGTTGAGCAGATCGACGAATGGTTCCTCCTCATACCGTCAGCCTTCCATGTCAACGAATCAGGCTTACTGTGGAGGTGGTCCGCGCCTCCGTCACCCTTCAAGCAAGGTGCTGAAGCAGTACTGGATCTGCCAGGACGTCGGGCCCCCCAAATGCACCCCGGTGGGAGGCCGGCTGACTGTATTTGTCAGCGAGTGGAAGATGATCTCCTTGAAAGATGGGTGCCACACACCCTCACCCATTGACACACCCTGGAGTTTCTGCACACGTGTCCGCAGGTCCCTCTGGGGGCGCAGCAAGAGCAGCACATCTTAACTCTTGGAGGTACTGGCCAGACTGTGAAATGGGGGCGATGGAGCTGGTTCCACAACTACTCCGGAGCTCCGGAGTCTACTCCAGACACTATAGTCGAAAAGAAAACCAGGGGCTGACGGCCCATTCTAGACCTGCGGCTTCTCAAGTTCCAAAGATTCAGCATGGTCTTGTTGCAGCACGTGCTCGGCCAACTGGAAGAAGTAGATTTCTTGATGTTGCTGGAACTGGAGGACGCCTACTTCCACGTCCCCATTCACGAGAAGCACTGATGCTGCGCTTTGTGGTGCAGGGATGGCACTACCAGTTCAAGGCCCTTCCCTTCAGCCTGAAGTCAGCTGCTAGGGTGTTCACGAAGTGCCTTGCGCCAGTGGGAGCCCATCTGCGTCTACTGGGGCTACACGTGTACCCTTTCCTGGGCTACTGGCTCATTCGGGCCAGTTTGTGAGATTTGGTCGTCTGACACACGAAGACGACCGTCACGCTGCTGGCGGATCTGGGAGTCCATCAATTATCCGAAGTCCTGCTTGATGCCATCGCAGAACTTGCTGTTCCTGGGAGCCAGACTACATGCAGTCTCCTGCCTAGCGTCACCCTCGGAGGAGAGGGTAGCAGCCATTCTTGGAAAGTACGACTGTTGTCACTGTAGAAAGCCATTGTGTGGACCATGATGTCGCTTCTCGGCATGATGTCGTCTTGCATCTACCTTATCCGGCTATGCAGGTTACAGATGCAACCTCTTCAGGAGTTTCTCGACACTCGCTGGGCTCAGGTGTCTGGCAGCTTTGCTGACAAGATCCCGCTCGACTAGAAGTTCCGTTGGGCGTTACAGTGGTGGGGCATTCACTCCAACATCACCCGGGGCACAGGATTCCAAAGCCCCCTGTACCAGGAGATTGTCACCATGGATGCTTACCTGGGAGGGTGGTGAGCCCACACTGGATGTCTGCACGCCAGAGGCCTGTGGCAAGCGGAGAAGGATCTTCACATCAGTATCCTGGAGCTGCAGGCATTGTTCTGGGCCCTCCAGTCATTCCTTCCGTCTCTGAAGGGCATACCGGTGAGGATCTTTACGGACAACACCACAACAATGTTCTACATCAGGAAGCAGGGGGCACTCTATCCCTAGGGGTCTCCAGAGAGGCGCAGGACTTGTGGCACTGGGCCGTCAGATGAGGTATGTTCCTCTTCCCTTTCACCTGGCAGGAGTCAAGAACACCATTGCAGACTCACTCAGCAGGGAGTTGCACTCCTGCCACGAGTGTGAACTTCAGCACCAGGTGGATCGCATCTTCATCAAGGTGGGCAGGTCCCATATCGATCTGTTTGCAACTGCGGCAAACTCCAAATGCCAGAGGTTTGCCAGCAGATGCCACCAACCCAGGAGCATGGGGGGGGGGGGGCGCGTTCTCCTTCCTGTGGGAAGGCCTGTTTCTGTATGAGTTCCCGCTGTGGCTACTCTGGCTGCGAGTCATCAATCGACTCAAAACAATGCTGATGCGGGATGATACTCATCGTCCTGACATGGCCGAGGCAGATTTGGTACCTGGACCTTCTCAGCCTGTCGGCGTTGCCTCTGGTCAAACTGCCAGTGTACACGGAATCCTGCATCACGACCCAGGATCGCTGAACCAGAGGGCGTGGCTCCTACAACCCTAGAGTATGGAGGATGAGAGTTACCAGCGGACTGCAGGGATGCCCTTCCCAGGGGCAGATCGTCATCGACTCTTGTGCTATGGTCACAAGTGGAAGCGTTTTGCTACATGGTGCCGGTCGCAGATGATTACCCCTCTGAGTGTCATGGCCCTGCAAATTCTTCATACTTGCTGTCCTTGGCCAAGCCGGCACTGGCGCATGCCTCTATCAAGGTGCATCTGGCATCAATCTCCCGCTACTCCAGGTCTCCAGGACGATCTTTGGTCCCACCGTCTCAAGTAGTTCCTCAAAGGACTGTTTCAATCTTTCTCGCTGGTGAAGGCTCCTGCCCCGGTGTGGGACCTCGACATGCTGCTGACCAGGCTCATGATGAGGTTGGAGGGGTTCGATCCTATGCAGTAGGTCCCCTCCTGTTCCTCTCATGGAAAACTGCTTTCCTTGTGCCCACTGTTATGGAGAAGTCTCATTTTCTGTGCTAATTCCCTTCTACCAGCCTGACCTATCTCAAGTGGGGTAAATGTGAGCTGTAGAGATGTAACACTGATTCACAGATACAAGTATACAAATAACACTTGCACTCAGGTTTTTTAGGAAAATAATTATTTAACAGACAGTTAAATAAGCCTTCTTTTAAAAGGGCAATGTGCAACAATAAAACTACACTTCATAAAACTTCCTCAGATTTAAGGTAAGCAAGTAGATAGCCTTTTGGGATGCCACACGCTTCCTACACCCTGAGGTGACTTCAATTACAAGGACAGCCTGGGCATTGATATGTCACTTTTTACACTTAATACAATTCTGAGGTTGTGGGAAAGGAAATGGTTGGGCAAGGAAAAAGGATAACAGGTTCTCAGAGCATGTGAATACTTTTCAATCTCCCAATGAAGTCTAGATTAGATCCTTCCCAGCAATAAAAGTTAAACTTATGTACCACCTATAAGGGACAGTCAATGGGTCAGAAGAGTCTGCATGGAGCCAGAACTGCCAAAGTCAATTTGAACAATGTCTATGGTTATATTTTATTTGTATCACGCTCGTACACAAGTGTTTCAGAGCGTGACAAGGCAAGGGAGGGGGAACAGGGGAGAACAAACCACGATCTTACTAGGTCCAGTGACATTGAGAACGACCAAGTGCATGGGAAAGGGGAAAAGTGCATGAGAGGATGGAAAGTGTGGAATAAATATAAATACTAATAGATAAGAGGCAATGAAACATTGGTAGTGCAGCCGGCAAGTGCTGGGTTTACGGCTGCAGACTGGGTAGGTTAAATACGTGCTGAAAAAGAAGGAAATGGGGTGGGGGGGCAGGGAGTGGGGGACTGTATGGGTACAGATACAGTCCCTAGTGCAAGGGGGTGAACAGGAGGCAATGCAGGAGGGTGGCAGGGTGAGCTGGTACATGGGCCCAGGGGACAGAGGGTGGCCGGGTGCACAGTGCCAAGAGAGCAGATCAGCTGGGGAGAGAGGGAGATGGAGAGGGGGAGCGAAGGCAGAAGCAAAGAGGAAGGTCTTGAGGTGCTTCCGAAACTGGAGATGGTTCTCAAGTTTTAGAGTGGCAGGGAGGCTGTTCCAGAGGGAGGCCCCAGCTGAAGACAGAGATCTACCCCAGCTCATTTCTTTAAAAATCGACTGACCCTAAGGGAGTTAGAGGTGGAGGAGCAGAGAGCTCGAGAGGGGAGTTATTTGCAGAGGGATAGCTTGCAGCAAAAGAATCACTGTTGGGCCACAAGCTTTTAGGTTTGTGAAGGGCAGAGCTGGAATCAACTCTGCAAAGAGCAGCTAATGCAAGTCTCTTTTGAGAACAAGCAAGCTACAGACATAGTTAAGTACCCCTTAGTCAAGCCAGTACCTTGGGTATGAAGATGATCAGCTGGGTTCTGTTCTGGTTGCAGTCTTGCAGATCCTAGGCCTCAGTCGTGGGGACAAGAGGGAGGACGTCTGGAGGACTCCTGCACTGCAGTTTGAAGGTCGGCGGCATCAGATCAGATCTGATCTTATCAGATCAGTAGCACATTGCGGTTTCAGCTACCAGCAAATAGCACCACCTCGGATCTTGGACACTTGATGGGCTTACATTGCTTGAGTCCAGCACTCTGGTAAAGTGACTCAAGGCTTGGGTGGTCCTGCTTCAGGAGGCTCCTCAGGATCTTCCTGGAGCTCTGGTCTGGTTTAAAGACGATGTACTCAACTACAGATTTCTCTACCCCTGTTACTCTGTTGCAGCAGCGAAGAAGTACAGCCAGTTGGGGAAGGTCCTCCAGCAATGTTAGTCTTTGGGTCAGTTGGTCCCACCAACCCAAGGAAAGTTGTCAGTTCCGGGGCTTCTCTAGTCTATTCGGAGCTGCAGAAGGGCTTCATTGGGCAGTTCAACGGTCCAGGAGGGTGCAGCAAGCTACTCTTCCAGTTTCCTTTGTTGGCTGTTTCGTCCAGCGGTCGACTCTTTGGTTCCAGAAGTCTCACATGTTTTATGCAGGTTTCTTCCATTAATGCACAGCCTAGCTGTCACTCACACAGCATTATGGCCGTCCTGCAAGGACAGCCAGCCAGCCAATCACCACTGGGGGCATTCAGGTAGCCAAAGAGACTAAAGACGGAGTTTCGGCACCTCCCTCGCTTTCTTCCCTGCCAGACACACTGGAGCCAGAGGCGGGTTTCAGCACTGAAGCTCGCCGAAGGCAAAACAAACAAAAGGGTTAACTGGTTTGGCGCGCAATGTAAAACCCAAGAAACACCTCACAAGCAAGAAATGGCAAAAAAAGACTGGGTCCATTTTAATATAATGGGCACCCATTGGTGCTATACTGCAGCTGAGGATTCAGCCTGTGGTAAAAACGCACAATGGTAGGAAAATTAAACCACTGCCACCAGTGATTAAAAGTAATGAGGGTAAAATAAAAAATGTTATATGAGTAAGTAGGAAAAGGGACTAAGTAACCCCCCAGCACTTCCACATAAGATGGGGTGTTCTGGCTCTACATAGGATAAACAAGTAAAGCCAATACTCTTACGTCCTGTCCCCTTTCCTCCATACTTTTGGGACATTCTGTCCTGTGGGACGGGACCAGAGCACTTTTTGTAAAAAAGCATACCATTGAAAAATGTGTCCTTCTCTTTTTACGCGGGGTACCGCACGCGGCTGTAACCCTGCCCTCCTTAGCTCCGCCCGCACATCGTCCTTCAGTCCTTTTCTCCATGCGGTCTGGTCTGGATGCACTTGCATCACCAGGAAGACCTTTTTCTTTTCCTGTTGTCCTTCTCTCCTGCTCTGAGTGTATAGTCTTACGTCTAAGCCGGATCGTTTGGGATTTGTTGCTTGTTCCTCTTGCGAATGTCGCTTCACTAGGGTGGATCCCCATTCTCTGTTTGGAGTGTTTGGGACTGGGTTAACATTGGGACTCGTGTTTCTACTGCAATTCCCTGTCGGTCCAGGCTCTTCAACGTTGTCTTTGTCAGTGGGAGATCTTCCAGAGTTCCTCCATCGCATTTTCAACTCTTCATCGACGGAAAGAAAAGGTGCCCGGTAAGTCCCTTCCCGGGTTCCACCAGGTCCGGGAGGGGCTTCAAAAGCTCTTTTCTCCTGAGGTGTCTCGCAGGCCTAATGGTTCTACTGGGGATTTCTCAGAGGGTTCCCGCAAGGGGCCTACCGATACCGGATCACGATCCGAGTTTCCCCAACAGGTGCTAATAGCCAGCCTAGTCGTGCTGAGGTGTCTGGTACCGGAGTTCGCTCCGAGGTCTCCTTGTTTGGAGCTTCCCACACAGACACCGGGGTGCGCCCTGAGGCCTCTGAGGCTTTCTGGACTGAACCACGGTTCGAGCTCCCTCTCGGGGGAGCTAAAAGACCAGACTCTTTTCTGAGGTTCCTCTTATCAAGGTTAAGGTGTGTACCAACAGAACTGAGACCTGTTAAGGTCTTGTCTGTGAGGTGGATTCCTCAACTTTCCCACGCTCACAGTGTTACGGTTCTGTTGAGGGGGCACAGGAAGAGGTTGCCGACCGTTTTTCCTCTGTTACCCAGTCAGCTAGCCAATCACCACAGAGTGCATTTGGGTCTCCTAGGAGACTAAGCACATGGAATTTCGGGCACCTCCCTCACTTCCTCCCAGACACTCGGGCACTGTTAGGGAGAATTCTCTGTTTAGGCTGAATTTCCTAACATAGTGAGTCCCCCAGCAGCTTTGCTGGATTTCTGGAGTTTGTTTTTTCTCCTGCCAAGAGTGAGACTCTTTTTCCTCACACTCTTGGACATGATTTGAGGTGTTTCTTTGACTGTTAATGTGTTTTATGGGCTATGGGGTCTTTTACTCAATAGGGTCTCATGTGTTTTTACTATGTGTTACATAGCACCCTCAGTGCAGTAACACAGGGGTGTCATGACACCCCACCCTAGACTCCATACCCTGGGACTGTCTCCCAGGGCATGTAAAGTCACCATTGGCTTTACTAGTCCCAAATTTAGTAACAGAGCCAGTTCAAACCATCATAATGTGGAAGTACTGGTAGGGGTAATTCGATTGCTCCTGGGTCTGTTTTTCGAGGGGGTACTGTGCAGTCCTCCCTCGTCGAGTTTCTGGCTGATGGCAGTGGTTACCACGCGTAATATTCCGTAAGAATATTCTCTATGGGATTTTCCCATGCATTTTAAACGTACCACTTTTTGGTGAAATGTTAAAGATACCGCTGGTTTATTTATTTAATATTAATTCACCGGTAGGGTCTTTTTGACAGAACTCGGTTTTAAAATGGCGTTTGTGTTCGCCTCTGTAACTCCAAACCAAAGGTCGAGCCCTTTGTTCCACTTTTGGCGGGCTTCGACACAGACGCCCTCCAAAGTGGTGCCACTCTGTCTGGGTACCACAGGGGGTGCGGGAGGGGGTTTAGGCACCTTGGACTAAGTTGCCTTGCCAACCCAAGTCGCACTCTTGCAAGATTGGCCCAAGTGGTGAGCCACCCCGCTCACCACTTAGCATGTTTGATTGACAGCTATGCTGAATGAATGGGGGTTTCTTGCATAAAAGCAGGGCTTTTGGCACTGGAACTTCAGAAGTCGCCACTGGACCTGAAAATCCGAAGAGGGAGAAGCTGAGCCGACCTGCAATGATGACGACACCACCGGTGGAGCCCTGCTGAACCGTCTCGCCACTTCCCAACGACAGAGGAGATCTTCTTGCCGGAGAGTCTCTTCCCCTTGAGCTGGTGGGGACAACCAGTTTGCTTTCTTTTTTCGCCTACCAGGACGTCTAGTGGTCGAATTGCCTGTGCCAAGCACCCCGGCAACCAGATAGCCACTTACCACTGGACCGCGAATAAAAGGACCGCTCCTTTTAATCGAGAACTCTGCGGCTGGTTTCTTCCTTGGCAGTGCAACGACCATCTGTTTTCCACCACGACGAGATCATCTCTTCCCCCGGACGAAGCACCGACTTGCACCCACTGCCAGGAACAACTGCCCACGCTGGAGCATTCTTACCATTTCAAGGTACCGTGTCCGCCTGGCCTCTTTTTCTATAGATTGCTACAAGGTGACAGTAAATCCTTAACCTTCTGGACTGGGCTGGCCTCTTGACCATCTAACTGGTCCCTTTCTTTTGGTCCAACTCCTTTCTGAACCTTTTCGAGACTTTTGTGCACTTTTCAACCGTGTGACCTTGGACACATTTTGTCCGGATCCTCTTAAAGTGGGTCCGGCTTTCTGAACTTTAACTTCACGGTTTTATTCTGCCTTCCTCTTGCACTGTGTTCTTCTGAAAGTGTTGGGATCTGTTTCAATCTATGCTTTGCCTTTCTCTCCCTTTTAAACCAAATTATTAGTGTCATCTGCGTTAAGCGCTTACCGCTGTCTGAAAATAAGTGGTGCTTTACTTAAGACTTGTCTAATATTCTTTTGAGGGAGTGTATATACTTTAGTGACTGTTTTTGAATGTGCTTGATATTAGTGCCAGTGTGTTTTCATAGGTGTGTTTAAATATTTATTTATCTTTTACACCAAAGCTCTGGTCAGTGTTTGCTTGTTTTACTGTATTTACCTGCCCTATTGTGTATGCTCTGTATACTGCCTAACTCTTCTTGAGTGAAGTCTGACTGCTCAGCCACAGCTACCAGGTAAATCTGGGTGGTGCAGACTGCTACCAATTGGGGTTACTGCGAACTCCTGTAGTCTTAAACTTTTTGCAGTGGTCCCTAAGGGAGCTGCACAGGTTTCTGCCTAACGGGCACTAGAGACGGTCTTCACTCCTGAAGCCCGCCAAAATCAAAATGAACAAAGAGACCAAACTAGGTTTGGCACGCAGAGGTAAACTCTAGAAGGACCTTTCCACAAAGAAATGGTGAAAAAAAGAAGACTGGGACCTGTTTAAACAAAGGGGGCTCAGACGCCATCTTGAAAAACATGGTTCCCGTGATTTAACTTTACCATGATTTTTCCCGACGGCAAACTATTCGTAACTCCAGTAGTTTGTTGTAAAACCACTGGCACCAGCCATTCTGAGAGGAAAGGGTAGCATTTGACTGCTGCATGAGTATCTAGACATTGGGGATACTAAGTAACCCTGCAGCACTCTATTGTGAGATGAGGTGTGCTGGGTCTAGGAATTTAAATGACTGCTACAGTCCATTTCACTTTACTTACTCTGGGAAACAGTTTATCCCAGCAAAGGTATTTAAACCTAGGGAAATCTTGAAAGGCTTCCCTGTGCCACTGCACTGAGGGTGCTGTGTGACACAAATGAAAAGATGCCTATGGAGTTTAGACTTCATAATCAAAGAAAACGAAGGTAAAACACATATAAAAATACAGGAGTGGGAAAAAGCCTCACACTCTTTCCAGGTAAAAAAATCAAGTCCTCAAAATCCAGCAAAGTTGCTGGGGGTCTCTAAGGTAGAGAGGAATTAGCACATTTCAGAATTCTCCCTAACAATGCCCCTCATGAGCGGCCTCTGCCC
The DNA here is from genome assembly GCF_040938575.1 of Ambystoma mexicanum. Taxonomy (NCBI): domain Eukaryota; kingdom Metazoa; phylum Chordata; class Amphibia; order Caudata; family Ambystomatidae; genus Ambystoma; species Ambystoma mexicanum. The sequence continues at coordinate 379,414,633 of NC_090934.1, read as the reverse complement.
ATCCCGGTTCCACATTTTTCGCCAGAGGATGCCTTTTTTTGGGAAATTTCAGACTCTTATGAACACTGATCCCATGAGGGAGTACTTTAAAGGCCTTTTATGGAGATCTGCCCTCTGGTGCCGCATCCTGCCCCGGCAGTTCCAGTCACGGCACCTGTTGCTCCGGCAGCAGTACCACCTACCTCACGCCACGCCTCCACCTCTTCCGCCTCTGCCTCCGTTGTCTCCAGTTGACAAGACTTCAGCAGAGCGAGATGTCAATTTGAAGCCGGTCGCATCGCAGCTGGCTGATCCTGACGTTCTTGCCGACCCTCTGGCATACCAGGATAGTGAGGACCAGCCCCGCTCTGTTAGAGCATTCCACAGCCGGAATTCTGGACATGTCACTCCTTGACATTCCAGTACCTGAGGCACCCGCTCCGCAGGAAGGGGTGCTTTCGGGGGCGCTCACCTTGTCTCCACAGGAGCGCACCGGCCTGTTCCTTCAGGATGTTCTGGCTGAGGCCCGCAATGTCTGGGATAAACCCCACACTGTGCTACATATAAATAAAAGAATTGACGCATGTTACAGGCTTGACGCCTCAGAGGAAGTAGCCTTGGCATCGTGTCTGCTCCCTTCCCCGACGGTGGTTGCAGCCTCCACTCTGCAAGCCGACCTCTGCGACCTATGCTGCCACAGCTCAAGTTCTGGCCAAGGATGACAAGTTGCTCGACTCTTTGGCCAAAAAAGCTTTTGCCAACTGGGCGCTGCAACTGCGTCGGGCTAACGCGGAGCTCATTTTGGCAGCAGCCAATATGAGACTGTGGAGGGACTTGGCAGACTTCCAGGAGTTCATTCCTGGGCACAGGCTGGAAGACTTTTGGGCGGTTTGTCAGGCGCCAGCGTTTTGACGCAGGATATTGAGGCTTCTGGGCACCATGTCGACACCTCCGCTCGAGGCCTCATGTTGAGGGTGGACACCTCATCAAGCTTGGCTTCATGCAAAGTTTTCTAACGAGGTCCAAGATAAAGTTCTGGACCTGCCTTTTGATGGCAAAGAGTTGTTTCATTCTTCAACGGATGACTAGCTTACAAAGACTAAGGCGAGCACGAAAACTTCCAAGTCTGTCGGTGCTAGTGAAGTCCCCAGTCAACGCTCAGAGATCTGGATCTCAGTCTCGGACCTCCTCAGGCTTCAGTGTGTTCCAGGACCGCAGGTCTCGTAGGACTGATCCGCCGAGAGCTAACTCCTGTCGGAGACAGCAACGAGGTCGGTTTTTCTCTCCGTCTTTAGCCTCCTCTTCAGGGACAGGTGGTCTCTCTGCCAAAAAGTCTGCAAAAATATATTTTTTGCCACTTGCACGAAACTCCGGTGGGACGGCGAATCTCTCATCTGGAGGCGTGGCAAACCATCACTAAAGACTGGTGTTTTGTCAATCGGGCAGGCTTCTGCTTGCCCCTCCCTCCTACCCCGCCCTTCAATCCTCCCTTTCAGCAGTCGGGGAACCCTCCTTCAGAGCCGAACTCCAGAAGCTTCTAGACCTCCAGGCGGTGGAACCCGTTCCCCTAGTGGAACAAGGGGAGGGCTTCTACTCTGTTTATAGTGCCCAAACTTAACTAGGGTGGCCTGCGCACCATTCTAGACCTTTCCCAGTACAACCTTTCTCTTCCCCAAGAGAAATTCAAGATGATCACGCCCTGACGAATAATGTCCTCTCTTCAGAAGGACAACTGGCTCAGCGTTGTGGACCTTCAGGATGCGCATATGCATATCCTGGTCTGGAGCATGCTTCAGAATGATCTGCTGTTCTCTCTGGGAGAGGAGCATTTCCAATTCAGAGTGCTCCCCTTTTGTCTCAGCTCAGCATGTCTTTACGAAGATGTCGTTCATTGCGGCTTTTCTTCGGCTACAGGGTATTCTTGTGTTTCCATATTTGGACGACTGGCTTCTGCGCAGCCCCTGTCCAGTGAAAGCCTTGAGCAATCTTCAGTCTCTCCTTCAGCACCTGTTCGGGCTTGGGCTGTTTGTGAACGGACGTAAATCCTTCATCCATAATCTCTCCAGACCTGATTTTCCTGGGTTTCCGTTGGAACACGATCGACTGCAGTGTGTACCTGTCTGTGGACAGGATGGCCGATTTGTTAACCACATGTCAGGTTTTCATTCATTCAGAGAGCATGTCTGCCTGGTGGTTCCAGAGGCTTCTTGGCCTACATGCATTCTTGCTCTTCCCCCTGCTCGTCTCAAAATGTGACTCACGCAGATGGCTCTTTGGAGTTCCTGGCATCAGGCAGTGGACCCGGCCACCAAAATGATTCCGGTACCACCCTGCATGATGACAGATCTCCTATGGTGGTCATCTTCTAGCGATCTGGCGGTGGGTGCTCCTTTTCAGGAGCCGTCCCCTCAAACAACCATCACAAGGGACTCCTCCCTTATCGGGTGGGGCGCGACAATGGATCATCTTCAGGTTTTCGACCTGTGGTCGCCACAGGACAGACAATTGCACATCAATTATCTGGAGCTTCTGGTGATTTTCTTGGCGCTCAAAGCCTTCAAGCCAGTGATTGTGATCAAAGTGGTTCGCATCCGCACAGACAATGCAGTATCCATGTTTTACGTCAACAAGCAGGATGGTGCCAGGTCACCTCCCCTTGTAGATCTGGCCGTTCAGATTTGTGAATGGGCCATTCAGCAGAGTGTTTGGCTGCTGGATGTGCACATTCCGGGCCAGCTGAATCTAATTGTAGACTCTCAGCCGGTGAGCGGTGGTCCGCTATGAGTGGGAGCTGAACACTGAGATCCTCGCTGACCTTTTTTGCCATTTGGGCACTCCAGAGGTGGACCTCTTTGCGACATCATCAAACAGGAAACTTCCTCTTTATGCTTCCAGGAACGGGCTCGTAGCTTCTTCCCTCGGGGATGCTCTGGTGATTCCGTGGCACAACATGAGGGCCTATGCCTTCCAGCCTCGTCTTCTGGCACTATGCAAGCTCAGGAACATGACGAATTGCGCACTCCTGTTCATAGCCCTGTGGTGGCCAGCCAGATTCTGGTTTTCGGCGCTTCAGCATCTGTCAGTCTGCTCACCGATAAGGCTTCCGCTGATTCTTGACCTCCTTCACCAGACCGATAAGCAGATGTGGCACCCCTCCCCACAATCATTCAGCTTGGCGGCCTGGTGCCTGAGTTCAAATCTTTAGAAATGTTCAACTTGTCCGCTGAAAATATGCGTATTATCTAGGCGGCTACAAAACCTTCGACAAGGTCTCACTATAGGAGCAAATGGCTCAGTTTCTGTCACTGGTGTTTAGAAAAACAGCTGGGCCCCAGAGAAGCTACTGTCGACACGATCCTGTCATTCGTTTCATCTGGCAACTTCAGGCATACATGTCTTATAGAACTTATTTGCCGGCTATCGCTGCTTACCTGTCTGCATATTCTTGCTCTTTTTCATTGACAAACCCTGTCATTAAGACACTTTGCTGGTCTATTGCATCTTTATCCACCTGTGCGCAACCCGCATCCAAAGTGGGAACTGAATGTGGTCCTCACGCCCTTATGCCATAAAACTTTTGAGCCCATGGCGACAGTGAGCTTGAAGTTCCTTTTGTGGAAAATGGCTTTTCTGATTGTGGTGACTTCAGCAAGGCATGTAAGTGAGCTTCAGGCCTTGTCTGTAGAACATTAATTCCTCACCTTTCACAAGGATAAGGTTGTCCTCTGGACCAATCCTTTCTTTCCAAAGGTGGTATCCGATTTTCATCGGGACCAGTCTATTTCCTTACCCGTTTTCTTTCCAGACCCGGCCTCCGATGCTGAGAGGGTATTGCATAATTTGGATGTCAGACTAGCCCTAAAGTTTTATTTGGACAGAACATCTAAACTGAGGAGCTCTTCCCAGCTCTGTGACCTTGGGAGACCCGAAAGGAAAGCCGACCTTGAAAGCATCTATCTCCTGATGGATTGCTTCCTGTATTTCGGAGGCGTATACCGTTCAGGGCCTTCTGCCTCCAAAGAGAATTCATGCCCATCTTGTGCGGGACAAGACGGCTGTCGTTGCCTTCCAGAAATATATGTTCCTTGGGAAACCTTGCCAGAGCAGATATGTGGGCTTCCCCATCAACTTTTTGTAAGCATTACTGCTTGGACCTGAGCTCCAGAGCCGATGCTCAGTTCTGGCAGGCGGTTCTTAAAAACCTCTTTCAGTAAAGGAGTTCCATCCACCCGTTTGCCTGTGAGGAGTGCTTTGTAATCTCCCAAAAGTGTGGAGGAAAGGGGACGAAGGAGTATTACATTTACTCACCGTAGTGACTACTTTACTCCTAGTCCATAGTCCCCTTTCCTCCATACGCCCGCCCGCCTTCCCCTCTAATAAGTATCCTCTATTATTGCTTAAATGGTCTTAGACCTGGTGATAGAAAAGGACTGAAGGGCGATGCGTGGGGTGGAGCTAAGGAGGGCTGGGGTACGGCCTCATGCAGTACCGTGCATAAAAAGAGGAAGACATTTTTTAATTTGATACCTTTTTACAAAAAGTGCTCTGGTCCGGTCCCACAGAACGGAATGTCCCAAAAGAATGGATGAAGGGGGACTATGGACTAGGAGTAAGATGGTCACTACGGTGAGTAACTTGATTTCACTTTACTACTCTTGGGAACAGTAGTTCAGCCACGAGAAGGTATTTAAACCTTATGAGAAATCTAAGGAACTTCTTTGTGACACTGCACTGAAGGTGCTGTGTGTCACAATACAAAAGGTAGATGCATATGGAGTTTGTCAGACTCCAAGAAAATGAAACACAGGGTCCAAATCAGATCAAAAATAAATGAGTGGGAGGAAGGTGTCTCTCTCCAGGATAAAAATAAATTCCTAAAGTCTAGAAAAAGAGCTGGGGTCTCTAAGGTTGAAGGGAATTTGCACAGAAATGAGAATTCTCTCTAACAGATTCCCATCCCCTTTACATTTATTTTGGTGATTCAGCACACCCCACATTGTGGAGTTATGGTGGGATACAATGTATCCCCTTTCTTTTTTACCTGGTAAAAAAGGTTGTTAAAATTGCAAGTTTACTTGAATGGTGGCAGTGAAACTACTTTTGACTCATTATTATGTGCAGGCTATTTGCAGGCTGGCAAATCTGCTGCGGTAATGCACAGGAGGGCCACCATTTTGCTAGAATGTTGGGATTTATTTTTCATTTTGTTAGGGAGAATTCTGAAATGTGCTAATTCCTCTCTACCTTGGAGACCCCCAGCAACTTTGCTGGATTTTGAGGACTTGATTTTTTTACCTGGAGAGTGAGACCTTTTCCCACTCATGTACTAATGATTTGACTGCCAGACTGCCCCTTTCTGTAAACTGCTGGGAGATTTTTCAGGCGTGTGCTGTAGTTCTTGATACATTTTCTGATCCTGGTAGCTGCTGACAAGTTGACTGCTGGAACCAAATACGAAGAGGAAGATGAAGAAACTATGGCTTTGACCATTTCCAGCTACCAGAGAGCCTGCTGTGTAACCAGAGCCTGATGTAACCCTTCTTTCCAAGCAACATGGGGTTCCTGAATGCGATGGCTCCTACCCGGAGGCTGGTGAGATGCACTAGCCTTGAGAAAACCTGCAAACCGAGCCATCCCTCGACGTGCTGTGACCTTGCTGGACTGCGAAAACCCAATACGCAGGGACATCGAGCCCGAGTGCAGTGCATGGTCTTGCGATGTACAAATCCTGCTTAAAGTTTGGTGGACTCCTGCTGGAATTCCAGAGAAAATGAAATATTTTATTTATATGGCGCTCGTACACAAGTGTTTCAGGGGGGAGACACAATTCAAATCCCTGAAGTACCCTCACCAGAATGCAGGACCAAGAGAGTGGAAGAGAATACGACCAGCGATCTTCTGTCATCTGGCTCATGTAAAAGGGCGTCAAATTCAGAGCCACAAGAATCCTTCTTTGGAAGCCTCCCCGTTGTTAGCGGCCACCAGTTTTCTTTCAGTATCCATTTTGTCAGTCTCCAGACCAAGAACCAGATCTTGTGCTGCTGCATCCTGAAGGCATCCACACAGAAGGACTTATTTTCGGTAATACTTACCTTAAGTCTAGTGTGCATCCCGTGAGGCTGAGCTGGTGATGTGTGGTTGTGAGTTTGCCCATACGATTCAGCCAGGCCTAATGCTGGAATTCACATAGGGAGCTGTTAGAAAGGAGTCATCTTTAATAATGTGTTATTTATGTAGTGCCTTAATCCAAAGAGCTTTACAGAGAACCTATTTACATACAATATCACCCAACCAAAATTGGTACTCATTTATCGACCTTGGAAGGATGAAAGGCTGAGTTGGCCTTGCTGGGACTTGAACCTGTGACCTGCAGATCACGTTCAGATCGCAGCAGCGAGCGCTCAACTCGCTGAGCTATCTTACCGGTTTAACTTCACAATTTCTTCCATTTCTATGGACACCCAAACGTTTTGCTTTTATTTTATCTAACCCCTTCTTTTTTACAGTTTAGTAAAGCCTTAAGCTTCACTACACTGTATTTTACTCATCTGTCATGGGGAAACTAACATGTCCTTCAGGCTGTCAGTACTGGGAAACCTTGTTTCGAGGGGATTGGGTCCTCCGACGTATTCCATATCTATGACAGGTAATGTCCACAGCTGTGCTGCTTCGGAAAATCTTTGGCGTCTGCGTCCTGCGTCGATGACCCACGTCACCCGATGTGATAAGGACGCACGACGCCCATAGCCTCAGTTCTGTTTTTTTCCGCGAATGTGTTCGCTTCGTGAATCTCGGTACGCCTCAACTCGGAGTTGCTGTTTCTTCCTCGGTTCGTTGAACCTGTTCGGTTGGTGTGAAGACCTGTTCGTGGCGATGTCTCTCATCTTGGACCCCGCGTCTGGGCTTCAAGAACTGCAGGGACTGTGGGTCCAAGATGTCGGTCACTGACTCGCACGACGCCTGCCTCTGGTGCCTCGGGGAGGCCCACGATACGGACGACTGTGTCGACTGCCAGTCGCTCACTGCGAAGGCCTTGCGAGAACGCAAGAAACTGTCGGTAGGTAGGGTGTCTAAGCCCCGGAAGTCGAGGTCTGCGGGGCTTTCGACCGATGACTCGAGGGGTGACTCTCTGCGTCGTCGGAAGTCCGGTGGGGTCTCCTTCCAGGAGTCGGTCTCGCCACTCCTCCGCCTCTTCTAGGCATTCCAGGAAGCGCCGGCATAGGTCGCCTTCCCCGTCCTCTGCTGAGGACTCCGCCCGTCGGCAGGTTGCTTATCCCTCCATGCAAGCGACACCGGAGGAATGTGCTTCCTTTGGGAAGCAGATGCTAGCGATTCTGGAATCGCAGGGCACCGGTCTGACTGCGCCTCCGAGTGGGGTCGGTCGGCACCGGTCGAGAGACACCGCCGTACGCCTTTGGGCTCGGGTGGTCGGCACGGCTCACGGGAGAGGTCCCACTCGGACAAGGGTAGCCGTTCTCGCCATGCCCGTTCCAGGTCCCGGTCCTCGACGCGCTCGAGACCGCATGATCCTGTGGCGTCTTCGAAGAAGACGTCGACGCCTGTAGCGCCGAGGTCGTCGACGATTTCTCTCGATGTTCCGTCTTCGAGGGGGTCGTCGGCACCCAGGTAGTTGAGAGACACACTCGGAGATCTGGTTTCGAGGACTGTCGACGCCGCCGATGCTGGAGGCATTGCAACCGACGTCGACGCCTTTTCTGTCGACACCGGCGCCGACTCGCTCGGCGCCCTCAACGCCTTTTCTATCGGCACCGACTCGCTTGGCGCCCTCGACGCCTTTCGAGGCGGTGGTGTCGAAGGGGCCCCGTGGCACGGGGTTTGCCCCTAAAAAGGTTATGGCTGAGGTCCGGCACTTCTTTGGTCTGCAGAGGTCTTCCTCTCCCCGCCTGGAGTACATTTCAGAGGGTGATGAAGGCCCTGATGGCGGCCTGGTTCCGGTTCCGGATGACCTTATCTCGGGCCATAGTCAGTTTGATGACCTGAGGCAGTCACTGCATGATGCCAGTGGACTGGACACCTCTCCGGAAGTGGAGTTTTGTCGGCCGGAGCCTGGCTGTCATGCCAATTCGTCATATCGGCGCCTTATGTCTCGGGTTACCGAGTACTTGGGTTGGTCAGCTCCCCCAGGGGAGTTCGTTCAGGATGATCTCATGGACATCCTTGATCTCCGTCCACCCACTGACCCGGTTTTGCCTTTTCATATGGCTTTGCAGAGAAGGGCGGCAGCTTGGACTACTCCGGAGAGTCTCCCAGCAGTGGGCAAGTCTTTGTAGCGAAAATACCGTCCAGCCAGTAGCGACCCCTGCTACTTGTCTAGGCACCCCACCCCGGAGAGTTTGGTGGTGCAGGCGGCTACGGCCCCGGCAAAGCAGGCGTCGTATCCTACCATCCCTCCGGATAGGGACGACAAACGTTTTGACGGCTGGGCGAAGAAAGTGTTTTCTTCTGGGGGTATGGTGCTTCAGGCTGCCCACTCCGTTTGTGCCTTGTCTCGTTTCACGCACACTCTGTGGAACTGCATTTCCTTAGCGGCTGATCATATCCCCGAAGGGGAGGAACGGGATGGTTTCCTTGCTATCGTGCAGGATTGCAAGGGCGCCATGTGTGAATCCGTTCAGTCGGGTCTGGACATGGTTGATTGTGTCAGCCGGTCCATGGCGGCGAGCACCGTAATGCGCAGGTTTGCGTGGTTGAGGAAGTCTGGGTTCGCTCCTGATGTGCAGTCCCGGCTCCTCAACATGCCCTTTGACGGTGAACACCTTTTTGCCGTCATGGCTGACCAGAGCCTTGAGAGGTTGCAGACCTCCAAAGCTGCAGCGAAGTCGTTGGGCGCTGCAGTTCGCCAACCTCCGCCTTTTCGTCCTAGGGGTCAGCAATGTCCAACTCGTCCTTCAGTAAAGCGAGAGGAGCTAGCAGTCAAAGAGGCCATCGTAAGAGTGCCAGAGGTGGAAACAAAGGTACTCTAGGTGCCAAGGCCGCTCGGGCAGTTGCCTCGTTGCCCTCAGGCAACGCCGCAGCCGCTACCACTCAGTCATGAGGCCAGGTCCCATGGTTCACCGGTTGGGGGAAGGCTGGCGCAGCATCTTGTAGAGTGGCAAGCCATTACTTCGGATTTGTGGGTTCTGGAGATCATAACCCATGGCTACTGTCTTCCTTTTCGGCAGAGGCCTCACGCCAATCCACCAGGGAACCTCTTTGAAGAGTCCAGATCCACTCCTTGCGCAGGAAATTCGAGCCCTGCTGGAGAAAGGCGCCATAGAACTGGTGCCTGTAGCGGAGAGGAACAAGGGATGGTATTCCCCTTATTTTTTTATTTCAAAGAAAGACGGGGGGGATTGAGACCCATCATGGACTTGCGCGGTTTGAACAAACTCCTCAGGAAGGGCAAGTTCAAGATGGTGACTCTTTCTCAAGTCCTCCAGGCCCTTCAACTTCAGGACTGGTTGGTGTCTCTCGACCTCAAGGATGCTTGCTTCCATGTGCCGATCCATCCCAAGCACAAGAAGTACCTGAGGTTCGCGGTTGGCGACTTGCACTTTCAGTTTCGGGTCCTGCCGTTTGGATTGACCTCCGCCCCGAGGGTTTTCACCAAGCTCATGGTGGTGGCAGTGCATCTCAGGAAAGGGGGATTGATGTCTACCCCTACCTGGACGATTGGTTGATCAGGGGGAGCTCTCCCGAGCAAGTCCTGGATCATCTGTCCGTCACCTGCCACTCCCTTCACAGGCTGGGCTTCTCCCTCAATTTAAAGATGTCCCTTTTGACACCAACACAGCGGCTCCAGTACATCGGAGCAGTGCTCGACACGTCCCTGGGGCAGTGTTTTCCTCCTCCGGTGAGGGCTCTTCACATTCAGCAGATGGTGCACAAGTTTCAGTTTGCCCAGACTCTCCCAGCGTCCGAGTTCTTGAGACTGCTCGGCCTCATGGCATCCTGCATTCTTCTGGTGCCAGTATGCGGATGAGATCTTTGCAGTGGGCACTCAAGCTCCAGTGGTCTCAGTCCTCCGGCAGGCTGTCAGACCCTGTTCAGGTGCCGCCCTCGGTAGCCCGGGACCTTCTGTGGTGGGCCGTCGAGGGCAATCTGATGAAGGGTGCCCCATTTTGGCTGCCCTGGCCGGAGGTGACGATCGTGACGGATGCATCCTTCACGGGATGGGGTGCTCATGCCATCGAGCTGACAGTCAGCGGTCATTGGTCTCCGTCGGAGTCCAGACTCCATATCAATCTGTTGGAGCTGAGGGCCGTCAGGCTTGCCCTGAAGGCTTTTCTGCCAACTGTGCGCGAGAAGAGTGTCCTGATTCTGACGGACAACACAGTGGCCATGCACTACCTCAACAAAAAGGGGGGGGGGGGCGGGGGTCACTTCCGCTGTGCAGGGAGGCGATGCAGCTCGAGTTCTGGGCCATCCAGCAGGAAGTTTCGATCTCGGCAGTTCATCTGACTGGAGACAACGAGACGGCGGACGCTCTGAGTAGGCAGAGCACGATCTCTCACGAGTGGGAGCTGGCGCAGGAGATTCTCCTGGAGATCTTTGCCCTTCGGGGGACCCCTCAAGTGGATCTCTTTGCCTCCAGTGTCAACCGGAAGTGCGAAAGGTTTTGCTCGCGGGAATTTCCTTCAAAAGGAGCCTTAGGAGACGCATTCGTGGTGGAGTGGTCATTCCCACTGCTGTACACGTTTCCTCCAGTCCCCGTCATCCCGCAAGTGTTGCGGAAGTTACGGAGGTTCGGTTCCCGGATGATCCTCATTGCTCCGGCGTGGGCCCGGAGGACGTGGTACCCGGACCTTCTAGACTTGTCCATCTGCCCTCCACGTCGTCTTCCCTACCGAGACGATCTGCTCTCACGGGAGGGGGGCTCATGTTCTCCATCCAGAGGTCAGATCCCTCAATCTTCACGCTTGGTATCTGAAAGGTTGAGGTATAAGGATTGGGAACTCCCTGAAGACGTGATGGAGGTGTTGCTCTCGGGCAGGCGGCCGGCAACAAAGTCTCTGTGCCGTTGGAGAAAGTTCTGCGACTGGTGCAGAGTTCAGAATGTGGATCCTTTTGAATACAACATTCCCATGGTTTTGTCGCTTTCTTTGGCCCACAGGGGCTTGCAAGTGGGGACCATTAAAGGTTACCTGGTGGCGCTGTCCATATTTAAGCGCTCGTCTGAAGAGTGTTCCTATTTTAAGATTCCTTTTAATTTCGCAGTTTTTGAAAGGGCTCACTAATGTGTTCCCTCCGTCACCTTTTTTGGTGCCAGGTTGGGATTTGAACTTTGTTCTTAAGTTTCTTATGGGTGCTCCGTTTGAGCCTTTACATTCTTGCCCTTTGAGGCTGGTAACTCTGAAAACTGTGTTTTTAGTTGCGGTTACTTCCGCTCGCTGAGTGAGTTACAGGCACTTTCAGTTAAGCCACCCTTCACTGTGTTTCACAAGGACAGGGTTGTCCTTCGAGTTCGTCCTTCTTTTCTTCCGCAGGTGGTTTCGGAATTTCATTTGAGCCAGAAGGTTGTTCTTCCGGCGTTTTATCCTCCTCCACATCCTGGTAAGGAAGAGGAGAGGCTCCATAGGCTTGATCCTAGGAGAGCGTTGAGCGTTTATATTTCGCGCATGTCCCGGGTCAGAGTGGATGATCAACTTTTCATTGGTTATGCTGGAAAGCGTTTGGGACAAGCTGTGACGAAACAGACTTTGTCTCGCTGGATTATATTTAGCTATCTCCGAGTGTTACCGCTTGGCGGGTAAGGACCCTCCGGCTGGCTTGCTGGCCCATTCTACCAGAGGAGTGGCTGCGTCTACTGCCCTGCAGAGGGGAGTTCCCATTTGTCACATCTGTGATGCAGCCACCTGGGCTTCAGTACATACTTTTGTACGTCACTATTGACTTGATTCCATCAGAGGGCAAGATCTGGCCTTTGGCAAGGCAGTTCTCTATTCCTCAATTTGATTGGGCATGCTAAGTTTGTATTCTAAATTCTTTCCCACCTCCTTGCTTGGTACTGCTTTGGGAGTCTGTCATAGATATGGAATACGTCGAAGGACCCAATCCCCTCAAACAAGTTACTTTCTTACCTGGTAACGATGGGATGGTCCTCCGACGTATTCCATATCGCTCCCTCCCTGCCTTCCCCGCTGCAGAATTTCTTTTGCGATTGCAGCTTGCGTTCCGCAAGGCCTTGTGTCTGACTGGCAGAAAACTGGTGGCACACGTTCTATAACTGAGGCTATGGGCGTCGTGCGTCCTACTTATCACATCGGGTGACGTCGGAGGAGGTCCTCGGGGACGGCGCATCGAAATCGACGCACGACGCAGACGCCAAAGATTTTCCGAAGCAGCACAGCTGTGGACATTACCTGTCATAGATATGGAATACGTCGTCGGACCATCCCATCGAAAACGTTACCAGGTAAGAAAGTAACTTGTTCCTCCCTTAGTCTAGTTACTTTTCCACTTTTAGTAACTTTTTCCACTTGTGATAGTTTATATCATTGTACAATGCATCTTACAATGGAGTACAATGGCATACACGTTTTGTTTTGCCCTAGACTAAAGCACAGTATTTTTGGTTGCTATAGGTGTGCTAAATGGACAGCCTTACCGCATTTGGCTGCTAACTGTGGCTAGTTGTCAAACATGCTCATGCCACTAGGTTTTTCACTTGTCCTTTGGCCTTCTTCCTGGCGTGCGAGGCCAGGAAAATGGGACTGCCTGGTTCAATTCACAAACTGGTGCCAGTGTGTCTGAGTGGTATGAATGAATTTTGCCACCAGTGGTCCTGATTGGACCACTGCTGTTGTGTGTGTGGCTCATCTGTCATTGGCTAGTGGAAGCTGCTCCAAGGAGACCCAAATGCACTTGATTGGCTGGTTGACTGTCCGGCAAGGACAGCCACGGTGCTGGGTGAGTGGCAGCTAGGCTGGAATGAATGGGAGAGAACTGAATAAAAGGCAAGTTTCTTGGCTTGGAAGGCAGAGTCGACCAGGGTGGCGGTCATTGCCGGACAGTCAGCCAGCCAATCCCCACAGTGCATTTGGGTCTCCTAGGAGACTAAGCACAGGGAGTTTTGGGCACCTCCCTCACTTCCTGCCTACACCAGAACTCTGGAGCCAGAGGCGGGCTTCACTCCTGAATCCCACCAAAGGCGAAATGAGCAAAGAGACCAAACCCGGTCGGGTGCGCAGAGAGAATCTCTAGAAGGTCTTTTCCACAAAGACATGGCGAAAAAAGACCAGGGACCATTTTGTCCAAGATGGCTCCCACGGTTGATTTACTGAATCTGCGAACACAGTCTGCGTTAACTGCAAACCATGGTAGTTCAAATGAAACCACTGCCACCAGCCATTCAGTGAGGAAAGGGTAACATAAATGTACATGAGGATCTAGAAACGGGGATACTAAGTAACCCCTCCAGCACTCAATTGTAAGATAGTGTGTGCTGGGTCTAGAAAGTTACAATGGTAAGTAAAGTCAATTTCATTTTACTGCTCTGGAAAACAGTAGTTTATCACAGAGAAGGTATTTAAACCTTTGGGAAATCTAAAAGACTTGTGTGACACAATGTAAAAGATGATGCCTATGGAGTTTGTCAGGCTCCATAAACAAAAGAGAAACCGAGGTAAAATTCACATTAAAATAATTGAGAGCATGGGAAAAAGGGTCTTGCTCTCTCCAGGTAAAAAAAAAACAAACCAAGTCCTCAAAATCCAGCAAGGTTGCTGAGGGTCTCTAAGGTGGAGGGAATTAGCACCTTTATGAGAATTCTCCCTAACACGGAACCAAGGCTCTGGCTTTTCAGAGGCATGTTCCTGGTCATGTCATCAGTAAGGCGGCTACATGGGCTACGCTTTCGGCCTTCTGCAAGCACTACTGCTTGGATGCCAGCTCCAGGTCGGACGCAGCATTTGGTCATTCAGTGTTAAGGAAGTTCTTTTCTTAGCAGGGTTCGCTCTCCACCCTAGGGCTACATTCAGTTGTAATCGCCCATGCAGTATGGAGGAAAGGGGATGGGAAGTGAGAGTAATTATAAGGTACTTACCGTAGTGACTAACTTACTCCTAGTCCATAGTCCCCTTTTCTACATACGTCCCACCATCCCCCCCCACCCCTTAATAAAACTGGTGTCAATAGGCAATGTTAATATTGTCGACGCGTAAAAGGGGACTGAAGAGTGGCGCTGGTGGGCAGAGTCAGGGGAGCGCATGTTCCCAGGGCCACGCCCCTTGCGCCTATACATTTTAAGGGTAAGAAGATTTTTTTTCTGGTGAAAAGGGTTCTGTCTCCCGTCCCTAGCAAGGGATGCCCATGAAGTATGGTGGAAGGGGCAGTATGGACTAGGATTAAGTTAGTCACTATGGTGAGTAACTTATAATATTTCTTTGTACCAAGATACAGCCCTCTCTCCCGCCTAGGATTAGCCTGGCTGCCTGTCTGCTCTTCAAAATGTTCTCGCGTGGTATAGCATTCTACTAAGAGTTGTTTTGTACTACCTCAGATATTGTTTTATGAAGCCATTAGTTGGACTTTAGAAAAACTGTCCCTAACATTTGTCTCTTCAAAGCGGGTGTTCTTCTACGAGGGATTCTTGGCTGCAACGCTTGTCGTAAGAAATGGCTGATGGCGTCGTCCTCTTAGCCAAAATCCAGCCTGGAAGCAAGTCCAAACCCAGCAATGCCAAGGATGTGCACCATTTAAACAAAGTAGTTGCCCAATCAGGGACAACTATTGGTTTCACTCAGGCCCCCATACTTAGACTCTCTGACACCACAGATGTGGAGTGGAGACACACACACACACACACACACACACACACACACACACCACCCCCCCCCCCCCCCAAGTGCATGACCTTGTATGTGATTTCCTGACAGGGCAGGAGAAAGGCCATACAAAAATATGACCAAAGAACAAACTCAAATCTTGTGGCGTGGCCATTTTAGGGCTCCAGCCACGTTTTCGTAGCCATAAGCTGTAAACGTAATTGTGCACAGTAGAAATAACAAAAAAATGTAAACATAGAATTCCCTTCATATTCTATGGAACCCCACACCTTGGTTTTTATGCCATTACATGACTTTCTACAGTGAAGTGAAGCCTTTAGTCTCACTTTACTTTCCTTTTGCTCACTTGTTATGAGAAAGCGGACTAGTCCTTCGAACTGTCAGTATTGGGAAACTGTTTCCCTTTTCTTTTTAAATGTCTATTTTGGGTAACTTTTTCCATGTTGCACAATGAATCTTCAATGCAGTGCAATGAGGATACTTTTGTATTGCCCTAGACTACACTCAAAGGCTCTTTTGGTTACTTAAAAATGTGCCTAAAGACAAGCTGGTGGTAGCGGTTACATTTAACACATTTTTACTGTATTTTTAGTTAGTAGCCCAACGTGGTAAATGCGAGAAGGCCGAACTATGGCTAGTGTCATAAAATGGCCATGCCGCAAGGATTTTCCGCTTGTTTTCGGGCCATTTTGTTCTTTGGCCTTCTTCCTGCCGTGCCAGGTCAGGATTTTCATTTTGGGTTTATGCACTTGCCTGGGAAAGCCTTGCTGTTCGCGGGATAGTGTCACGAATCTGCAGCATATTTGGTCATTATGACTGCTTTGGAGAAGAGCTCTGATGCGTTCCATCTTGCCCCTCCCAAAATTGCGCTCCCATGTTTCGTCAGTGTAGAATGGTCACAGTTTCAGTTGTTTTTAAGATGGCGCCTCTATTCTGTGATGCATTCGGGAAATCAAACGACTCGTTCATTTGCAATGGATCTTATGCAGATGTTAGGGAGAATTTTCAGTTCTGTGCCAATTCCCTTTAACCTTAAAGACCTCCAGCTCTTTTGTTGGACAAAGGCAGTGCTTTAAGTGGGCCGGGGCCTGCCGGGGCCGGGCCCCGGCAGTCTCCAAAAAGTGAGGCTGAGCCGGGGCCCTGCCGGGGCCCCCCAGCCCCACCACGCCATGGCAGGACGCATTATCCCGCCGCGGCCGCAGCCGCAACGAGAGATGCGCCCGCCATTTAAACGTCAGGCAAGCTGACAGAAGTGCCAGCCAGCCACAGCGTCGCTGTGACTGGCTGGCACTTCCGTCAGTCTCTGTAACTTTCTCTGATGACCCCTCATCTGAGGGGCCATCAGAGGAAGCTACAGTCCCTTAGTTCCCCTCGCCAGGTCACTGACCCTCAGCGAACCCGCAGGCTCCATGATCTAATATGCAGATTAGATCACAGAGCCCGCGGGTTCGCAGAGGGTGAAAGACGCCCCGGGCTCTGTGATCTATCTGCTCTGAGCAGAGTTCACTGAGCCCGAGGCGCCTTTCTCCTTTGGCAGGGCTTTATAAAAGATGCCTTCAACTGTGTACGTTTAAGCCATCTTTTATACACGTAGAAATATTTCTATGTTTATAACAGATGGCTTGAATCGTACACAATTCAAAGCAACTTTTATAAAGCTTTGTCGACGGACAAAGCCACCTTGGGTTTTGTCCGTCCTCAACGCTTTATAAAAGATGCCTACGTTTCAAGACGTCTTTTATAAACATAGACATATGTTACAAATGTCTATGTTTATAAAAGGCAGCTTGAATAGTACACAAACCATAGTAAGGTAAGTACACAAGTGTGCGTAACTTACTATGGTGTGTGCACTTTCAAGCCACCTTTTATTAACATAGAAATATGTAACATTGCTATGAATATAAAAGAAGGCTTGAAAAATACACAAACCATAGTAGTGCGCAAACAAACATATAAATGCTCAAATACATTTATATATTTGTTTGCGCACCTTACTATGATTTGTGCACTTTTAGGCCACGCCCACAATGGAGGCCACGCCTCCAAACGAGGGCCCCCCCTCAATTTCTTACCCCACTTAAAGCACTGGACAAAGGGCATTTTAATTTTTACTGTGGAGTGAAATTTTTTCGCACACTGTTTTACAGACTGATTTTCTGTGTTCTTACTGTGTTATGGAGTCTGTTAAACTCCATAGGCATCTGCTTTTTGCATTGTGAATGTAAAGACTTCATGGTATCAAGAATAGACAGACACAATTGATCTCAGTTTAAGGGTGTTTATTAAACTGTATGCAGGTTGGAAAAATGCCTAATCTAAGATGGGAGCATGCATGGAGTGCTGGAGGGGTTACTTGGTATCCCCTTTTTGTCTACCTTCTCATGTAACATTTTTATGTTACCCTTATTACATTTAATTGCTGGTGGCAGTGGTTTAATTTTCCTACCATTGTGCATTTTTACTGCAGGCTGAATCCTCAGCTGCAGTATTGCACCTATGGGAACCCATTTTTGTCAAAAGGGAAGTTTTTTTTTTTTTTGCCATTTCTTGTTGGAAAGGCCCTTCTTGAGATTTACTCTGCACGCCAAACCAGTTTTGGTCCCTTTGTTTGTTTTGTCTTTAGTGGGATTCTCTGGTTCCAGCGTGGCAGGAAGCAAGGGAGGTACCTGAAACTCCCTTCGCTTAGTCTCCTTGCTTACAGGAATGCATCCACATGTGACTGGTCGGCTGGCAGTCCTTGGAGGACAAGCCGTCCTTCCATGAGTTGACCGCTAGAATGCGAATGTATAGGAGAGACTTGGATAAAAGGCAAGGTCTTTTGCAAGGAAGGAGAGCTGACCACTGGACGAAGGAACCGAAGAAAAAACTGGAAGAGAAGCCAGCTGCACCCTTCTGGACCGTTGGTTTGCCTGGTGAAGCCCTGCTGCAGTGCTAAAGCTCCATATTTCTAATCGACTAGAGTAGCACGGAAAGGACGACTTCTCCCTTTGGGTTGGTGGGACCAATCGGCCCCAAAACAAACTTGCCCGGAACCCCCTCTCTGCTGTCTGTACTACTTTGCTGCAGCAGGAACCGAGTGCCAGGGGACAGGAACACCAGGATGAGTGCATCGCCTTAAGCCTAACCTGAGCTCCAGGAAGATCTTCAAGACTCCTTCGAAACAGCCAAGCCTGAGCCACCTCTAAAGAGAGCTTGACCCCAGAAGCAAGGAAAGTCTAGTGTCCAAGAACCGTGGTGGTGCTATTTGCGAGTAGCTGAAACTGCAAAGTGCTGCTGCTCTAAATTGTGCCCATTGCTGCTGCCGACCATCGCGTAGTGCAGGAGTCCTCAGACTTCATCCCTCTTGTCCCCACTGTTAGGCAGAATTGCATGCAGTACCCTCTGGGACCAGCACATACAATTAGGATTACAGGTGTAAGCAAAAAACCAACCTTTGGTATACGTCTGCACTACAGTTTTGTGGTTGCGAGCTGAGCAGCCAGGCTTATCTCAAGAGGGAATGTGAGCAGTAAAAGTGGTTACACAAAGGTATTACAATCACAGTGGTTCAAGTCGACACTTATACTCAAGGTTTCTTGGTAAAACACTTATTAATTTATTACACTATCATTTAGAAAACATTCACTAGAAGGAGGCAACTTAATATTATACACAAACACTCTTCAATAGCAAACCAATACGTTTTTGAAAAATTTAGGCTCCCCTGAAATAGGAGCAAAATGGCATTTAAGTAACTTTCAATGGGAGCAAAAAGACACATGTTAGCAGAATAGATCACAAATACTTAGGCAGTGCAAATAGTTATAGTTCACTAGAGGACTTGTTTCAGTTCAATAGGCCTAGGCTAAAGTCAATGGACTAGTGTCTTGGATAGGAAAGTGCAGTTCTTGAAGTAAACAGTAAAGTCTTTGCCAACGTTCTCAAAAGTAGTTTGTACGAAAAAGAATCATATGTTGGGATCACAAGCTGATTAGGCCTGTAAATTGGGAAAGTTCCACAAACTTTCACTGCAAGAGAAGCATTCTCTCAATCGGGTTGGCACAGTACGTTAGTATGAAGCAAAAGATGCAGCTGAAGACTATGGTTCCTGGCAGTTCCTGCAGATCTCACTGTGAGCCTGTCATGGGGACAAGAGGGAGGACGTCGGGGGACTCCTGCACTGCACGGTATCGTCGGAAATCACAGACAAAATGGAGTCACTTCAGTTCGAGTAGCTGTTCTTGAAGCAAACAAGCTGGTGTCCTTCCCCCTGTTTAATCCTAACTAGCTTAGAGAATGGTACCCAGGTGGCTTACAAGTTGATTGTTCCACCCAACTCAAAGGAAGAAGTCGTCCTTGAAGGGGCTTTACTGTCGAACTTGCCAAATCGACCTGCAGCAGGGCTTCACCGGGCAAACCAACTTTCCAGGAGTTGCAGCAGCTGCCCTCTTCCAGCTAGTCTTCGGTTCTTTCATTCCAGTGATCGACACTGCTTTCCAGTCCAGGAGACTCTCCTTTTAAACAGTTTTCTCCCATTCATTCCAGCATAGCTGCCATTCACCCAGCAGAGTGGCTGTTCTTGCCGGACAGTCAGCCAGCCAGCCAGCCAATCACGCCAGAGTGCATTTGGGTCTCCTAGGAGACTAAGCACAGGGAGCTTCGGGCACCTCCCTCACTTCCTGCCCACCCCAGACACTCAGACGGCAGAGGCGGCCTTCAGTCCTGAAGCCCGCCAAAGGCACACGAACAAGGACCAAACCGGGTTTGGCGCGCAGAGACATACACTAGAAGTGCCTTTACAAAAAGAAACTGCGAAAAGAGACCGGGACCTGTTTAAGCAAAGGGGATTAAGGCGCCATCTTGAAAAACATGGCTCCCGCAATTTGTAGCCACCAGTTTTCGCGGTCGGGGGGGAAAATCATGGTTGTTTATACTGAAACCACTGCCACCAGCCATTTCCCTATAAAAGGGTATCATTTGACTGCTACATGAGTTTCTAGACACAGGGGATACTAGGTAACCCCTCCAGCACTGAATAGGAAGATAGTGTGTGCTGGGTTTAGGAATTTAAAAAGACTAGTAAAGTCAATTTGACCTTACATTCTCTGGGAAACAATAGTTTATCCCAGAGAAGGTATTTAAACCTTTGGGGAGTGTGTCACCGCAGTGAGGGTGCTGTCTAACACGCATGAAAAGATGCCTATGGAGTTATCTTAAAACTCAATCAAAGAACACCAGTGTAAAACATACATCAAATACATGAGTGGGGAAAAAAAGACTCTTTCCAGGTAAAAGAAAATCAAGTCCTCAAAATACAGCAAAGTTGCTGGGGGTCCCTAAGGTGAAGGGAATTAGTACTTTTATGAGAATGTGAAAACCTAGTTTGGTCTTTGTTCATTCGCCTTTGGCGGGCTTCAGGAGTGAAGACCCCCTCTGGCGCCCGAGTGTCTGGGGTGGGCAGGAAGTGAGGGAGGTGGCCGAAACTTTCTGTACTTTGTCTCCTAGGAGCCCCAAATGCACTCTGTGGTGATTGGCTGGCTGACTGTCCAGCAAGGACAGCCACCCTGCTGGGTGAATGACAGCTAAACTGGAATTAATGGGAGAGAACTGAATAAAAGGCGAGTATCTTGGCTTGGAAGGCAGTCTCTACCACTGAAACAAAAGAACCAAAGGCGAGCTTGAAGACGGCTGCTGCAACTCCTGGACCTGCTGCAGGTCAACTCAACAGTAAGCCACCTAGATACTTCTCTCGGAGCTGGTTGCATTTTGCTCAGTGCTGCAGGAAACCATATAACCAGGTAGAGGGACCAGCTTGTGTGCGTTACTTACAGCCACCAGAATTGAAGTTTGCCAGTTTCTTTGACCAGTCCCAGTGCAGGAGTCCCTCTATGTCCTCCCTCTTGTAGACCACGACTGAGGCACAGGAACAGCGAGATCTGCAGGAACTGCCAGGAAAAGAAGTAATCCGCTGCATCTTTTTCTTCATTGTTAGGTACTGTGAAATCAGATTGAGAGTGCTTACCTCTCGCAGTGAAAGTGCTTGAAACTTTTGCAACTCGCATACCTAATCAGCTTGTGGCCCAACACATGATTCTTCTTTTTACAAACTACTTCTGAGAACTTGTGCAGAGACTTTTCCGTTAAACTATCAGAACGGCTTTATCCCATCGAAGACTTTAGCCCATTGACTTTGGCCTAGCCTATTGAATTGAATTGACTCTTCTGGTGAACTCAAAATATCTACACTGTCTGAGAATAATTGTAACCTTTTATGTTCTAATAACCTTTGCCTTTTACTCCTCTTGAAAGATATTCTGAAATAGTATTGAAGTATATTTGTCTGTGATTATATTGCCTCCTCATGA
Organism: Ambystoma mexicanum; assembly: GCF_040938575.1. Taxonomy (NCBI): domain Eukaryota; kingdom Metazoa; phylum Chordata; class Amphibia; order Caudata; family Ambystomatidae; genus Ambystoma; species Ambystoma mexicanum. Next base: position 379,393,521 of record NC_090934.1, on the reverse strand, counting down.
ATGTTTTATAACTGACAGATAAATACATTAATAAGATTTATCAAACCTTGAGTGTAAGAGTTTATTTAAACACCTGTGATTGTAGACCTCTGTGTAACATCACTACTGCTTACATTTTCCCTCTTGAGATGAGCCTGGCTGCTGAACACGCTACCAAAACTGGTATAAGTCTGTACTACACAAAGGTTGGTTTGCTTGCACCTGTAGTCATAGTTGCTTGTAGTGGTCCCAGAGGTACTGCATTCAAACTTTGCCTAACACTTGGTATCCCCTTTGTCTAATATCTCATGTAACATGTTTATGTTGCCCTTTTTTACAATAAATGGCAGGTTGCGCTTGTTTACTTTTACTACCATTGTGTATTTTTACTGCGGGCTGCGTTTGCTGCCACAGTAAGGCACCAATGGGTGCCCATTTTGTCAAAATGGCCCTGGTATTCTTTTTTTCGGTATTTCTTGTTAGAAATGTCCTTCTTGAGATTTACTCTGTGCGCCAAACCAGGTTCGGTACCTTTGTTCATTTTGTCTTTGGCAGGATTCATGAGTGGAGCATGCCTCTGGCGCCAGTATGTTTGGCAGGGGCAGGAAACGAGGGAGGTGCCCAAAACTCCCTCTGCTTAATCCCCTTGGTTACAGGAAGGCTCCCAAAGGTGATTGGCCAGCTGGCTGTCCGGCAAGGACCTTGCTGGGTGATTGACAGCTAGGCTAGAATGAATGGGAGAAACCTGTATAAAAGGCAAGGCTTTTTGACTTGGAAGGCAGAGTCGACCACCGGACGAAGGATTCCGAAGAACTTGAAAGACTCCTGCTGCAACTCCTGGACCGTTTGTTTGCCCAGTGAAGCCCTGCTGCTGTGCTGAAGCTCCAAATTCGCATCGACTAGAGAAGCCCTGCAAGGATGACTTCGCCCCTTGAGTTGGTGGGACCAGTCAACTCCAAAATGAACTCTTATGGACATCCCCTCGGAGCTGGCTGTAATTCCACTGCTGCTGGCACCGAAGTGCCAGGGAGAGGAACACCAAACGGATTGGATCACTTTTAAGACAGACCCGAGCTGCTGTAAGATCCCCCGGAATCCCAGTAAGCAGGACTGACCAAGCTTGAGCCACATCAATAAGAGTGCTGGACCCCAAATGTGAGGTAAGTCCAGAGTGGTATCCGTGAGACCAATGGTGCTATTTGCTGAGACTCCAGGAGCTGAAACCGCGAAGTGCCACTGAGTAGAAGTTAATCCTTTTCTGCCACCGGCTGTCACGATGTGTTGCTGGGTTTCCCAGAAGTTCTCCCTCTTGTCCCCACAACTGAGGCACAGGAACAAAGGGATCTTCAGAGCCACACAGGAACAGAAGCCAGCTGGAACCAACCTTACTTGATCTCAGGAGACTTGTCTTGGTTGCCTCTGTAGAGTTGCTTGCATCTTCTGCCTCCCAGCTTGTGATCCTACTTTGATTCTACTTTTTCTACAAAGACTTTTAAAACATTGTGCACGACTTTTACTCACCTGCAAGAAGTGCTTCAGCTCACCTTGACATTTGTCCAATTTACAAATTGACATTGGCTCGCCTGGCTCCCTGAATGACTCTTCTCTCCTATACTTGTCTTACCTTGCCTCTAGGAAAGGGTTCATTTGCTTTGCATTGGGGGGTTCAGAAGTACTTACCCGATTCTGAATAATTGTGTGATCTCTTGTTTTATTCTGAGATCTCTTTACTTTAACACTCATCTCAGTATTGCTCTAAATGTACCAGTGATATATTAATATCCACAGTGTCCTAGCTATTTAAGTCACCTGATGATGTTGGAAGTGTCTGTGTGCTATCCTATATGGGTATTTGCTGATGTAGAGAAACAAAGTGTATTTGTGTGTTGCCCCTTCTACAGAAGGCTTATTCAAACTGACTGTTAAATTAATAATTGTTTAATCAAGGAACCTAGAGTGTAAGTGTTTATTTGGATACTCGTCACTGTGAATCTGTAACTCTCCTACTGCTCACATTGACCCCTCTTGAGATGAGCATGGCTGCTCAGCCACACTACCAACTAAAGGTTGGGTGCCTATTGCCAGGTTGTCAAGGTTGTTGTAGTGCACCCAAAAGGTACTGCTCCAAATCTTGCCTAACGGGTAGGAAAATTAAGCCACTGCCATCAGCCATTTAAATTAGTGAGGGTAACATAAACTGTGTTACATGAGTAGGTAGAAAATGGGGCTACTAAGTAACCTCCTGCACTTCACATAAGTTGTGTGCTGGAACTACACAGAGAAAAGTTAAGTCAATTTCACTTTACTATTCTTGGCAACAGAAGTTCACACAAGAAAAGGTATTTAAACCTTGTGAGAAATCTACACAATGTAGGTACCTATGGAGTTTTAGACTCCAAAAACAAAGGAAATACATAATCCAAAGCAGGTCAAACCACATGAGTGAGAATAAGGTCTCACTCACTCCAGTATAACAATTAAAAGTCCTAAGGTCCAGCAAAAGAGCTTTGAGTCTCTAAGGTCGAAGGGAATTTGAACAGAAATTAGACTTCTCCCTAACAAGCAGCTTAGCTCCAGAGGTCAATTAGTTTGGGCACCTCCAGCTCCCTCAATGATGCATGGACATACTCGGCGAAGCACCGAAACTTAACACCAGGCATTGCTACTCCAGCAAATTGAAGCGCTTTGTCATCTGGTGTAATGTCAAGGGCATCAATCCTATTGAATGCTCACCTAAAGACATTGTCCTGTACCTAACCCACCTGTTAGATTCAGGACTGGTTTTCAATTCGCTAAAGGTCCACTTAGCTGCGCTTTCGCATACACCACGTCCCAGAGCAAGGTTTCATGGTGGAAAAGTCCTTTAATTAAAGCCTTAATGATAGGGGTAAAGAGACTTCACCCCCCCTATTTCCAACCCAGCTCCCGGTTGGGACCTGAATGTTGTTACCAGACTGATGGGGCCTCCCTTTGAACCAATGCACAAGGCTAGCCTTAAAGCGCTCACCTACAAGACCGCCTTCTTGGTGGCGATCACTTCTATGAAGAGAGTTGGTGAACTGCAGGCCTTTTCTGTTCAGTGCCCATTCGTCACGATTCACAAAGGCGAGGTTGTTTGCGCGCACACACCCTCACTTTGCCCCTAGATTTATTAGTCCATTGAACTACCCACCTTTCTCCAGAACCCCACTAATGTGCTGGAAGGAAGCCTCCACACACTGCATGGAAGGAGAGCGGTTATCTATTATCACAAAAAGACAAAGCCACTAAGAAAAATAACCAGTGTTTTTGTTTCAGTGGCAGCTGGTAGATAAGGGGACTCTGTCTCTAAATGAGCTATTTCCAAGTGGATCGTAAACTGCATCACACTGTTACTCTTGCCAAGACCAGAGAGCTACCCTTCACACCTTGAGCACACTCTACTCGGGGCACGGGGTCTACCATAGCATTCATTACAAATGTTCCTCTTGATTCCATTTTCAAAGCAGCAAGCTGGAGTTCTGTACACACATTTACACAACACTACTGCCTAGATACACACTCAAGGTCTGATTCTCAGGTGGGACAAGCGATGCAAAGACACCTCTTTGCTACTGTTCCTTTTCACACCCCACCATCATCTCTGTGTATTGTTTGATAGTCTATGCACAGCATGGGATTCTAAGCAGATTCACAAGCATCAGAAGGCCTGCATTACTCTCCGTAATAGCGTTTCTAATTTGTCTGCTTAGATTCCCTTGTGCCAGCCCTTCCTCCCCTCGCGGAGTAGTAGGAACATAGACCTCTTACACCTTCTCTTTTCTGTACTCGCTCACGTGGACTATAAGGCTCTCTCTCGGCAGAAAAAACACAACCAGACAAACCTCGATGCGTTAGGTATAGTGTTAAAGTCACGACCATGTCAACGTCCCCTTTCGATCTTCGAAAGAAAGATGCAATACTCTGCAATTTCCAGTGATGTCGGACTATATGCACAGCATGTGAATCTAAGCAGATACAATAATCAGAATGCTATTACAGTGAGTAATACATGTGGTATGTATTTCTGAGGCTTGTAGATCTGCTTAGATAACATACCATGCTTAGGCCGACATAGTGGTAGTCGCAGATTATTTCATTATTAGTTTTCCAAACTTAAGGGATGTTGACTGGGCGTGTCAGTAATACTATCCATAGTGTGATGTCGACTGTACGCATGGGCCTTCATGCATCAAGGTCCCTCAGTTTTTTTTCTACCTTCTACCATGCATATTGATGAGTTCCTTCTTTCTGGCTAACGCCTTTGATTATACAAGTTTAAATTTGCTCTTCCTTTCCTTTTGACCCCTGTTAGGGAGCATTCTCATAAATGTGCTCCCCCCCCCCCCCCCCCCACCTTCATGTATTTTGATGTGTGTTTTACTCTTGTGATCTTTGATTATGGGGTTTTAAGGTAACTCCATAGACATCATCTTTTCATTTGTCACACAACACCCTCAGTGCAGGGACACAGGGATGTCTTTTTGGATTTACCTAAGGTTTAGATACCTTCTCTGGGATAAACTAGGGTTTCCCAGAGAATGTAAAGTGAAATTGACTTTACTAGTCTTTCCAAATTCCTAGACCCAGCACACATCTTACAATGGAGTGCTGAAGGGGTTACATAGTATGTCCTGGGTCTAAATACTCATGCAGCAGTCAAATGCCAGCCTTTTCTATTGAAAATGCTGGTGGCAGTGGTTGTACAATGAACAACCATGATTTTTCCTGATCGCGAATGCCGGTAGCGAAAAATCACAGGAGCCATGTTTTTCAAGATAGCGCCTTAAGCTCCTTTGTTTAAACAGGTCCCGGTCTTCTCTTTTCAGTTTCTTTTTGGAAAGGTCCTTCTAGTGTTTCGTCTCTGCGCACCAAACCAGGTTAGGTCCCTTTGTTTGTGTGCCTTGGCTTCAGGACTGAAGGCTGCCTCTGGCGTCTGAGTGTCTGGGGTGGGCAGGAAGTGAGGGTGGTGCCCGAAACGCTCTGTGCTTAGACTCCTAGGAGACTCAAATGCACTTTGGTGTGATTGGCTGGCTGGCTGACTGTCCGGCAAGAACAGCCACCCTGCTGTGAGTGACAGCTAGGCTAGAATGAAAGGGAGAAAACTGTTTCCAGGGCGAGTCTCTTGGACTGGAAAGCAGAGTCGACCATTGCAACGAAAGAACCGAAGAAGAGCTGGAAGAGGACGGCTGCTGCAACTCCTGGACCGTCGTTGGTTTGCCTGGTGAAGCCCTCTGCAGGTCCGAATTGCCAAGTTCATCTCGACAGAGAAGCCCCTTCAAGGGCAACTTCTTCATTTGAGTTGGAGGGACCAATCAACTTGTAAGACACCTGGACACCATTCTCAGAGCTGGTTAGGATTAACCAGGGAGAGGGATACCAGCTTGTGTGCTTGAATCTACTGCTACTGGAAACTGAAGTGACGCCATCTTGTTTGCTTTTTCAACGATCCCGTGCAGTGCAGGAGTCCCCCAACGTCCTCCCTCTTGTCCCCACGACTGAGGCTCAGGAACAGTGAGACCTGCAGGAACTGCCAGGAACCAACGACTTCAGCTGCATTTGTTTATTCATACTAAGTTATTGTGCCAACCCGATTGAGAGAATGCCACTCTCGCAGTAAAAGTTTGTGAAACTTTCCCAACTTTCAGGCCTAATCAGCTTGTGACCCAGCAAATGTTTCTTTTTCGCCTAAACTACTTCTGAAAACTTTTGCAAAGACTTTACCTTTTGATACCAGAACTACTCTTTCCTATTCAAAACACTAGCCCATTGACTTTGGTCTGGCCTATTGACTTGAATTGAACTCCTCTGGTGACCTGAAACTATTTGCACTGTCTAACAAGTAAATGTGATATATTCTACTTACCTTGTCCGTTTTGCTCACTTCTAAGTAACTGAACTGCCATTTTGCTCCTATTTCAGGGGAGCTCAAAATATTAGAGCTTTGTATTGAAGTGTATTGGTCTATTATATTAAGTTGTCTTCTACTAGTGAAATGTTTTCGAAGTGATTGTGTAATACATTAATAAGTGTTTTACCAAGAAACCTTGAGTAGAGGTGTTTACTTGAATCACTGTGATTGAACATCCTCTGTTGTAACTACTTGTACTGCTCACATTCACTCTTGAGATAAGCCGGGCTGCTCAGGTCGCTACCAAAAAGTGTGGTACAGCCTTATACCAAAGGTTGGTTTGGCTAACACCTGTAGTCCCAATTGTGTGTAATGGTCCCAGAGGGTACTGCATGCAATTCTGCCTAACAACCCCTGTACCACTGCAAGATCTTAGGCAAGGGCTTTGAAGGACAGATTCATAATCGGCAACGACTACTTGTACCGTCTCAATGAACTTTGACTGCTGCCTACCTATGCCTCGACAGGCCTCAGCCTTTCACAGTAGAGAAAGTGGGGGCGGTCATAACTTTCTTTCTTTAGAGAATGCCGGTTTCCGTTTTCATCCTTTTACATCGCCAGGATGCCATCTTTCCGCATTATGGTAAACGCACCCTTTAAATGTTGTCCTTCCTGTAACAGGAAGTTTCCCTGGAAGCACTTGAGTGTAACATTGGTCTCCCCAGGGACCACCCCGAAAAAGATTCCACATTTTGCATGCTATTTTAGCTAAAGAAATTAAAGGACGCCAAGACAAAGCGCTGGGCCCTACATTCCATGTAGGCCGAAGCTGCTATGGACATTCCTGCAGATCTCATCGTTCCTAAGCCTCAGTCGTCAAGAGGACAAGAGGGAGCGTCCAATGATGGCAACATCAGCGTCCTAAGTAATGCTGAGGGTGATCGAGACCAGACGGTTTCCTGCATGCGAGGCCCTGATTCCATCTGGCAGGCTGCCGATCCTGCCCGAGAACTTGCAGTGGCTCAAGCAACCACACAAAGCCACCCGCCCCCCCTCCCCCAATGGCCGACAGTCAACCGCCTCGTTGATGGTTATGGTACATGTGGCGTCAGAGTGGGGGGGCTTCCTCTGGGCCTTAGCACTCACGTTCGCTGCATGATGGGCCCCCAAAACAGAAGTCTGTTCCAGACACTGCGAATAAACCTGACAAACTCTCGGTTACTGGAGAATGTGCGTCGAAAGATGTTTCAACACCCCTTTCTCGTAGCTCCAGAATGGGCTTATCAAAAAAACATACCCCGGACACTCTCCTAAAGTCCAAAACGTTGAAAAATTCAAAATCTTCGCCCCTAGCTCTGAACCCTCTACATCAAAATCTAAGGACCCCTCTATCTCCAGGGACAACCTTTCAGGGGCCATGCAACAAACACTACATCAGAGAGTATCCCTATCTCTGTTCCTTCAGGTTTTCCTAGCTCCACCAACGGACCACAGAAAAAATGGACAAGATAATGCTAAGAATGTCATGCTTTGTAGACGACTTTGACCGCCACCCTGACAACTTTCAAACCTTCAAGGGCCCTCTCAAGAGGAGGCTGCTAAAGACCAACCTGCTGCCAAAAAAACACTGATTAGACACCGTCCAGCCCAGCACCTGGATCATCATGACCAAACTGTGGCCGACTCCCTTGTGGATAATCGGCTACAGTACAATGAGCTCCTCCTAAAAGCTGCCAAACATTTCAAAATTGATACACAAGAGGCACAGGTGGATAAAGACTTTGTAGAAGACATCCTTGGGGATAGAAAGTCTGCGGCACAGTTTATACCACTCCTCCAGTCCATTCAGAGGCGCATTCAGCCTTCTCTACTCATCTCCAATCTTACAAGAGCAGTTAACTCCTGTATTGAAATTTATTTTAGGCCGGCTCCCTTATACATCAGGGGTCAATTGAAGCCTGACTCTCTCGTAACCACTATAAGAAACGGGGCGGGCATGCCCTTAGCCTCTGCTGAGGCCCCTCCTGATAAGGAAAACAAAATATACACTGGGTAGGAAAGTAGCTTCCTCGGCTGCATGCCACATAAGAATCGTAAATAACACAACTCTTTTGCTAGTAAGAACTGCCATAAATAGGACAAAATTCTACAACAAATTGAAACCGTCACCGAACCATTTAAATTACAGTTCTTAAACTGTGGCTGAGGATAAGCAGGTGGCCAACTGCATCCTGAAAAATAACCTGGACGCAGCAAATAATGCAAGCTGTATAGTAGCAGAGGGCATGCTTATTAAGCCCCATGCCTGGTTAAAACAATCGGGCTTTAAACTGGAAACTGAAGCCACCCTACTCAATATGCTGTTAGGGAGAATTCTCATAAATGTGCTAAGTCCCTTCACCTTAGAGACCCCCAGCAATTTTGCTGGATTTTGAGGACTTGATTTTTTTACCTGGAGAGTGTGTGAGCCTTTCTTTCCCACTCATGTATTTTGATGTGTGTTTTACTCCTGTGTTCTTAGATTGTGGAGTTTTAGATAACTTCCTAGGCATCTTTTCATGTGTGTCACACAGCACCCTCATTGCAGTGACACAGGGGAACCTTTTAGCCTGTCCCAAGGTTTAAATACCTTCTCTGGGATAAATTACTGTTTCCCAGACAAAGTAAAGTGAAATTGACTTTACTAGTCTTTCCAAATTCCTAGACCTATCACACACTATCTTACCATAGAGTGCTGGAGTGGTTACTTACTATCCCCTATGTTTAGAAACTCATGTAGCAGTCAAATGCTACCCTTTCCTCACAAAAAATTGCTTGTGGCAGTGGTTTTACAACAAACTGATTTTTCCCAACCGCGAACACCGGTGGCGTTACATCGATTGAGCCATGTTTTTCAAGATGACGTCTGAGTTTTATTTGGTCCCGAAATGCTGCACCAGTGTCTTTCCCCTTCCATGGCAGCCATCGGGAGCGGACGCGCTGGAAATGGAAGCGTTTCCAGCACATCCGCTCCCGGAAAAAAAAGGTAAGTGCGGAAGGGAAGGGGTAAAAAGATTTTTTTTTTTAAACGTACCAGGGTCTCCGGCGGGGGGGACGATGGAAGCCTCCAGCCGTGTGGAGGCTGCCATCGTCCCCCGCCGGGGACCAAGTGATAGAAGCTAAGTGGGGTGGGGAAGGCATGGAGGCGGGAGGAAAGGGGAAGGGGGGAGCCTTACCTCAGTCCCCGGTGGGGGGCGAAGGTAGCCTCTTAGCTGTGGGGAGGCTCGAGCGGGGATGGCCCTGCTTCGAGCATCCTCATTGGCTGAGGGGCTGCCACGCCCCCCCCGCCGAAGACCAAGGCCATGGAATCCCGATAAGATTCCCGACCTGGAACTGGCTCGGCGAGGGCCAATCAGAATGGCTCCTTCATTCTGATTGCGCCCTCGCCAGGTACTAATAAACTCGTAAACCACCTGGATACCATTCTCGGAGCTGGTTGCATTTTCCTCAGAGTGCTGCAGGAAATCGAATAGCCAGGGAGAAGGACACCAGTTTGTGTGCTTAATTACAGCTACCGGAATTGAAGATTTTCCTTTGCCATCTGTTTTGACCAGTCCCTGTGCAGTGCAAGAGTACCCCAAATCCCCCACCCCGCCCCACCCCAACGTCCTCCCTCTTGTCCCCACGACTGAGGCTTAGGAACGATGAGATCTGCAGGACAGTCTTCAGCTGCATCTTTTTCTTCATTGTAAGGTACTGTGAAAACCAGACCCAGAGAACTTGCCTCTCACTGCGAAAGTGCTTGGAACTTTGGCAACTTGCAGGGCTAGTCAGCTTGCGACCCAGCATATGCATTTCTCTTTTACAAACTACTTCTGAGAACTTTGGCAAAGACTTTTCCGTTTAACTTCCAGAATTCTTTATCCTATACAAGACTTTAGCCCATTGACATTGGCCTAACCCATTGCATTGAATCTACTTCTCTGGGGAACTCAAACTATTTGCACTGTTTAAGAGTAACTTTAATCTTCGTTTTGTTAACTTATGCCTTTTTGCTCCTAATTCAAAATAGTTTAAATGCATCGGAACCTGATATTGTGAAGTACTGAAGTATATTTGTGTGTGGTTATAAATTGCCTCTATCTAATGAATGTTTTTATAACTGACTGTGAAATAAATTAACAAGCGTTTTACCAAGGATCTTTGAGTATAAGAGTCTATTTGAATACTTGCAATTCTAGACCTCTGTAACTTCCTTACAGCTCACATTCCCTCTTGGGATAAGCCTGGCTGCTCAGCAACGCTACCACAAAACTGTGCAGTATGGACTTATACCAAAGGTTGCTTTTGCTTACACCTGTAGTCCTAGTTGTGGTAGTGGTCCCAAAAGGTACTGCATACAAACTTTGCCTAACATATGCCAATCGGACCAAATGCCTTATTTGGAAAAGCGGTCGAGGACACACTGAAGAGTGCTAAAGAAGAGCATGACAACCTTAAGTCCCTTGGACAACTAACACGCCCTTTGTTCAAAGAGGCGTGTTTAACAGCCGTCGATTTCGAGGACAGCATTCTCAACGCTTCTCTAACTATAGTCAGGGTGGACAAACATCATCTTTGGATTCCTCGCAGGGGCAGTCCTCCCTGCAGAATTTTGAAAGGGACCACCGAAGCACAGAAGATCTAGGAGTAAATGCAGAGACTCCTCAACCAGTGGTTCTCCCCTCCGGACCTCCCACCCCAAAAAAAAACAATGAATACCCACTCCAGGTCCCTTCCCATGCCTCTCCAGTAGGTGGTCACATGTCTCAATTTACCCACGCTTGGGAGGGGGATCACCTCAGACAAGTGGGTTCTATCCACTGTGCGGGGGGCTTTGTATAGAACTCATACAGAGACCATCCAACCACCCACAAAGACAAACGACACAGGAGGAACAACGCATTCTACTATGAGTTCAAAGCACTGCTAGAAATGGGTGCTATAGACCTCGTCCCGGTAAACAAGGGCATCTATTCAACGTACTTCCTTGTGCCAAAGAAAGACCTTACAGTGCGCCCTGTCCTAGTCCTGCGTCCTGTAAACACGTCAAGCCACAAAAGATCTGCATGACACCGCTACAAGAAGTAATCCCCCTGCTAAAACGGGGGGAGGGGGGGGCTGCATGGCAACATTGGATATGAAAGATGCATACTTTCATATTTCAATGTTACCAGCACAGAGAAAATTCCTGTGCTTCAAAATAGCAAATCAACACTACCAGTTCAGCATGCTCCCCTTTGGCATTGCCTCAACTCCAAGGGTATTCACCAAGGTATTGGCGCACTTACGCAGATAATCTATCCCAGTGTACCCTTTTCACGACTGGCTGATAACTGGGGAATCCCCTCAAATTTGCACTCCAAATACCCAGAGAACAATCAACCTTCTGTTCAAATTGGGGTTTTCAATCAACGAGAAGAAAGTCTCGTTGCAAGCCAAAGCAAGCAGTTCCTAGGAGCTACCATGAAGACACGAGAGGGTGGCTAGTCTTCCCTTCAAGCAAGAGTTCAGGGCATGCTGCTGCAGATACCTCATTAACTCTCAGGTTGCCAAATTATCGTACGCAAGACAATGCGTCTGCTTGGGATGATGGCTTCATGCATGTATCTAGTTCCACACGTGCAGCTGCATATGCGCCCAATGCAGGAGTGGTTGGCGAAACAAGGCTCTCCGGCAAGCAGTCGGTGAGGTGATCTAGTGGTTCTTTTGCTAACCCTAGTACAAGGGCTACACTTTTGGTCCAAGGAAAATCTGTTAAACGGGAAACCCTTTCGCAATCCACCAGTTTAATTGATACTCACTCTCCGTGTGGGGAGCCCATTACCTTCACCACACAGCGCATGGCCTATGGACACAGATCAAAGCCCAAAACCATAGCAACCTTTTTAAGCTACTAGCTGTACTCCAAGCCCTACAGGTTTTTCAGCTGCATCTAGCAGTAAAAGTCCTCACAGACTGCACTGCCATGTTTTACATAAACAGGCAGGGAGGCACTCACTGTCCAAGTCTGTCGAGGCTATCCCAAAAAATGTCGAAGTGGGCACTCAAGCGGAACATTTTTCTGGTCTCAACACGTTTCAGGGGACCTTAATGCTCTAGCAGACGCTCTAAGCAGAAATCTTCTTCCTGAGCAGCATGAGTTGCAACTCGACAGAGAAATTCTAGACCAAGTCTTCTCCTTGTGAGGTTCTCCACCTTTAGACTTGTTCGCTAAAAACCTATTCACACAATGCCCAGACTTCGCATCCAGGGTTTCCCAACCACAGTCCCAGGGGAACGCCCTGTGGATGAGCTGGTCAGGGAAACTTGCTTACGCACCCCCCACAACTTGTGGGCAAGAAAACCATGGTTTCCACATCTGCTGAAACTGGCAATCTGCAAACCGATCAAACTCCTGTGCCCCAACATCATGCTATCCAAGCACGGTGTCAATACTCCACCCACACTCTCGGTCTATGAACTTGGCAGCATGGCTCCTGATGTCCTAGGGTTTGGACACTTAAAATCACTTCAAAGGTATATGGATATCCTCAAGGAGGCGCGCCAACTGTTGGGCAGAGTTTGTATGCAGTACCCTTTGGGTGCACTACAACAACTCTGACTACAGGTAAAGGAAACCCAACCTTTGGTATAAGCTTGTACTACACAGTTTTGGTAGCGTGTTGAGCAGCCAGGCTTATCTCAAGAGGGGTCAATGTGAACTGTAGGGGAGTGGCACAGAGATTCACAGCGACAAGCATTCAATTGAACACTTACACACAAGCTTTCTTGAATCAACAATTATTAATCAAACAGTAATAGTAAGCCTTCTTCAGAAGGGAGCAATATAAAAGCAACACACAAATACACTCCAACTATACACTTTCTAAATCAGTAAAGACCCTTTTGGAATGGCCCACAGTCACAACCTACACCCTCGGGTGACTTCAATAATTAGGGTGCTGGGGACATTACTATCCTACTGTTGCATTTAGAATACTCCTAGAACCTGGTCAAAGGAAAAGGTTGTTTATTTTATTTTTTATTGATTCAGCTGAATTAAATCAACTTTTCAATACAAATAAAGTATTTAAACAGAAAGTCTGTGTCTCTCTTTCAAGAATCCAACAAGAGCAATTTGAATAGAAGACAAAGGTGTTGATAGAAATGCCGACCAGCAATCATAATCTTCTAATAAGCCAAGGTTATTACAATGTTTAGAAAAATGAATTCTTCGAATAGCCATAAGAGCTTGATAGAGTGAGACTAAATATTCCAATGTTTCTTTGCATGAACGATCTACACAAAACCGACAGAAGTTCTCTTCCATTGGTATGATTTTGCTAACTGCCCGAACATCTCCTGTGGGCTACAAGTTGAGGTTGAAACGTAATACATGGCTGTGCGATGGCTAGATGATGGTGCTTTCCGTAAATAACCTACCATTACGTGCATTTTCTTAGGGTCAAACCTTAACTTTGCATATTGCTAGTACGTTAAACAAGTTTCTGTATTTGTAATCCAGTCGTACTGATAGATCATTCATTTGGCTTTGTTCGGGTTCGATATTAACATTTCAATCGACACTTGCACGTGCACGTATATGGATAACTCCTGACGTCCATTTTTGAACAAAATGGTGCAATGATGAAAACAAGTATACAGCCAAAACTTTCAACATTACATTGTGTGGTGTTGAAATGAGAAATTTCCTGAAAAGATTACATAATTGCCATTGATAGAGGGCATACAAAGAAGTCAGTCCCAGTTCATACCGCAGCCATGACATGAGTGGATTGCGGGAGACATACTTGTTTCCAATATTTGTCTTCAAGTGTATCTTACCGCAACTGCGGTAATTGCGCACCTGTTTCAAGGCCGTATAGCAAGCATGTTATGACTTTTTGATTCCAAAATAAAAGCGCCGGAATGAGGGAAAATTTGCCGTAACGCTGCAAGATGATCTTTGTCTGCGATATGGCTGTCGCCAACTTATTGTCAACGCTCTCCATCTGGCCTTTGACTGTGACGATGCCTTCAAATACCATGCCTATGTATTTAGACCGATTGACTATTGCTAATTTGACTTTGTTGATTGACCTTGCTATTTGAGGTTTCTGCGATTTTACTGGTGCATAGATAACTGTTTGCGTTTTGTCCGTGTTAACCTTTTGTTAATTTTGTATGATATAGATTTCAAAAGCAGAAAGTAATTTTCAAAGACCAATTGGTCATCTGCATAGAAAAGGGCTTTGATCGGCTGGTTATTGAGTTTAGGTGAATCAGAACGTATGGCAAGAAAAGCTTTTTTAGTTTCATGCAGGAAGTAGTTAAAGATGGCTGAGGCGAGCAAACAACCTTGTTTAAGGCCTCAAAGGTGGAATGGGGACAGATAAAAGGCCTTCTAATGTGAGTCTAATTTGAATTGATGTTTTTGAATGAAATGCATAAATTATGTCACACAGGTTATCAGGGCAACTATCTCGTTGTAATTTGACCATTAATAAAGAGCGAGAAACGGAAACAAAGGCACAGTTTAAATCAACGAAAGCAAAGTAAAACAGCCTGCTTGGTAGCATGACATTGTGCTTTTAGTGCATGCAGACACATCAAATTAACTGCAGTGCCCATGCCAGCAAAAAACCTGATTGGTTGGGGTCTCAATGATTTTGGGACAAGTTCCAGGTGTTAAAGTCTCATAATATTAGGCTAGCAAACAATTTGCCCGGGGCATCTAATAAGCGATTGGGTGATAGTTCTGAGTTAATGACCTATTGCCTTTTTTTAAATATAGGGACAATTAGTGAAGTTGTCCAGGAGGCCGGTAGTTCTTTAGTAGCTAGAATTTGCTGAAAGATTTTATAAAGGATCAGTGACCACCATGTTGGGTTTTTAGCATGAAATTATGGAGCCCATCTGGTCCCGCAGCTCGAAGAGCTGGCATTCCGATTAGTTCTTCTAGCATAGGGACAGAACACTTAACTTCCCATGGAGCAGTAGATTTGATACTATAGTTTTTCTTAAAAGTATCATCAGTATATAGATTAGTATAATACTGAACCCATTGGTGTTCATTGACGCCTGAGGACTGTGCCATTGCTTGCATATCACGAGTGATTCAATAATGTCAGGAGTTTTTGTTACTCATCGCTTAGAGCATAAGTTCACTATCTTGTTGGAATAAAAAGGCTCTGCGACCATGGATCCAATTCAAATATTTGCGTTTTGCTGATCTGAGAGCAGCTGATTTATCTACAGATCTGTTTTCTTTCACGTCAATATCCTCGGCGTCTCATTTTCACCGATTTGTCGTATACATGAGTATGACAAAAGGCTTGGGGTCCTATTATGGTGATTGGGTCTTTATATTCGTCCAAAATATGCGTATGCTGTTCACGAGCTGACTCGGTTATGTTAACATCTATTGCGTTATTCAACGCTAGAAGCTTTGGGGCAGACCATTGGAACCGGATATTTTGCACAGTTGATGGTAATATTCTATTTCCACCATTGCTTCATGGCCTGGGTTTGGTCTATCAACCACCTCCATTTGGAGATTGTGATCACTCAATGATTTTAAAGGTGAGAAGTGATCGAAACAGCCTGGCATCGACATAGATATAGTCGATGATGCTGGAAGAACTATTTCTATGCCATGTAGCTTTGGCAGGAATATCTCCAACAACTGCACCATTGACTCTACAGAAGTTGCGTTCGGTCATAGGTGAAGTCCATCTCTCAACTGCCAGTAGCTTTTGGCCTTGTTTCATGTTGATGCAATCAAGATTTAAATTGCCTACTATTATGGTGGTTACTATATTCAATGTCATCTGTATCAAATCTAATAATTTGATCAGCTCTTGATAGAATCCTGCTGGATTTTGGTAGATATTTGGAAGACTGGCGGCAAGAGATTTTTACCAATTGAAGAAAGGAGCTAAAGGAGGCCCATGCAGAGACCGAGAAACCTGCACTGATTCTAACTGCGACTAATGGGCCTGAGGAAGGGCGACCTTGTGCTGATTTCTTGGCTGGTAATAGCAGAATTTCATAGTTGTCCCAAACTGGTTTGGTAATATGCCACGTCTCCTGGAATACAAAAATGTCAAAGATCTCAGAGCATTTTAAGGACATTTGGAGATGTGAATTACTGCAAGTGTTCCAGCTTACCAGTGAACGGGAGATCAAACTTTCTGCATTTAATGGTTATGTGCTTCTTGCATAGGATGAATTTGTTTGCATCTCTGCAGCTTGATGTGATGTAGTTTCGACCTGTTTGTGTTCTCGCATGGGATGTTGAGCAAGTAAAAAACCTAATCCAAATAACGTCATTTTGGATTTCCAAATGGTGTTTATTACCACACCAGATGGTATCCACAATATGACTATTGGCAGGTCAGTATCTGAAATGAACTCCACTTGATTGTCTCCTGTTTCAATATCTTCGGGTTTAGCCACAGCACCAAAAATATTTAGAACACTGCTTCGATTCAGGTCATAAAAAGGGGACCACCACGACATTTTAAGATCAAGGTGTGACATTTATTCATTGTTAGGTTGGCTTGATAAGATTTGATGGCATGAGGGTTTTTTTTATTCACTTGCATGGGGAATTTGTCTTCCATTTGTCTCCCATTTTTGCAGAGGATGATTGTTAAACTCCACACAGGGGTGTTGCATATTTTTTGACCAAATTTGAGGTTGTTTGAATTATTTGGGAAGATGAATTAGGAGTTATTATAGGCAACCTCTTATCCAACTACGCATCTATGGCTTTTTTGATTATTTTTTTTTCAGTGAAAAGATCACATCCTGATCTTCCAATGACTAGGACTGGTTCTTACCCACTTGAGACTGTGGTGTGGGCGCAACATTGATTTAATTCTCTTTCAGATCATTTTGTCTGGACTTCTCCATAACTTTGACCAATGCATTTAATGGTGCATAATTCAGGCCAGAAGCACAAGTTCTACTGTCATTTAATGACACAGTTGAAGTAGCATTGTGTAAAGCAGGTGGTAACGAGACATTAGCTTGCGGCGAGGCAATAGCAACTGGGGTTATAAGTCACAGGAGGAGCTAAAGGAGGGGTGTGCAATGACTGCTTAGGTTGAATATTTGCAGGGGCTGTCAAAGCTCCAAAAAAGGTGACCTGGATATTTCTTTGATGTTTTGTGGGACTCAAATATTTCATTTTTTTCACATGCAATGCGTGGCCCTTAGTCCTCTTTGCTAGTAAACAATCTTCTATCTGCTTAGGTTTATTTGTCAAGTTGTTAGAGGTGCAGACAATGGTCCCACTTCTGAATCCTTAACAGGATCTATGCTGGACCAGGATGATTTTTTTTCATTGTCATGAATTACTATAATAGATTCTTCGAGGGGTGGAATGATGTGAGGAAAGGCCGGAATGACTGGAATCGCAGAAGAATCTGAACAGAAGGAGATTCTATTACTGCAGACTTCTGCATTTTCACAACATCATTCGTTATGCCAGAGTTTTGAACCAGAAGATCTACCAAAGATGGTAAGTCCTTGCGGATAGCAACCAGTGCAGAAGCTAATTGTTCCAATTGGTTTGATTGTGTAGACATTTTAAACTCTAGGGTCTCAAACAATCTAAATAGACCCATTAATGAGGTTTTAATAGCCGTGAGGGTCAGTTCAATCATAGTAGTGTTTGAGTTTAGATTGTTCTGGATTTCAAGGCGACTTCTTGGTCGCGGGATGGGGTGTACATATGATATGGAGGCTGATTGAGTTGATACGGGAGAGGAATGGTAGGTGTGTCTGATTGCAAGTCAGTGCGGATTGAAATTCGAGATTTACACTGACTTGCATAAATAGATATCTCAGAGGCCGACGGATTGATCTTGGAAAGATTGAGTGCAGCATGGTTCTTACTATTTGATGGCTGCACTTCCGTTTCCTTCTTGTTCAGTGGCTGTACTACCGGCTCATTTTCAGCTGCATGTAGTATTGTTTGGTCCGAAAGGACAACATGTATTGAAAAGGAACTCTCTGAACAAGATTTCTGTTTGGCTATTTTTTTTGTGCAAGGATGAGTTCTCGCTAAATACGGTTGCCACATCATGGTTACCAAATTTCGGTTTCCAACTATGAAACCTTTTTGTTAGGTTCTGCATTCAAATTCCCTAGTAATGCATGGTTGCCAACCATTCTCCCCGAATTCACCGGAGTGAGTGATAGAAGTGTGGGCAGTATGGCTTTCTCCCACACCGGTCATAGTAGTAGTATGATAAATGGGTGTGGGCATGCAAGTTTTAAGCGTATAACAGGGAAATGACATAAGCCTTACTCACCTCGCTGGTTGTAAGAAAGGAAGTTAATAGACTTCAAATATCTGCACACATCAGGTTAAGCCTCTTATTTTTTTGTTAAAGGGGAAAAAGAGGTCGGTCTCCCAACTGTGCGGCTAAACAGACAAGCGGGTACTTGATGCAGTACTTGCTTGCGTGTGTGCCACAGATATAGGCACGTTCAAGGTACATAGTTTAGGAGGGGCGTGCCAAAATGCCAAACAAGCGCCCTCTCACGTGGTGATTCACACAATCCAAATTGCAGCAGATACTGCAAACAGAGTTCCAAAGCGTTCCAAATAGAGTTCCAAAGTGGACAAGCGGGTACTTGATGCGGTACTTGCTTGCGGGAAAAGGTTATTAGAACAAACAAAAGACCACAAATATTCTTTAGCAGGCAAATACTTTTGGATCCCCTAAGCAGAGTAATTCAGTATAACAGGTACGTCTTTGAAGAAACGAAGAATCAATGTAGGGCCACAAGCTGTTTAGGCTTGTGAGTAGTACAAGATGCAAGCAACTCTACAGTAAGAAGTAACTTCTCTCAGACTTTACAGTACCTTTTGGATTGAAAGAAAAGTGCAGGAGATGACTTCTGTTCCTGTGCAGCTCTACCGATCTCTCTGTTCCTGGGCCTAAGTCATGTGGACAAGATGGAGGAGTTTCAACTCCTCGCGACTACCGCAAATGGCAATACTGCGGTTTCTGGCCGTTGAGATGGACTTTCCTTGCTTCTGGGGTCCTGCACTTTGTTGAGGGGGCTCGGGCTCGGTTAGTCCTGCTTCCTGTAGTCCGGAGGATCTTCCTGGAGCTCTTGGCCAACTTAGAAGCAAAGCACACAATCTGGTGTTCCTCTCCCTGGCTATTCGGTTTCCAGCAGCAACTCTGTGGAAATTCAACCAGCTCCGAGAAGTTGCCCAGGTGGCTTACTTTGGAGCTGATTGGTTCCACCAACTTAAAGGGAGAAGATGTCCTTGCAGGGGCTTCTGTCGATACAAATTTCGAGTTTCAGCACAGCAGCAGGGCTTCACCAACATGCAAATATGTCTACAGCTTAACTGTTTTCCATCCACTGTATGATCGCTCATACTGCACATGCCTCAGTAGAGCGTACCGTGTTTTTCCAGTAAAAAACAGAACAGTAGTTCCCTGTGAGCAGTCGCTGGTCCAATACGCGCATGCGCACTGAGTAATACACAGACCGGTCGCATAGCAACCAGCGTACACCATTTAGATTTCTAGATCCCTCACAGAGCCTCTAAACATCAACGCGCATGTGCAGAGGACACACAAAGGTCTCCAGCGTACACAGCTCATTCAGAGGCACCTGACTAGGAGAAGAGGTAAGCAACGCCGTCAGCAAGCATAAAATGCTTGTAGCCCCTACACATCAGTAGTTATGGGCAGGCACCCAGATCCACCACACAGATCTGCGTTAATTACTCCTCTACCCACAATGGTCCCCTGGGATGGCACCATTTAACTAATTTAATAGCGTGGGCTCACCACCCTCTTACCCACTACTAAGTAGATCTGTCTGCTACACAGACCACAAGAACAGACCGATTTATCCATGTTGCAGATCACCAGTAAATGACAGCAATTATCACGATGGCCACTTGGGTGGGCACCATTTTAATTTAACCAAAATAAGCAGCACAGGCTCACCACCCTTTTACTTATTACTAAGTATATCTGTCCCTTATACAGACAAACCACAGAACAAATCGATTTATCTATGTTACAGAGCACCAGTAAATTACTGCAACTAGGGTTGAGAAGCGCTCTCCACACCTGGCCATTGAAGTACGCCATGTTCTCAATACCCAGTCCCGAGACACACAAGCTTTTGAAACAGGTATGTTATGTTACACGCACATGACCAGAATCCCTCTTGTATGTAGACACGGTTTTAAAATCTGACATTTTATTTTATCCATAGTGACGTTGTCCAACTGTTAACACGAGGAAGATTAGCCAACATATCTTGCGCAACCCAGTCCTCAGGAAAGCTTTTGAACACAATTTTAACAATACTATGTTTCTTTTCTAAGCTGGAAACACAACAGTGTCGACTTGATAGGTGCATCTTCCAAAGAACTGCATTCTGTCACCTTGTACTAACCCTCACTCTGTCTGTGGCTATGAGACCGCTACATTATACGATTCTACAATATAATGAAAAACATGGGCTTTTAAGTTCTTTCTTATGTATATAATTTCTAAAGGATGTTTTTCCTTTCCTTGTAATAAAGCATAATAAAGCATGTTTTGTACCACAAAAAGGGTGTGATCTACTGAATGAAAATGAAAATACAGATCTCAAGTACTACTGTCGGTTTCATGCATAGTGTACTACACGTGTAAGTGTTTAGAGGAAGAGGTAGCCTGTCAACTCCCCCCCCCCCCGCTCCCTAATGTATGTCCTCCTGATTCAGGCCCCTCTATAACAAAAAAGAGGACCCCCCCTTCTTCCCCCTTTCATATCCCGGGAGTAGAGACTACACCCACCGGTCTCGAATCGCCCGCCTGGTTGGGGATCTAAATGTAGTACTAGCAAAACATACGGGGCGATTTCCCCCCCCAAACCCCCCCCCCCCCGAGCTTTTGCATCAGGCTACTCTTAGACACAACCTATAAAACTGCCTTCTTAGTGGCAATTACCTCCATAAGAAGAGCCAGCGAACTCCAAGCCTTGTCAGTGCAGGACCCTTTATCATTCATAAAGACAAATTGGTTTTACGGACACACCCTAGGTTCTCACCTAAATTAATTTCCAAGTTTCACGTGAACCAGTCCATCGATCTCCCTGCCTTCTTTCAGAAGCCAACAAGCTCAGCTGAGATCAAACTCCATTCATTAGATGTGAGGAGGGCGGTTCTCTACTACGTAGATGAGACCAAACCGCTGAGGAAGACTGATCAACTGTTCGTCACCATGGCTACAGGCAGACCGGGAGAACGGGTTTCCAAAAGAGCCATCCCCAGATATAGTCAAATGTATATAATTATGCTATTCATTATCAGACAAAACACTGCCTGTAACACCAAGAGCCCACTCCACAAGAGGTACCGGGGCCACTCTAGCCTTCATTGCAAATTTCCCCCTAGGCAGCATTTGCAAGGCAGCTACATGGAGCTCAGTACATACCTTCACTCAGCACTACTGCATTGACACCCATTCCAAGACAGATACACAAGTGGGGCAAGCGGTTCTAAAACATCTAATTGCCACTACTCCTTCTCTCGACCCACCACCTTCTCATAACATTGCTCGCTAATCTATGGATAGCATGTGATCTAAGCAGATTACACAAGCATCAGAAGGAATACATTACTCACCATAATCTTATTTCTGGTGCTTGTATCTGCTTAGGTTCACATGTGCCCACCCTACCTCCCCTGAGAGAAGGTGCATAGATGTTACATGAGCTTTTTATATATTCTGCTAGGAAACTCTGTACTCAACCTTTTCCTTATGCTACCTCATATCAGTAAAAATACTATCAGGGGGACCTACACGCGTGAGGGCTCATGGGTACAGGGGATGTCACAATAGGGATAGTATTACTGGCACGTCCATTTTCGAGTTTTGAAAAACTGTAATACTCTGCAGCTTCCACTAGATGTTAGCCTATGCATAGCATGTGACTCTAAGCAGATACAAGCACCAGAAATATATACCAAAATTGACGGCCTTTATTTAGCACCTGGTTTATAGGACTAAGCGCCTGATGGCTTTACTTTCAATTGTTTGGAGTCTTGTGGTTCAACTTCTCACCATCACCTGTAGGTGTCGGCAGAGCACTTTCAGGGAGGACAGCATTTTTCTACATTCTGTCGCCCAAATTACATACACAGTCCTCTCCATGGCCTTATCTCCAACCACTTTTTGTGATCACGGGACAGGCTGCTCTCAAGAGATCCACTGCATAACCAGCAGCAGGCCACCTGGGCCAGTCCACGGGCAGAGACAGGGGTAGCATTGTGCAAGGCCTTTCGAGCTTGGTCGGGAGATTTATAATTATTGTACTTGATCCCCTCTCCTAGTGAAACCCCCAGCACATTTTGCTGTACCTCTGGACCTTTTTCTTTTAATCCTGAATGAGTGGAGCCTTTTGCCACTCATTCATTCTTATGTGCTCTGACTTGGAATTCCATTACTCGCAAATCTACCTATCCTATGGAGTCTGTCTGCTCCATAGCTCTTAAAGGCATCTGTGTTTTTTAAATCTACAGCACACAGCTCCTTATGGGCAGTGTTGCTAGGTACCCCTAGGGTGCTCCTTTAAGATTAGTTTTCTATATCCTTAAGTAAACTACAGGTTGTAAGGATGGAGAGCTACTTAGTGTCTCTCAACTCTGTAGTCTGAGAGATTGGTGCTCTCCACCTTCAGTGGAGTGCCAAAGGGATACTTGGTATGCCCCTTCTCTCTGCTCCTGTGACTTTTTAGTCATATAGACAACCTAGTTATGGATGGTGGCAGTGGACATGCTCTACCATCTATTGTGTATTTTCTATACTGCAGGATATGTCCATAGTCTTGGCAGTGCACAATAGGGGCAGCCTCGGTAGTGCACAATAGGGGCACCAAAGTACCAAGTTGGGGCAACACTTCTTTTTTCGGCATTACTAGCGTGGTTGTTCTTTGTTGGCATTTCTACCATTCTGGGAGGGGGGGGGGGGCGTGTCTGTTTTTTTTGTTGCCTTCGGCGGAAACCTGTAGGTATCCATGCCTAGGCTCCAGAGTGTCTGGGCAGGCAGGAAGTGGGGGAGGAGTCTTTGACTGCCAACTCCCCCCCCACTCCCTCACCCCCCTCAGTGCCTGAATAGGACCAGCTCCCACAAGGGGATCTGACTGTTCTCATTGGAAAACCAAACACCCCCTTCTGTAAAATGCTGAGAGAGATTGCAGAGGAGTGTTTGCTGGAAATGTATAAAAGGTGAGGCTTCTGGAGTGTAAAGCAAGCCGACCACTGGAAACAGAAGTAACCAAAGACGACGACGACCAGAGACGCCTGCAGACCCTTTGCAAGACCGTGAAGCACACTGCTGTCCTGACCCTGTTTTCTATGCGACAGGGGAGCTCCAAGGAGGACTCCTCTTTCCCTTTGGCTGGTGGGAACAACCAGTCCCAAGACTAACCGAGGTCCTAGGAGCTTCCAGAACTGCAGAACCCCAATACCAGGAGACCTGCTGCCCTTTTCGAGTGCATCGTTGTGGAAAGGCTGAATCTGTGCTAAACCTGTTAGGACACTCCAGAGATCAATCCAACTTGCCCAGACACCCTCACCAGAGTTTGGGACTGCAGGAAGCAAAGAAGATTGACTGCGCTGTGTGTGTGTCCTTTGTTGGTGCTGCTGAACCAAAAAGTTGCTGAAAGTCGTGCTACCGGTTTCCCCCTTGAGACTGCTGCTGAAAGACTTTATTCAAACTAAAGGTACTGTGGGGGGAAAAAGGTATTGCTTACCTGATTCCAAGAAGTCGCTCCAGAGCGTACGAGTGCACATAGGTGTCCAGGGCAACCCCCTCTTACCTCTGACTCAAGCTGCTGCTTTTGTCGCCTTCTCTAGTCCATTTTTAGGTCTCCTTTTTTAGGTGCTAATTTGCTGCTTCATTAACTTTAGACACGGGAAGAAATCTGCAAACTCTTTATTCACTATTTGCCAAGAGTTCAAGCCCCCTCCGAACTGCATTTAGCCAGGGGTGTGTTTTTGGACTTAAGACTTGCCAGGCAAATGTAGTTGCGAACAAACACAAGTGAAAGGGCCTTTTGAAGTGTATTATCTAGTATACCGAAGTGTTCTACCATTACCGTCTGAAGTATTTAAAGTGATTCTGGTGTAAATATAATATATACCTTGTGCCTGTCTAGGATTCCTAATACTTACCTACAGCTCCCATCTTCCTCTTAAGATAAGCCTGACTTCTCTGCCACACTACCAAGGTCCTGAGCTAGTGCAGACTGATACTAAGTTTGGGATCTACAAACCACTGGGATGGCTTACTAAAATCGTACTGCCAGTAGGACTTTATGAAAACTGCCCTTACAGAGCCAATGGTGGTTATGCACACTTAACAATTCTTTGATCAGCACCCTACAATGGGATTTCATAACGGTTTAAGCCACTGCCAAAGTGGCACACAATTGCGTGTTTGGACTTCAAGTTTGTTTCGTCTCTCACAATGCTTTCCTCGCAGTCTAATGCGGCATGCATATGTATGCTTTTCAGTAATATGCAACTGCCAAAGTGTAATGTACTTTACAAAGTGTATTCTGCTTACGTGGCTCCTATCGCTACATGTAAGTGTTAAGTTTTGCCCTCCACCATTTTTATCAGTGATGGGCTAATTGAAATATCCACACAAGCTTAAATAACACAACATTGGGATGTAGAAAATACCAGGTGCTTCAAAATGTTGTGCACTACGGTTTGAATATAATTTGTAACGGTCCACAAAAGCAATGTTATTTACAATACCGTCCTATAGCATGCAATGTCTGAGCCACTCCAACCTACCTGTAACATGGTTAAATTAAGTTGTTTATGCAGCAGCAGGGACGTGGTCACTTTGAATGCTATGTTTTAAAGTTATCTGCTTTTATTGCTCCTCATGCTTGCTACTGTTCAAGGGAAATTGATTTTGAAGGGAGTCGTCGATTTTCAAGTTTGTCAGCATGTTGTTACTGGCACGTGCAAGGCCTTCACCAGAATGAGACCAAGGTCACCCTCTAGTGATATTCAGAGAAGGGCCACGAGAGCCAAGCCTGAGGACGCTGTAAATAATGCCCTATCACTCTGTCATGCTTCTTTCACATGTCATCAATAGAAAGGCAGCACTGAATGCAAAACGATAGCCTAAAGAGGTACACCCAAAGTAGAATCTGTCAGGACAGTGAGAATTTCACAATGAGTGGTGTGCTGATTTGAAAATGAAAAAGACCTTGTAGCAGTGGCTGCGCGCTAGGTGCGTTGGTGATGCGGTCCCATTTACGACCGCTCTCAGCCCTTGAGCTTCGGCATGGCAGTGTGAAGAGTTTTATGGAGCTTTTGCTGTTGGACCTAAATTAGCTTTAAAAAGTCTATTCTACAGAGTATCGTTTTGAAGCATTTTAGTGAGGCCACTGACTAATATGTGGTTGGCAGTATAGGCATTTGCTGTCATACCCAATCCATCAGCTTTTATAAACCAGATAGTACAGTAGTATTTTTTTTAATTAACCATCTGCGCTTGCAAAAAAAATGAAGAGAAATGTGTGAGGTCAAGGGGAAGGGCTGTGCTTCCAATGTTTTCAACACAAGTCTGATATGTGGCAAATGGGAAAATGGTGTTTGAAAGGAATGTGAATCTGGAGCTGGAGACGGAGAACTGCACCAAACGCACCACAGAGAATCCGCGCATGCATGACGGTGGCATGACAGACCTGGAGCAGGTCACTGGCTATATGGAGTAGAATGAGTTCCGGCTCTCTGACCTGGAGACGAGTAATGTCCAGAGAGAAAGAACCAGGAGCCCATTGTTAGGGAGAATTTTCATTTGTGCTAATTCCCTTCAACCTTAGAGACCCCCAGCTCTTTTGCTGAAGTTGTGGTGTGATTTGTTTCCTCCTGAGTAGGAGGGATATTTTTCTCACTCCCTCGTGTATTTTTCCTGACTAGGATTTTTGTGTTACTGTTTTATGGAGTCTGACAAACTACATGGGCATCTGCCTGTTGCATAGTAACACACAGCACCTTTGGTGCAGTGCCACTCAGACGTCCATTGGACTTCTCTCAATGTTTAATTACAGGTTCTTGGGTGAACTGCCGTTGCCAAGATTAGTAAGATGATCCCTGTCTTACCTTTTATCTTTGTGGGACGAGCACACACCACCCTATGGAGTGCTGGGGGGGAGGTTTACTTAATCACCTCTCCCACTTCTCATGTAAAGAAAATGTTACACTAACCTACTTTAAATGGCTGGTTGCAGTGGTTTACTATTGTTACCAGTGTGCATTTCTACCGCAGGCTAAACCCTCAGCTGCAGTACAGCACCCATGGGTGACAATTATTTTCCAAAATGGCCCTGATCGTCTTTTTTTCACAATTTTCTGTTAGTTCTTCCTTGGCTTTTACTACTTTTACTTGAAACCGGTTTGAGCCCTTTGTGTGTGTTTTTGCTTTTGGCAGGCTTCGGCCCTGAAGCACGCCCAGGGTGCAGTGTGTCTGGAAAGGCAGGAAGTAAGTGAGGGTCCTGAAACTTTTGTCCTTTGTCTCTAGGTGTGCCTGAGTGAAACCAGTCCTGATTGGCCAGCTGGCTGTCTTTCTGGACAGCCACCCTGCTGTGTAATTGACAGCCTAGGCTGTGAATAGATGGGAAATCGCATAAAAAGCAGGGTTTTTGGGACTAGAGGCAGTCGACCACTGGCGAGGAACATTCGAAGAAGACGTGACATCAGCAGCACCCTCCTGGACCACCAAGTGGCTGGTGAAGCCCTGCAGCTGTGCTGACCCTGTTTTCATATTGACTGTGAAGACTGTACAGGACGACTTCCTCCCTTGGGCTGGTGAGACCAACTATCCTCAAGACAAGCTTCCATTTGGCGCAACCCCCCGACTTGCTGTGCCTCACCAGAGCTGCAGAAGCCCAATGCCCAGGGTCCCGTGACCATTGATTTGTGAATCGTCTTGTGAAGTCTGAATCCAGCCAAATCTACAATGGCATCCAGAGGACCCTGTAGAAGCAGGAACCTTGAGTCCCCTCACCAGAGTCCAGGACAGACGGAGCAAGCTTCTTCCAACCAGAGTTTTCTTACTTCATTGACGCAGATGAAAAGGTGCCAAAACACTGAAGTGCAGCTGAAACAAAGGACATCCATTGCTGGGGAGTCCCTCTGCCTAGTACTGCTGCAGGTGCCCGCCAAACTTCCCGCCTTTCGTCACCACGACCAAGGTCCAGGAATAAGGGTCTGCCAAGCTGTAGCATTGAGTGATCCAGCTGGAGCTTTTTTCTTCGAATCACAGGCACTGTGGGGCTTGGGGTTTTCACCTTCTAGCCATAAGTTGTGCTTCCTATTTTGTGAAGTGCTTTTTGGAGATGATCTCAACTCACCTGCACTGGCTTTACAGCTTGTGCTCTATGCGAAGTAGCCCACTTGAGTTAGTGATTTCTTCTGAACTTACTAACTTTGTCAAGACTTTATCTAAGAAGTGCATCAGTACTATTGGCTTTGGCTGTCCTGGCTCCCTAAAGGCATACTGAACCTACTGGATTAGGCAGTACTTGTTTCCTCAGATGTTCTAATTGACACTATTATTACTGGGATAAGTATACCTGCCTCCCTTTAGGAGATTGTAATTGTTTTACAAACTGTTGAAAGTATGTTCTAAATCTTATTCTAACCTTTCCTTCCTTTCACACCTCAATAACTGAATTGGTAACTGAAATAAGTGCAATACTGACCTTTACTGAAGTCACTGTGTGTGCTGGAACATGTTTGCATAAGAAAAGTCTTTACCAACTTTTATTGTCTTTTAAAAACTGAATCCTAACTTTGATTGAATGTTACTAGTAGATAAAGCTTTTTAAAGAGTGCCTTTTTAAACCTTGTGTATATTATAAATATTTTTCTGAGGCTTGTGGAATCTGCTTAGATCACATGCTGTGCATAGGCCGACATCTAGTGGAAGCTGCAGAGTATTAGTTTGTTTTTCGAAACTCGAAAATGGGCGTCGACACAGGGCGGGCCAGTAATACTATCCCTAGTGTGACGTCCACTGTACCCAAGATCCCTCACGCGTCTTGGATCCTCAGATTGTTTTTTCCGCCATACTGGTCGGAAGCATTTTGCGGAGTCCCCTGGCCTTAGCCATACTTTTGCTAAAAATGTAAAATAATAATCTACTAACATCCTTCCCCACCCCAACGTCGAACTTCGACACTCGACGCCGGCTGGAGAAGAAATCGACCGTCGGCTGCTGCATGACGGATTTGGGCCTCGGAAGGCCGCTGGCCTTGGCCCGGGCCTGGTAGGCCGCTGGCCTTGGCCCAGGCCTGGTAGGCCGCTGGTCTCGGCCCTGCAAATAGGGAGAGTGGGGGGTGGTACATACTCTACACTCTTGGTATATAGGTATACCTTATACATTTCCTACACTTAACAGCCCGCTGCCTCAAGGTGCATATGGAGGGTACCCCTTTTCAATTCTGCCCCAAGTGCAATCGCAAATACCCTTGGGTCGACAGGCACGCCACGTGCAATCTCTGCTTGCCGAGGGACCACCCCAAAGCGAACTGCAGAGCGTGTAGTAGGTTTAAACCTAAGACACTTGAGGACCGTTCGACGAAGCGTTGGACCCACCACGCCAGGCAGGCGGCCATGGCAGCGGAGGGCGCCTTCAGCGATGGCAGCGACGCCGTACTTTCGGACGGCGAGGGCATTACGGCGTCGAAAGACAGCCGAGCGCAGGCCCCCGACCTCGGAAGGTCGTCCGGCAGGGCGGCTATGGGGAAGACCCCCGGCGACACAAGCGCTTCACATACTACACACACTAAACACACTAAGTCCAACCGAGACTCGACGACGTCGAGTTCTCGGAAAGAGGCACAGACAGAACGGTCCGATTCGGTGTCCTCTGGGCGCTCTCGATCAAGATCGCCGCATGACTCCAGGCAATCATCCACTCTTGCCAAGAGTGCCTCGCTCCCTAGGCTAACAGAAGCCCGCAATTAAAGCCAGCGAGGCCCCACGCTCGAAGGACAGGGACACCTCTCCCGATCCTTGACGCCAGGCGTCGAAAAACTCCAGAGCCACTAAGGGACAGGGAAAACATTTTTCTACGCACGGGGAGGGGGGAAAACAGCAGAAGAAACTACCTGTACATTCTGCCACACCTGTGAAACACCCCAACCCCCCTAAACAGACAGACAAGCCCAGGTCTGCTGATAGGTCCACAACCAGCAAAGCTACTCAAGAAAAATCCCATAGACATGCTGAGAGAGTCATTCCCAGTTCCAAAAAATGGTCCAGTGAAGACATAGATAGGGTCATGTCAAGAATGTCTTCTTTGGCTGATTTTTATGATAAAAATCCAGAACATTTCCTCTCGTATGATCCACAAGGGGCCACACCCTCAGGCTCTACTGATCCTATCCCCCCCGAATAAGAAAGCCCTGTTTGAAACCCTGATGAGGTCTGAACCCTTCGAGGTGCAACCTTACGCAACACCATACTCACAGTATCAAGGAGAGGCTTCCTTTTGTGAAGACCAAGAATTTGGTATGATAGAAGAGCAAACCGGGACGGGCTACTATGGGGATGATGAGGACCAGGGAGAAGAAGAGGATGACCCGGAAACATAGAGTAGATTCCCGGTAGAGAACGAAGCCCCGGTTACCAACTCCCCGGTCGATAACCAACCCCTCCTAAATGAGGTTCTCGCTTGCGCAGCAGAACATTTCCACATTGACACCCACGGTGTACAGGAGGAAAGGGACTTCACAGAAGAGTTAGTGGGAGAAAGGAGGCCTGTTGCCCAGACCATCCCTATCCTTCAATCCATTCAGCGGAGAATAGATCCGTCCCTGGTGAACCCAAACCTCA
Organism: Ambystoma mexicanum; assembly: GCF_040938575.1. Taxonomy (NCBI): domain Eukaryota; kingdom Metazoa; phylum Chordata; class Amphibia; order Caudata; family Ambystomatidae; genus Ambystoma; species Ambystoma mexicanum. Next base: position 379,363,771 of record NC_090934.1, on the reverse strand, counting down.
CCAGAGCAGTCAATCCCAGGGTGTAAAAACTTTTCAGGGCAGCTCAGTCTGACCCTCTCTATATAAGAGGACATCTGAAGACAGACTTCCTAGTTGTCGCCAACACTCGTAAGAGGGCTGGGACACCCTTGTCTTCGTCAGAAGCTCCTCCCGACAAGGAGAGCAAAAAACTATACGGTTTCGGCAGGAAGGTAGCCTCAACGTCCGCCTATCAAGCAAGGATTGCTAACTCCACCACCCTGTTGGCCAGCTACAACTGCCATCAGTGGGAAGAAGTCACAGCTCTCATAGCCTCTGCTCCTGAACCGTTAAAGGGCCAATTAGCTCGGATTTCCGCAGAGGGTAGAGCCGTGTCTGGTTGCATTTTGAAAGCAACCTTCGACGCCGCGGACAACGCAGGCAGATTGATAGCAGAGGGTACTGTTATCAAGAGACATGCGTGGTTACGGCAGTCTGGTTTTAAGGCAGAAACTCGGGCATCATTGTTAGACAAACCGGTGGAAGCCGATCTGTTGTTTGATAAGGCGGTCGAAGACGCACTGAAAAATGCCAAGGACGAATACGAGACACTCAAATCCCTTGGCCAGTTAACCAATAAACCCCCTAACCAGAGAGGGAATAGTAATTTTCGTCGCCCACGCGGCCAAAATTCCTAGAGAGGATCGAACTATTCCCAGGGGCAGGGTACACAGTGGAACAACCAACAGTCTACCCAGGGTTACGGCAGAGGTAATAGGAGAGGTTGTGGTAAAGGCAGAGGCAGCCCCAGCAAGGGAGGCGGCATGCCTCCACCAAAGCAGTGACGCTCAGTTCAGGGTCCCTTCTCATGCAACCCCAGTAGGGGGGGACGCATTTCAAACTTCACCCAGGCTTGGGAAGGGATCACATCAGACAGATGGGTGCCATCAACAGTATCCACGGGATATTGTATAGAGCTACTGCAGCGTCCCTGGAACCATCCTCCACGACAAAGAGTACACTCCTTAGAACATCAGAAGATTCTCCTCGAGGAGATCGCCATTCTTCTACAAAAGGACGCGATAGAACTCGTCCCGGGACACCAGGTAAACAAGGGTATTTATTCAACTTACTTCCTTGTGCCAAAGAAAGACTTGACAATGCGCCCAGTATTGGACTTACGGCCTGCCAACAAGTATGTCAAGCCCCAAAAATTTCGTATGACCACGCTACAAGAGGTAATCCCCCTCCTAAAAAGGGGGATTACATGGCAACCTTGGATATGAAAGATGCTTATTTTCATATTTCCATGTTCCCAGCGCACAGAAAGTACTTGCGCTTCAAGGTGGACAGTCGGCACTACCAATTCAAGGTACTGCCCTTCGGGATAGCTTCAGCACCAAGGGTATTCACCAAGGTACTGGCGGTGGCGGCTGCACACCTACGCAGGGAGACAATCCCAGTGTACCCTTATCTGGACGACTGGCTCATAACGGGGGAAACCCCACGAATTTGCAGGACAAACATTCAAAGGACTATCGACCTCCTCCACGAGTTAGGCTTCTCAATCAACGAGAAGAAGTCAAGCCTGGTGCCAAGCACCTCAAAACAATTCCTAGGAGCAATCCTGGATACCCAGGAGGGGCTGACCTTTCCTTCAGAAGAAAAGATTTGGAATATACTACTGCAAATTCCGCATCATCAGTCCGGTCAACAAATAACGGTACGCAAAGCAATGCGTTTACTGGGCATGATGGCGTCATGCATTTACCTGGTCCCCCACGCGCGCCTGCGCATGCGTCCCATGCAGGAATGGTTGGCGAAACAGTGGTCTCAGGCAAGTGGTCAGTGGGACGATCTAGTGGTCGTTTCGCCAACACTGGTACAAAGCCTTCACTGGTGGACAAGAGAAAATCTCGCACAGGGGAAACCCTTTTACGAAGTACAGGCAGTAGTCCCTACAGATGCATGTCTGACGGGGTGAGGCGCTCGCCATCTCCACCACACAGCTCAGGGTCTCTGGTCTCACTCAGTGGCCAAGAACCACATCAACCTGCTAGAGCTTCTGGCAGTATTCAGAGCGCTTCAGGCGTTCGAGCCCCACCTACTAAACCTGGCAGTACAAATCCGGACGGACAGCACTACAGCCATGTTGTACGTGAACAAGCAAGGAGGGACTCGCTCGCCAAATCTGTCCAAGCTTGCCCAGAAAATCTGGCTATGGGCACTCAGACGGAACATCTTCCTGTCATCACAACATGTTCCAGGGGAGCTCAATTCCCTAGCGGATGCTCTGAGCAGAGACTCCCTCCCAGAGGAACACGAATGGGTTCTTCACAGAGAGGTCGTAGAAGATCTCTTCTCTCAGTGGGGTTTCCCCACTATAGACTTATTCGCCACAAGCAAAAACAGACAATGCCCAGGATTTGCATCCAGGTTCCCCCAACCACACTCCCAGGGGAACGCCCTGTGGATGAACTGGTCAGGGATGTTTGCGTACGCTTTTCCACCAACTCCTCATCAGGAAAGTGGTGAACAAGATGAACAGGGAGTCGATGACGCTCGTCCTAGTTGCTCCCATGTGGGCAAGACCACCGTGGTTCCCACACCTACGCAGGATGGCGGTGTGCGAGCCCATCAAACTTCCAGCCTGGTACAACCTACTGTCCCAGCACCAAGGTCAAACAGTGCACCAGCAACCCAACTCAATGAACCTGGCAGCATGGCTCCTGAGGTCATAGAGTTTGGACACCTCAATTTACCACAGAGGTGTATGGACATCCTAAAGGAATCTAGGAAACCAAACACAAGGCACTGTTACTTTGACAAGTGGAAGAGGTTCGTTATCTGGTGCCAGAGTAGACAAATCAACCCAGTTGATTGTACTCCTTCCACTATTGTTACATACATGCTCCACCTGCTAGATGCAGGATTGGTTTTTAACTCACTGAAAGTACACCTGGCAGCCCTCTTGGCTTACACCACTTCCCATAGCAAGGTTTTGTGGTGGAAAGTACCAGTAGTTAAAGCCTTCATGGAAGGAGTAAAGAGACTTCACCCTCCTATTTCAAACCCACCACCATGGTGGGACCTTAATGTGGTGCTAGCCAAGCTCATGGGCCCCCCTTTCAAACCCATGCATAAAAGCAGTCTCAAACACCTGACTTATAAAACGGCCTTCTTAGTAGCTATTACTTCTATAAGAAGGGTCAGTGAAATTCAGGCTCTGTCAGTGCAGGATCCCTTCTTTACTATCCATAAAGACAAACTGGTTTTACGCACACACCCTAGGTTCTCACCTAAATTTATATCAAAATTCCATATAAACCAGTCCATTGTGCTTCCGGCTTTCTTCCAGAACCCGCAAAGCTCTGCTGAGGTGAAACTACACACCCTAGATGTGCGTAGGGCGGTCCTCTACTATGTAAATAAAACAAGACCGCTAACGAAAACAGATCAACTGTTTGTCTCCGTAGCTACAGGCAGAGAGGGGGATCGCGTCTCTAAAGGTGCCATCTCGAAGTGGATTATTAACTGTATCCAGCTGTGTTACTCACTCTCTGAAAAGACTGCCTTTTACGCCAAGGGCCCACTCTACTAGATGCATTGGGGCCACTCTGGCTTTCATTGCAAATGTACCCCTTGACACCATTTGCAAAGCAGTTACTTGGAGCTCTATTCACACTTTTGCTCAGCATTACTGCATTGACACCCATTCCAAGGCAGATACACAAGTGGGACAAGCGGTTCTAAGCCACTTATTTGCTCATGACCCTTCTCACATCCCACCTCCCTCTTCTGGTACTGCTCGTTAATCTATGCACAGCATGTGATCTAAGCAGATTCCACAAGCCTCAGAAGGGATACATTACTCACCGTAATCGTATTTCTGATGCTTGTATCTGCTTAGATTCACATGCGACCCACCATTCCTCCCCTCCGAGAGAAGGCGCATGATTGCTTGTAGTCTTACCTTTCTGTCTATCTGCTTGGATTATCTGTACTCACTCCTCCTCATGTCAGAAAAAATACAATCTGAGGATCCTAGACGCGTGAGGGATCTTGGGTACAGTGGACGTCGCACTAGGGATAGTATTACTGGCACGCCCTGTGTCGACGCCCATTTTCGAGTTTCGAAAAACAAACTAATACTCTGCAGCTTCCACTAGATGTCGGCCTATGCACAGCATGTGAATCTAAGCAGATACAAGCATCAGAAATACGATTACGGTGAGTAATGTATCCCATATATAACTAAGTGTGTAAGTGTTACTGGCAAGTTGTAGTTTCTGTTTTCAATGGTATGTTTCTACAGCTCACATTACCCCCTTTAAGATAAGCCTGGCTGCTCAGTCACACTAACTACTTGTGTAGTACAGGCCTATATTAAAAAATGGGTTACCTAATATGATAATTGTTTTTTATATAGCTGTTGGGCAGAATTGCATGCAGTACCCTCTGGCACCACCAGATACAATTAGGACTACAGGTGTAAGCAAAACCAACACCAACCTTTGGTATAAGTCTGTACTACACATTTTGTGGTAGTAAGCTTAGCAGCCAAGCTCATCTCAAGAGGGAATGTGAGCAGTACAAGAGGTTACACAGAGGTCTTGCAAACACAGTGGTTCAAGTAGACACTTACACTCATGGTTTCTTGGTAAAACACTTATCAATTTATTACACAATCATTTAGAAAACATTCACTAGAAGGAGGCAGCTTAATATTATACACAAACACACTTCAATAGCAAACCAATAAGTTTCTGAACAAATTAGGCTCCCCTCAAATAAGAACAAAATGGTATTTCAGTTACTTCCAATGGGAGTAAAAAGGCACAAGTTAGCAGATTAGATCACAAATACTTTCTTAGGCAGTGCAAATAGTTTGTTCACCAGAGGACTCGATTCAATTCAATAGGCCTAGGCCAAAGTCAATGACTAGTGTCTTGGATAGGAAAGAGCAGTTCTTGAAGTAAATGGTAAAGTCTTTGGCAAAGTTCTCAGAAGTAATTTGTACGAAAGAATCATATGTTGGGTCACAAGCTGCAACTTGGGGAAAGTTCCACAAACTTTCACTGTGAGAGAAGCGTTCCCTCAATCGGGTTGGCACAGTACCTTAATATTAGTCAATTCAGTTTGAGTAGCTGTAATTCAAGCACACAAGCTGGTGTCCTTCCCCCTGGTTAATCCTAACAAGCTCAGAGAATGGTATCCAGGTGGCTTACGAGTTGATTGGTCCCACCAACTCAAAGGAAGCTGTCCTTGAAGGGGGCTTCTCTGAGATGAACATGGTGGTTTGGACCTGCAGCAGGGCTCCCCCAGGCAAACCCAACGGTCCAGTAGTTGCAGCAGCAGTCCACTTAATTTATTATTTGATAATGCGCTCCAAACCCAGGGGTAGCCGGGCGCAGCAGTCACAAGAATACGTAAGCTTAGGTTACATACATAGGACATGTATGTAATACAGCTAGTTTTCGGTTCTTTCGTTCCAGTGGTTGACTCTGCCTTTCAGTCCAAGAGACTCACCTTGTTAAGTTTTCTCCCATTCATTCCAGCCTAGCTGCCACTCACCCAGCAGGGTGGCTGTTCTTGCCAGACAGTCAGCCAGCAAATCACGCCAGAGTGCATTTGGGTCTCCTAGGAGACTAAGCACAGGGAGATTTGGGCACCTCCCTCACTTCCTGCCCACCCCAGACACTAAGTCGCCAAAGGCATAGGAACAAAGGGAACAAACCTAGTTTGGCGCGCAGAGACCAACTCAAGAAGGACCTTTCCAAAAAGAAATGGTAAAAAGAGATGACCGGGACCTGTTTAAACAAAGGGGGCTCAGACAGCAAGAAAAACATGGCTCTTGCGATTTTTAGCTACCAGTGTTCGCGGTTGGGAAAAATCGTGGTAGTTGGTCGTCGAACCACTGCCACCAGCCATCTCGATAGGAAAGGGTAGCATTTTGACTGCTACATGAATTTCTAGACATAGGGGATACTAGGTAAACCCTCCAGCACTCTATTGGAAGATGGGGTGTGCTGGGTCTAGGAATTTAAAGACTAGTGAAGTCAATTTAACTTTACATTTTGTGGGAAACAGTAGTTTATCCCAGATAAGGTGTTTAAACCTTGGGAGAGCCTAAAAGGCTTCCCTGTGTCACTGCACTGAGGGTTCTGTGTGACACACATGAAAAGATGATGCCTATGGCGTTGTCTAAAACTCAATCAAAGAACACAAGAGTAAAATACACATCAAAATACATGAGTGGGGAAAAAGGCTCACTCTCTCTTCAGGTAAAAGAATCAAGTCCTCAAAATCCAGCAAATTTGCTGGGGGTCTCTAAGGTGAAAGGAATTAGCACATTTATGAGAATTAATAATATTTGTGGTCTCTTGTTTGTTCTAAATAATCTTTTCCTTTAACTTATTACTATATGATCCTAAATGCAACAGTGATATATTAATGTCCCCACTACCCTAGCAATTGAAGTCACCTGGGGGTGTACGTAGTGTTTGTTGGCCATCCCCAAAAGGGTATCTACTGATTTGGACATATTAAGAGTGTGTATTTCATGAAGTGTGTGAGTAAAAATAAATTAATAATTGTTTATTCAAGAAACCTTGAGTGTAAGTTTATTTGAATACTTTTAACTGTAAATATCAGTGTAACCCCACTAAAGCCCACATTGACCCCTCTTGAGATATGCCGGACTGCTCAACATTTACCAAAACTGTGTAGTACAAGCTTATACCAACGGTTGGGTTTACTATACCTGTAGTCAGTTTTGTAATGTTCTCAGAGGGTACTGCATGCAAACGTTGCATAACACTCCTCTTCCAGCGTCACACCCTGCACGGCCACTCGGGTTCAAAGTCACCAGACTCATGGGAAAAGTGTGTGTGCTTTCTCCACCTACTCTCCTCCTTTCGTTCCTGCGGCTGATTACCACTCTGACTGAGCCTTTGCTAACCTCAGTCTTTCTGTATCCAACACTCTTGCCCCTGTCATGAGCGTCTGACTGAACCCTTTCAAAAAGTGCAACTCTTGGTATGAATCCGATTTAGCTGCTCTTAAACGCATTTGTAGCACCAGCTGGGCTGAAATTGAATTAGGCGCACCATCTGACATACTGGCCTGCATTCTCCTTCAAAGGCAATACCGACTCTGCATCCGCTCCAAATACGTGTTTATTCAAGCCTGCATCTCTGCAGTATCAAACACGGCCTAACTTTTCAAAGTCTGTAAGACACTGGCCACTCCTGCAGCATCCTCTTCTTTCACACCCACTCAGGACCTTTGGTCGGCCCTGGCTGCACATTTCATCACAAAAACTCAAGACATCCTTTCCTCCCTCTCTTCCACACCCCAGCACACACCAACACCAGGGCCTCCCTTGGCCCCACTCCACTCTCCCCCTCTTCTCTCTCATCCGTCACAGCTGATGAGGTCTCCAGACAAGTCCGTTCTATGATGGCTTCATCCAAACAGGTGGACCCCTGCCCCTTCAAAACCATTAAGGACAATGTTGACTCCTTCTCTCTTGCCTTGGCAGATCTCTGCAATCTCTCCTTTTCCACTGGAATTTTCCCAACTGCTCTAAAACACTCCCTTGTGCATCCTCTGCTCAAGAAACCGTCTTCTGACCCCTCCATTCCGGCAAACTATCTCCCTTTTCTGGCCAACCTTTCCTGGGCAAACTCCTGGATAGGTTGGCTATCTCTCAGCTCACCCGTCACATGTATCTATTGGTTGCTTGCATGACCATCAGTCGGGCTTTAGATTATCCAGAGGTACAGAAACCACTCTCCTGAACACCTGTGAAGACCGGCTCTCAAACCCTAACACTCCCTCTGTCCTCATTGTACTTAACCTCTCCTCTGCCTTTGACACAGTTAACCACAACATCCTGAACTCACATCTCCATGGCACCCTGGGATTCACAGGTCAGGCTCTGGCATGGTTAACCTCCTTTCTCTCCGACTGCCCATCCCAGGTGGAACTCGGAGCCTTTCGTTTATCGCTCTCTCAACCTGTGGCGTTACCTAGGGATCTAACCTATCTCCCTGGTTCGTCAACGTCTATATGGCTGCCTTGGCATGTGTGATTGCCACTTTTACCTCTAACTTCCAGTGCTATGCAGATGACCCAACTATCTTTCAGGCTACCCTCGGCTGTCTCCTCCTCCATGCTCATATCGATCTGTCCGCTATTCAATCATGGTGTCCTGCAGATGTCCTCTGTCTCAACGCCAGTAATACGGCGATTGTTCGCATTGGGACCCCTGCGCCTGCTTTCCCACTTTCACTCTGGCCTTTCTCCCTTGGCTCTGCGCCCTCACCCACCTGTGAGGCTAAAAACTGGAGTCGTTTTCGACTCCACTCTCGCCTTCTCTCATTTCGGGCATCTCTAAAAAATCTATCGGCTACACCTCCTCAGAGGTGCGCCACCCTTTCTCACTTCCCCCCAGCGGCTCACTGTCTCCAGCACCCTGGTTCTCTCTAGGCTGGACTACTGCAACATCCGCATCCTCAACCTCCCTGCTTCTGCCCTGCGCCCTCTGCAGCTCAACCAGAACAGAACCGCAAGACTTGTCTTTGGCCTCAAGCCCAGGGACATTATCTCTCCGGTTCTGAAATCCCTTCACTGGCTCCCCGTGCCTGCAAGGATCAAGTTGAAGACCTTATGCAATGTCCACAAGGCTTTCTGGAGCCTGGGACCTACCTGCAACGCTGCCTCCCTAAATACTGCCCATCATGAGCCCTCCGCTCATCTACCTCCCACTTTCTGCAAGTGAGCTGGTTCTTCGAGCAAAGATTTGTAGGGAGATCCTTAGCCTCTGCAGGTGCCTCCCTGCTGCCTGCTGTCTTGAGCCTCATCTTCTTAAGTTCCGGAAACTCCTCAAGACCTTCCTCTTTTCCTCTTCCTTCTCTCTCCCTCTATCCTGCTAACCTAGCTCTGTTCTTTCCCACTCTCCCTCCTCTTCCCTACAGCTTTCTGACTGGCTGCGTGATGTACCTCTGAGTCTCTCAGATCCCGCGCACCCCCGCCAGCTGTCTCTCGGACTTGCCTCAGGGCCCTACACCCCACCCATCCTTGCTGCACTTGAGAAATTACCTTAGAGAGTGGCTCTCTGAACTTACCAGTCTCCACTGAGTGGGTGCACTTGGACCTCCCTCTCCCTGTGACCGCCTGTTCACTTGCACGTTCTGAATGCACTGCGCCTGAAGCTCATCTGTCTGTTCTCCCCTGTCCTTACCCTAAATGCACTTGGTAAAAACTGCAGAATCACTGTCAGGCCCATTTGCTGTCTCAACTGTTAAATTATTTGCCCTTACTCGCCTGTGCAGACTTTTATTGTCTCAGAATTTCAAGGACTCTGAGCAACCATTGCTTTTCTCCTTGTTCCCACCCTCATTGAGCGCATTGTAACACTTTCTTGTATATAGACACTTTATAAATAAACATTACCATACCAATGTATGTTTTTCCTTTTGTGGGAATCCTTGGGTCACCCCGCCTAGGCTCCAGTGGGTCTGCAAGGACAGGTAGCAGGGTAGGAGTTTAACACTCACCTGCCCTTTGTCTGCTAGAGTCCCTGATTGGAAACAGTTCCCACTGGGGGGGGGGGGGGGCGCTGGCTGTTCTGATTGGACAGCCACTCGCCCCTTTCTGTAAAATGCTGAGTTTGCAGAGAAGTGGGAAAACTGAATAAAAGGTGAGGTTCCTGAGGCAGAAGGAAAGTAAACCACTGGAACAAAAGAACCAAAGCTGAAGACTACCTGAGACGCCGGCAGACCCTTCCAGTAACCGTGAAGCGACCACTGCTGTCCTGCCCCATTTTCTTATCGACAGAGGAGCTCCGAAGAGGTAGACTCCTTCCGTTTATCTGGTGGCACCAACTAGCCTCAAGACAAACTACAAATTGATTCATCTCCTGAGGTGCTGTGAATTTCCAGAGCTGCATACCTCGAATACCAGAAGACCTCTGACCCATTTGTAGTGCAACATCTTGGCTTGGACAAATCTGCCCAGAACTTTGAGCTCCAGTTGGACCTCCAGAAGCACGATCCCACTGATTTGAGTACCCTCACCAGAGTGCAGGACTTCAGAATCGAAGATCATGGACCGGGCCATAACTGTGCTTTGTTGGCGCTGGTAAAAAGGCTCATAACAGCAGACCGACGCAGGAGACCGAAGAAATCTTTGCTGAGGGTCATCTCTAGCGACTGCTGCTGTGACATACCGTTCAGAGTCCTACCTTTTGTCACCAAACTGAGAAATCGGGAGACTGGGTCCTTCGCTGCTGCAGAGCAGAGTATCCAGGTGCGTTTTCATCCCCAACCTTAAGATACTGTGGGGCTAAAGGTTGAACTTGACTTAAGCCAAAGAGTCACTGCAGTGTGACTGGAGTGTGTGAAAAGCTGTTTGGGTGCCCACCCATACCTCTGGTCCAGGATTTACTGCGTGTGTTCTATTAGGGAGTCCCTTGCAGGGTTCCCCTAACCTGTTATGTTGCTGTTGGGGACAATGTTAATTTCTGTGTCAATTCCCTTTAACCTCCGAGACCCCCAGCTCTTTTGCTGGACTCGGGGCTTTTTAATTTTTACTCCTGAGTGAGGGGTACCTTTTTTCTCACTCGCTAGTGTTTTCATGATCATGATTTTCTATGTTCCTTACTGTTTTATGGAGTCTGCTAAACTCCATAGACCTCTGCTTTTGCATAGTGACACACAACACCTTTTGTGCAGTGCTACTGAAGTCCCTTGGACTACTCTCAATGTTTAACCACATTTGTTTGGGTGAACTACTGTTCCCAAGAATAGCAAGATTTATTTATTCATTTTTGTATAGCGCTCAGCAGCTCAGAGGCATCGTGGAGCTTGTTACAGAAAAATGACGTGGTTACAGCGCATCATAAAAATACATGTTTACATTTGAGAAAATACAAAGAGGAAGGTGGTGCAGGAATGGTGAGGCGGAGTGAGAAGGGTGATACTTGTTGCAGAGGAGGACACAGTTGTAGATGGAAGAATAGATAATTGCAGTGGAACAAGATATACAGTAAAGGACACTCATTAGAGTGGCAGGGGGGTGTTTAGTTAAAGAGATGTGTTTAGGTTCTTGCGGAATGCCAGTAGGGAGGTTTCTGCTCTGAGGGTGGTGGGAAGCTTATTCCAGAGTTTGGCAGCTGTGTAAGGGAAGCCTAACCCACCTGCTTTAGCCCTGTTGGTTTGGCCAGGAGGTTGGTGTAAAGAGTGCGTGTGGGGTGTGTGGAGGTAGCTCTCGTGATTGTCTGACAGGTAAGAGGGGGCTGTGGGATAGAAGCATTTGTGAGTGAGTAAGGATTTTGAAAATTATGCAGTCTTTTACCGGGAGCCAATGTGCTGCTTTTCTAGCATGGGAGATATGGTCTCTTTTTGGAATGCTCAGGGCTGCTCCCATCGCGTTATTTTGGGTGATTTGAAGTCTGTCTGTTTTTGGCTGAGGTACCGGCAAGGAGTGCGTTGCAGTAGTAGAGTTTCGCCCCTATGGTGGCTCTGGCTATTGAGAGACAGTTCTGTTTGGAGAGGTAGTGTTTTAGAGCATTGATGAGTTTGATAGTATGTGCTGAGGCTGATGCAATGGCGCTTACCTGTCTTGTCATGGAGAGTGTGGCGTCAATGTGGACCCCTAATGTCTTGACAGACATAGAGATGAGTATGCTAGTGCTGTCAATGTTGAAGTTGGAGTATGAGGTGTCTAGTTTGTCTAGCGTGGCTTTCTTGCCTAAGATGATGATCTCAGTCTTTTCTCCATTGAGGCAGAGGCCATTGGCTGCCGTCCAGGCTTGGATTGTGGAGTAGATTTGATGTAGTGCATTGGCATCTTGTTTATTATAAGAGCCGGTAAGTGGTAGGTGGACTGGAGTGTCGTCAGCGTAATTGGTAGTGCATCAAGTTTGTCGAAAAGGGGCTTTGTAAAGAGATTGTACAGTGTTTGGGCTGTGCAAGATCCTTGGGAGACTCTGCAATGAATGGTGTTAGGGGCTACGTTGGCTATGTCGAGAATACTTTCATAGCTCTTCCTTCCAGGGAAAGAGGTGATCCATGATGCTGCTGCTTTGGTAAAATTTGCTGAGTGGGTGAGATGTGCGGTGAGGGTGTTGTGATCTACAAGATCGAAGGCAGCCCAGAGGTCGAGTAATAGGAGTGCTGGCTTGCCCTTGTCCATGATCTGAGTGATCTGGTTTTTGAGGTCAACCAAGGCAGTTTGTGCCATGCCCTTTGCCGGAGCCTGATTGTCCTGTTCCTAGGATAGTGGATCTGGAAGATGACCCCTGTCTGTCTTCACTTCATGGGTGCAGCACACACTACCCTATGTGGCATGCTCGGGGGTTACCTAGTAATTCCTTTAACCCACTCCCCATGTAACATTTTGTTACACTAACTCACTTGAACGGCTGGTGGCAGTGGTTTCTTTACTACCTAGTGACATGTATCTGCAGGCTGTTCTCAGCTGTAGTGCTGTACCCAAGGGGGACCACTTTCTCAAAATGGCTCGTCTTTTTTTAGCTATTTCTTGTTAGCTAATTTCTTCTGGGCTTTTACTCTGTTTGCATCAGGTTTGAGTCCTTTGTGTAGTTTGCCTTTTGCAGGCTTCAGCACTGACGCCTGCCCAGCCTCCAGTGTGTCTGGAGAGGCAGCAAGTGGAGGAGGGTCTCGAAAATTCCCTGTCCTTTGTCTCTAGGTGTGCCTGAGTGAAACCAGTTCCAATTGGCTGACTGTGAATTAATGGGTACTTGCATAAAAAGCGAGGTTTTTAGGACTAAGAGCAGAGTAGACCACTGGAAGACAACATCCGAAGCAGAAGATGCCAGCAGCACCCTCCTCTACCGCGAAGTGCCAGGTGAAGCCCTGCAGCTTTGCATAGCCAGTTTTCAAATCGACATGGAAGACCTGTAAAGGACGACTTCTTCCCTTAGCCTGGTTTTGCCAACTAGCCTCAAGACAAATTCTGTTTTGGCGCAACCGCCCGACCCCAAATCCCCACTCCCCCCCCCCCCTGACTTGCTGTGACTTTCCAAGGCTGCAGAAGCTCAATACCTGGGGTAGCTTGACCACTTATGAGTGCATGGTCTTCCGAAGTCTGAATCCGGCTAGATCTTCGTGGGCATCCAGAGGACCCTATAGAAGCAAGAGAACAGATTTGAAACCAGAGTCCCCTCAACAGAGTCCAGGACTGATCAAGGAAATCCTAACCAGAGCTTTTCGTTCATTTTTGGTGCTGAGAAAAAGGCACCAAAACCACAAAGTGCTGCTGAATCAACGGAAATCCATTGCTGCAGTCTCCCTCTCTCGAGTGCTGCCGCAGGAGCCTACTAGACTTCCTCCCTTTCGTCCCCATGACCAAGGACCAGGAACAAGGGTCTACTGCATTGCATTGTGAAGGAAACCAGCTGGAACAACTTCATTTCAAAGGTACTGTGGGGCTTGGGCTGCATTATCCTTTTGCCATTTGGGGTACTTCCTATGTTTGGGAGTGCGGTTTAACCCTACACTTAGTTGATCTCCACTTACCTGCATTGGTTTTACAGCTTATGCTTTCTAAAGGTGGTGACTCTTACGTTGCTGTGATTTCTTTTTTGAACACAGACTATTTTAGAGCATATTTCTAAGGGTGAAGAGCATCAGAATTTGCTCATTGACTTTGGCTGTCCTGGCTCCCTAAAGGCCGCTTCCTGAACCTAATGGCTATTGGCAGTGCTTGTTTCCTTACAGGTTTTAATGTTGAACACTTTAATGCTGGGATAATAGACTGCCTGCATCCCTTTGGGAGAATCTAACTGTTCTTATAACCCATCAGTCTGTTCTGATCTAACCCTAACCTTTCCTTCCTTGAAAACCAATATTGCAAAGGTGTTCCTATATAAATGCTATGTTGAACTCAAATGACGTCACCTCTGGGTTCTGAAACATGTGTAACATATGAATGAATTACTCACCTGCTTTATTCACTTTTTGTTCACTTAACTTGGAATTAATGTTCTGCAGCATGGTGTCGGGCATGAATTCACATGCTCATGAATATTCCCCATCAGGCCGGTGAGTCCGCAGTAAAAGAAAAAACTGTTTCACGTTAACTTACAAACTGTCTTTCTCATATAAACCAATCACTGAGCTCTGATTCATACTGACCCCAGCCAATGACTGCGCTCTCCCTAAGCCCCTCCTCTGGCAGTCATCTTCAGATTTTTACCGCATGGCCAAGTGTTGGGAGTCCTCGTGTTCCGCTCCTAGAGCATTTCTGCGTTTTTGTGCTTTTTGCTAGGAAATGCCGAATTTTTGTTGTTGTTCGATAGAGCACACAGGAGGGGGGGAGTCCGTTTGTAGGCATCTTTCATCGCCCCTCAAGGACAGAATCGTCAATTGTTTTCTTTAAGAAGATTCCAAAGGCCATTAGGCCTACTTCGCACACTGGGCCATGTTGTAGGAGAAGGATGGGGGTTCCCTCTTCAAGCTCTGCGCCAGCTGCGGTTTGAGGAATGTGTCTGTGGACAACAAGCATTCCCAGTGCCTTTGTCTTCACCCGACGCACAAGGAGGATTGCGAGATCTGTCGTGGCTTTTGCAAGGGCACCCTGAAGGATCGGCACAGCAGATTGGCAGCATGGCTCAACATCAAGGCCTCTACCCATTGTGGTTCACAGAGGCATGCCTCACTGTCAGAATACTGAAGTAGTAGGATCCTGCAGGAGTGAAGCTGGCCCACCTAGCCCCATAAGCCTGCCTGCTCAACAATCCTGCTTCTTTAAAACTATTGGCCAGGCAAACCCAAGGGGAAAGGGGAATGGATAAAACCACTAAAGACAAGAACTCCCACTGCAAGTACTTCAGATTGTCTTCCTGGAAGGTTTTGGCTCTGATAGGATGCTCCTACAAGGAAAATACAACTTTAAATGAATCTGTTCTTTTAATATCTTACTGACTACACTCTGTAATATTATACTTTCTCTTAATAACAATTACCAGTTGGCTAAGCTTGATTTGCCAATAGACTGCTTCAGAGAGATATATGTATGTTGCTGTGTGGCTGACTGTATCAACTCCTATAGCTTCCTCCTCTACTTGTCTTTCTGCACTCTTGTTCTCTTTTTCTTGAAATCCTTTAATACATAATATCCAAAGTATTGTTGTTACTATTTTCTTAGAATATCTAATCAGGCTGTAATTTTAGAATGAAAACTTATATAATATGTATTACCTTATGTAATTCTGAAGACTCTTTATAAAAATGTTAGAACATTTTCAATTTCCAAAAATATTATTGAGCGTGCTTCTTTAAAACTGTTTCTCACTAGAAAATGTTCCTTTCAATAAACTCTCAAAACCTGCTTCTGGTTCGAACTTCGAAAACAGTCTCCACTTTACTTTCTTCCGTTATGCCGACGCAGTTTAAATGGAGAAAAAACAGTGACCTTCAAAATGGCCGTGACGCACGCTTGACGTCGCTGGGTCCTTTCTTCTAACCCGCGCATAGAAGTCCATAGTAATACACGGCGCACACTCGGAAACCAACCGAAACACGAAAATATGGTTACTTGTTAATTGACTAATGTTAAATGTTAAAAACGCGGCGAACATCGTCCGCGCGCCTAGTTAGTAAATTTAGATTTATTTACCCTTGAAAATAAAAGAATATTTCTTTATAAAAAAAGTTCATCAAAAAAAATTAATTAGGTTAAGAAAAAATTAACAAAAGTACTTTTCCCAAGTCTTTCTATAAAATTCCAATTCAAAGTATATTAGTCTTCAATTAAAATACAGAAGTCCACTTAGCTTATCAGAGTTCCTAGGACTTGACTCTTCACTGGCTCAGCAAACAGAGTGATACTGGATTTGGATTCTTCAACTGCAGACTGATCCACCTGCTAACTAAACTAATATACTTGGATATCTTTGGAATTAACAAATGGATACTAAAATCCTTTTAAAAAGGAAACTTTAATTATTTAAATATGACCTACTCAACTACAAACTTTAATGAAAGGCAGTTGAAAATTGCCATGAACATTCTAACAGACATCACAATGCTGTATGTTGAAGCTAAACCAATCACTACTGTGAAAGTGTTCCATCATCTTGGCTTGGGGGCATTTCATTTTTCTAATTGAAAGTTAGTTAAGGGAAAATATAATAATTTTAGAAAGAACTGTCCTGTTCTCTAAACAGAATTTATTTAGTATTTCAACCATTCTCTTTCTAACTTTCTGGGAAAGGTATTTGAAACTCCCCATTCTCTTAGGAATCTTATCAATGTGAGGTACTAAATGTGCAAACCTGACACTCGCCCAGATCTAGCCAATCAGAGCGGCCTTCGAAGTCCTTTGCGTGCGCTCCACTCCGCCCGAGACGAGGCCAAGCACTGCGAGTCCGTTTCCATCTGGGTCGCCATGCAAGCGGGTCCCACGACGAGCAGGGTGTGTTCATCTTCTCATCTTCCTCAGTCTCCAGCCATCTGTCCAGGAGGATGTCGGCTACCCCCGGGAAGCTACGTGAGAAACTGGAGAAAGCCAAGCCGCAGGGCAAGGCTGCCGATCTTCCCGTGAAGGCCCAGGTGATCAGGTTAAATCGTCAACTATTGAGTTGGTGGGTGCTGCCCTTTCGAAGGCGTAAGGGGCTGACCCGGTGCAGGATGCCCAGACGGCTGTCAGTGGCTTTTCCTCCCATGCGGGAGGCTTCGGCCAAGCCAATGGAAAATACCCTAGAAAATAGGATGCCGTCCCTGATCCCGAGACCGACCCCTCGGGACACAAAGGGGCTGGGGGTGAAAGTGCTCCAGTGCACAGAGATTTCTTCTACCGATGAAGAGGACATGGTTTCCGTATGCACGGTCCCGGAGGACGTATGGGACAACAGGAACATCGAGGAGAAGAAAGTCCCCGACGGGGGCTACGATGACATAGGTTCTGGGCCCAGTAAGCCTGCTCTTCTGTCCCTGCCAAGGGATTTGTCAGAGGACATTCTTTCGACCCTCCACCCGCTAGTGTCAGATACAGAAGAGGATGCTGACGGCACCACTGGCCCCGTTGACACCAGGCCCACCACTGCCAAAGAGGAAGCAGCACCCTACACAGCCTCACCAGCCGCAGCACCTGCCCTCCCCTCCCGAGGGATACAGGGATGGACACAGCGACGATCGACATGGATGGCAGCATCACTCTGCCGCCAAGGGCTTCTTGCCCGTTCATCGGAAACCTTCCAGTTTACACCGGGGGAGACGAAGAGCTTTCTTTTTAACGCTGGGGGGCAAAAAGGAAGATCATTCTGGCGGTGCACCTACTGGACGACATCTGGGATGAGGGCCTAGCGCTGCTGAAAGACCCGCCTCCGCGTAAAGAGACCAGCTGGAGAAGAAATACTGGGTGCCGGAGTCTGCACCCAAGTGTCTGCGGTCACAGCCATCACTAGACTCGGTGATCTTGACGGCAGCGCAGAAGTCATCCTCATTGTCCATTCCCTCGGACAGCGAGGGGAAAAAGTTGAACGCTATGGGTAGAAAAGTAATCTTCTCAGCAGCTACGACGGGCAAGGCAGCTAATGCTTTAGGGATCCTGGCCAAGTACGACTGGGAGTTCTATTACAAGATGGCCCCGCTAATGGAATTACTCCTGAGGACAAACTGGTCGAGGCGCTGGAGATCCTTCAGGAGGGCAAGGTGGCGTCTGACCATGCCATCACTGTGGCCCTTGTTAGGGAGAATTCTCAGAATAGTGCTAATTCCCTCCACCTTGGAGACCCCCAGCAACTTTGCTGGATTTTGAGGACTTGATTTTTTTAACCTGGAGAGAGTGACCCTTTTTCCCACTCTCTCTCATGTATTTGAATGTGATTTTGAAACCCGTTTAGTTATGTAGTCTGGCAAACCCCATAGGCATAATCTTTTACATTGTGTCAAACAGCACCTTCAGTGCAGTGGCACAGGGAAGTCCTCCAGCTTTCCGAAAGGTTAAATTCCTTCTTTTGGATGAAGTACTGTTTCCAAGAGTGTTGGGGAGAATTCTGAAAGATTTGCCAATTCCCTCCACCTTAGAGACCCCCAGCAACTGGATTTTGATTCGCTGGATTTTGAGGACTTTTTTACCTGGAGAGATTGTGAGCCTTTTTTTCCACTCGTGTATTTTGATGTGTTTTACCTAGGTTTTCTCTTTGGTTATGGAGTTTAAACAACTCCTTAGCCATCATCTTTTCATTTGTGTCACACAGCACCCTCGGTGCAGTGGTACAGGGAAGCCTTTCCGTCTCTGGGATGAACTGTTTCCCAGAGTAAGTAAAGTGAAATTGACTTTACTAGTCTTTCAAATTCCTAGACCCAGCACACCCTATCTTACAATAGTGTGCTGGGGGGTTACTTAGTATCCCCTGTGCCTAGATACTCATGTAGCAGTCAAATGCTACCCTTCCCTTTCAGAATGGCTGGTGGCAGTGGTTTTACAACGGACTACCATGATTTTTCTCGACCGTGTACAATTTGTAGCTCCTGTAACATTAAATTGCTGGAGCCATGTTTCTCAAGATGCTGTCTAGGCCCTCTCCTTAAAAATAGGGCCCAGGCTTCTTTTTCTGCCATTTCTTTGGAAAGGTCCTTCTAGAGTGTTTCTGTGCGCCAAACCTAGTTTGGTCTCTTTGTTCACATTTGGCGGGCTTCAGGAGTGAAGACCGCCTCTGGGGTGGGCAGGAAGTAAGGGAGATGCCCAAAACTCCCTGTGCTTAGTCTCCCAGGAGACCCAAATGTACTCTGGTGATTGGCTGGCTGACGGTCCGGCAAGGACAGCCACCATGCTGGGTGAGTGACAGCTAGGCTGGAATGAATGGGATAGAACTGAATAAAAGGCAAGTCTCTTGGCTTGGAAGGCAGTCGACCAGTGGAACGAAAGAACCGAAGACTAGCTTGAAGAGGATGGCTGCTGCAACTCCTGGACCGTTCGTTTGCCCGGTGAAGCCCTGCTGCAAGTCCGAATCCCCAAGTTTGCATCGACAGAGAAGCTCCTGCAAGGACAACTTCTCCCTTTGAGTTGGTGGGACCAATCAACTCCAAAGTAAGCCACCTGGATACCCATCTTTGAGCTGGTTGAATTTTGTCAGTTGTTGAAGGAAACCGTAGGACCAGGGAGAGGGACACCAGCTTGTGTGCATTACTTGCAGCCACCAGAATTAAAAAATTTTCAGTTGTAAGCTTTTTGACCAATCCCAGTGCAGGAGTCCCCCGACGTCCTCTCTATTGCCCCCACGACTGACGCCCAGGAACAGCGAGAGATGCAGGAACAGAAGTCTTCAGCTGCATCTTTTTCTTCATTGAAAGGTACTGTGAAATTAGACTGAGTACTTGCCTCCCGCGGTGAAAGTGCTTGAAACTTTTACAACTCACAGGCCTAATCAGCTTGTAACGCAAATGATGCTTCTTTTTACAAACTACTTCTGAGAACTTGTGCAGAGGCTTTACCGTTTACTTACCAGAACCGTGTTATCCTATCCAAGACTTTAGCCTATTGACTTTGACCTAACCTATTGAATTGACTCTTCTGATGAACTCAAAGTATTTAAACTAAGAATAACTGTAACCTTTCATGTTCTAATAACCTTTGCCTTTTACTCCTCTTGAAAAGTATTCTGAAATAGTATATTTGTGTTATATATAATTGCTGTCTCCTTATGAATGTTTTATAACTGACAGATCCATACATTAATAAGTATTTAACAAAGAACCCTTAAGTGTTAAAGTTTATTTGAACGCCTGTGATTGTAGACATCTGTGTAACATCCTTACTGCTCACATTCCCCTCTTGAGATCAGCCTGGCTGCTCAGCCCCGCTACCACAATTGTGTAGTACATACGTATGCCAAAGGTTGCTTTGCTTACACCTGTAGTCCTAGTTGTGTGTAGTGTTCCCAGAGGGTACTGCATACAAACTTTGCCTAACAAAGAGCAGTACAGTGTAATTGACTTTACTTACATTTGTAACTTTCTAGACCCAGCACACACTATCTTCCAATAGGGTGCTGGAGGGGTTACCTAGTATCCCATTTGTCTAGCTTCTCATGTAACATTTTTGTTACCCTTTCCTCACTGACTGGCTGGTGGCAGTGGTTTACTTTTAACTACCGTGGTGTGCATTTACCACTGGCTGTGTTAGCAGCTGCAGTAAAGCACCCAGCGGTGCAATTTTTGTCAAAATGGCCCAGTCTTCTTTTTTCACCATTTCTCTGTGGAAAGGTCCTTCTTGAGATTTACTCTGTGCGCCAAACCAGGTTTGGTACCCTTGTTTGTTTTGCCTTTGGCGGGATTCACGAGTGAAGCCTGCCTCTGGCTCCAGGTGTCTGGGGTGGGCAGGAAGTGAGGGAGGTGCCGGAAACTCCCTGTGGTTAGTCTCCAAGGAGATCCAAATGCACTCTGTAGTGATTGGCCGGCTGACTTTCCGTCCACCTTGCTTGTTGACTGACAGCTAGTCTGGAATGAATGGGAGAGAACTGAATAAAAGGGCGAGGCTTTTGGCTTGGAAGGCAGAGTCGACCACTGGACGAAGGACCCGAAGAAGAACTTGAAGAGGACGCCCGCTGCAACTCCTGGACCGTTGGTTTGCCTGGTGAATCCCTGATGCTGTGCTGAAACTCCAAATTTGTATCGACAGAGAAGCCCCTGCATGGACGACTTCTCCCCTTGAGTTGGTGGACCAATCAACTCCAAAGCAAGCCACCTGGACATTCTCCCTCAGCTGGTTGCATTTCCAGAGTTACTACTGGAAACCGAAAAGCCAGGGAGCGGAACACCAGATTGTGTGTGTTGCTTTAAAGTTGGCCAAGAGCTCCAGGAAGATCCTCCTGACTCCCAGGAAGCAGAATTAACCGAGCCTGAGCCCCCACAACAGAGTGTGGTACCCCCAAAGCAAGGAAAGTCCATCTCGACAGCTAGAAACCGCAGTGTTGCCATTTGCGGTAGTCGCGAGGAGCTGAAACACTGAAGTGCCACTTGTTGGAAAGGATGCCGGTTGTGAGCAGTGACCGTCCCATTGCAGTGCAGGAGTACCCAGAAGTCCTCCCTCTTGTCCCCACGACTGAGGCCCAGGAACAGTGAGATGTGCAGAGCTGCACAGGAACAGGGGTCATTTGCTGCACTTTTTTCTTCAATACAAAGGTATTGTAAAGTCTGAGGGAACTTATCTCTCAATGTAGAGTTGCTTGCATCTTCTACTACTCACAAGCCTAAACAGCTTGTGGCCCTACATTGTTTCTTCTTTTCTTCAAAGACTTCTAAAACATTGTGCAAATATTTTTCTGCTTACTTATCAGAAGTGTTTCAGCCCATATAATACTTTTGCCCATTGACTTTGGTTTTACCTGTTATACTCAATGACTATGCTTAGGAGATCCAAAGGTATTTGCCTGCTTAAGAATATTTATGGTCTTTTGTTTGTTCTAATAACCTTTTCCTTTGACCAAGTTCTAAGAGTTTTCTAAATGCAACAGTAAGCTATTAATGTCCCCAGCACCGTAGCTATTAGTCACCTGAGGGTGTAGGTTGTGGCTGTGGGCCATCCCAAAAGGGTCTTTACTGATTTAGAAACTTGGTGTGTATTTGTGTGTTGCTTTCATATTGCTCCCTTCTGAAGAAGGCTTATTCTAACTGACTGATAAATAACATTGTGTGTAAGTGTTTATTTGAATACTAGTCACTGTGAATATGTGACTCCCCTACAGCTCACATTGACCCCTCTTAAGATCAGCCTGGATGCTCAACATGCAACCAAGCTGTGTAGTACAGACTTATACCAAAGGTTGTGTTCCTATTGCCAGGAGGTCAGGGTTGTTGTAGTGCACCCAAAGGGTACTGCATACAATCTTTGCCCAACAGTCCTGGACATTGCGGACACAGGTTCTGCCAAATGGGAAATAGGGTCTGCCTCTGTGGCTAGTTGAAGGCCACCAACTTTAGACAGGAAGTTCAGACGAGGGTCCTGGACATGCCGTTCGATGTGAACAATCTCTTTGGAAAGGCAGTCGATGAATCGCTACAGGCCATCAAGACCAACACTGAGGCGGCCTGGGCACGCTGCAACAGCACCGTCCGTCATTTCGTTTCTCAGGAGGGAAGTCGGGCAGATCATTGAAAGTTATCGGCGGAGGATCATCCCCGTAATGCCAATACTCCCGTTCTACAACCCAAGAGACTTACAGGGGTCGTTCCAAGGCCTTTCGGGGGTGGCCGCCGTCGTCAAGACTCCCAAGGCGGCGGGCAAGCATAATTGAAACGGCCAAGACATCGGGCCCCATCCCTGGTACCTCAGGGGGATGCCGACTGGCGAACTTCGTCAGCGTGTGGGAAAACATCTTCAGCGATCGATGGGTGCTGGACGCTAAATTGTCCAGATACCACCAGTGGCTCGGCAGGAACACATCCCTCAGCTGAGGCTGGAGGTGTGGGCCATGTTAAAAAAATGGGGCGATAGAGCTGGTTCCAAAATGGCTCTGGGGCTCCAAGGTTTACTCCAGTAACTTCTTAGTAAGAAAGAAGACCAGGGGCTGAAGGCCCATTCTCAATCTACGGCGACTCAAGTACATCAAGTCCCAAAAATTCAGGATGGCCAAGTTGCAGCACGTGCTCTGCCAGCTAGAGTAGGGGGGGGGGGATTTTCTGTCGTTGCTGGATCTAGAGGACAGGTACTTCACGTCCCCATTCACGAAAAACATTGCAAGTTCCTGCGCTTTGTCGTACAGGGGAAGCTCTAGTTGGATCCAGGTGTCCAGAAGCTTTGCCGACAAGATTCTCCTCGACGAGGAGTTCAGTCGACGATAAGGTGGTGGGGTGTGACCTCCAACATCGCTGGGGGCGTGGATTTCCAGAACCCTCCTTCCCAGGAGACGGTCACCACAGACGTTTCCCTGGAGGGCTGGGGAGCTTAGACCGGACGTCTCCACGTCGGAGACCTGTGGCTGCCAGTGGAGAAGGACCTCCACATCAATGTCCTGGAACTGCAGGCAGTTTTGTGGGCCCTAAAGTCTTTCCTCCTGTTCCTCAAGGGCACGGTGGTGAGGGTCTTCACAGACCATACCATCCCGATGTTCTACATCCGGAAGCAGGGGGGGCACCAAGTACCCAGTGTTCCCCAGAGATGCGCAGGTTTTGTGGCACTGGACCTTCGCCCAGGTTATGTTCCTCGTTCCTTTTCACCTGGCGGGAGTCAAGAACACCATCACTGACTCGCTCAGCAGGGAACTATGCGCTTGCCACGAGTGGGAGCTTCGGCAGGATCAAGTGGACACTCTTCCTCAAGTGGGGCAGGCCCCGGATTGACCTGTTTGCGATGGCGACAAACTCCAAATGACAGAGGTTAGCCGAAGTGCATGGGGAACATGTTCTCCTTCCTGTGGGAAGGCCTGTTCCTGTACGCGTTTTCCATCTTGCCCCTCATTCGACGCAAACGATGCCAGTGCAGGATGATCCTCGTCGGCAGATTTGGTACCCAGACCTTCTCAACCTATCAAGGTCCCCACCAGTCAAGCTGCCAGTGGTCCGCATCGGGTCACCATAGGAAGAGGTGCAATCCTACATCACTACCCAGGGTCGCTGACACTGAAGGCTTCACTCCTGCAGCATTAGAGTTTTGTGGGTACAAGCTTCCGACGGACTGAAGGGAGGTCCTTGCCAGGGCCAGATCATAGTCCACTCTTAAGTGCTACGGGCACAAGTGGAAGCGCTTCGCGACGTGGTGCAGGACACAAGTGTTATGGAGAATTCTAAAATGTGCCAATTCCCTTCCACCTTAGAGACCCCAGCTCTTTTGCTGGACTTTAGGACTTTAAATTTTTATACTGGAGAGAGTGAAACCTTTTTCAAACCCTCATGTATTTTTCTTTGAACAATGTGTTTCTTTTGGTTTTGGAGTCTGACAAACTCCATAGCCATCATCTTTTTACATTGTGACACCCAGCACCTTCAGTGCAGTGGCACAGGGAAGTGTTTCAGATTTCCCAGAGCAGTGAAGTGAAATTGACTTTACTTAACCTTTTTGTAACTTTGTAAACCCAGCACACACTATCTTACATAGAGTGGAGGGTTTACTTAGTATCTATCTGCTTTCTCAATGTAAAATTTGTGTTACTCTTTATACAATTAATGGCTGGTGGCAGTAATTTACTTTTTCCTACCATTGTGTGTTTTTACCGCAAGCTGCAATTTTGTCAAACTGGCCCAGGCTTCTTTTTTTTACATTTCTTGATGAAAAGGGTCCTTAAGATTTACTCTGCACGCCAAACCAGGTTTGGTCAATGTTAGTTTTGTCTTTGGCAGGATTCACTGGTGAAGCCAGTGTCTGGCAGGGCAGGAAGCGAGGCAGGTGCCCGAAACTCCCTCTGCTTAGTCTCCTTGGTTACAGGAATGCACCCAAAGGTGATTGGCTAGCTGTCCTTGGAGGACAAGCCACCCTGCTGTGAGTGACAGCGATGCTGCAAATGTCCTTCAGGAGGCAATCTGTCGTTCGGGCCCATGTACCTGCTCATCCTGCCACCCTCCCGCACTGCCTCCGGGCCACCCCTTGCATTGGGGTCTGTATCTGTACCCATAGAGCCCACCCTTTTCTTCCTGCACTTCTCAGACCTACCCTGTCTGCTGCCTTAAACCTAGAACTTGCAAATTGCTGGCTGCATCACCACTGTTTGTTGCCTTTATTATTTATTTATTTATCTGTTTCTCCTCTGCTTCGCAGTTTCACTTCTCCCCCCTACCATACACTTTTCCCCCTCCCCCTCTCCCATGCACTTCCATGTTCTCAATGTCACTGAGCCTAGTAAGATCGCTGTTTTGTTCTCGCCTGTTCTCCTCCCTTACCTTGTCGCGCTCTGAAACTCTTGTGTACGAGCGCGATAGAAATAAAATATCAATCTATCAATGAATGGGAGAGACATGCATAAAAGGCGAGGTCTTTTGCAAGGAAGGCAGAGTCGACCACTGGACCAAGGGATCCAAAGAAGAACTTGGAAGAGAAGCTTGCTGCAGCTCCTGGATTGTTGGTTTGCCCGGTGCAGCCCTGCTGCAGTGCCAAAGCTCCAAATTCGCCTCGACTAGAGAAGCCTTGCAAAGGATGACTTATCCCATTGGGGTTGGTGGGACCAATCGACCCCAAGACTAACTCTACTGCAAATCCTCGCTGCTGGATGTACTTCCATTGCTGCTGCAGGAACAGAGTGCCAGGGGACAGGCACACCAAAATCGAGTGCATCGTTTTTAAGCAGGACCCGAGCTCCAGGAAAATCTACATGCTACACCCTGAGAATTCCCAATTGATTAATTTCTATGACACCTTGATTTGCGTGTCCTCAGTGCATTATGCAATATTAACTATTAAGCAGTTGTAGATGAACCTACCCAATTCCTGAGAAGTTGATGCCAACTGGTGCAGCTTTAGCGGCAGATATCAACAGCCAAAGAGGCCCGTCCGCATAGTGTTGGCCTATACAGGCACAGTGCATTCATGTTGATGACATCACTGTGCATGCACAGTGCACAATAGCTGGTGTGCAACAGTAAGGCCAAGTCATGCCATTTTGTCCCCTAAAACGACCAAAGGGGAAGGGTCAATGCGTGCATGTTCCCAGGCAGTCCTCCCTCTATCAAAATCATCTTCCGATCCAGGGCTAGAGGTACATGGTGCAATATCCTCTGTGCCGTTGGGTTCGTGTGAGCAGGAACAGTCTCCGGACTCCCTTGAAGCCGGGCTAACCAAGCCTGAGCCACTTCAACAGAGTGCTGGACCCCCTGAAGCAAGGAAAGTCCACAAGGTTTCCAAGAACCACGGTGGTGCTATTCGCAAGAAGCAGAAACTGTGAAGTGCTGCTGATCTGAACTTTGCCCTTAGCTGCTGCCGACCTTTGAATCTTAGTGCTGAAGTCCCCAGATGTCCACTCTTGTCCCCACGACTGAGGCCCAGGAACAACCGTATCTGCCATACGACAACGGGAACTGAAGCCAGCTGGAACCAATTTCTTCAGACCTAATGTACTGTAAACTACCTCTCTGTTGATGTTAGGCAACGTTTGTAGCAGTACTCTCTGGGACCACTACACACAACTAGGGCTACAGGTGTAAGCAAAACCAACCTTTGGTATAAGTATGTACCCCAGTTTTTGGTAGCGAGCTGAACATCCAGGCTCATCCCAAGAGGGAATGTGAGCTTGTAAGGCTGTTAAACAGAGATCTATAATTGCAAGTATTCAGATACACTTATACTCAAGCTTTCTTGGTAAAACACTTTTTATTACAGTCAGTTAGAAAACATTCACTAGAAGGAGGCAATCAATATCACACGGAAATATACTACAGTACTTTACAATATCAGGTTTTGAGACATTTAAACTACTTTGAAGTAGGAGCAAAAAGGCAGAAGTTAATGAAACGAATAATAGAATTACTGTTAAACAGTGCAACTAGTTGGAGTTCACCAGAGGAGTTTATTCTATGCAATATGTAGGCCAAAGTCAATGGACTAGTGTCTTGTTTAAGAAAAACGATTCTGGTAGTTTAAACGGAAAAGTCTTTGCCACGGTTGTCAGAAGTAGTTAATAGAAGAAAGGTTTGTATGTCTGGTCACAAGCCGTCTAGGCCTGCAAGGTGCCAAAGTTGTACGCACTTTCACAGTGAGACAAAAGTTTTCTCGGTCAGGATTTTATAGTACCTTGTATTGAAGAAAAAGATGCAGCTGAAGACTTCCGTTAGTGGCAGTTCATGCAGATCTCGCTGTTTCTGATCTCGAGTCGTGGAGACAAGAGGGAGGACGTCGGGGGGCCTCCTGCACTGCACGGGGACTAGTCACAAAGCTGGGACACTGGCAAATCTTCGATTCCGGTAGCTGTCTTAAAGTGCACAAACTGGTGTCCTTCTCCCTGGTTATTCGGTTTCCTGCAGCACTCTGAGGAAAATACAACCAGCTCCGAGAATGGTATCCAGGTGGCTTACGAGTTGTTTGGTCCCACCACCTCAAAGGAAGAAGTCGTCCTTGAAGGGCTTCTCTATTGAGATGAACTTGGCAATTCGGAACTGCAGCAGGGCTTCACCGGGCAAACCAACAGTCCAGGAGTTGCAGCAGCCATCCTCTTCCAGCTAGTCTTCGGTTCTTTAGTTCCAATGGTCAGTCAAGAGACTCTCTTTTAAACAGGTTTCTCCCATTCATTACAGCCTAGCTGCCACTCACCCAGCAGGGTGGCTGTCCTTGCTGGACAGTCAGCCCACCAATCACGCCAGAGTGCATTTGGGTCAATGAGGAGACGACGCACAGGGAGTTTTGGGCACCTCCCTCCCTGCCCACCTCAGTCATGAAGCCTGCCAAAGCCGTAGAAACAAAGGGACCAAACATAGTTTGGCATGCAGCAACAAACACTAGAAGGACCTTTCCAAAATGAAAAGATGAGAAAAGAAGACCGGAACCTGTTTAAACAAAGGGGGCTCAGACGCCATCTTGAAAAACATGGCTCCCGTGATTTTTAACTACAGGTGTTCGCGGCCGGGAAAAATCATGGTAGTTTCTTGTAAAACCACTGCCACCAGCCATTTCGATAGGAAAGGGTAGCTTTTGGCTGCTACATAAGTTTCTAGACCTATGGGATACTAGGTGACCCCTCCAGCACTCTATTCGAAGATAGTGTGCTGGGTCTAGGAATGTAGAAAGACTAGTAAAGTCAATTTAACTTTACATTCTCTGGGAAACAGTTTATCCCAGAGAAGGTATTTAAACGTTGGGACAGCCTAAAGGCTTCCCTGTGTCACTGCACTGAGGGTGCTGTGTGACACATGAAAAGATGATGCCTAGGAAGTTGCATTAAAAATCCATAATTAAAGAACACAAGAGTAAAACGCACATCAAAATACATGAGTGGGGAAAAAGGATCTCACACTTTCCAGGTAAAAAAATCAAGTCCTCATAATCCAGCAAAGTTGTTGGGGGCGGTCTCTAAGGTGAAGGGAAATAGCACATTTATGAGAATTCTCCCTAACAGTTAAGACTTGCATTGGCTGCCCTTTGCAAAGTTGCTTGCAGCTTTGCCCATCACAAGCCTCCCAGTGTATGGCCCAACAGTGATTTCATTTTCTACAAAACTCTTTAACATTGTGCAAGACTTTTTACTTACCTTCACGAAGTGCCTCAGCTCCCCTAGACTTTGCTCAATTGACATTGGCTGTCCTGGCTCCCTGAAACTCTTCTACCTCTGACTGTGTTTTGTTCTGTCCCTCCAAGTCCTACCTTCTTTACTTGTATATCTGGGGAAAAGGTTATCTACATTGCATTGTGGGGTTCAAAAGTGCTTACCAGTTTGAGAAACTTGTTAACCATTGTTTCCTTCCCTAACCTTTTCCTTTTTGATACCAAACTCTGTATTGCTCTGCATGTGCCAGTGATATATCACTGTCCTAGTTATTGAAGTCACTTTAGGGTGTAGGAAGTGTCTGTGTGCCATCCCAATAGGATCCCTAATATCTACTGATTTATTGAAACCTGAGTGTGTATTCTGAAGTAGGTTTAAGTGTTACATGTTTGCTCCCTTCTAAAGAAGTCTTATGCAAACTGACAAATTAAAGGTTGGGTTTACTATTGCCAAGAGGACCAGGCTGGTGCAGTCTCCCACAGGGTACTGCATTCAATCTTGCCTAACACGAAGATCAACCCTCTGAGGGTTTTGGCCCTGCAGGTCCTTCCATACTTATTGTCTTTGGCCTTGGCGAGGCTGACTCGCACCTCCATCAAGGTGCGCTTGGATTAACTCGTTCCTGCAGGAGAGAGTTATGAAGGTTTTCTCAGAATCCTCCAATGCCACAACTAGTCTGATCAAATGTGGAGTCCCCCAAGGCTCCTGCATTGCTCCTACTCTATATAACCTCTACACCAGACCTCTGTTCCACATTCTGGACTCACTGGGCATCTCATATACCAACTATGCAGATGACACCCAGGTGCTCATACCGCTATCAGGGGACTATCGCACTGATGCGGATACCCTCAACCTAATCTACTCCTCCATTCAATCCTGGATGGCAAACAATTGGCTCTGTCTAAACAGTGAAAAGACCGAACTCCTCCTGATCGGGTCCCCCTTCATACTGAGCAAACTTGACAAAGAGTATCAGGCCTTGAACATAGACAACTTCTCCATCGCTGTATCACAAACCATCAAGACCGTGGGCGTATTCCTAGAATCTAGCATGACCATGAACAGGCAGGTTAATGCTATAGCTTCCTCAGCAGCATACCACTCCAAACTGATTAATGCTATCGGGCCATTCCTCACCAAACAGAACTGCATCACCATAGGCAGAGCTATCATTGGCTCCAGACTTGACTATTGCAATGCCCTCTTCATCGATACCTCTCAAAGAAACCTTGCTAAACTCCAGATTGCCCAGAACAATGCCTTAAGAGCTACAACTGGCATTTTACGCAGAGAACACATCTCATTGGCTAGGAGAGAGGCACACTGTCTACCCATCAAAGAAAGGGTGGTCTTCAAAACCCCTGCCCTAACACATAAATGTCTTCACGGACTCGCGCCCCCCTATCTCGAACAAAGGATCCACAAACAAACAGCTTCCAGACCCTCCAGGGCCGCTTATGCCAACTGCATCCTGACTCCTCACACGTGCAGAGTGTGTGCTGGGGGCTCGAGCTTCCAATCAATGGCAGCCTCTCTGGAACAACCTCGCAAACGAGATCGGATCAATCGAGTCCCATTCTGCCTTCCGCAAGGCATTGAAAACTAGGCTCTTTGTCTAGAGGGCTCACCCATGTACGATTCCTGACACATGCTCCATCTCTGAATATTAAATATCACATCTTACATTGTATGTAGAAGACTGTTTCTCTGTATCGTACCAACCAAAGCAAAGTTTTTCTGGGCCGCTTATTGTAACCCTCAAGCAAGCCTTCTTAAGTATACTTGATAGCGCCTCTGCCCGTGGGCTGCAGTGCGCTTTACAAATGCTAAATAAATAAAATAAATAAAGGTGCATCTGGCAGCTATCTCCTGCTACACCTGGTCACTGGGACGGTCTTCGCTTTGGTCACACCGTCTGGTCAAGCAGTTCCTTAAAGGACTGTTCCGATCCTTCCCGCCAGGGAAGGTGCCCACCTCAGCATGTGAACTCAACGTGGTGCTGCCGAGGCTCATGGGGGTCTCCTACGAGCCTATGCATCAAGCCCCTCTCAATTACCTTTTGTGGAAGACTGCTTTCCTCGTAGCTATCGCATCTGCCAGGAGAGTGGGTGTAACGCTCACCTGATTCCCGTAGAGGCGCCGGTCTTGACTGGGCGTATACCGTATCTTCAAAGGTGATGTGTAACACACGGCTGGTTCTTTGGGCTGGACCTCTGTGCACTGTATGTCTGACTCGAAGGGTAAGATGTCTGCAGATAGAAAATATGGGATTAAGGAACTGGGTTATTGAATGTCTCTCTCTTCTTCCCTTTCTCTTCTCCTGTAGAACCCTAAAGGTTAACGCTCTCACCTTAGGTAAGTGAACGCCGTGCTCTCCATCTGCCTCGGGGCAGGGTGCTGTAACCAGTTTCTTCACTGGATAAGGGGAGCAGGCCTCTTGACTTCAGAGGACTGCTGTCCGTTGTTTACTGCACGAACGGTAAGTTTCGAGTAATTCTAATGTCTTTAAAGTCTTTAGTAATGATGTTTCTTGTTTTGCAGGGTTCCGCGGATGACGGGCTGAAGTGAGTTGAAGATGGAGCCCGTGTGATGAATAGAAGCGCCTGGAAGCACGTAAGTAAGCGCTTGTTGCCTGCTTCACGATGCGCTCTAACTGTCTTTTTATTTTGCAGGTACAAGTTCGGAGCGGCTGCAGGGTGCCGGAATACCCACTGGGTTAGATGTGGAAAGGAGTAATGGCACGTGAGTATTAAAGTTCCCCAATGTCTTTAAACGCACCTTGTTTTGTCTTTCAGATGCGGGATGCAGCGCCGAAGGCCTCCGGAGCGTGCGAAGAGTAGGTAAGCCTTTGTCTTTCAGATGCCGGAATGCAGCGCGAGGCGTTGGTGACAGCCGATGGACCAGGTAAGTGAAGAGCTGTCACTGAAGACCGTAATGCTAACCTGTTCTTTCTTGTCTTTATAGGTGTTGCTGAAGACTGGATTCAGGATGGTAAGCCTTTTTCCTTAGGCCCAGGATCAGATGCAGAAGACACGATGAGCGTTCTGCTGCAGAGGATGCAGAATAACGCAAAGCAAGATTCATCCATCGGGTGTGGTTTAAATAGCCTCCTGTAGTGCTTAGGTGTCTCCTTCCACAGCCTCGCCTAGGTAAGAAAAGAGTTCCTGCTTTCCAGAAGAGGTCCAGTGTTCTGAATCTAGGGAGTGGCTCCTGCCCCACCCAACAGGAAAAGTAGTTCCAAACAGAAGAGGATCAGAGGCTCAACTGGCAGGCAAGTAAGCAGCATGGTCTGCTGCAGGTAAGTCCACCCAAGCATTATGAGCCCGGCGCTTCCAGCGCTGGGACTGGGCATATTTATGAGCCTGGTGCCACTGGCGCCAGGACTGGGTCCAAAAGGTCCCAATTGGGACTGGTTGGCACTCGGAACCTGGGTTATGGATCTGCTTCCAAGGGAGTTGGGAAAACCCTGACCTTTTGGAAGCAGAGATCATGACAGTGGGTGAAATTCAGGCCCTGTCCTGCAAGCGGCCTTAACTGACTTACCAGGATACGAGGGGGGTGCTGTGGGCGCACCCCCTCCTTAATGCCAAAGGTCCCATTGGAATTCCATCTCAATGAACCTTTGGTGTTGCCTGTGTTTTTTCCAACTCCTTTATCGCCCGCTGAAAGGCATCTGCTAGATGTGGCACGTGTTCTGAAGTTCTGTGTGGCTCGCACCAAGAGTTTCCGGAAAACTTCAACTTTTTGTGAACTTTGGTCCTGTGAACCATGGGAAGGCCTTGTCAAAGGCTTCCATCTCCAGGTGGCTCCCCGGCTGCATCACTTGTCACCGGTTGGCAAACCGACCGCTGCCTGGTTGTCTGAGAGCCCATTCTACCAGAGTGAAGACTCAGACGACTGCATTCCTGTCTGGTGTGCCCCTGCTGAACATCTGTAGGGCTGCTACGTGGAGGTCTACAGGCACCTTCACAAGATTCTACAGTGTCGAGAGGGATTCCAGAAAGGAGTCGTGGGTCGGCCGAGTCACGGGTCGGCCAAGCAGTGCTACGCAACCTGTTCACTTAAAGGTGAGCCTGGTGAGGAGGTAAGAGTAATTGCTTTTGTTGAGCCTTGCCACCTCCCGTGGTTGTGTATGTATGTACTGCTATGTATTCTTTATTCATGAGCATGGAAATCCATGCTAGACTCATGCTGGAGAACTGTTACAGGTAAGTAACTTGTTCCTTACAGCTAATTACTGCCTTTTAAAGAATGTTTTGAATATCTTTGTGTATAAACAAATAAGGTGGTATATAACTTTGTGTGTATGTGTTTAAATGGATACTTGTTTACGGATTTCATTGCACAGCTCTACAGCGCACATTACCCCTCTTAAGATGAGCCTGGCTGCTCAGTCACACTACCAACTTGTGT
The DNA here is from genome assembly GCF_040938575.1 of Ambystoma mexicanum. Lineage (NCBI taxonomy): Eukaryota > Metazoa > Chordata > Amphibia > Caudata > Ambystomatidae > Ambystoma > Ambystoma mexicanum. The sequence continues at coordinate 379,331,241 of NC_090934.1, read as the reverse complement.
AGTTCAGGCTTTTATTATTAGGTGGGTTACCTAATACCAAGAGAGAAGTCTGGTGTAGTCCCACAACGGTTCGACTGCACTCATTCTCAACTAACAGTTGCAAATTATTTTTATTTGGGTGACTAAGGTATCCTGATGAACTTTGCCTGTTGTGCTGCTACATAGTACTTTTGTTGCACTCCTACACTGACTGTTGAGATAGTTAGGGATTGGACTTAAAAGCTTCAGAATCCTTGGAAAGTTTCACTACAACATATAAAGATTTGCTAAAGTCTGTATTACCGATAATATGGTAGAACTGTCTGTGTCTTTTTCCATAACAATTGTAACCCAGAGCAAATACTATTGAAACATTCACCTCTGAAAAGTATTACTATTCCTGTGTGGTGGTTAAGTGAAATACGTTTCGAGGGGATTGTGTCCCCTGACACATTACACATCTATGACAGTAATGTACACAGCTGTGGGCATTACTGTCATAGATGTGGAATACGTCGGAGGAACATCCCATCGACAGAACGTTACCAGGTAAGAAAGTTAACTTGTTCTTCTGATGCTTGTGAATCTGCTTGGAATCACATGCTGTGCATATAGTCGGATATCTAGTGGGAATCGCAGAGCATTGGATCTTTCTTTCGAAGATCGAAAGGGATGTCGACATGGGCGTGACTGTAACACTATCCCTAACATGATGTGTAGTGTACCCAAAATCTGGCGACTGGTCAACTGCTCGACGACTGTCGAATGTGTGGCCTCAGCCCTCTGGCCAGGCCCTTACAGTAGGGAGAGTCGGGCCCTGGGTTTTATTCTTCTCTTGAGAATGCATTTCCTTCACCCCTCCGTCTTCTTGGTCTGGCTCCCGCTACCCTCTGCTATGGAGAGGACTCCCTTTAAATTTTGGCTGTCGTTTAACGGCAAGCTTCCTTGGAAGACACCCATCGCTGATTCAGTCGGTGTCTTCCTCGTGCCCACGACGAGCGTGCATGCAAAGCCTGTAAGCTCTTTTGACCGAAAACGTTGAAAGACAGGCAGACTAATTCGTGGACGGGGTATGCTAAGCAGGCCGAAGGTCTTTCCCCAGTCGGTGCCATCGCCTCAGACGACGAGGAATCTGTCGGCAGCCATGGCTCGGATTTGGAAGCCCTCGACCTCTCAGCACAGCCTCTGTGCCCCCAAATGCCCGTCCCCAACCCCGGTTGATGGGCCACGGGCACTGTTATGGTGAAATTGCACCCCAGCGACAAGTGGAGCCACGCACCACGTGTAAACAAGCACACAATCCCTAAGGCCTCTTCGCAAAATTGTCGAAAAAGCGCTCAACGCCCGCAGGACCAAGTTTCAACAGCAGCTGCCGAACTTCCCGTTCGGCGCCCTCCACACATCCGCGACATGCGACTGGGCATCCTTCTGGAACAGGCGTTCCGTCTAAAACATCCTATCGGTGACCCGCCGAATGACCCACACTCATCAAAACCCTCTATACAGCCGCCGAAACTTCGCGAAAGCCTTTCAGAGATCATTTAGGCAGCCAAGGAGTACAAGGGGCCCCATCTCGTCGAGAGGACTATTCTGAAGGCCACACTCTTAACCCCACTCTAAGACCTTATTAGGAACACTTTCCTCCTCCTGACCATTCAGCTTCTCTATGGTCTAGGGAAAGGCTTGAGCAATACATGGACAAAATGTCCCAGTTCATTGACTTTTCCTGAACTTCTGGTACAGAGCCGGGTGTGCTTCAAGGCAGGGCTGGCAGAAGTCAAGATTGTAGCACAGGACATAATCGATTCCACGGTGGCTCACATAGACACCTCAGGTGGTGCCCTCTGTATTTCTACGGACATGAGAACGACGGCCTACAAGGTTCAACATGGACGTCCAGGAGCCCATATTGGAGCTTTCATTTCAGCGTGGGGATCTTTCATTCCACTACGGACGAGGAACCTGATAAGAACAACAGTTCCCAGACTGTCAAATTCTTATCCATCCTCACGAAGTCCTCTCCTAAGGCCTACAGCGAGACGCAGCAGCATTCCGACAAGGGTCGGTTCTTCAGAAAGTTCTGGGGCTTCTAGGAAAGAATGTCCAGGCAGCCAGACAGATCTAGCCAGCACCGCCGTAAGCAGTACAAGGCAGCGCATAAGGGCTTTTTTCAGTCCCCCCTCCTCCGCCCCAGCCGCAGGGGGGGAAAAAAGCATGACACGCTCATCCAGATCCACGAGTCTCTGGTGAGGGGGGCAGGCTTGCTCTCCACTCCCAACGCTGGCTTGCATGGTTCGCGGACCCATGGATCCTGTCAAGTGTCCACGGGCTTCCGCCTACCTCCCTCTCCTCCCTTCTGCTCCCACTGATCAGGACAGCAGCTACGGTGGTGGAAATTCAATCGCTCGTAGAGAGTCTGGCGGTTGAAGTCCCAGCGGGGTATGGGCTTCTATTCACAGATTTTCGTCAAACACTAGAACTGGATGGGCCTTAGAATGTTGTTGGACCTTTCCACCCTGAATCCTTCCCTTCCTCTTAAAAAGTTCAAGATGGTTATACCGCTTATTGCAGAGATACTGTGTGTGTGGAAGACTGGATGTGCTCCTTGGAACTGAAGGACGCTTACTGATAGGTCACGAGCTGGCAACCCCACGGGTCCTTCCTGAGGTTCAGTATCATGGGCTTCCATTTCCAATACAAGGTTCTACCCTTTGGCCTTAATTTGTCTCCCAGGGTCTTTACAAGATTTATAAGTGCAATGACAGCCCTCCTCACGGCCCAAGGTCACCACGTCTACCCTATGCTGGTCAGGGCAAGGTCTCTGGAGGCAGTCCACCACAGCGCCTCCGCCCTTATGAATACTCTACACGAGTTGGGATTTTCCATCAATCTCAAAAAGTCACAGCTGCAGCCTACGCAGAATCTAACGTTCCTTGGCATCATCTGGGATGCGAGCTCCAAATGTTTTCCCCTCAGGACAAGATCAGTCATCAAGGCCACCACTGGCCATTTCCTCAGCTGAGCAGTGACCTCGGCATGGTGGTACCAACACCTCTTGGGTATCACGGTGACGTCTCCTGGCAGTGCTGTACACAAGGCTCAAAATGAGACGATTAGACCTGCACTTTGCAGCCTTCTGGAGTGATGAGAAGGGTTCCCAGACCAAGCTAGTCAGCATTCCACCTCATCTCCACCAAGACCTAGTTTGGTGGAGCACGGACTACAAGTTGCGGATAGGCAGGCCCTTCCGGCAGCCAGCACCGCAGGCTATCATCACCACGGTCTCGTCCCTGCAAGGCGGGGGGGGGCAACCTGCACAGCCAGTGTCCACAGAGTTTGGTCTCTTAAGGACCAGGAGGCGCACATCAACTGGCTTGAGTTGATGGCCATTTGGCTCGCTCTCAGAGCCTTCATTCCGAACAGTGACAAGACGATCCTCGTTCAAACAGACTGCTCCACCAGCATGTATTCCATCAACAAGCAGGGTGGCACCAGGTCTCCTATCCTATGCACCTTAGCAGTGAACATTTGGAGTGGGCTATGGAAAACATGCACTTGACAGCAATCCACCTCCCAACCTGCAGGCGGACAGGCTCCGCAGGCTGGGTGCGGACAACTACGAATGGCAGTTGAACAATAAGGGGATCTTCAACAGATGGGGTCATCCTCGGGTGGATCTCTTTGCCACCTGGTCCAACAGGAGGTGACCCTGGTTCGTTTCCTGGCAGGGACAGGGCTGGGGCTCTCTGGGCGATGAAATGCAGATCCAATGAAACACATGAATGTGTATGCCTTCCCTCCCACTCCCCTGGTGCATAGGGTAATTTACAAGATCAGGGAGGCTCAGCACCTCGTATCATCCCGATAGCTGTGTGGTGGCCTGCAAGGCCATGGTTCTCAGAAACTGAGCATGTAGGAGCAGGCCTGGTGCACCTTTCGCTGGGCCCAGCTCACATACACTCACAACAGGGAGGCAGTCATTTACCCCCCTCCTTCTTGAAGTTAGTCCTTGCAGTGTGGGTTCTGAACAGGTCACACTAAGGCATCTGCATCTGTCACAGGCTAACCTAGACATTGTACAGGGAGCTAGAAGCAATGCTACCAGGAGCCAGTACAAAAGCAAGTGGACTAGGTTTTCTCACTGGGCTGAGTCAAAGGAGGTCGATCCATTGACCTGCACGTTGGACAACGTCCTATCGTTCTCTGCACACCTCGCACACTCACGGGCGCAGGTGGACACATGTTGCCCCTAACTGGTGGCAGTCGGAGCCTACCGGAACTTGGCAGAGGTGGTTTTTTCATCCTCTAATGCGCTGGTTAATAGACACCAGGCAGGCCTTACCAGGTGCTACCCGCCCATCAAGAAGCCACACCGAGTGTGGGACCTGAACATGGTCTTGGGTATCCTAGCACATAAACCATTTGAACCTATGATGTCTGGGACATCAGGCTAGTCACCATTAAGACAGCCCTAATGGTGGGCCTTACATCTGCACGCAGGGTCAATGAAATCCAAGCTCTGGTGGCTTCAGAGCCTTCTACTACTTTTCATAAGGACATAGTGCTTCTTAGAACTCATCCCGCATTCTTAACTAAGGTGATCTCCTTTTTTCACCTGAATGAGAAGTTAGTGTTACCTATGTTTTTCGTGGACCCTAAGGACTTTTCTGAGGGTTCTGCACGTCAAGCAGGCTCTAGGATTCTACCTGGGCAGAAGCAAGAGCTTCCACAAATCAGATGCTCTGTCACTTTCCATGGGTCAAAGCCGGCTATCAGACTTCAAAGGCCTCCATAGCAAGGTGGATGGATACGACCATTAAGGAGGCCTACAAAGGGCAGCACAAGCCTCTCCTGGCAAACAAGCATGCCAAGACCACGGCTGTGGCGTTCCATAGGCACGCCCCGTGGCAGGTTAACAGCAAGGTGGTTATGGGTTCTCACTCAGCCTTCTACAAGCACTACTGCTTGGATGCCAGCTCCAGGTCGGACACCGCATTTGGTCAGGCAGTTTTTAAGGAACTTTTTTTCCTAGGAGGAGCAACTCTCCACCATGGCGCTACATTCAGTTGTAATAGCCCATACAGTATGGAGGAAAGGGGACGGGTTGGAGTAATTAGAAGTTACCGAAGTTACTAACTTACTCCTATTCCATAGTGCCCTTTCCTCAATATGTCGCATCATCCTCCACCTCCCCCCAACCCTAATAAAACTAGTGTCATTGGCAATGGTATATTGTCAATGCGTCAAAAGGGGACTGAGTGGCGCCAGTGGGCGGAATCAGGGGAGCGCATTCTTCCAGTGCCACATCCCTGCATCGAAATTTAAAGGGGAAGTTGATTTTTCTGGTGATAAAGGTTCCATCTCTCGTCCCTAGTGAGGGACGCCCCTATACAATATGGTGGCAAGGCGACTATGGACTAGGAGTACGTTAGGCACTACAGTAACTTATAATATCCTTACCTCGTTGACTAACTGGGGATTTGCACGGAACATGCCAGACAAATACCCAGAGGACAGTAGATCTCTTCAACCTAGGATTCTCCAAGAAAAAATCCAGTCCAACCCCCAGCCAAGTCAGTTTCTGGGGGCTCTAATTCAGACAGACGATGGACTCGTCTCCCCCTCCAATGAGAGGGTCCAAAACATGCTGTTCCAGATCCCTCACTATGTAGCCAGTGACCAAGTGACCATACGCAAAGCCATGCGTTTGATGGGGATGATGGCTTCCTGCATCTACCTAGTTCCTCACCCTTGCATGTGCCGCATGCAAGAGTGGCTTTCTAACCAATGATGTCAGGCCACCGGCCAGTCGGACGATCAAGTAGTTGTCTCGGCAGCCTTCATTCAGTGTCTGCAGTGGTGGTCAAGGGAAAACTTTCACCACCCCTGCAGTAGAAGCCACTCTCACCAGACATATCTCTGACTGCGTGGGGTAACACTACACCAATGCCTTCAAGCTCTGAATTTAGCAGCCTCGCTCCTGAGGTCATAGTGTTTGGGCACCTTCAGCTCCCTCAAGGATGCATGGACACATGATATGGCATTTATAAGGTGCCTATACACAAGTGTTTCAAGTATACTCTGAGTACACACAAACTCGGAGAGGCACGGAAACCTACCACCAGACATTGCTACTACAGCAAATAGAAGCGCTTTGTAATCTGTGTAATGTCAAGGGCATCGGTTCTATTGATTGCTCACCAGAAGATATCGTCCTTTACCTAACCCGCCTGTTAGATTCAGGGCTGGTTTTCAATTCTCTTATCGTCCACTTAGCAGCGCTTTCGGCGTACACCACGTCCCAGAGCAAGTTTTCCTGTAATGAAAGTCTTTATGGAAGGGGTAAAAAGACTTCATCCCCCTATTTCCAACCCAGCCCCTGGGTGGGACCTGAATGTTGATCTTACTAGACTAGCGGGACCTCCCTTTGAACCCATGCACAAGGCTAGCCTTAAAGCACTCGCCATCTAAGACCGCCTTTCTGGTGGTGATCCCTTCTATAAGGAGAGTTGATGAACTGCAGTCCCTTTCAGTTCAGGACCCATTTGTCATGATTCAGAGACCAGGTGGTTTTGTGCACACACCCTCGCTTTGCACCCAAATTTATCTTGAAGTTCCATGTAAACCAGTCCATAGAACTACCCACCTTTTTCCAGAACCCCACTAACGTGGCAGAAAGAAGCCTCCACACACTGGATGTAAGCAGAGCAGTGATCTACTATCGAACCAGTTCTTTGTCTCAATGGCAACTGGTAGAGAAGGGGGTCCCTGTCTCTAAATCAGCTATTTCTAAGTGGTTCATAAACTGCCTCACACTGTTTCTCTTGCCAAGATAGATCTACCCTTCACGCCTAGAGCACACTCTGCTCTGGGCACAGAGGCTATCGTAGCATTCATTGCAAATGTTCCTCTATATTCCATTTGCAAAGCAGCACACATGAGTTCTGTACACAACTTTACACAACACCTCTGCCTGGGAACACACTCTAGGTCCGATTCTCAGGTGGTACAAGCGGTGCTAAGACATCTCTTCCTTCACACATCCCACCAGCATCTCTTGGTACCGCTTGCTAAATTATGCACAGCATTTGATTCTAAGCAGATTCACAAGCATCAGAAGACGTGCATTACTCACTGCAATAGCATTTCTGATGATTGTATCTGCTTAGATTCACATTTGCCCACCCTTCCTCCCCTCGTGGAGTAGAAGGAACATAAACTTCTCACCTTCTCTTCTGTACTCGCTCACACACTCTATATGGCTCCTTCACGGCAGAAAAATTGTGGGACTTCGACGCATGAGGGATTTTGGGTACACTACACTGCACGTCACGTTAGAGATAGTGTTCGTCACGCCCATGTCGACGTCCCTGTCAGTCTTCGAAAGAAATACTCCGATTTCTACTAGATGTCGGACTACATGAACAGCATGTGAATATAAGATACAATCATCAGAAAAGCTGTTACAGTGAGTAATGCATTTTTTGTCCTACCTTCCTTGTAAATAATAATCCATGTATATTTTTAATAGAACACTTTGTAAGAGTTTCTTTGCACTTTTGTTTTAACTGGGTTCAGTGTAATTACCTGCAACTCGCATCTTCCTCCTATTATAATCCTGGTTGCTCTGCCATTCTACCATGAGCCTTTGTGTAGTACAGACTTATACTAAGAGTTGGGGACCTGTATGCCAAGGGATAGTTTTATAGTCTTTCTTCAAGTGGACTTTAGGAAAACTCCCCTAACATCAGGCATGTTTAGTAAGGAAAAGTCCATGTCTGAGACTATCTGTCACAAATCAAATTATGATACTAAGCTTTGTTTCTAGTACCCCTCCATTCAATGGCAATGACATAGGTAAGTATTTGCACTGTGTAACCAATTGCCCAAGAATTAGGTCTGACAAATTCTGCACACCTTCTCTTGAAAATGCACACACACTGACATCTACAGACTATTTTCCTCCTCCATTCTCCAAGCTCCCCTATGCTCTCCACCTGAACTCAGCAGTTTTCTGACAAGTTTTGTCTTATTTCAGGTAAAAAAAAGCAAGACGAAAATGCCATCTCTCGTGCAGAAATGGCAGACTATTCAGCGAGAACTTGATGAGGAGGAAAATTCGAGTTCCAGTGAAGAGGACCGAGAAGTAATATCTCAGAAAAGGATTGATGAATGGAAGCAGCAGCAGCTTATGACGTAAGAATTCTGTCAAGCTTGTTATTTCTCGTCTACCTAGCATGAGGGCAGCTTTCTCTTTTTGCAACTTCTCCTCCATAGTTTCCTATGAAACCCCATTCTTTTTTTTTTCTTTTTTTTTTTTTAATCCTGGCCTGAATGTTTGAAGCAAAGTAAAGCCTTCAGCTACACTTCCATTTTGCTTATTGTTATGGGGAAACTGATCAGTCCGTCAGACCATCAATATTGGGGAAACGTTTTACCTTTTTGAGTTTTTGTACTTTTTAACATTCCACACAGCTTCTTGCAGTGTAGTGCAATAGGGATACTTTGGTATTGCCCGGATTTATGGTTACTTTTATGAGTGCCTAAGGACACAGTGGTGTCAGCAGTTGCATTGTAACCTGTTAGGACAATTTCTGTAAAGTCCTGCCAATACTTAAAAACCCTATCTGAGGCAGTACATAAGCTCCACTCTTAGTATAATGCTGTATCACCTGAGAATGTGGGTAGCATGGACAGAGCAGCCAGGCTTATCTTATGAAGGAGAGGGGGCTGTAGCTTGGTACAAAGAAATTGTAGCATACATAAGGTCCAAAGAAACACGATATATTGTAAAAATAAAAGATTTATTTTAAATAAAAGCAGACCAAGATAAATCTTGGGTAAGTAAGTACTATAACATCATATAAACAAAATCATAAAAACCAACTCCATACCTATGCTATGCAAACCAAGGTATAACCTTATTTAGAGGAGCAAGAAGCCCTAAGGTTAATTCAGGATAGTAATATACTTTCTCCAGCATGGGGTTTGGCATGGATTCACATGCTCTTGAATATTCCCCCGTCGTCAGGCTGGGAATCTTTGGTAAAAGAAAAAATCAGTTTCCTCCTAACAGCCAATCACTGAGCTCAGGGTCATACTGCACCCAGCCAATGACTGCCCTCTATCTAAGCTCCTCCTCTGGCAGCCATCTTCAGATTTGGTATATTGTAAAGTGGGAGTAGGACCAAGAGAAGAGCCGCAGAGGGGCAGGCGGGTGGGTTTGCATGTGAATCCATGCCAGCATGGGGACTGGCATGAATTCACATGCTCATGAATAAATACATAGCAGTACACACATGCACAACCACTGGAGGTGGCAAAGCTCAACATAAGCATCTCTTACCTCCTCACCAGGCTCACCTTCAAGCAAACAGGCTGCGCAGCACTGCTTGGTCGACTCTGGACTCCTTCTTGGAAATTCCCTGAAGTTGTTTCTTCCATCCCTCAGGGTCAAAGTGGTGAGGGTCTTCACAGACAATACCACCACAATGTTTTACATCCGGAAGCAGGGGGGGGGCACCAGATCCCCGGCGCTCTCCAGGGAGGGGCAGGAGTTGTAGCACTGGGCTGTCACCCAGGGGATGTTCATTCCTTTCCACCTGGCAGGAATAAAAAACACTGCCACTGACTCTCTCAGCAGGAGCTGCGCTCCTTCCACGAGAGGGGGCTTCGGCGGGATCAAGTGGACAACCTCCTCCTCAAGTGGGGCAGTCCCCAGATCAATCTGTTTGCAATGGCGACACACCAAGTGCCTGAAGTTCAACAGCAGGTTTCCCCAGCTTGGGAGCATGGGGGGGACGCATTCTCCTTGCCTTGGGAAGGCTTATTTCTGTACGCGTTACCCCCGTTGCCGCTGCTACTCCAAATCATCCACCAACTCGGACGGTTCTGGTGCGGGATGATCCTAGTCGCACCAGCGTGGCCGAGATAAATCTGGTACCCGGAACTTCTCAGCATGTCTACGTCCCCTCCAGTCAAACTGCCAGTGGTCGCAGATATTGTCGCAAGGGATGCATCAGGCTCCGCTTAAGTTCCTGTCTTGGAAGACTGCTTTCCTTGTGGCCATCAGCTCTGCCAGGAGGGTTCATGAGATCTAGGCTTTGTCCTGCAAGCAACCTTACTTGACTTTCCATGAGACGAAGGTGGTGCTGCAGACGCACCCCTCCTTCATGCCCAAGGCTCAGTTGGAATTTAATCTCAGAGCCCTTGGTGTTTCATGTATTTTTCCGACACCTTCATCGCCAGCTGAAAGGACTTTGCACTCTACTGGATGTGGCTTGAGCGCTGCAGTTTTATGTTGCCCGCACGAAGAGTTTCTGGAAGACCTCTCCACTTTTTGTGAACTTTGGTCCTGTGTACCATGGGAAGGCTTTGTTCAATGCTTTAATTTCCAGGTGGCTCTCCGGTTGCATCACTCGTCATCGGTTGGCAAACCGACGGCTGCATTGCTGGCTGACAGCCCATTCTACCAGAGCGATCGCTGCTTCTACGGCGTTCCTGTCTGGTGTGCCCCTGCTGGACATCTGTCTGCAGGGCTGCTACGTGGAGGTCTACTCACACCTACGGGTGTCACAATATTGGTTTTATGACCGTATGATAACCTTCTTGCTAAATGACGGTATACCATGGTTATCGCGGTATAGCAGATGGAGTAAACTAATCTTAACAAATATTTTCTTAAAGGTCATAAATTGTGAGCATTTTGAAACTGGTCTCTGCACATTTTTAGCTGATGATCCAGGAATCTAAGGCACCTGCAGATTTGGTCTTTCATGGCGCTCACTCGTTGGTCGCCTTGAATGAATGACTAGTGGGAGTGTTAAAATTCACATTTTGAGCAATGAGCTTGCTGCTCAGTCACAGGTCATCAATTTGAAAATTGGCCTCGACCTGCTTTATTTTGGAACCACATGGCATGGGCATCATGACCCCTTGCTGCGATCAGTCAAAAGTGTGTTTTGATAACGCTTTATCCCATTAAAGGAAGAAAAGCCACTCGTGAGGTCTGAAAGCCCATGTCATTGTGTTTCCTTTCTCAAAATGTCATAGCCAACACACTCACCGAAGGTTGCATATTGATCAAATCACTATAGCTTGTTTACCATTTGCCTAGTGTATTCTAAAGGTCTGATGTTGGAGTCACCACTGACCATGAACAGGACAGCATTCAGTTGGCGCTGTTGATTTCTTTCTTGATTCTTGTAATCCATGTTCATTTACCTTAACGATAGTGGCGCAAAAATGTTTTGAAAATGATAGTTAAAATACATATCGGCACAAATATGGCTAGACCACCACATCGCCAGAGCCCCATCACTACCCACCACATCGCCAGAGCCCCATCACTACCATTTTCCCCAGGTCTGAGCGCATTAGGAATCTTGGCATGTGAGTTGAGACGGAGAGATGCTTTCATGGATGGTGTCACAAATCGAGGATATCTCACCCCCATTGCTCTGGATTCTTCAAATTAAAAGTAGAATCTGTCCTGCCTGCTTGAGTCCATTGCCATATGCAGAAGGCAGGTGAGGGATCAAGCGAAGTAACAACCCCAGTCCCAATGTGTAAATCTACACAGAGGATAGTGGGGGCGGGGTAGTTTATATACTAGCACAAAGCACTGATCGGCCCAGTGTTCATACAGTCTACAGAGCTAAACATTTTTGTGAACATGCATCAGAACGGCATCCAGATCACACCCCCACCCCCTCCCCCCGCCCCCTTTGGTTTCTGGGATGTGTAGTTCCCCCCCCTCTTATGAATTGGTGGGAAACTACAAATCGGCTGATCTTTAACCCGACTCTACTGATCAGAGAAAGAGCAGTCACAGCATCAAAGCTGCATTTACTAATGTGGCCTCACTTTCCCTATGCTCTTGTCTGCCAAGCGCCACATCCCACAGCGCAAGATCCAGAAAGCGCAGCACTTGCTTACTGCAGCCTTTCCAAATCAGATTGAAAAGCTCACTTAATAGCTGCAGGCCTTAAAACGGTATACAGGTATAAACAACATGAGGGTTATTATAGTTCAGTTAAGCTGGTCACAGTATCTAGAACGGTATACCGTTACACCCCTACTCATAACTTCACCAACTTCTACTGCATCGACAGGGATTCCAGGGAGGAGTCCAGAGTCGGCCAAGCAGTGCTATGCAACCAGTTTGTTTGAAGCTGTGCCTGGTGAGGAGGTAAGAGTAATTGCTTCCTCCCATGGTTGTTTATGTATGTACTGCTATGTATTTTTTTTACTCATGAGCACATGAATCCATGCCAAACCCAATGATGGAGAAAGAACAAGTTAGTTACCTGTAACTGTTCTCCAGCATGAGGATGGCATGGATTCACATGCAAACCCTACAACCTGTCAGTCTGCGGCTCTTCTTGGTCATATTGCCAATTTACGTGCTACCCAATCTGAAGATGGCTGCCTGAGGAGGGGATTAGGGAGAGGGCAGTCAGCGGCTGGGGGCAGTATGACACAGAGCTCAGAGATTGTTTTATAGGAGAAAGACGGTTTATAAACTAAAGTGAAACTATTTTTTTCTTTTACCAAGGATTCCCAGCCTGACGACTGGGACTATTCAGGAGTATGTGAATCCATGCCAGACCCATGCTGGAGAACAGTTACAGGTAAGTAACTTGTTCCTTAATGTAGTTGGGTGAACTACTGTTCCCAAGGGGTGAAGAGGGATTTTCATCCCCTTTTACTTTTTATATAATAATCCAACACACCCCGCCATATGTGGAGTGCTGGGGGGAAACAATGTATCCTTTATTAACTGGTTCCATTTTTGGTACTATTGCAAGTTTACCTGAATGTCTTGTGGCAGTGGTTTTACCTTGGTGATCTTTTAGTCCTATTACACGCAGGCTGTTAAATCAGCCCTGGTAATGCACAGAAGGGCCACCATTGTGATAAACATGGCAAAAAAGAAGGAACCCACCATTCTAAGTATCCTTGTTGTTTCTGGGGTCTTCTCTAGCCATTCTAGGCGGGAATGACCTCAGTGGAAGTTGTCTTCGGCGGGGAATCCTTTGTATTCCCCATCTAGGCTCCAGAGTGTCTGAGAAGGCAGGAGGGAGGAGTCCAAACCTCTGCACACCTTTGTCTTTCACCTTGCCTGGAAGGAACCAACTCCAAGTCGGGAGCTGACTGTCCTGATTGGACTGCCAGACTACCCCTTTCTGTAAACTGCAGGGAGAGATTGCAGACGTTGTGCTGTATTTCCTGATAAATACTCTGAACCTGGAAACTGCTGACAATTAGACCACAGGAGCTGAAACCAAGAGGAAGATGAAGACGTCTGTAGCGATTTCCAGCGACCAGAGAGAATGCTGTTTAACTGGAGCCTGATGCAACCCTTCCCTTCCAATCAACCATATACATATGTGTAAGTGCTTCTTTGCTGTGCCTGTCGAACTAAGATTTGGAGTACTTACCTACAGCTCACATCTTCCTCTTAAGATGAGCCTAACTGCTCTGCCACGCTACCAAGATCCTGAGCTAGTACAGACTGGTACTAAGAGTTGGGGGGGATCTACAAATCACTGGGATAGCTTAAAATCTTTCTGCCAGTAGAACTTTAGGAAAACTCGCTTAACACCAATCCCTTGGGAAAATTTGTATTTCTCTTTGTAACTTTTTTGGAGAAATGCTGTTCTCCAAGTTCCATGGAATCTGTGATTGACTTTTGCTACACACAGCACCCTCTTTGCAGTATGGGAACTTCTGTTCCCAAAGACAGGAATATTAAGTATCCACTTATATTATGAGATCCGCACATCTGGAGTGCTCTGGGTTTACATAATATCCCAGTTCTTATTGCTCCTATAACCTTTGGTTATAGTGACAAGCTATACTGAATGGCTGCTAGCAATGGCTTTATTCTACCTACTTTTGTGTATTCTACTCCTGGGCTGCATTTACAGCTGCGGTAAGGCATAGGAGAGTCACCAGTGACACAAAATGATGCCCATGTTCTTTTTTCCACCATTTCTCTTTTGCTAGTCTCTTCTTTGTCTTGGGTCGGGGAGGTCCTGATTTGACTTGTATTCGGCAGGAATCCTTTGTGAAGCCGCCAAGGCTCCAGCTTGTCTACGTGGACAGCAAACTGAGGAGGATTCGGAAACTAGGCTGTTTTGTCTTCTGGTGTGCCTGCCTGAAAGCACTGCAAAAAACTAATCGCCAAGGCTATTATGTCACACTCCCTCGCTCTTGTTATTCAAACCAGTACCATAGAATTATTAATTTGTAGTAAGCATCTGTTTATTTTTTACCAGAATAACACACATTTTTCTTAAAACAATTCATTTATACACATTCATGAGCAAACATTTGTGCAATTATAACACATTTATAACAGGCATTATTTCTGGACCCTGGAATTTTCCAGTGTACCTTTTCACTTTCTTCTTTTCTATATGTTTAACCTTCCCTAGTTTAGGCAGTGTTGATGGTAGCTGTATATCCAAGGTCGACAGTGTGTTTCAGCCGTCTCTTCACCCAAATGCGGTGTCACTACTTAGCGGCCTTCGTCAGGACAAAATATCATTTCTAGAGTACACACCCAATGTGTATTGTCTACAAAGGAAATAAAAGGGGTGTGACATGTAAATTCCAAAGGACGTCTGAATGCATCTAAAAATGAGACTGAAAAGCCACCAATTGGCACGGCTTCTGCAGTAGTAGGCCAGCAAAATCGCCAAGGAGGTCCCCCCGCACCCTTTGTTACAGCGAAATCCAGGAAATGGAGATACTAATCCGCAAGTTGTATACAAAAACAGGTATACCTCACTAAGTATCACAGCTACCTGCTACAGTAAATAATAAATGTACTGCAGACGAAGAAATGGTCCAATCCTCCCTTTTGCTAAAGACTGAAATTTCTTCTTTCTCCAGCATGGGGTCTGGCATGGATTCACATGCTCATGAATATTCCCTGTCGTCAGGCTGGGAATCCTCGGTAAAGAAAAAAACCAGTATCAGTTTCGTTTCTGATCTGTCTTTCGTAGTAATAACCAATCACTGGTCTCTGCGTCATACTGACCACAGCCAATGACTGCCCTCTACCTAAGCACCGCCTCTGGCAGCCATCTTCAGATTTTTACCGCACGTTCATGTGTTGGGATCCTCGTGCTATTGCTCTCGAGCGTTAGTGCTATTTTTTCGCGCTTTTTTCACAAAAACTTCGATTCTTCGGTCAAAAGAGCCTCAAGCTCCACCGATCCTACATCCGATCTACGGGGACCCGTGTCGGATTCGTCTGTGCCCCTCAAGGGTGAAGATTTCGTCGAGCTACGCTTCGGAGGACTCCAGAAGCTTCTCAGGCCCGGTCTCGGAGATGGCCCAGGAGAAGGGAAGCTCGACGCCCGGAAAGCTGTTCAGGGTCTGCCGTGGATGCCATCTGCAGAACGTCTTTAAGGAGGACGAACACTCTTTCTGCCTTTACTGCCTTCATGAGGACAAAACGCACGTGGAGAAGGACTGTGCGTTTTGCGGCAACATGTCGGAACGGACCATGAAGGACCGTCATCAACGTCTCGCCAACTGGCTGGAGGGTAAGAGCCCGTCTGGCGAGAAGAAGAAGAAATCCGAGCGGTCTTCTAAGACCTTTGAGGGCGTCCCGGCGACGGGGGCCCAACATAAGGCCAAGCACCGCGAGTCCGCTGGCACCGGGAGCGCTGAACGGTCGGGCTCTACGGGCGCCAGGCAGGGCGTACCCTCCCCGGCACCATCAACCACGAGCCAACGCTCTGGGTCGGGTAAGAGGAAGGCCGAGCACCCGGCGAAGCTCCTGGAGAGGCCCCGGTCGAGCTCGAAGGCAGAGGAGGAGCGTGGCAGTGCCCCCTCCCTCAAGGATAAGGCGGTGAGCGCACCTAAGGTGGTGAAGGCCTTGATCCATCCGACCAAGCCCTCTATCGAAACGGTCGCGGCGACCCTGGCCCAGCCTGTGGAGGCTGCACCAGTGGTGGCGACCTCAGGGCCCAGAATCTCCCTGCCTCCTCGGAGGGAGTCTTCTTTTATGCCCATCGAGAGGACCCGCGTGAAACCCTCCGTGGGGAAGAAGGGGGGGCAGGGCGTCGTCGTAGATTCGGCCTCAACCTCAGAAGAGGAGCTGATCGAGGTCTTAAGCCACGGCCTAGGCGTGGAACAAGACCAGCCCGTCGGAATGGGTCCCGACGCAGGCGACGACGACATCGTCGAGGATGCCGACGGGGCCCCTGCTCGCCCGTCGGATTCCCCTCTGCCAGCGCCGCGAGACAACTCGGCGGCCATTTTGTTGGCCATACAGTCCTTATGCACTGAGATAAGGACGAGGCTACCGTTACCGACGGAGGAACCTCTCCCGTCGGGGGATCCAGAACCGGGACCTTCTGGTGTTCCCCCTGCCAAGAAAAGAAGGATCCATCCTCCACCTCCTTTTCAACCGTCGCGCCCCGTCCAGCCCTCCTCCCCGTCCACCCGAGGGGATGATAACGGGGACTGACACGGCAGCGACGGGTACGGACGACGAGGCATACGACGAGGATTTTCCGTCGTCGCCTCCCACCAGGGCTTCTCCGCCCGACGAGATCGGATCTTTCCATTCCATGATCTCCAGGGCTTCCGAGCTTTTTCAACTCTGCCCCGAGGAGAAGAAAAAGGAAGGCTTCCTTTATCAGCGGCGCGAGGCCAAGAGGAAGACGGTCCTCGCAGTGCCTCTGTTGGACGACATTTGGGATGAGGGCCTTTCCCTCCTCAAGAACCCTTCCACGACGCCAGCTAGAAGAGACCGGTACGAGAAGAAGTACCGGGTCCCGGACACGGCCCCCCTATGCCTCCGGGCGCAGCCTACCCCGGACTCCGTCGTCTCCGCGGCGGCCAGGAAGAAAGCGGGGGGGGGTGCGGCCTCCACATCGACTTCCCCGCCGGACGGCGAGGGAAAGAAATTGGATGCTATGGGACGTAGAGTCATCTCGTCGGCAGCGACGACGATTAAAGCGGCCAACGCCTTGGCTATCGTGGCCCGCTACGACAGGGAGCTCTGGTACAAGATGGTTCCCCTGCACGATTTTCTGCCGGACGACAAGAGGGCGGAGGCCCTTGACATCCTCCAGGAAGGTGAAGTGGCTTCGGACCACGCCATCACCGTGGCGACGGACATCGCCGACGCTGGGTTCCGCCAGCTGGGCAACGGCGTTTGCCTTCGACGTCGTGGATGGCTCAAAGCTACGGATTTTCAGCAGGACGTCCAGACCAGAGTCCTGGACATGCCCTTTGACGGGAACAACCTGTTTGGGAAGACGGTGGACGATTCCCTCCAGGCCATCAAGGCGGATACTGAGACGGCCCGGGCCCTGGGAGTCCTGCAGCAACGACGGACGCCCTTTCGGAGCGGCGGAGGCAAGGGCGCCTCCAAAGGTTCCGGCGGCGGTTTCGCTTCCTACCGTCAAGCGGCCCGCTCGTCGTCGCAAGAGGCCTACAGAGGACGAGGCAAGTCTAGCGGACCCCGCCGTCGTCGCCAAGGAGGTCAAGGCGGCAAGGCCGCGTCCAAGCAGGATTGAACCGGCCGTGGGGTCGGGCCCCCACCGAAGCACCCCGGTGGGAGGCCGGCTGGCGGGCTTCGTCAGCGTGTGGGAGTCCATCTCCACCGACCGTTGGGTGCTGGACGCCCTGGCCCGGGGCCACGCGCTCGAGTTTCAAAGAAGGTGCCCGCGCGTCCCCCCCGTGGCCAGGAAAGAACTTCACGTCCCTCAACTTCTCCTGGAGGTAAAGGCGATGCTCAGAAAGGGCGCCATCGAACTCGTCCCAAAGAGGCTTCGGGGCTCCGGAGTCTACTCGCGATACTTCCTCGTGAAGAAGAAGACGGGAGGATGGCGCCCCATCCTAGACCTGCGACGACTGAACAAGTTCATCAAGGTGCAGAAGTTCCGGATGGTCACCCTACAGCACGTCCTGGGTCAACTGGAGGAAGGAGACTTCCTATCGTCGTTGGATTTGGAGGATGCCTACTTCCACATTCCAATCCTAAAGGGGCACCGAAAATTCCTCAGGTTCGTGGTCCAAGGGCGTCATTACCAGTTCAAAGCCCTTCCCTTCGGACTGCGGTCGGCACCCAGGGTATTCACCAAGTGCCTCGCACCGGTGGCGGCGCAGCTGCGCCGCGAGGGGATTCACGTCTACCCCTACCTGGACGACTGGCTCATCCGCGCCAAGACGAAGGAGCTCGCCGTGGTCCACACAGCAAGGACCGTCCAACTCCTCACGGACCTGGGATTCTCCGTGAACTACGCCAAATCCCACCTGGTGCCCGCGCAAGTCGCACTGTTTCTGGGAGCGAGGCTCGACACAGTGTCCCTTCTGGCCTCCCCGTCGGAGGAGAGGACCAGGACCATCTTGGGCAAGGTGCAACGGATGTTGGTGGCCGACGCGGCCAAAGTGAGATCCATCAAGTCCCTCCTCGGGATGATGTCTTCCTGCATCTACCTCATTCCCATGTGCAGGCTCCGGATGCGCCCGTTGCAAGAATTCCTGGATGCGCGCTGGATCCAGACGACGGGCAGCTTCGAAGAAAGGATCAAGCTCGACGAGAGTTTCCGACGAGCGATACGGTGGTGGGGCACCCGCGCGCATCTGACGGCGGGCATGGACTTCCAGACCCCAGCCCACCAGGAGACTGTGACGCACACCGAAAATCTGCACGCGAGGGGACTCTGGCTCCCGACAGAGAAGTCCCTGCATATCAACGTCCTGGAGCTCCGTGCAGTGTTTTGGGCCCTCAGGTCCTTCCTTCCGTCCCTGAAGGGCAAGGTGGTGAGGATCTTCACCGACAACACCACCACCATGTTTTACATCAGGAAACAGGGCGGAACCAGGTCCCCAGCGCTGTCCAAGGAGGCGCAGGACCTGTGGCATTGGGCCGTCGCCCAAGGGATTTTTCTGGTGCCGTTTCATCTGGCAGGGATAAAAAACACCATCGCCGACTCACTCAGCAGGGAGCTGCGCTCGTGCCACGAGTGGGAACTACGGCAGGATCTGGTGGATCGCCTCTTCCGACGGTGGGGCACACCCCAGATCGACCTGTTCGCGACGAACACCAAGTGCCGGAGGTTCGCCAGCAGGTTTCCCCAGACGAGGAGCATGGGCGATGCTTTCTCGTTCCCTTGGGAGGGCCTGTTCCTCTACGCGTTCCCTCCCTTGCCTCTGCTAATCCGGCTCGTCAACCAGCTCAAGAGGTCACGGTGCAGGATGATCCTCGTCGCACCTGCGTGGCCGAGGCAGATATGGTTCCCGGACCTTCTGGACTTGTCAGCGTCCCCGCCGATCAAGCTGCCGGCGGACGCGGATCTACTCTCCAGGGAAGGAGGCGCCATCCTCCACCACGACCCGAAGTCGCTGAACTTGCAGGCCTGGCTCCTGCAGCGCTAGAGTTTGGAGGATACGACATACCGGCCGATTGCAGAGAGGTTCTTGCAAAGGCCAGGGCGTCCTCGACTCTTAAATGCTACGGACACAAATGGAAGAGGTTCTCTGTCTGGTGCCACGCACAGAAGATTAACCCTCTACGGATTACGGCTCCCCAAGTACTGCCGTACCTGCTGACGCTGGCCAAAGCGGGACTGGCACACGCGTCCATCAAGATTCATCTTGCTGCGATCTCCCTATACACCAGAACCACGGGGCGGACGTCCTTGTGGTCTCATCGTCTGGTGAAGGAGTTCATGAAGGGACTATTCAGATCGTTCCCGCCGGTGAAGGCTCCGGCCCCGGCGTGGGAGCTCAACGTGGTGCTGACCAAGCTCATGGGACCTCCGTTCGAGCCTCTGCACTCGGCCCCGTTGAAGTTTCTATCGTGGAAAACAGCTTTTCTTGTGGCCATCACCTCCGCACGACGAGTGGGAGAGATCCAGGCCCTTTCCTGCAAGGCCCCGTACTTGACTTTCCACGACACGAGGGTAGTGCTCAGGACGCACCCCTCCTTCATGCCCAAGGTACCGTCGGACTTCCATCTCAACGAGCCCTTGGTGTTACCTGTGTTCTTCCCGTCGCCTTCGTCGCCGGCTGAGAGGACTTTGCACTCGCTGGATGTAGCTAGAGCGCTGAAGTTCTACGTGGACCGCACGAAGGGTTTTCGGAAGACGTCACAACTATTTGTGAACTTTGGACCTGTCAATCAGGGGAAGGCTCTCTCGAAGGCTTCCATCTCCAGATGGCTCTCCGGCTGTATCATGTACTGTCACCGGTTGGCAAACCGACCGCTGCCTGGCCGTCCGAGAGCCCATTCCACCAGAGCGATCGCAGCTACCACGGCGTTCCTATCTGGTGTGCCCCTGCTGGACATATGCAGGGCTGCTACGTGGAGGTCGACGCACACCTTCACGAAATTCTACTGCGTCGACCGGGATTCCAGGGAGGAGTCCAGGGTCGGCCAAGCAGTGCTGCGCAACCTGTTCGCCTGAGGTGAGCCTGGTGAGGAGGTAAGATGCTTAATGTTGAGTTGATGTGATGCTTAATGTTGAGCCTTTGCCACCTCCCGTGGTTGTGCATGTGTGTACTGCTATGTATTCTTTATTCATGAGCATGTGAATCCATGCCAGACCCCATGCTGGAGAAGGAACAAGTTACTTACCTGTAACTGTTGTTCTCCAGCATGGGTCTGGCATGGATTCACATGCGAACCCTCCCGCCTACCCCTCTGCGGTTCTTCACTTGGTCATACTGCCTCTTCACGTGCTTCCAAATCTGAAGATGGCTGCCAGAGGCGGTGCTTAGGTAGAGGGCAGTCATTGGCTGTGGTCAGTATGACGCAGAGACCAGTGATTGGTTATTACTACGAAAGACAGATCAGAAACGAAACTGATACTGTTTTTTTTCTTTACCGAGGATTCCCAGCCTGACGACGGGGAATATTCATGAGCATGTGAATCCATGCCAGACCCATGCTGGAGAACCAGTTACAGGTAAGTAACTTGTTCCATCTGTCTAAACAGCCGACCAGCTTTAACCGCAATTGCGAAGCCGTCAAAGTACTTTTTGGGCATTGTCCATTCAGCTTAAATTTCAGGCTCTTTCCCTATTAAGCCTCAGATGAAGAGCCGTGGAAGGCTCGAAACACGCGTTGGGCTGTTGCTTGTACTAAACCTTGGACTTTAAAGGCTGTTCTTTCATACAAATCACTTGGACTCCCGATTTTTATTTTGCTATACTTAGCGCAGTGAAACTGGGACTTGTTTGTGTTGCAATTGTACTTACCTCAGTGGAATTATACTGGCAGTATATCCACACTACCCAGATACCTGCAGCCTTGACCCTCTTTGTCTAATTTATACTTACAAGTGCTGTCGATCGTGACTTTTTCTGCCAATTTGAAAAACTAAAATATGAAATGGCCAAAACAACTTTCTAGGCTAGGGGGACTCCGTGTGATCAGGCCACACGGGTTCGACCAGAGATCAAATTTAAGATCAGAACCGACTAAAGCTGATTTACTTGTGTGGTTTTAAAATTGGTGGTTTTTATGTAAATGATCATTTTTTTTATGGTTACTTTTTTAGCAATGAATTGTGTATAACTAATAAAATCTGTATTTTTGAGTAGCATAGTGCTGCTTACCTGCTAGATAGGATACCCATGTGAGTTGTGGCACCTTTTATGAATTGAACTTCTTTTTGCGGAGAACAGGCATCTTTTTAATCACACGTGGTAAGGCGGGTAGTCGCTGTTTGAATTACTTTTTGAAATGCAAGCGTGACGATCAGCTGGTTCTGCGAGTCTTCCTTGATCTCTATCTGCGTAGAGCGTACTTTTTCATTACGCATCGTGATTTCAGCTGTACGTGAGCTTGTACAGCGAGTACTCCTAGTTTAAATATTCTGCAACACCTTCTCCTTTGTGTCGCGTAATGAAGCCGCAAGTTTTCTTTATCTGTAATGCCGTTGCCTTGGCACCGTGCCGGAATGTTGGGTAATTCTATGTCCATTTTACTTCCTGTCAACACGGAGCGTCATCTTGAAATGTAGCTCACAATGTTTGCCATATATGCGATGATCAATTAGATGTTATTTTCCTTCATTTTCACGATAACAATGGTTCCTTCATCTGATTAATTTGTTTGTGTTTGATTATGGAACCACCATTAATGTGAATTTGCAATCTGATAGTCCTTTATTATTTCCAAAGTGAAAGTCTGCTCTTGATGTTATCGCTGCAAAGTCGGTGCGGTCTGCGATTTGTCAAATTATGCCTTATCTTGACACGCGTTAGTTTTTTACTCAATGGTTCACCAGTGAATTTTTGTTCATAATTACTAAAAACAAACTCCAGTTGTTTGAAGAAGAGGTTGGCTCAAATTTGGACTATATGCCATGTATAAATTACAGGTGACAACTCCTATCCCATTCAACGTTCATTCTTTGTGTGCTTGGGGTTTAATCGATCCATCCAGAATAATTCCCGTTGTAAAAGTAATTTTGCCATATTCCCCCCTCCTTGACCATGTTGCATGCTCCAAGATAAGGAATTTTATTTGAGCTATTGAATGAGATTCCTTCAGAAAGTGTTGAGCTACTGGTGAGCGGTCATTCTTCAGCCTGATGTTTGACTTGTGTTCAGGCAAGCGAGTTTTTGCTTTTCTTGTCATCCTTACGTAGAAGATCCCACAGGGACATTTGATCCCATAAATGATATTTTTTTGTATCACAGGTTGACGTATTTCGTAGTTTGATCTTATATCCCATGTGAGGATGATTGATGGATTCTCCCTTTATCATATTATTGCAGTTGCAATTATTACATAGAGTCCCCTTGTATGTCTGATTTGTTGTCCTTTTTGCTGAGAAGTCTGCTTTGATCAAATTGTCTCGTATCGATCTACTCTTGCTATATTCAAACAGGGTACGGGTAGGGTAGGAAATAGTTTTGCCAAAGTGGGATCCCGTGATAAGATTTTCCAATATTTTTTGACAATCCTTTTTATTTTGTTGCTCCGATTCGAGTAGGTTGTCACATATGAGGTTTTCTGCTTTTTTCTTTTCTTTGGGGCCCAAAGCTTCTTGTCTTTGAATCTGTGTCACTTTTGTTGCGCATTGTTCGACTATCACCTGGTCATATCCTCTTTGCTTGAATTTCTCAGCTAGATCTTGGGACTTATTTGTATAGTCCATATCATCAGAAATGTTCCTTCGATATTTTAAGAAGTGACTTGAGTGGAATACTTGACAAAAGTGTGCCCTGTGTTTGCCCACTAGTTTTGTGGTGGACCTTATTTCTTTCCATCAGTTACATAGGTCTTGTAGCCACGACTCACATAGGAGCACCTAAATAAACTATGAAATTAAGTAACCTAACATACATAGGAGCAACCTGTAATGGAACAAATTGGGAGTGCACCTCTACACCGAATGTCCGTCATCTTTTGTGTTTGGAGTCAGACGATGCCTATGGAGTTTGTCAGTTTGTATTGTGACATACAGCACTCTCAGTTCAGTGTCACAAAGACATCCTTTGGATTTCTGCTAAGGTTTAAATACATTCTCTTGGGTAAATTACTGTTTCCAAAAGTAGTAAAGTGAAATTGACTTGACTTACCGTTTTCTCTTTGTAGACCCAGCACATGGCCCTCAAGGGCCTCTCCATCCCTCCAAAGACCCACTTGGAGTCAGACTTGGCGCTTGTGGCACCAGACTCACTCACTCCCATAGGATAACATTGGGGATTGGACTTGTAGTACATTGATGGGGACAAAATGGATGCCCCCACATATTTTGGTTCCCAGAACTGCATGTGTGGTCTAGTCTTTTGGATGTGGTTCAGCCCAGAGACACCTGGGATGCCCAGAGACTAAGCCACGCCCAGGCTGAGAAACATGCTTTGTGTTTTCTGCACCTGCAGCGTGACACTCGCCATATTCGGATCGGTCTCCAGCAGGCCTGCATCTTTCTTCTGCGCTCAGCGCTACAAGAACACTGTTAGGAACAGCCTTACCTTGCGGCTCTTCTGCCCATCATTCATCGCTCCTTCTGTTCTGCGGTCATCTTCGGCGGTGTCCTTCCCATCCCGGCACGCCGCTTCCTAAGGGAAAAGAACAAAAAAGGCATTAGTAAGCATTCAGCAAATCTTTATTTTTAAAGACTGTACGAGCTTCAAACGCTTACCTGAATCCCAGCCACTCTGGGGAACTCTGTCTCTGGAACTTCTCATCCATCTGCAAGAGGGAAAAGACACTCCAGGTTAGCGTGGAAACATCTAGAGGCGCAGCATACCGCGCTTACTCACCACATTTCTTCTTCATAACTGGCATCCACACTGAAAACGTTGCGGCACCTAAAAGACACAAAAATAACTCAGTTCAATACAAATACGAAAGAGTCGCATCGTGCTCTCACTCACCTTCAGCGCTACTCATCTCAGCAGCACGTCGCCATCCCCGGACGCCGGCCATCATCTAAGGAAGGAAAGGAACGAAGTTCGAGAACTGTTCAAAAGACTCCTTATACTTACCTGTCGGACTCTTGCCAGTGAAGTAACTAGGCAGCAACGAGCCTGCATCAATCAACGCACCCTTGCGCTGAAAGCAGGACAGAGAGCACACTTTCCAAGAAAACAAGGTGAGCTGTGGATCAAAGGGAAGTGTTGGACCCCGGGGAAGAAGTTCAAGCACAGACAATAGGGGGTTAAACTCTACCAATCCTGTGTTTCAGGCCCAGTCTCCAGTCGAGTAGACTCCAGGGAAGGGTTTGAGGTCGTAAGAGGTCAGAACAGGCTGAGTGACATCCCTGTGGATACCAGGTGAGCGTTACAGCACCAAACCAAGTTTGTTCCCTTTTTTGTTTTTGGCGGGATTCACTGGTGAAGCCCGCCTCTGGCTCCAGCTTGTCTGGCAGGGCAGGAAGCGAGGGAGTTGTCTGACGCTCCCTGTGCTTAGTCTCCTTGGTTACAGGAATGCACCCAAAGGTGATTGGCCGGCTGGCTGTCCTTGGAGGACAACCACCCTGCTGTGTAAGTGACTGTTAGGCTGCGAATGAATGGGAGAGACTTGCATAAAAGGTGAGGTCTTTTGCAATGAAGGCAGTCGACCACTGGACGAAGGAACCAAAGAAGAAACTGGAAGGGAAGCTTGCTGCACCCTCCTGGACCATTGGTTTGCCCGGTGAATCCCTGCTGCAGTGCTGAAGCTATGAATTTCTAATCGACTAGAGAAGCCCGGAAAGGACGACTTCTCCCCATGGGTTGGTGGGACCAATCGGCCCCAACACAAACTCGACTGGAACCCCTCTCTGCTGGCTATACTACATTGCTGCTGCAGGAACCGAGTGCCAGGGGCCAGGAACACCAGAATAGAGTGTATCGCCTTTAAGTCGGACCCGAGCTCCAGGAAGATCTTAAAGACTCCCTCGAAGCAGGATTTACCAAGCCTGAGTCACCTCAACAGAGTGCTGGATCCCAGAAGCGAAGAAAATCCACAAGGTATTGAAGAACCGCTGTGTGGCTATTTGCGAGTAGCTGAGTCCGCAAAGTGCCGCTGATCTGAATTGTGGCCATTGCTGCTGCCGAACCTCAAACCGTAGTGCAGAGCAGGAGTTTCCAGACATCCTTCCTTTTGTCCCCACGACTGAGGCCCAGGAACGGGATCTGCAGGACTACAACAGGAACAGAAGCCAGCTGGAATATCTTCAGACTAGAGGCACTGTGAACTAAGGGGCACTTGCCTCTTGTTGTGTAACTTGCTTGCTTTCACTGGAGACTTGAATTTGCTGCCCTTTGCAGAGTTGCTTCCAGCTTTGCCCTTCACAAGCCTCCCAGTGTGTGGCCCAACAGTGATTCTTTTTACAGCAACTCTCTTTAACATTGTGAAAGACTTTAGTGCTATCTACAAGAAGTGCCTCAGCTCCCCTAGAGTTTGCTCTGATGGCCCTGGCGAAGCCTGTGGAGGGTACCCCAGTGGAACCGACTTCCGGGCCTAGAGTTTCCCTGCCACCCCACAGGGAATGCTCTTTTCAGCCTATCGATAAGACCCCTGTGAAACCCCAGCAGGGGAAGGAAGGGGGGCACGGTAGACATAACGGACACAGATACCACCTCTGACGATGAGCTGGCTTGCGTCGCAAAGATCCTGGAAAACAAGTTCGAGGAAGTCTGGTCCTACGGAAGGGATCCCGATGAGGCGGACGTAGAAAGCGACAGTGGAGCCGACGAGGAGCCGCAGATCGTGGAGGAGACGGAGGATTCTACTCCCCAGCTGTCGATCCCAGTGCAACCGGTGCCTTTGCCACAGGACAACTCAGGAGCAATCTTGATGGCTATCCAGGCCCTGTGTACGGAGATGAGGACAAGGTTGCCCTTAACCCTAGCGGACGATCCGGCGGCGCCTGGACCGTCGGGAAGCCCACCGAACAAGCGGAGGCAAATCCATCCCCCCGCCCCCCTCTCCTTTCCAGCCCTCACCTCCTTCCCCTCCACCGAGGGACGAGACGGGAACAGAGACTAGGACGGACGACGGGAAGCATCTCCCATCACCTCCTGCCTGGGCCTCCCCTCCTGACGAAATTAGCTTTCCATGCCATGATCGCCAGGGCTTCGGAGCGCTTCCAACTTTGTCCCGAGGAACAGAAAGGTTTCCTCTACCAGCGACAGGAGGCCAAGAGGAAGACCGTCCTCTCAGTACCGTTATTAGATGACATCTGGGACGAAGGACTGTCTCTACTCAAGAACCCATCTACGGCTCCTGCGAAGAGGGACGGATCCCAGATACTGCCCTGATGTGCCTCGGAGCTCAGCCATCCCCGATTCAGTGGTCTCCGCAGCGGCCAAGAAGAAATTGCAGAGGCTACAGGATCAACTTCCACTTCCCCACCTGACGGCGAGGGGAAGAAGCTGGATGCCATGGGGTGACAAGTCATGTCGGCGGTGACGACAATCAAAGCGGCCAACGCCCTCACCATCGTGGCGGGCTATGACAGGGAGCTGTGGTTCAAGATCGCTCCCCTCCTGGATTTCCTCCCAGACAAGAGGGAGGAAGCCCTTGAAATCCTGCAGGAAGGCGAGGGGGCTTTAGAACACGCCATCACAGTTGCCACGGACATCGCTGACACCAGCTTTCACCAAATGGGCAACGCGTTTGCCTTTGGCGCGGTTGGCTTAAGGCCACCGATTTCCGTCAGGACGTGCAGACCAGGGTACTGGACATGCCCTTGGACGGGAACAACCTGTTCGGCAAGGTAGTGGACGAGTCACTGCAGGCCATCAAGGCGGACAGCTACTTCTGGAGGTAGGAGCAATGCAGAAGACCCGCGGTTGGTGAACCATCCTGGACCTTTGTCGTCCAGATGAATACATCCAGTCCCAGAAATTCTGGATGGTCCCCCTCCAGCATGTGCTGGGGCAGCTGGAGGAAGGCATTGTCCTATCGTTGCTGGACTTGGAGGATGCCTACTTCCACATCCCCATCCTCAAAGGACATCGAAAGTTCCTACGATTCGTGGTCCAAGGGCGACACTATCAGTTCAAGGCCCTTCCCTTCGGATTGAAGTTGGCGCCCAGGGTCTTCACCAAGTGCCTGGCACCAGTGGCGGCGTGGCTGTGCCTGCAGGGGATCCACGTCCATCCCTACCTGGCCGATTGGCTCATCCAAGCAAAGTCAAGGGAACTCGCTGTTGATCACACAGCGAAGACCGGCCAACTGCTCACGGATCTGGGATTCTCTTTCAACTTTGCAAAGTCCCACTTAATACCGTCGCAAGACGCCCTTTTCCTGGGAGCCAGACTCGACACAGTGGCGCGATTGGCTTCACCGTTGAAGGAGAGGATGAAAGCCATCCTGGGCAAGGTACAACGCCTGTTGACCATGGACGTGGCCAGGGTGAGGTCCATCAAGTCCCTACTTGGCATGATGTCCTTGTGCATCTACCTCGTGTGCCTTGCAGTGGACACATCCGCAACCTGCAAAGAGTTCCTCGACACCCGTTGGATGCAAGCAGCGGGCAGCTTCGAAGACAGGATCTCACTCAACGAGACTTTCTGCCAAGCAATCCGATGCGGGTGCCCCCGCATCAATATAGCGGCGGGCATGGACTTCCAGACCCCGGCACATCAGGAAATTGGCACAACGGATGCCTCCCTGGAGGGCTGGAGGGATGGGGAGCACACACCGGAGATCTCCACGCAAGAGGCCTTTGGCTCCGGTAGGAGAGGTCTCTACACATCAACATCCTGGAGCCTGAGCCGTGTTCTGGGCCCTCAGGTCGTTGCTTCCGCCCCTCAAGGGCAAGGTGGTAAGGGTCATCACTGACAACACCACCACGATGTTCTACATCAGGAAGCGGGGGGCACCAGATCCCCAGCCCTATCCAAGGAAGCGCAGGATCTGTGGCACTGGGCTGTTGCCCAGGGGATGTTCCTGGTGCCCTTCCATCTGGCAGGAATAAAGAACACAATCGCCTTGCCACCTCCCGTGGTTGTACATGTGTGTACTGCTATGCATTCTTGTATTCATGAGCATGTGAATCCATGCCAGACCCCATGCTGGAGAAGGAACAAGTTACTTACCTGTAACTGTTCTCCAGCATGGGTCTGGCGTGGATTCACATGCAAACCCTCCCCCTCTGCGGCTCTTCTTAGTCCTGCTGCCATTTCACGCGCTACCAAATCTGAAGATGGCTGCCAGAGGAGCGGCTTAGGTAGAGGGCAGTCATTGGCTGGGGGCAGTATGACCCCAGAGACCAGTGATTAGTTTCTGAACTGTCTTTCTACTAGTAACCAAACTGATTTTTTCTTTACCGAGGATTCCCAGCCTGACGGGGAATATTCATGAGCATGTGAATCCATGCTGGAGAAGAGTTACAGGTAAGTAACTTGTTCCTTATACCACACGCACTCACCACCGTAGTGGTCCCCTGGCGGAACTAAAAGAAAGGGGGGTAGGTTAGGGTATGTTAAGGGAGCTGTGATGTGCTGTTGGCAGCTTCAGTTTGGTTAACACCGTTTGCTGATGTTGGGGAAATTCTCAGAAATTAGTTAATTCCCTTCTACCTTAGAGACCCTCCGCTCTTTTTGCTGGACTTTAGGACTTTTTATATCTCTGTAATTTTAATGTGGTTTTATTCTGTTTCTTTTTAACTTTGGAGTCTGACAAACTCCATAGGCATAATCATTTACATTGTGACACACAGCACCTTCAGTGCAGTGGCACAGAGAAGTCTTAGATTTCACAAAGGTTTAAAGACCTTCTCTTGCTGAAACTGTTTCCAAGGGCAGTGAAGTGAAATTGACTTTACTTACCACAATTAATAGCTGGTGGCAGTTGTTTACCTTTTACTACCTGTGTTTTTACTGCGGGCTGCGTTCACAGCCGCAGTAAGGCACCCATGGGTGCCCATTTCGTCAAAATGGCCCTGGTCGTCTTTTTGCACCATTTCTTTTTTGAAAGGTCCTTCTTGAGATTTACTCTGCGCGCCAAACCAGGTTTGGTCGCTTTGTTCGTTTTGTCTTTGCCAGGAATCACGAGTGTAGCCCGCCTCTGGCTCCAGTATGTCTGGCAGGAAGTGAGGAAGGTGGCCAAAACTCCCTATGCTTAATCCCCTTGGTTACAGGAATGCACCCAAAGGTGATTGGCCAGCTGGCTGTCCAGCAAGGACAGCCACCCGGCTGTGCGATTGACAGCTAGGCTGGAATGAATGGGAGAAACCTGCATAAAAGGCAAGGCTTTTTGGCTTGGAAGGCAGTCGACCACTGGACGAAGGAATCCAAAGAACTACTTGGAAGAGACGCCTGCTGCAACTCCTGGCACGTTGGTTTGTCCAGTGTAGCCCTGCTACTGTGCTGAAGCTCCAAAAACTTCGGCTCGACTAGAGAAGCCATGCAATGACTGGTTCTACTTTTGAGTTGTTGGGACCAATCAACTCCAAAGTAAGCCTGTCTGGACATCCTCTCGAAGCTGGTTGGATTTCCACTGTTGCTGGAACCGAAGTGCCAGGCAGAGGAACACCAGATTGTTTGCTTTGCTTTTAAGTCGGACCCGAGAGATAGGAAGATTGTCCGGACTTCCCTGATGCAGGACTGACCAAGCTTGAGCTACCTCAACAGAGTGCTGGAACCCAGAAGCAAGGAAATTCTGAAGTGGTCTCAGAGAACCGCGGTGTTGGTATCTGCTGTCAGACGCAAGGAGCTGAAACACTGAAGGACCGCTGAATTTAAGTTTACCCATTGCTGCCACTGACCTTCCCATTGCAGAGCAGGAGTCACCAGACGTCCTCCCTCTTGTCCCCATGACTGAGGCTCAGGAACAACAGGAGCAGAAGCCAGCTGGAACCATTTCTTGTAACCAGAGGTACTGTAGAGTCTAAGGGAACCTAGCTCTGGTTGTGTAGCCTTACTTGCTCTCAGTTGAGACCTGTGTTGGTTACCCTGCTTAGTTGCTAAAGCTTTGCCTCTCACAATCCTCCCAGCTTGTGGCCCGTCAAGTGTTCTATTTTCTACAAACATTTCTAAAAACATGGTGCAAGACTTTTTACCTACCTGCAAAGATCTTAAGCTCCCCTTGACATTGTGCAATTCACATTGGCTGTCCTGGCTCTCTGAGAGACTCCCCTTTACTTCTGACTTTGTGCTTTGGCTTTTCCCCCAGGACAGGGTCAGTTTACTCTGCATTGGAAGGTATCAAAAATACTTATCGGTTTATGAATTATTTGTTAAACTTTGTTTTATTCCTCTTTTCTATATCTTTAGCACCAAAGTCTGTATTGCGCTAAATGTGCTATTTATAAATCAGTGTCATAGCTAATTAAGTCACATGAGGGTATATATATCCCTTCTGAAGAAGTGTGAAATAAATTGTTTTATGAAGAAACCTTGAGTGTAAGTGTTTGTTTGAATAACTGTACTGTGAAACTGTCACAACATTACTGCTCACATTGACCCCTCTTGACATAAGCCTGGCTGCTCAGCCACACTACCAGCCTGTTTAGTTCAGACTTATACCAAAGGCTGGGTCCCTATTGCCAGGAAGTCAAGGTCATTGTAGTGCACCTAAAGGGTACTGCATGCAATCTTGCCTAACAGCTGAGCTTTTTAGTGTGGTATCCGGTCAGAGTCTGCCATGTTCTGTTGTGTAAGCCTCTGCGCAGTGTTTTTTGCAGCTTGGAGAAGTGTGCGCGGGTTGCTGTGATTTAAGATGTATGGTTGTATTTAGTTAGGGTTTGAGTTATGTGAGGAGGCTGAGGTTTTAGTAGGGTTAGTTATTAGCATTTTTGTCTGGAGAAAGGCACACGTGTCTTTCGAGATTCAGACACAGCTTCTTTTTTACAGCGATCTAGTTTCAACATGACAGGATGTCTGTCATCTCTGTCTATATGTTACATTAGTCTCTACAATTCTATGTCTGTTTTTTCTCAGGCTAGCCCATACATCCCAGTCTGTGCCGGCCGCTAGTAGGTCCCTGCAGATCTATTTAGTTGTGACCTGTGCCCCTACCCATAGTTCTGTCTGATTGTGATGCGCTATAGTTCAGTCCTTTCGTGGATGTGAGTTGACGCAGTTGAATCCATACCCATGTCTCAGATGATTGTGTTGTGTGTGTTGGGTTAGTCGTTGCGAGTCAGTACATATCCAAGAATACTGCTAGGTATCATGTATGTCAGTCTAGTGCATTCTGTCTTCTACTTGCTAGTTTGGCTTTCATAGTTTGGTGATAGGGGTCTCATTTGGCTAGCGGGTTGGCTTAAAGGAGGGTTGGTTTGGGGCAGGTTGTCTTGTGATCGTGAGGTAGTGGATTGATCGTGTGGATGCACAATTGGATGGGTTGGGGGTTACGCAAGGTTCATGTAGTCTGTTGGGGGGGGTGTTTGGTAGTGGGTGAGGCTGATGGTTGTCTGTGTCGGCCTTGTCAGCTATTCTGTCTTGAATTGGGTTGTTGCTCGTGGTCTGTCCCGTCGAGCATTGTTTTTGTTCTTGGGGGTTGTTCTCTCTGTCGGTTCTAGGAGTTATCTGTGTCGTCAGGGGTTCTGTCAACTGGTTCGCTTTCCATTTTCGGTTTTATTGTTTCAGTTGTTTCCGCCTGGTTGCTAGTTGTTGAAGAGCCAGGTTTTTAGTAGTTTCCTGAATTTTAGGTGGTCTTTGGTGTTTCTTTCTGGAGGTTCCAAGTTTTTGCCTCCAGATTTCTTGGCATATGGCTTGGGTTCCCGGGCCGGTTTCATTGCTCAATCTCAGGAGCCTCGCCGGGTTGTAGATGGTTATTTTCTTTTGTAGGAATTCTGATCCCTGGCCACTGATTGCCCTGTGTGTTATGCACATTGTTTTGAATGTGATGCATTGTTTGATTGGAAGCCAATGTTGCATTTTTAGCACTGGTGTGAGGAGTCTAGCCGCTGCATTTTGGATGTGTTGGAGTTTCTTCAGCAGGTGTTCCAGAATTCCGAGGTAGAGGATGCTGGCCTAGTCTATTCTTGACATGAGGGCGAAGATTGTCAGTTCTTTGTGGATTGACATGAATGGTAGGATTCTATTTGTTGAGTGAAGGAGGAAGAATCATTTCTTAAATGATGCATTTACTTGTGGTTCCAATGTTGGTGCATTGTCCATTAGGACGCCCAGATTTTTGACTACGTTTGGTGTGGGCGTAGTTCCCAATTCTATTGGCCACAGTATGTAGGTGTTCTCTTGGTTTTTGGGTATAATTATGTCTTTCCTGGGTTGATTTTTAGGTTGTTGGCGTTAATCCAGTCATATATTTCTATGACATTCTTCTAGAGTTGAGTCTTGTGCATTATCGGTTTTGTAGATGATTTGAGTGTTCACATCATTGTAGCACGTGAGATTGTATTTTTTGAATATCTTAGTTAGCGGAGTCTGGTAGATGTTGAAGTACAGTGGAGATAGTGAGGATCCTTGTGGTACTCCGCAGTTGTTAACTCGTGGAGCAGATTTGAAGGGCTTTATCCAGACGGTTTGTTCTGTTTGCTAGGAATGCTTTTATCCAGAGTAAAGCAAAGTTAGTAATGCCTATTTCTTCTAATCACTTGAGGGTGTCATGGCTTGCTGTGTCGAATGCTGCCGAGAGGTCAAGCAGAATCTGGCCGAGGTTGTGTTGGAGTCAGCGTTTGTCTTTAGGCCATCCCAGATGGATAGGAGTGCCGATTCTGTTCCTCTTGCAGGTCTGAAGCCAACTTGCGGTTGGTCCAGTAACTGGTGTTTTTCTGTGTGTTCTTGGGTTAGTTTGTATACGTAGAGTGTTAGGCAGAAACCTGTGCAGTTCCCGCTGGGACACTGCAAAAGATTTAAGACTACAGGTGTTTGGCAGTAAACCCATTTGGTAGCAGTCTGTACCACACAGATTCACTTGGTAGCTGTGGCTGAGCAGTCAGACTTCCCTCAAGAAGAGTTAGGCAGTATACAGAGTATTCACAATAGGTCAAGAGAACACAATAGAACAAGTAAATGCTGACCAGGGCTTGGTGAAAAAGGGATATCATTATTTATTTAAAAACCACCTCTAGAAAAACACACAGGCACTAATAGTAAGCAATTCAAAAACGTGGTCACTAAAAGATATACACTCCCTTAAAAGAATATTAGACAAGTCTTAAGTTAAGCCCCACTTATTTTCAGACAGCGGTGAGCGCTTAACGTAGATGGCACTCTATTAGTTTGTTTTTAAAAGGGAGAGAAAAGCAGAGAACAAGTTGAAACAGATCCCAACACTTTTACAAGAACATAACAAGAGGGGAAGGCAAAGTAAAACCGTGAAGTTAGAATTCAATAGGCCGGATCCACTTTCAGAGGATCAAACGAAATGTGTCCAAGGTCACATGGTTGCAGTGCACAAAAGTCTAAACAGTTCAAAAAGGAGTTGGACCAAAGAAGGGGACTAGTTAGAGGGTCAAGGCGGCCAGCCCAGTCCAGAAGGTTAAGGAGTTATTATTACCTTGTAGCAATCTTTAGAAAGGGAGGCCTGGCGGACACGGTACCTTAAAGTGGTGAGAACACTCCAGCGGGGGCAGATGTTCCTGGCAGCGGATGCAATTCGGTGCTTCGTCCGGGGGAAGAGAGAATCTCATCGGGGAGGAAGACAGGATTCCGTTGCACTGCCAGGGAAGAAACCAGCCGCAGAGTTTCTCGGGTACAAGGAGCGGTCTGTTGATTCGCGGTTCAGTGGTGAGTGGCTATCCGGCCGCCGGGGTGCTAGGCATGGGCAGTTCGACCACAAACCGGTCTGGGGTGCGAAGAAAAGAAGGTAAACTGGTTGTGCCCACCAGTCAGGGGAAGAAGCCTCTCCAGCCGGGAGATCTTCTCTGTCGTCGGGAAGTGGTGAGTCGGTTCCACAGGGCTCCACCGGTGGTGTCGTCGTGGTAGGTCGGCTCAGCTTCTCCCTCGTCGGATTCTCAGGTCCTGTAGCGACTTCTGAAGTTCCAGTCCCCAAAGCCCTGCTTTTATGCAGCATACCCCCATTCACTCAGCCTAGCTGTCAATCAAACATGCTAAGTGGTGAGCCGGCCGGCTCACCACTTGGGCCAATCACACGAGTGCGACTTGAGTTACCAAGGTAACTCAGTCCAGGGTGCCTAAACCCCCTCCCACACCCTCTGTGGTACCCAGACAGAATGGCACCACTTTTGGAGGCTTCTGTGGAGAAGCCCGCCAAAAGGTGGAACAAAGGGCTCGACTTGGGTTGGAGTCACAGAAGAGAACACAGACGTCATTTTAGAATTGAGTCCTGGCAAAAAATACCAATCAGTGAATTAATATTAAATAAATAAACCGGCGGTATGTTCGAGGCTATGAGAATTAAACAATCAAAGTTGGTAGCCTTGAACAATGGGAAAATCCCATAGGAAAATATTTGCGGTCGAATATAAAAAGTAGTTTCCACTGCCACCAGCCAAAACTCGATCAGGGGGGACGGAGACGTGCCCCCTCGACTAACAGACCCCGGGGCAATCGAATTGCCCGACCAGTACGTCCCCAATATGATGGTTTGTACTGGTTTCTGTTAATAATTTGGGACTAGTAAAGTCAATGGTGACTTTACGTGCCCTGGGAGACAGTCGGTCCCAGGGTATAGTCTATAGTGGGGGGTCACTATGACACCCCTGTGTTACTGCACAGAGGGTGCTGGGTAACACACATAAGAAAAACACATGAGACCCTATGGAGAAAAGGACCCCATATCCCATAAAACACATT
Organism: Ambystoma mexicanum; assembly: GCF_040938575.1. NCBI lineage: Eukaryota > Metazoa > Chordata > Amphibia > Caudata > Ambystomatidae > Ambystoma > Ambystoma mexicanum. The sequence continues at coordinate 379,296,108 of NC_090934.1, read as the reverse complement.
AACAGTCAAAGGAACACCATAAACATGTCCAAGAGTGGGAGAAAGAGTCTCACCCTTGGCAGGAGGAAATAAATAAACTCCAGAAATCCAGCAAAGCTGCTGGGGGACTCACTAGGTTAGGAAATTCAGCCTAAAGAGAGAATTCTCCCTAACATAGAGTTCTAGGAGTTCTGCTGGGTAAGGGATGTTTGAGATGGGTCTGTAGTTGGAGATGTCTTCCATGATCGGATTTATCTCTGGAATTATTTTTTTACCTTGATCATATTCTTTCCTCCATTCAAGTTCCATCTTCTTGTTCATGGTGTTTATCTGTGGGGTGAACCATTTTGCCAGTGTTTTATTCTTGAGGGGGTTAAATGTTTTTTCTGGTGCAAGGTTTTCGATTCTATCAGCAATCCATTTATGTAGTAGATCTGTTTTTCCATCTAGGTCTGCCTACTCCAGTTCGGTCGTGGAAAGTTTTGTCAGCTCCAGTTCTATTAGTTTGCTTGATTTGACGGCTTGCCATTTTCTTTTTGTGGTCGTTGGGAGTTTGAGGGCCTGGTTGGTAGCTTTAGTTGGTAGCAGGTTCACAAACGGTATGATGAGATGGTTGCTCCAGAGTATCTGTTTTAGCGGTGGTGATAAGTTTTCTGTTGGCGAAAATTGCATCAAGTGTGTGCCCCGCCGAGTGTGTTGCTCCTTTGATCAGTTGCTGTAGTTTCATGGTTGCAAGTTGCCCGATTAGTGAGCTTTGTGAGTTGGCGTGTTTTTCTTGGAACCATATGTTGAAGTGCCCCAGGATTATCAGATTCTCATGTTGGATGGCTAGGTTGGTGATGGCTCCTATGAAGTTGTTGATGAATGTTGCATCGTATGTGGGTGGTTTGTAAACCAGTATGAATTTAATGTTTATTTTTGGGTTTGCTGAGAAATGTAAGACCATGGATTTGCAGTTCTCACTATTTGGAGGTTCGTCTGTTTTTATTTTCAGGTGTTCTTTGAATGCTATCATGAGGCAACCTTCTTTTTTTCCTTTCCTATTTAACTGCAGTCATTGGGAGTTGATTGAGGGTGGTGGAGGAGGGCAGCTTTGGAGTGTGGTTTTGTAGTTGTTGTCCAGCCATGTTTCAGTGATTTAATAGGATGTCGATACCGTCGCACAGCAGGACGAAGATCTGAGTGTTTTGACATTGAACTTGCGTTGATTAGGTTGCAGTAGATTTTGATGGCATAATTTGCCCTGTGGTTTATCGGTTTCGTCTTCTGACTGGTGTATTGGTAGTCTTCAATGTAGATCTCTGGTTGTGGTGGTGGTGCAGTTGTTTGTGTCGTTGTCTACAGCTCTCCTAGGTTAAGTGATACATTTTTGTTTTCTTCGGGTTCCTCTTCTAATTGTTGTGGCTGTTGAAGGGTGGGGTCCTCTTGTATTGGTGATATATGGGGTTAGAGCGTCGATTGTGTTCTTGTTCCCTCTCATTTTGCCCTTTCTTCTGCTTGGTTGTGTTCTGTTGGTCATTCTTGATTCGTACGTTGACTTGGTTTGTTCCAGTGAGTGGTTGTTTGCGAGGTATGGTGTTAGGTATAGGGACTTTTCTCTTCTCTCTGCGGTAGTTCGGTTATCGATATTGTCGGTGGGGGTGTGTTCAGCATGTGTGGATCTTTGGTGGGATTCAGTTGGGTTTGTTCTCTGTTCGATTTTGTCTTTCTCTTGGTCCTTTTCTTTTCCGTGGCATTTTGTCATTTGTTGGTTGGTTGTGGGGTTGACGTCGGAGTGCTTCTCCCTTTTTGTCTTTGCTTGGGTTGTTGGGGTTGGCTTCCTTGTAGATGAGTTGTTTTTTGTTTCCTTAGGGGTTGCCTTTGGGCTGAGGTCGTGGTTGCAGGGGCGGTGGTCCATGTGCAGTGCTTTTGCCGGTTGGCTGGGTTATAGTTATGATTGTACAATTGTATGCGCTGTTTCTGATTGGTTTCGTTCAGTTCTTTGCTTCCTTGCGTGTATGATTGAGTACGCGTGGTGCTGTCGTCGCGCTGTCAGTCTTTTGTGCTTGGTTTCGCTGTCTTGCAGGGTTAGTCTGGGGTGAGGTGGGTTTGTATGATAGAAGCTTGCAGGTTGTCCGGCAGTGTGGCTTGCTAATAACGTGTCTGGTTCGATAAGTGGCTACGGTGAAGAGGCTGTGTAGTTGGTTTGTTTGGATGTTATAGTCCGTGTTTAAATAGATGGGGCAACTCTCTAGTCATTGGGTTCGGGGTTCTATCTCAGTGTGGTGGTGTTTAGTATTCACAATTCTGTCCGAATGTGGCTGAGGCCAGTGGTCAGTTCTCTCTAGATCTGACTCGAGGCAGCATTCACAGTTCCATTCTTAATGCGTGCGAGGCCGATGGTCAATGTCCTCACTAGATGTGACTTAAGGCGATATTTACAGTTCTCTCCAAGTGCGATGCCGGTCAGTATTCACAGTTCTATCCCAGTTTGGTACAGGCTAGTATTCATAGTTCTGTCTTGATGATGCAGAGGTCAGTGGTCACGTTCCTCTTTCGGTGTGACTCCAGGCAATATTAACAAATGTCTGAGTACTATGCAGGCTGATATTCAGTTATGTCCCAATGTGGCACAGGCCAGTATTCAGTTCTATCTTAATGCAATCGAGGTGAACAGTGAATGTTCTCACTGGATGTGACTCCAGGCAATATTAACAATTCTCTCTGGGTATGACGCAAGCTAATATTCAGCCTTAAATCAGTGCGGCATAGGCTAGTCTTCAGTCCTTCATCAATCTTGTACAGGCTATTGGTCAGTTCTCTCTCATTGTGGCACATAGTAGTATTCACAGTTCTATCTCAATGCAATCTAGGTCAACTGTCAATGTTATCACTGGAGGTGATCACAATTTTCTGATTGCGACGCAGGCTAATATTCACATTTCTAACTCAGTGTGTCACTGGCTAGTATTCAGTCCTTTAACAATCTTTTACAGGCTAGTGTCCACAGTTCTATCTCAATGTGGCACTCTTTAGATGGGACTAAAGGCAATATTAACAACTCTGTGTGCGGCGCTGGTTAGCATTCACATTCCTAACTCAGAGGAGTGCAGGCTAGTATTCAGTTCTAACTCAATATTGACAGACTAGTATTCAGTTCTATCTCAATGTGGCAAGCACATAGATGAACTTTCTTTCAAGCTGAGGAAGTAGATAAGGCACCCAAAAGTCCCACTAAACTTGAGGGAGGCCCTATCCAAATGGTTCCTATTCTGCCAGCTCTCATCCAGTGCAATAATATGGCTTTAGTATTCCTGTTGGTGTACAGACTGAAGTACCAGGGAGAGTTTGTTGGGAAATTATTTGAAAACTCTGGGAGTTGTATCTAGTAGCCGCAAGCCTCCCAGCAAAAAGTGGGAGCAAGCAAGATTGGCGGAGAGGCAACCTTGAGAGACTGAGGTTCAGGAGATTTCCAATACCTCCAGTACACCGGAAGGCCACCCTTCTATTTCCAGGAAAGAGACAAAGGAGAAATCCAAGGACTCGGGGAGAAAGAAAGGTCTCGAGCCTAAACCTGTTCACAGAACGGGGACATCACAGAGAGGACTGTCCCAGGTCACCCCAGTGACCCCCCCTCTTCCCCAGCTGAGACTGAGTGTGAAGACCAACCAAACTCTGTAGGCACAGCTACTAGTTTGTTTGTTTGGTATACCGCGAAACCAAACCCAAAGGGTAGCTGGGCGCAGACAATGCAAGAATACTTGAGAACTTGGTTACAGAAAAATACAGTTATACAGATAACATTTATAACAAAGGTGCATGTACAAGCAAATGCGGAAATGCAGTTAAGGCTAGTTGACCAGAAACCAATTAATCTAGTTACAATCATCAAAGGGTCTCTAGAGCAGGTGGCAATGGGAGAGGTCGAGCTAAGTGTCATTGGAACGTAACCAGGTGAGGACTTTCCGCCTGAAGCTAGGGTAGGGTTGGTCCATTCTGAGGTCCAGTGGGAGTCTGTTCCAAGTTTGCGCAGCTATGACTGGAAAACTGGAGCCGCCAGCTGTGCGCTTTTTGTATCTGGGCACCACTAAAGTATAGGCATTAGTTGATCTAGTGGGACGGTTTGAGATTCTCTTGTTTACTCTCTTTACCAGGTAGGGGGGAGCTATGTTAAGACATTTAGAGGTAAGGGAGACGGTTTTGAGGGCAATTCTGTCTTTGATTTTTAGCCAGTGGATATTTTTCCTAGAGGTGGAGATATGAGCTCTGTTAGGAATATTTAAAGCTACTCTAATAGCGTTATTTTGGAGAGTTTGGAGTTTATCAAGGATATACTTGTTAGATCCTGCATATAGAGCTTTGCAGTAATCCAACTTGGATATGATGAGTGCATTAGTTAGTGTAATGCAGCTAATGAAGGCAAGCGTCCCCAGCCAGCACGATCCTCCCCGCAATGAGAGACAATGACGGACTCTCCCAAGTCAGGAATAAAGCCAAGACAGAGTGCGGGTGAGCTTAAATGGGAGTTTATCAATCAGAATAGGGCATGCAAAGAACTCTGCAAACTCCGAGAGCGCTCTGTCTGACAATAGCAAAGACAGGCATATATATTTACAAAAAACGTCATCAGTACCTACATACTATAAGGGGCACAAGTTCAATGGGATTGGGTGGCGATGACTAGCTATAGGTGCTGCTGCGATGTGGTTGGCCTTGGCTGGAGGACGTCACTGGTCAGCCTCGTGGGTTGGGCTGGGCCTGGCAGGTCAGCTGAGTTCATCCGGGCGGTGTTGTGCCTTTGTGGCCAGTGTCAGAGATGAATGTCTCTTCCTGACTTATTTGCCCTATGCCATGCACACCGCAGTCATTCAGTCATTGCAATGTTGTCTTCTTTAGTAAATCTATCAATAGGTTATTCTACAGGTTAATGCAACACAGGAGGAATGCACCTTGTGAGGGGTTTGATGGTGATTTATCTGTGCATGGTTATCAGTGTCCCGTTTGACCGGTACCATAGGTCGTGGGGCTAAGTCTCCGGGCATGGGACGGGCGGTACATGTCTTTCTGTCTCGTTAGAAGTTATTATGAATGGGCTGTTGTGTGTTGCCACAGTATTGGGTGTCTTCGTTGCACCGGGTCATAAGTCTGAGGTGTTCCGGGGGGTTGAAGGGTTTACGAGGGGGCGCCTTGGATGTGTGTATTCAAGCGGAGTTTTACTGCTGGGCTGTAAATAATGCAGGTGGCAGGCCGTGGCCTTGGGTGCTGTAGCGGGGACTACAAATCTTTGAAGCGGCTCCAGCCTAGTTGGGGGAGGTGGAGCAGCGTGGCGTAGGCCTTAGCTCTCTTATTTGGCAGGCTTTGCAGGGTGGGGGGGGGGAATGGCCTTGCACATATTCACAAAGGTATTTTACTCGTGTGTTGCCGACTTTTGATGAGAACATCATAAACATTTGAACATTCTTATAATACTCATTTGGATCACTTGTAAACATACATTTCAACTCACTACATGTCTCTCGAGTATAGCCAGTCTGAGCACCTTACTAGTACATTATGTTTTAACAACTACAGCATTTAGTAATATGCATATATATTTGCATTACGTGAGGTAGTAATGTGGTTGGTGGAGCATAGAGGACGAGACCCGCCATTGTACGCGGCGGTAATGGCATATAAGGGCTGTGGATATGTACACATCACTGGCGCATTTGCCCGCGTCTTTTCACACGAGCCTTATGTATAGTTGCATTCGTCCTCCCCTGCACTCTAGCAGCATTAGTTCAGGTATGGCGCGGGACCGTGGGGTGCACGGTCTTCAATGATACATATAGATAATAATCCCCCAGAATGCTTTTTATCATTTGCACACCCCTGCAGGGGTGTGGGTCCTTCATTGCTGGTGTCATGTAAACATGCGTTTCTTACAATAATTACACAATTTTACAGGTTTCTTTAGTAGAAGTAGTTTTGTGGAAAGGATACACGTATTACAAGTAGTTTTTGACATTCGTATTTGGGTATTTTTCTGCTTTCATTGGATGACCATTCTACAGTTCTCCCATCACCCAGGCCTCGCTGACCGGGTCATGCTGGGAGCAGTGATGCACTAATCTCAGTTAGAAATGGTCTACATGCTCGGATCAATTTACAAGTATATGCAGTGGAAGATGCTAGTGAGTTTGTTTCTTGAATGTGAGCGCTGAGTCGAGATAGACCCCAAGGGTTTTGACTGCAGGCATCACTTTGATGACATTATTGTCGATGTTGAATGAGGCATAGTTTGGGTCAAGTTTTTTGATGGCCAACTCCGAGCCGAGGATCAGTAACTCAGTTTTGTCGTCATTCAGGCAGAGGCCGTGAGATGCCATCCATGCCTGAATGAGGAGATATATCTTATTTACTAAGGCCGTGTCTTCCAAGAAGTTGCTCGAAAGGGGGATAAGGATCTGAGTGTCATCTACGTAATTAGTGTAGATGACACCCAGTCTGTCCAACTTGTCGAACAAAGGCTTAGTAAAGATGTTATACATCGTCTGAGATACATATGATCCTTGAGGGACACCGCATGAAACTTGTGTGGGATCAGCGGCTGCTAGGGGGAGAAGGCTCTCATTGTCCGGTTAGCAAGGAAGGATTGTACCCAGGTTATGGCATCACTTGAAAAATGAGCGGCGGAACTGAGGTGATTGCATAAGACTGCGTGATCTACCAAGTCGAAGGCCGCCGATAGGTCAAGGAGGAGTAGCATAGCTGATTTGCCATTGTCCTTCAACTCGTCAATTTGGGTCTTAAGGTCTTTCAGGGTTGTTTCAGTAACATGAAGGGGACGGAAGCCAGATTGACGTGAGCCAGTAAATTGTTAGTTTCTAAGTAGTTCTGAATTTGCAGGTAAGCTACCCTGTCAATAATTTTAAGCAGAAATGGGACGGTGGTGATGGGTCTGTAATTTGTCGGTATTGCGGGGTCAAGTGTTTGTTTTTTTAGCAAGGGAAGCACCCAAGATTGTTTTAGGTTATTGGGCACTAGGTTAGATTTAAAGGATGCATTGATGAGTTTAGAGATGAAGGGGGCTAGGTCTCTAGCTGCATCTTTTATAATTTGGGCAGGGCAATTATCTCCTTTGCAGTTGGATGGCTTTAGAGATAGTATGATTTTTTTCTGTCTCTATTATAGATATTTGTCTGAAGCTAAATGGGTGAGGGGTGTTAGGCTGGTTTGGAGGAAGCTGTGGCTGAGGTGTAGGCTCCGTTGGCAGGAGCAGGGAAGCTTTTTTATTGGCAATTTTGGTTTGGAGCAAGCTAATTTTACCTGCCAGGACATTTTGTATATTAGTGCACCAAAGCTTATTTTTAGGAATGTCGGGGGTATGGGTGATTCCATTTCACGGAGGATGGAGAATAGCTCCTTGGTATCTGATTTAGCCTTAGATATTCTATCATTAAAGGTGTTTCTTTTAGTGCTTATGATTTCCTTTTTATACTGTTTGGCGAGAGTGGCCAATTTAATTTTGTTCTCCTCAGTGGGTGAGTGTTGCCAAATTGACTGCAGCTTTCTTTTTTGAATTCGGAGGTCTTTCAAGTGTGGTGTGAACCAGTTGTTTAGGTGACAAAGTTGTTTGCTTTTGCGTATTTTGGTAAGGGCAATCAAGTCAAGTGCCTTAATCATCGTGCTGTTGCAGGCTTCCACAAGCGATGTGGGGTCTGTAATGTTATCTAGATTGTTGAGAGTGGGGAGGAGGTGGGGTAAGAGTTGTTCTACTGTGATATCTTTTTTACTTCTGGTGGGAAGTGGCAGGGCCATAAGTATAGGTTTGGGTCGGATAAGGTCAAGTGAGGCATTGAATACAATTAAGTAGTGGTCAGTCCAGGATTGTGGCATTATTTTGGTAATGCTAATGTTGCAATTCCGATCAGCAACCCAGTCTAGGGTCCTACCTTTGGCATGAGTAGGGGAGGAGACTTTTTCTGTTAGGGCATAGTCATTCAAAAGAGAGGCGACAGATAAGGCGTGTTTGTCATTATAGTCATTAAAGCCCAGGTTAAAGTCTCCCAGTAGTAGAATTTGAGCGTGGTCTTTAGTGTTATTAGTTAGGATACTAGTTGGGTCATCTTCAAAGGTTCCTAGTGAAACAGTGCTGGAAGAAAACCTTCTCTGCGTTGGAGATCTGGATCCTAGAGATCATTCTTAGCTGCAGACTTTATTTGCAGAATGTGGACCCTTGTTTGGGAGAATACTCTTAAATGGTCGATTTTCCCTTACCTACTGAGTCCCTCATTTCTAGGATTTTTTTTTTCACCTGGTAAGAGTGTGAGCCTTTTCCCTCCACTCTTAGTTGTGTTTTGATATTGTATTCCTACTTTGTGTGATCTTGGGAACTGGAGCCTCACCTACTCCATGTGCACCACCTTTTGTGTGTTACACAGCACCTTCAGTGCAGTGACACAGGGTTGTCTTTGAGACTTCCCACGGACTCCATTTTTCTGGGGCTGACTACTGTCCCCCAGAAACAGGTAAAGTTGCCATTAACTTTATATAGTCACTTTAAACCACAGACCCAGTACACCCCATTTTATATGGAGTATTGGAAAGGGTTAAAATCTTGTCCCTTTTTGTCTGTACCTCTTGGATCCTTTTTTCGCTCCCTTAACATTAAGACTTGGCTGGTGGCAGTGGTATCTACCCTAACTTTTCTACCGTGATTATATTATATAAACGTGGTATTGGTTCAGGCTATTATATTAGCCTCGAACATAAACCCACTTGACCAAATACATTTTATTTTGATTGCGGCTGGATTTATTCACCATTTCTTAACGTATTTCTCGTGTTTTTCTCTGCGTGCCAAACCGGGGATGACTCCTTTGTTCGCTGTCTTTTTGCGGGCTTCTGCACAGAAGCCCTCCTTAAGGTGCCTGATAGTCTAGGTAGGCAGGATGTGAGGGAGGGATATTCGGACCCCTGCCATGGGTTCCCTTGGTAACCCAAGTCACACTCTTGTCTGATTAGCTACGGGGACGGGTCTTGCCAGGCCAGCCACCCTGCTGTGTGATTGACAGCCAGGCTGTAGGAATGGGGGGAACACCATGAAAAGCTGGTCTCTGGGACTGGAAGAGCAGAGTCGCCACTGGAATGAAAGAACCAACGAGGAACTGGAAGAGGACCCCTACCATGACTGAACCGCCAGGTGAAGCCCTGCTGCAGGTCTGAATCGCCAGAATCCGATGACAGAGGATCCTCCAGGAAACTTCTTCCATTGAGCTGGTGGGACCAACCAGTTCTCCCAAACTACAAGCCAGGACTCCTCCTATGGTCGACGCTGTACAGAGCTAGAGTGGGCTGGATAGCCAGGAAGGTCGGACCCTGCTTGGGTTTTAAGGAGCGCACCTTTTATTTGTTGTTTTGCTCTGCTGCTGGTTTCTTCCCTGAGTGGCGCAGTACCCTCCAGTCTTCCTACTTCTGATCAGTCCGACAGTCGCTTCAGGAACCGTGAGCCTGCAGGAACCACCAGGAAAGTTTGCCTCAGCTACAGCTCCCTCTCTGTTTTAAGGTACTGTGCAAAGCGGTTGTCAGTTTCGGTCAGCCGCGGTGAAAGTTTTTGAAATCTTTCTCCAATCCGAGGGCTTGTTATTTTCTTCTCTTTGGACTAACTTTTCTACCAAGAAACCTTGTTCGTAATCTGTGCCACAAACTTTACCGCGAACTACCTTGAACTGTGTGATCTTGAGCAAAAGACTTTTGACCCATTGACTTTGGCTCTAAACCTTGTCTAGGTTATCTCCTCTGTAGTCTCTCTTGTTCAATTGCCTTGAGTACTTACCTGTTGGTTTTGCCTAATTTCTAATAACTTTCTTTCCCTTCCTTTTATATTGCTGGAGTGCCATTTTGTGCCTTCATTTTGTGAGCTTAACCTGTCTGGAATTTAAGGGAAGTGGTTTGGTGTATTTATGATTGTGATTTTTAACTTGCTTAGAATATGAAATGTTATACAACTGTTGAGTAAATCAATATATATTCTTTTACTTAGAAACCTTGAGTCGGCGTTTGCCTGAATCATAGTAATTGGTGTCCTTTCTGTAATTATTTGTACTGCTCACTTACTCTTGATAGGTCTGGCTGCTCTGCTACTGCTACCACTATAACTGTGTAGTACAGGCTTGTACCAAAGGTGAAATTGTACTGTCACTTGTAGTCTTAATTGTGTGTAGTGTTCCCAAAGGGTACTGCATATAATTCTGCCTACGAACCCTCTAGGGCAGACTTCTGCAGAGGACAAAGAGTGCCCCTCTCTAGAAGGTCTGTGCCAGCAGACCGCTTCCCAGCTGGAAGGGCAAGACCCAGGGAAGCATAGGCTTTACTGGGAGGATGGCGTCCTCTACAGTGAACCAACTGAGTCTACCCCAGCGGACTACAGGAGACTGATGGTGCCCCAGGAGGTGAGACAGAAGTTACCACATTTAGCACATGAGATTCCTCTGGCTGGCCACTTAATTTTCAAGAGGACCAAAGAGAGGTTATCGCTGTACTTCTACTGGCCTAAGAAGGGGACTGATGCAGAAAATTTCTTTAAGAGCTGCTACACTTGTGGCAATAGTGGGTCCAAGAATGTGGCACCTTTAGTGCCATTCCCTGTGGTGGGAGTCCCTTTTTCAGAGGGTGGTTTAACAGTTATCCTGTAGCCGTACCTGTTACTGCTCAGGCAGTGGTTAAGGCCCCTCTTGGTATCTTTACCAGGGTAGGTTTTCCTTAGGAATTCATCTCTGACAGGGGATCAAATGATATGTCCCACTACACGCAGACCATGTGGAAGAACTGTGGAGTGACTTAAAAGTTCTCCACAGCATACCATCCCAAACCAATGGGTTGGTGGAGAGTTTTAACAGAACTACAAAGAGCATGATAGGTGGTTTAGAGGCACACCTTAGAAGGAAGTGGGACCTTCTACTGCCATGCCTTCTCTTTGATTATAGAGAAGTCCCACAAGCAGGGGTTGGGTCCAGCCCCTTTGAATTTCTTTGTCATCCCGTTGGAGGCCCTTTGGCCCTGATCTAGTAAGGGTTGGAGAATGCTCCTTCCCTTCAGCCAGTGAGAGCCACTGACTATGTGCTAGGCCTCAGGAAGAGGATGGCACTGATGACAGAAGCTTCAGATAACCGGAAAGCAGGTCAGGGTCTGGTCAAACATTGGCATGACAAGAAGGCCAACATGGTGGAGTTTCCTCCAGACCAGCTTGTTTTGGTTATGGTACCTACAAGGCAGAGGGCCTTATATGACAAATGGATTGGACCCTTCAAGATAGTGGGTAAACCTGGAGCGGTCAATTATTCAGTGGACTTGGGCAACCCCAAGGAGGCCCCTACGGTGTATCACACTAACCGTCTGACGGCTTATTTTTCCAGACCAGAACTAGGAGCTTTGCTTCTATCCTCCGACCAAGAGGAGGAGAGTGAGCCTCTCCCTGATCTCCTCAGGGAACAACCCTCCGATGAGACAATTGGAGTAAAGTTCTTCAGATTTGACTCTGCAACAACAGGAGTGCAAAGCTCTGTTGAATCAGTTTACCTCCCTGTTCTCACTGACACCAGGCTTGACCCCTGGGGTTCAGCATGATATTCTCACTGGTGAGTCTCCCTGTCAAAAGCAGAGGTTACATAAGGTCAGACCATGTAAAGGAAGAGGTCAAGAAGAAGCTTGATCTTGGGGTTGTTGAGCCATCTACCAGCCCATGAGCTAATCCAGCTGTACTAGTACCAAAACCAGGAACCAAAGAGTTGAGATTGTGTGAACTATCGAGCTATTAAGGCAGTCACCACGACTGATGACCATCCTTTATCCAGGACAGATGAACTGGTGGACAAACCTGGTTCAGCTACGTTCCTCAGTACATTTGACCTGACCTCAGGGTATTGGCAAATAGCTCTGACAGACCATGCCAATGAGGAAACTGCATTTTACTCCCCAGGAGGCCTCTACCAGTTTAAGGTTATGCCTTTTGGACTAAAAAATGCACCTGCTACATTTCAAGGCTGCCGACTGGCTCCAGCTCTTTTTTGGCATATATATAGGGGATTACCAATTCACAGAAGACTCTAACCGTTCTTTTCCACCAAACGTAGCTCAGTTTAAAATCAGTGCATACGCCGATGACTTCATTATATTTGACCAGACACCCATCGGGCTGCAGTGCCATTTGGACAAGTTAATGCATTGCATAACAACAAATTACTTAGAAATCAACAAAGAAAAAACAAATTATGGTTCTAGAAAAATCAACCAAGAAGAAAGAAACACTAAAATGGCACCTTCAAACCTCTAAAATTGAAAAGGCAAAAAACTTAAGTACCTTGGCATAACTCTGGATAGTTCAATAATAATAAATACAGCCGTTTTTCAACCATACCTGCCATAAACGTTTATAAAATGAGTTGTTCCTGCTATCATTTATGGAGCCGAGGCTATATCGCAAATACCTAGACTTATGGCCGAAACTTGAGGCATACTACAGGAGGACAATGTTGGGTCTGCCAAAATCCACACTGGTGGCATCGATCCGACGTGAACGGAGCCTCCTTTCTCTACAAGGGTCCCTAAACTGCAACTCACTGATGCTTTTCAGGAAATGCTTGATGACGGACATTGCCTTACTATATCAACTGATTAACACTGAGATGGATGGCTCAAACTATAAAATGTTACAAACTTGGAGAAATAACACAGCCCTACTCAACTCCATAGTCTGTGGAGAGGAAGAACTGGTTAAAAATCCCATAAGGGTACTAAACTCAGAGCTGGATTGGATTGAGACACTCGCTAAGGCTGCAGAAAATAACTGACACCCCATTTGCCTTCAAACATCAGAAACCTGAATGAGCTACAGGGTTTCATCAAACAATTCCCTAGCAGACCTGCTCGAAATTTGCTTCTAAGAGCAAGGCATAATCTTTTAGCCAACAATGAAATTAAGGCAATCAGAGGCCTTTCTGCAACAAACCATTGTAGACTTTGTCAGACAGGAAATTGAAAAGGAGAACATTCGCCATTTTCTTTTGTCATGCTCCAACAATGAGTCCGGTCCAAATATAAAACACTTCTCGTCAAATCCCTCAACAGTGAACGAAGACTGTTGGTGGTCCAGGTTGATAAATTGTGACAAGCCTACTTGGCTAATGGCAATGTTTAGAATTCTGCAACACACAGTGGACACCCTGGCAAATATTTCTGAGCCAACAAACTCGGAACCTAGAACTTTGGTGTGCCCACCTTTTCAACAGGCATCACGAAACATCTTTCTCCAATGAACTACCTCCAGGAGCCTGTTGAGTCTAAAACAATTGACAATACTGATAGTAGAATAAACTGAAGACCATATTGTAAATTATTTTTTTTTTTAAATGAATGCAACAACAAAAAAATGCACCTGCTACATTTCAGAGGATGGTGAATCAAGTTCAGTAAATGCCATTACTGTCCTAGTTGGTGAAGTCACCTCAGGGTGTAGGAAGTGTGTAAGAAGCATCTCTAAGGAGTATCTACTAGCGTTGTGTTGATTCTGTGAAAAGTATTTTAAAGTATATTTGATTGCTACATACATTGCCCTTTTTGAAGAATGTTTATTTAAAACCTGCTGTTAAATAATGGTCTGTCTAAAACCTTGAGTTTTTAAGTGTTACTTGGCTACTTGTATTTGTGGATTTCATTGCTACAGCTTTACAGCTCACATTTACCCCTCTTGAGATAAGACTGGCTTCTCCGTGACACTACCAACTTGTGTAGTACAGGCCAAAAGGTGTTACCTAATACCAAGAAGACCAGGGTTGTGTAGTCTCCCACAGGGTTACTACATCAATGCTTGCCTAACACAGTGACACTCAGTTTAAGGAATCGCTTAGTAAACCAACCCTGTTACCAGGATACTTTTCTGAAGAGTATCTGAAGATTTAAGGAACAGTATAAACCTATAACTACATTTATTATAAGTTATGCCATGTGAGTAAGACCTGTTAGTGTGATATAAAATGAGTTTCTTTTCAGATCAATGGAATACAGACTAACGTAAGCAATAACTGTCTACACTAATTTAGGATTGCACAAGGCAGAGCAAGGGCAGCTAACCTACAGAACACTTTTTAAGAATGGCACATACCTACCCTAGGCAGGTGAAACTTAACGTGATACTATTACAGGTTCCATGTGTTAAAATCATGGACACACAATATTGTGGCAAAGCCAGCCTTTTTGCCGCCGCAAACCATGTAAAGGATGCAGGGAACACCCCCGCAACCCCTTGACCCATTATACCATTTTACCATATAAGGGGAGCAGGAGACACCCCCACAGCCCCTGCTCCCCTTAAATGGTGTAATAGGGTACATCTTTAACGTGTCAAACCAAAGCATTTTTACTGCCATTTTATCACTGCATATCCTATTACAGTTGCTTTTCAGGTCCGTGAATCACAGACTAAGGTAAGCAATAACTTTCCAACTTTGTTTAGGCTGGCCAAAGGCAGACCAAGATCAGTACAACCATACTTTTTAAAGGAGCTACGAGCAACTTAAAGGTAGGTATAAACCTAAGACTGTTTCAGCAGCTGTATAAAACAGACCCAGGGAAAGCAAAACCCAGTGTTATACTTAATGAATGACTCCATGTTATTCTAGGTAGGTTAAACCCAAGGCAGACTTGGTTTAGACAGGCTATACGGCCGGCTAGGGGAAGCAAGACCAGTTAATGAACTTAAACCCTATTCTTGAAGAAATATGTAAGTGAAGCCAACAGCATTACTTTTGGGAAGAGGCACAACCAATTCACAGGCGAATATGGCACAACACAAATTCAAGTTAAGTAAGAACTTTTGTAACTGTTCCTTCTGAGTTACCAAGTAACTTCTTCAAAAGGAAGTACACTTTAAAACACTTGTTATATTTTGCAAGGCAGAATCCTTTTCTTATCCAGTCCTTCCCTATTCTATTACATGAGTTCTCTCCGAACCAGAACAGGGACCCTAGTGTTCTAGGTGCCAACTGTAGCACGGGTGAGATAGGGGTCAGTTGCAGGAAAAGTTAGAGTTCCTGTGGAAGACTGTTCAAACAAGTAAGTAGTTAACTTCAGAGTTAGTTTGGGTCCAGGGACTTCTGAGAAGATACCCTAGAAGGATTCCAGCAGCGGGCCTCAGTGAACTGGATGAGAGGACTCCCAATCACAGAAAACACCCCAAAGGCTTTACGGAAATCAAACGGGCTTAAGGTAAATAAATACCCAAGCAAACACAGTACCGCGGCACAGAAGAAGAGTTGCAGTAGAAAGAGTTCAGGATCGGCAGCGAACAACTCAGTCGATGGATTATTTTGTCATGAAGACAGAAGACTGGACTTTGGGAGGTATTTTTTTAGCAGGGAGCAACAGAGAAGGCTACAGGCAAGAGTTTCTTCGCTGTTGGATGCGGCTATGTGGTTTTGGCACCCTTTTCAGGAGTCGGAAGAGGACTGGATATCGCTGGTCGGATTCTTGTCACTTGCAAGGTCCAGCACTCTGAGCGGACTTTTCGGACTTGGTTCATGTCCCTGCAGGATGCCGCCAATGGTTCAGCTCGATTCAGAAGACTGCCCCGCACACTGGATCAAGGTCTCAGAGTATTAGGGTATTGCGCAAGGTAGCACCACGACATGAGATTGCTCAAAATGCAGGTCTTTTTGAGTACAGTGGATCTCACCAGGCTCTGGGTCAGCATCGTTGTTTGTCCTTGGGTCGATTGGAAGGAAGGGTAAAGGCAGGCTCCGGTTACACAGCTGGCTCTCTGGTTGCTGGAAATCTTCTCAGCCGTGGATTCTTCATCTGCCTCTTCGCATTCAGGTCCAGTGGTCGACTGCCTCTTCAGCTTCCAGGACCGAACTTTTATTTTTTTTTAAACCTTTATTTTTGGTATATTCAACTGATTAAGTTGTAATTTATTTGACTAATGTATAAAGAAACATGGAAGTAACATGTGCCTCATATACCACATCCCGCCCATCACCCTGGTCCCTGTGGACGCAACTGTTTAATAGTTATTATCAGTTTGACGTCAATCGCTGGCTGGCCAAAGTGTCTGGGTTATTTTGGTGGGTTTCTGGGGATGCTTCTCTCAAAGAGTCCCTGTTCTCGGTGGACATCAGGCGATGTATGGGTCCCTGATGTCGGGGGGGGGTGGGGGGCAGGGGGGCATGCGTGTAGGGGGTAGAAGCTTGATAAAGTTCTATTCCGTGTCTTGACAGTAGGATATGTCTCTTAACCATTGCTGTGGGGTCGGTGTGGGTCCCTTTCCCCATGACATTGCAATTCTCCTGTGCGCCAGCAACAGTAGCAGCCCCCCAAGCTTGTGTGCAGGGGGGGGGGCGGGGGGTTGAGTTTAGTGAGTCCCAGGAGTGTGATCTTGGGGTCGGGTTCTATGGGTACGCTTAGGATTGCGGCGGTCTTTTCGAGTATTGTTACACAGAATTGTTGAATGGCTAGACAGGACTATGCGAGGTGAAGGTACGCTGACTGGGCGCCACAGCGGCCGTATGTCAGGGGGGGTGGGTTGAGGGGTGGTAGTAATGGATTCTGAGGGGGGTATGGTACGCTTGGTGGATTAATTTCTGGTGTATTAGTTTATATCTTGGTTTTGCAATACCTTCTGGGTTTGTGCAAGGATATATTCCCATTCTTTGTCTGGAATTACCACCTGGAGGGCTTTTTCCCCTTCTCACCTTAGGTGTTATCGGGTTCGGGGATGTTTCTGTTAGCAGTGATTTATACAGCATAGACACTAGTTTACCCTCCCCCTGTGACTGAATGACCCCATGCAGCAGCTGCCATGTTGCATGCTGTCGGGGGAACGAGGGTAGTATAGCTTGGAGGGAGCGTCTAAGGCAGAAATATATAAATGTATCAAGGGCGGTGGTAGCTCCGCAGGCTTTAGCCTGTTGTGGAGTGAGGAAGTTCCCCTCGAGGAAGAGGTCTCCCATGGTTTTTAATTTTAGTTTGTCGGCCCAGTTTAGATAGACTTTCTCTGTAGTTGGGGGGGATTGCAGGAATGAATTTTAGGAGAGGGTCTGGTCTGAATGTCACATTTTTGCGCAATTATTTTTCTATATTGCTATGGTGGAGAGGACTGTGTTTAGAGTGTTGTGTGGAGTGTGTGTTTGGCCAAAGATAACTGCTCTGAGCAGGTAAGGGGATGTGAGAGCTTGCTCTAGTTGGACATGGGGCCGTACTAGGTGCATGGCGTACCAGTGGCCCAGGAATTGGGCTTGGGCCACCCAATAACGCTCAAAGTCGGGGAGTGACATGCTGCCCTTTTTTACTGGTTGGATTAGGGACTTGTATGCGATTCTGGCTGGTTTGCCCCCCCCCCCCCCCCCCCACACAAGTTCTAGGACTAGGCTCTGTAGTCGGTGGAGATGTTCCTGGGGCACCAATAGGGGGAGATTTACGAACAGATAGGAGTTTGGGGGAGTATCACCATTTTCACTATCGCCACTCGTCCCCAGAGGGTGACTGGTAGTGACTCCATCTATCGATTTTCCCCCGGAGTATTTGAATTACATTACCGTAGTTGCCTTCAAAGAGGGATTGGTGGTCCCTGGCCTTTTGGATGCCAAGGTACTGAACGTTTTTGTGTTCCCATTTGAAGCCAGTCATCTGGAATTCTTGGGTTTCTGGGGTTAGCAGGAATATAATGGACTTGCTGTGGTTGATCTTTAGGCCTGAGAAGTTGCTGAATTTGATTGTCACGAATTACTGGGTTCAAGTTTGTTGCTGGGTCTTGAATGTAAAGAGCGATGTCGGCATATAGGGAAATTATTAATTTGTTGGGACCGAAGGTGAGGCCTCTGTGCATTTGTCTGGCCCGGAGGTCGGAGGCGAGGGGCTTCATTAATAGAGCGAAGAGCAGGGCGGATAAGGGGAACCATTGCCTGGTTCCCCGTTGGAGGTCAATTGGAGACGATCTGGTCTTTCCCAGAGTTGTGTGATTTGGGTTGGTTGTACAGGAGGGCGGTTAACTGGATGAATCGTTTGCCGAGACATCTGTTGTAGGACCTCAAAGAGAAAGGGCCATTCTATGGAGTCAAAAGCCTTTTTGGTGTCTAGGAGGACCAATGCCACTTGTTGCGAGGGATCTAGTGCTTCCATTACTCCAAACATGCGTCTGATGCCAAATGTTGTATTGCGGCCTGGTACAAATCCGGCCTGGTCCGTGAGCACCGGTGTGGGCATCAGGGGAATGAGTCTGGAGGGCAAGATCTTGGCCAATATTTTATTGTCAAGGTTGATCAATGAGATTGGTCTGTACGATCCGCATTCTTCGGGGGGGGTTTATTGGCTTTGTGTACAAGGAAAACATTCGCCTTGTGGAGGGTCGGGGGTAGTGAACCGGTCTCGAGTGCTTCCTCAAAAACCTGTAGTAGGAGTGGGGCGAGGATTGGTGCAAATGATTTATAGAACTCGCCAATTAGCCCATTGGGGCCGGGTGTTTTGGTGCATGGTAGATCTCTGATGGCCTGGAGGATTTCCTCCAGTGTGATGGGTAGGTTTAGGGGTTCTCTGAGGGGGGGCATCCACCCAGTACAGTTCTATATCTGCCAGGTATTGCTTTAGCTCCTCTTGAGTGGCGTTGAAATTGGCCTTGTTTTGATAGAAGGTATGGAATATTTTGGCTATTTCCTTGTCTGTTCTAGGGTGCCCTGAGGGTTCCTGATTTGCTCTAGCTTTGTTGGTTTCTGGTCTGCTGCTATCAATCTTGCGAGGAGGGCACCTGGTTTCTGCCCATCTCCATATTGGCGGATGCGATGGTCATGTGATAGAAAATTTAGTTCACGGTCCGCTGTCGCCCTGAATAGATTTGCCTCTTCGGGTGTGTTAAAGAATTGAGATTTGTCCTCATGTTGGATTCGCAACTTGGCAAGATATAGCATGGAATATAGCAGTTTGTTGTCCTGCAGCCGACGTTTCACTCCGGTGAAAGTTCTGCGTAGCGCTTGGACTGACTGGGAGAAGTCGGGGAAGAACTGGATGTTGTGATGTAGATTCCCTTTCTCCCTTGCAAGGCAGAGGATCATGTCTCGGAAGTTGAGTAGTTTAGCTATTATTGGGCGAGGAGCTGTCCCGGGGACTGGTCGGGACCCTGTGAGCTCTTTACATTACAAATATGTTGGATAGCGCGGGGCTTCCAAATAACTCTTTGCATAAGGTCTCTACAAAGTGTTCCATTTTCCTCGTGTTTTGTTGCTCTCACCCTTAGGATCTTAATGTTTCGGCAGGATCGTCCTTAGAGGTCCTCGTTTTTGGCCATGGCTTTCATTTGAATTTCCAATGTTGTCAACTTGGTGTACATGGAGGCCGCCTTATCTTCGATGTCAGAGATTCGTTGTTCTGCTGTCTCTATTCTGTCTCCATGCTTATCCAAGCGATGTTGTAGCTGGTCGACATTAGTCGATAGGGAATGAAGTTTACTGTCTATTGCCAATGCCGGCCTTTAATTCATGGAGGATCTCTCTGATGTCAGAAGTTGGAGCAGGGTCGTTGTCTGGAGGCATGTACCCCTCTGGGCTTTCTAGACGATCTATGACTTTTGGGGTTTTGACTATGGCTTCTGGTTCGAATGTCTGCTTCCTTTGTGATTTATCCGATTTCCCCATCTTGATGGCTTTGTTATTCCCAAACTGAGTGCGGTGCACTGTACATGAGTTCCCCCTTATTTCTTTCACCCATAGATGGTGACTGGTGGTAGTCGCGGTTTGTGGGTTCGCCAAAGGTTCTCTAGCCGTGTGGCGTGTCCCTGAGAGGAGTAGTTATAGTGGGGGGACCCTTCGTTGTTTGGCGGGAACTTGCCACCCTGTGGTGTTCTGTGGCCGGAGGGGAGTTTCCTTTGGTAGCTGCCTTGTGCCTCGTTCCGGTGGGGGTTTGCTGGGTATTGGTCGCCTGGCGTATGATTGTGGCCCCCACATTTTGGGTGGGCCTTGTGCGGCCCCCGTTGATTACCCCCACTGTGGGGCCAGTGTGGCCAGGGTAGGGGGTGGGGAGGAAGCCCCCTGATGGTGGACCCAGGCTGTGCTGTTATGGACTGCCCTGTGCCCGGAGCTCCTTGTGCCCTCTTTTGGAGTTTGTTGGGGGGAGGGCTGGCTCATCTGAAGTGGCAGCGGCCACCACCGCTTCTCCACCACGATGCTTGGGACCCCGTGCTGCTGGGCGAGTCTGGAGGTCAGAAGAAGGCTGCAGGGCGGGCTCTCGATAGTTGTGTCCCGGGGTCTGCAGTTCGGCGAGCCGTGCCGATGCTCCGCCAGCTGGATTTCCCCACGGGGCTTCCTCAGTGCGGGCCGGTGGAGGAGGCCGCTTGCTGCCGGGTCCACCCCCGATCCTGCATGTGGTCCCTCTGGGCCACGCCTCCTGCGGGGGGGGGGGGGCAGGGGCGCCGCAGGCCCTCGCGGCCTGGATTCTGGGTGCCGCATCTTGCAGCACTCTCACACCACTCTGTCTCGCTGCCTCTCCCTGGATGCCGCTGCAGAGAGCCGCTCCAACGGGCCCCACTCCTTACAGGCCCCGAGTCGGCTAGGTGGCCGCGGGAGTTCCACCGCCGCTGCTGGGCAACAAATCAATGCGCCTCGTTCAGGGGTGTCAGCCCCGTCTCTGGGCGGGATCTGATGGTTCCCTGGACGCGTTATTTTAAAGGATTTATTTGGTGCACTCCGGAGCTCACACAAGATCCGCCATCTCGGTCGCACTCCAGCGCCCTCTAGCCAGGATCGAACTTTCATGCAGGCACCCAGCGAATCAGATGTGCAGCATTCAAATGTGTGGCAGTGGGGAGTGTGGCAGCCTCCCCAGTTTTAACTGGATTCTCGCAAAAAGAAGGCTGAAAGACAAAGTTGCAGCATATTTGACTCCTCGCACGCTTCCTGCTGTCAGACACTCTGGAGCCTGGGTGGGCTTGACTGAGGTCTCCTGCCGGAGATGCAAATCACACAAAGGAATTTCCTGCCCTGGATGGCAGCGGAAAGACCAAGGAGGGACAGGAAGTTCAAAAATGGCAAAAGAAGACTGGGCCATTTTGGTAAAAAGGGCACTGATGGGTCCCTTTAACACAGCTGTGAAAACAGCCCACTGTAAAGGTCCACCTAATTAGTAAAAAGGTTCACTGCCACCAGCCTTTTAAGGTAAGCTTGTCCCTGTAACAGAATTGTTAGTGCTAGTGAGAAAGGGGATACGTTGTATCTCACCAGCATTTCACATAAAATGGGGTGTGCTAGTTTTCATCTAAGAAAATGTAGAAAGGATAGAAATATGCATCCCACCCCCTTTGGGAACTGTAACTCTCAAGTTTAGACCGAGAAAGTAAAAGGCGAGCTCACCAGGGCAGCCCTGTAACAATAACAAGGTATATACCAAAAGATAAAATTAAAAGGGCACTATGGAGAGTCTTAAATGACGCCCATAAAGAGTAAAAGGATGCGAGTGTGGAAAAAGGTTCCCACTCACTGAGGTATAGAGAAAAATAATCTAACAGTCCAGCAAAATGTTCTGTGGTTCTCACAAGTGAGGTAGATTTAGCACTAAGGTTACAATTTTATCTAACAGCTGTCACCCTCACCTCCAAATCGCTCTACAGCCTCATTCCACTCCTTCACTCACCAATTACAACTTTCTCACAACTAGAGGCTCCTGCAACCCACACTCAGCAACTGGGGTATTGTGTTTTCTCTCTCCCCATGGTGAGTCTTTCACCAATTTGCTTGCACAAGAGTGTAAATTGTGTGAGGATTGGGGTTGGTTAGCTTTTCTGAGTGCACCTGGGTCCGATTTGGGTTTCTGGGTTAGACCAAGCCTATATCTGGCCTTTCTGCCAAATGGAATTCCATGAATTCGTGTGTGACCCTCTTGTGTTGTACAAAGTCCCTGCGCTCTCGGCTTATGAATTCAATATTGGAAACTGTTGGGAGGGTTTTTCAAAGTCACTACCGGGGTTAGCACTTAGAA
Organism: Ambystoma mexicanum; assembly: GCF_040938575.1. NCBI lineage: Eukaryota > Metazoa > Chordata > Amphibia > Caudata > Ambystomatidae > Ambystoma > Ambystoma mexicanum. The sequence continues at coordinate 379,274,160 of NC_090934.1, read as the reverse complement.
AAGCCTACCTAGGATTAGCAGAATCATTCACAACTCCAGTTGTGCAAAGCCAACACTGCAGCCATGTGGAACTAAGGCGTTTTAGGTAAGAATTAGAACAGTCCAACTGGGGTGTCTGCACAAGATGTCTCACTTGGTATTTCCACTCTCCACGCTCCCACTCTGGCCGCCCTCCCTGTAAAGCAAGAAACCTTGGGGTCATCTTCGACTCCACACTCCTCCCCTCACATTTCCGGCATTTCTAAAAAGTCCAACGACCAGTTGCACCTCTTCAGAGGCTCTACCTTTTCTCACTTTCCCCCACCCGCTTACTATCTCCAGAGCCCTGGTTCTCTCAAGGCTGGACTACTGCAACAGCCTCTTTCTCAACCTCCCCACCTCGAGTTTGCGCCCTCTGCAACTCCTCCAGAAAGGAACCACAAGATTCATCCTTGGCCTAAAGCCCAGTGACCATCTCTCTGGTATGATATGGCATTTGTAACGCGCCTATACACAGGTGTTTCAAGGAGCGACAAGGCGGGGAGTGGGGGAACAAGGGGAAGACAGACAACGATCCTACTAGGCCAGGTGTCATTCAGATCGCGCAAGTGCAGGGGTAGGGGGAAGGGAAAAGTGCAAGGGGAAGGGGGTCGGGGGGTGCAGAACAGGGTAAGTAGAATAAAAAATAAATAAATAGGGCCAGCTACTGCAAGGTAAGTGCAGACAAGTGCGGGGGGGGGGGGCTGTAGGGATCAGACAGTCCCGCAGTGCAAGTGGAGAGTGGCTGGGCCAAGGACCGAGGTCGGTGAGAGTGACCCAGGTGCAGGTTCAGTGCAGTTTCAGTGAAGAATTTAGCAGGGGAGAGAGAAAGCAGAAGCAAAGAGGAAGGTTTTGAGGTGCTTCCGGAACCGGAGATGGTTCTCCTTAAGTTTCAGGGAGGCAGGAAGGCTGTTCCAGAGGGAGGCCCCCTGCCTCTGGTGCTGAATTCCCTCCACTGGCTCCCCGTGGCGGCAAGGATCACGTTCAAGACCCTCTGCATTGTCCACAAGGCTTACTGGAGCCTGGGACCTACCCATCTGGAACGCCTAAATACTGTCCTTCCCGAACCCTCTGCGCATCTACCTCCAATCTTTTGCGAGTGAGCCGGTTCTCCAAGCAGAGATTTGGAGGGAGATCTTTATCCTCAGCAGGGGCCTCCCTCTGGAATAGCCTCCCTTCGGCACTCCATCTTGAGCCTGATCTCATGAAGTTCTGGAAACTCCTTAAGACATTCTTCTCCTCTTCCTTCTCTCTCCCTCTACCCTGCTAACCCACTCTCTCTGCTCTATCCCTCTCTCCCTCCTTTTGCACACAGCTTGCTGACTGGCTGCTGGGTGTACCTCAGAGTCTCGCAGGGCTGTGGCACCCTTGCCACTCCTCTCGCACTTGCCTCCGGGCCTGCACTTGTCTCTTCATAACTGACTTGTTCAGTGACCCATGAGAGTGGTATCGCTCAGTTCTTACCCCAGTTTCTGACTGACTGGCCGCACTTGGACCCCCCCCCCCCTTAAAACCCCGCACCTGCTCCCCCGTACCATCTGTGCACTTGCACTATTTGACCGTACCATTTCTTGAAGATAGACCCATCTTCTCTGTCTCCCCTCCTTGCATGGTGGCGCCTCAGTGCACTTGGAAAAACTTCAGAATCGTTGTCGGACCGGTTTGTTATCTACACTGTTAATTGTATTATTTAAACTTACTCTGCCTGTGCAGACTTGTATTGTTCAAAAATGCAAGGGCTTTGAATGACTGTTTTTCCCCTTGTTCCCTCCCTCCTTGAGCGCTTGGAAACACTTGCCTTGTGTATAGGCGCTCTACAAATAAACATTACCATACCATATTGGGTAACCCACCTTTTAATATAGACCCGTACTACACATGTTGGTAGTGTGACTGAGCAGCCAGGCTCATCTTAGGATCGGTAATATGAGCTGTAGATCTGTGCAATGAAACCAGTCAATACAAATATCCAATTAAACACTTACACACTTAGATATCTAATAAATGATTTATGTACTCCTACGTCCCCTTTCCTCCATACTGTATGGGCGTCCATCGCTAGGGACGGGTGACTGAACCATTGCCACCAGAAAAAAATCTTCTTAAATTTAGAGGTGCACGGTCCTGCGTGCATGCGCTACCCTAATTCCGCCCACTGGCGCCACTCCTCAGTCCTCTTTTCCTTTTCGACTGGAGCGGGCCGCTTTCACCAGTGCTTCAGAGTCTGGCTTCGGCCTTGTAATTCTGCACACACTTGCCCAGATCTTCTGTCTTTTGTCTTCAGTTTTTTTGGTGTTAATCAGGTACTCTGTCCTCTGATGCCACGCTCCTCATCGGCGCATGTCGACGTCATCTGGCTTCTTTGGGTGTCAAGCCTGCGAGGGGCTCTTTCCTATGTCTGACCCACATGCTCTCTGCCTCTGCTGCCCTGGCCCCGAACACAACTGAGAGGGTTGTGATGCGCTTACACCGCGTGCTCTGAAGAACAGGTTAGCTCAGTGGTGGGAGCTCTTCGAGAAGTCACCACCAGAGGACTTGAAGAACTTAATCAGACGCACGTCAAGGCCGGGCCGCTTTTTTCCATCACCCCCCCGCAAGGGCTACTCCTTCCGAATGAAACGTCAGAGCGTGAGGGACCGTTCGTGTTCTCACACCAGCATGGGTTTTGAAGCTACATCCTTCTGGAGACAGTGCTGAGGGACCGCAAGGTTCTTTTACTGGTTGTCCACCTGAGGGGCTATGCCCTACTATCGGACAAATGTCTGAGGGGGCGCCTGTGCACAGCACTACTGGCGACACAGCCGAGGGCACTACACCTTCCAGGCCTTATCCTGAGGTACAGAGTAGACCTCAAGCTCCACCGTCAAGAGTTCTGAAGAAGGCCGGGCCCACCGAGGCAAGCCCCATGACTTGGGCTTGTGGAATGCAGCCCAGCAAAATGGCTGCCGCGCCAGACAAAATAGCTGCTTGTCCGACAAGACCCCCCCGTTCGGGGAGCAGGTAGGTGATTGTGTGTCCAGGTGGGACTGGTCTTCGATAGTTACGTGGCCTACAGCGTCGCAGGGCAGATAAACCACGCAACCAGCAAGGCAGAGTACGCACAGGCCCCAGCAGCCACATGCTACTCAGTCAATACCACCTACCACCCCACCAGCCTGCGAGGACAGGTTTGTTTTTTGAGAAATTCCTCACAATTGTGAGGTCCCCTCAGATAAGTGCCAACCTTCAGGATGGGACATGCTGCCTCCAGTCATTCCTCTTTTGTTTCCAGAGTCTCAAGTCCCCTGTGCAGCCCCAGCTGACCATGCCGGCTCCTTTGATTCCGGCTTTGCTGCCTCCTACAGTCTAGGCGGTTCCACACCAGCCTCCGGCTACGGTCTCCACGCCTCAGCCTTCGGCGCCTAGCACTCCTCCAAGTGCTCCGGATCAGCCGGACACCCTAGTGGACACTAATGATGAGGAAGACCCTGACATGCAATCTTCAGCCAAGGCCTTTGATGACCGTCTCACAGGTTTGGCTGAATACATGGGGCTTCCGCAACCCGAGGTTGAACAACCGGAGGCGGGGGGTTCTTGCTGAGATCCTCACTCTACGCCCCGCGGCGAGAACTGGGAATTCTGATGCAGAAGGATGTTGTCGCCCTGGCCAAAAAGGGATGGCTTGAACCCCCTTCGGCCCTGCCTAGCAATCAGCACCTCGAAGCCAAGTACAGGCATTTGGAGGGAGGGTGGGGTCCACTCTTGCTGGGTGTCGGTCTACTCCAAGCCTCAGTCATCCTCGACCACCTAGTCTTCAGCTCTTGTAGGCAAGGAGAAGATCTTGGAGGCCTATGGAAAGGTCTATTCCAACACACACCTGCACCTTCGTCAGTCTAATGCAGATGCCATGCTCGCAGTCTTTAATCGGAGTCTTTGGCAGGAACTAGCCCACTACCTCCCAGAGCTTCCGGTGCAGAGTCGGACACGTTTTAGGGCGGGGCTGGCAGAAGCAAAAATGGTGGCCCAGGACATGGAGTCCACCGTAGAGCACATAGATAACCCAGGCCGTGCCATCTGAGGACGGCCTGGCTTCGGGCAACGAAGTTCAACCCAGATGTCCAGGTACGCATATTGGACCTTCCATTCGAGGGTGGCGATCTTTTTCATGACACCGCTGATGAGGAACTTGATGTGAAGAACAATTCCCAGACTGCTAAATCCTTATCTATCCTCACAAAGGCCATGCCCAAAGCATACAACCAGATGCATTAATGTTCCGAAAAGGGGCGTTCCTTCTGTGGGTTCCGGGGCTTCCAGGAACAGAGGTCAAGACAGCCTGACTGGTCATCTAGTGGGTACCAGGTTAAACAGCATAAGTGGGGGTTGGGTGGGTGCAAGGGTTTCTTTCAGTCCCCATCCTCCGCCCCAGCCTCAGAGGGAAAGAAGGCATGACACACCCCTCCAGGCCCACGTGTCTCTGTGGTGGGGCGCAAGCGCGGCAGGGGCCGGCAAGCTTGCCATTCATGCACATTATTGCCGCGCAGGGTTCACAGACCCATGGATGCTCTGTTTCAACAGACTACCGCCTACCGGTTCCTCTCTCGCTCCCTCTCCTCTCCCACAGATTGGGACAGCAACTCTGTTGGTGGAGATTTGATTGCTCGTAAAGAGTCGGGCAGTGGAAGAAGTCCCAGCTTCCTAATTGGGCATGGGGTTCTACTCCAAGATTTTCGCAATATACAAGAACCACCAAGCTGGCCTGACAGGTGTTGGACCTTTCCACCCTGAACCTTTCCCCTCCCTCTTCAAAAGTTCAAAATGGTTACACCAGTGCTTATTGGCGAGGCACTGTGAAAGGGATACTGGATGTGCTCCCTGGATCTGAAGGACGCGTACCTACACATCCCAATTTGGCAGCCTCATCGGTCCTGAGGTTCAGGATGATGGGCTTCCATTTCCAATAAATGGTTCTAGCCTTTGGCCTCAATTCAGGGCCCAGGGTCACCATGTCTACCCATACCTGAATGACTGTCTAGTCGGGGGCAGATCCCTGGAGGTGGTCCATCATACCTCCTCCGCTCTCATGAATACACTACACAAATTGGGATTTTAAATCAATCTCAAGATGTCACAGCTGCAGCTCATGCAGTGTCTGACTTTCCTGGGCATCATCTGGGAATGAGCTCTGAGAGTTTCCCCCTCTGAGAACAAGATCACAGCCATCAAGGGGGCTACAGGTCATTTTCTCAGCAGAACTGTGACCTCAGCATGGTGGTACCAGCACCTCTTGGGTATCATGGAGGCAATTTTACTGGCCGTACCTTACACGAGGCTCAAAATTAGAAGATTGCAGCTGCACTTTGCAGTCTCATGGAGTCAGGAGCGGGGTTCCCAAGTGGAGCTGCTCAGCATGCCTCCCTTTCTGCACCAGGACCTGGTCTGGTGGAGCATGGGTGGCAACTTGCGGATAGGCAGGCCTTTCCGACAATCAGCACCACAGTTGACCATCACGGATCCCTCCTTGGGAGAGCTACGGGGGTCACCCTGGACAACCACAGCGTCCATGGAGTCTAGTCTTTTCAGGAGCAGGAGGCCCACATCAATTGGCTAGAGCTGAAGGCGATCTGGCTCGCTCTCAAAGCCTTCCTGCCGCTTATCAGTGGCAAGGCGATCCTTATTCAGACAGACAACTCCACCAGCATGTATTACATCAACTAGCAGGGTGGCCCCAGGTCTCCTCCCCTACGCAGCCTGGCAGTCAGCATTTGGGAGTGGGCTCTAGAGAACATTCACCTGAGCGCAATCCACCTTCCGGGGGAGTCCAACGTGGAGACAGACAGACTCAGCAGATTGGGTGCAGACAGTTACGAATGGCAATTGAACAATTGGATCCTTCAGGGGATCTTCAGCAGATGGGGACAGCCCCAGGGTACACAATAAGTGCCCTTAGTTCGCGTCCTTGCAGGGACAGGGTTTAGGGTCCCTGGGCGACGCCTTGCAGTTACAGTGGAACAGCATGTATGCATTTCCTCCCACTCCCCTGGTTCACAAGGTGATCTGCGAGATAAGGGAGTTGCATCACCTCCGTATCATTCTGATGGCTCCTTAGTGGTCTGCGAGACCATGGTTCGCAGAACGGCTCAGCCTCTCAGACCAAGCGCCGATTAATCTTCCATTGAGCCTGGCACATCTTCTATCGCAGCAGGGAGGCATGGCCATCACCCCGCCCTGCAGAAGTTAGTCCTAGCAGCTTGGTTCCTGAGCAGGGCACACTAAAGCACCTATGCCTGTCGCAGGCTAACCTGGACATCATACAGGGTGCTAGGAGAGATGCTATAGTTAGGAAGAATTCTCATAAAATTGCTAATTCCCTTCACCTTAGAGACCCCCAGCAACTTTGCTGGATTTTGTGGACTTGATTTTATTTCTACCTGGAAAGAGTGTGGGCCTTTTTTTTCCCACTCATGTATTTTGATGTGTTAAGATAACTCCATAAACAGCTTTTCATGTGCGTTACACAGCACCCTCAGTGCAGTGACACAGGGATGTCTTTTAGACTTCCCAAAGGTTTAAATACCTTCTCTGGAATAAACTACTGTTTCCCAGCGAATGTAAAGTGAAATTGGCAGGTAAGTTGAGGTCAACTTAGTGTAGGGTTAAATCTCACTCCCAAAGATGGTAAGCACCCCGAATGGCAATCCCAACAAATATTAGTTAAAAACCAATGTATCACCTATGAGGACAGTAAGAATCCAAGTCAGTGGAATAAAAGAGTCTGCAGGGAGCCTGGACAGCCAAAGACAAATGGAGCGAAATCTATGGGGCTGAGGCACTTCTTAGATGGCAAAAAGTCTTGCACAAAGTTAGTTTGTTGTAGGAAATCACTGTTGGACCACAAGCTGTTACACTTATGAAAGTTAGAGCTGAGATCAACTCTAGAAAAGTAGCTAATGCAAGTTACAGACAGAGGTTAGTACCCCTTAGTCAGAACAGTACCTTAGGTTAGAAGAAGAGGATCCAGCTGGCTTCTGTTGTGGTTGCAGATCCTGTTTTCCTGGGCCTCAGTCGTGGGGACAAGAGGGAGGGGATCTGGAGGCCTTGTGCACAGCAGTACGGAGGTCGGCGACTGCTACTGGCTCTTTTCCATTCAGCGGCACTTCGCAGTTTCAGTGCGCGGTAAACTGCACCACCACGGATCTTGGACACTGGTTGGGCTTCCTTCACTTCTTGAGTCCAACACTCTGGTCAGGTGACTCGAGCTTGGGTTGTCCTGCTTCACGAGGGTCCTCAAGATCTTCCTGGAGCTTTTGGCTGGCTTACAGACGTTGCACTCGACTATGGATTTCTTGACCCCTGGCACTCCGTTCCAGCAGCAGCAAAGACGTAGAGCCAGTTGGGAAAGCTCTTCCAGCAAAGTTAGTGTCTGGTTTAGCTGGTCCCACTAACCCGAGCGAAGAAGTCCTTTCCGGAGCTTCTCTTGTTGATTAGGAAAAGGAGCTTCAGCACAGCAGCAAGGCTTCCTCGGGTAGTTTAGCGGTCCAGGAGGCTGCAGCAAGCTTCTCTTCACAATTCCTTTGTCAGCTGTTTCTTCCTGTGGTCGACTCTCTTCAGTCCAAGAAGCCTTGCCTTTTATGCAGGTTTCTCCCATTCATGCACAGCCTAGCTGTCACACAGCAGGGTGACGGTCATTCAAGGACAGCCATCCAATCGGGACTGGGTGATTTCAGGCATTGCAGCTGAGGATTCAGCTTGCAGTAGAAAAGCACAATGGTAGGAAAATTTAAACCACTGCCACCAGCCATTTAAAGTAGTGAAGGCAACATAAAAATGTTACATGAGTAGGTATGATAAGGGGCTACTAGGTAACATCCCAGCACTCCACATACAATGGTGTGTGCGCTGGACCTACAAAGAGAAAAGGTAAGTAAAGTCAATTTCACTTTACTATTCTTGGGAACAGTAGTTCACCCAAGAAAAGATATTTAAACCTTATGAGAAATCTAAAGGATTTATATTACACTGTTGGGGAGAATTCTCATAAATGTGCCAATTCCCTTCAACTAAGAGACCCCCAGCAACTTTGCTGGATTTCGAGGACTTGATTTTTGTTTTCCTGGGCACAATGTGAGCCTCTTTATCACACTCTTTCATGTATTTTGATGTGTTTTTCACTTGTGTTTTTTGATTATGGAGTTTTAGATGACTCCAAAGGCATAATCTATTCATGTGTTATACAGAACCCTCAGTGCAGTGACACAGGGATGTCTTTTAGACTTCCCAAAGGTTTAGATACCCTCTCTGGGATAAACTACTGCTTCCCAGAGAATGCTAAGTGAAATTGACTTTAATAATTCCAGATTCCTAGACCCAGCATGCACCTTTCAATGGAGTGGTGGAGGGGTTTACATAGTATCCCCTGTGTCTAAATACTCATGTAGCAGTCAAATGGTACACTTTCCTATTGAAGGCTGGTGGCAGTGGTTTTACAATGAACTACCATGATTTTTCCCGACCGTGAACACCAGTAGCTAAAAATTACAGGAGCCATGTTTTTCAAGATGGCGTCTGAGCCCCCTTTGTTTAAACTAGTCCCAGTCTTTTTTCGTCATGTCTTTTTGGAAAGGTCCTTCTAGAGTTTGTCTCTGCGCACCAAACCAGGTTTGGACCCTTTGTTCCTACGCCTTTGGCGGGCTTCAGGACTGAAGACCGCCTCTGACGCTCAAGTGTCTGGGGTGGGCAAGAAGTGAGGGAAACTCCCTGTGCTTAGTCTCCTCGGAGACCTAAATGCACTCTGGCGTGATTGGCTGGCTGACTGTCCACAGCCACTCTGCTGGATGAGTGGCAGCTAGGCTGGAATGAATGGGAGAAAAATGTTAAAAAGGCGAGTCTCTTGGATTGAAAGGCAGAGTAGACCACTGGAACGAAAGAACCGAAGACTAGCTAGAAGAGGACGGCTGCTGCAACTGCTGGACCGTTGGTTTGCCCGGTGAAGCCCTGCTGCAGGTCCGAATCGCCAAGTTCATCTTGACAGAGAAGCCCTCCCTTTGAGTTGGTGGGACCAATCACTCGTAAGCCACCTGGCTGGACAGCATTCTTGGAGCTGGTTGTAATTTCCTCAGAGTGCTGCAGGAAACCGAATAACCAGGGAGAAGGACGCCAGTTTGTGTGCTTGACAACAGCTACCGGAATCGAAGATTTGCCAGCTTTTTGGCTAGTCCCCGTGCAGTGCAGGAGTCCCCTGACGTCCTCCCTCTTGTCCCCACGACTGAGGCTCAGGAACAGCGAGATCTGCAGGAACTGCCAGGCACAGAAATCTACAGCTGCATCTTTTTCTTCAAAATAAGGTACTGTGAAAACCTGATGGAGAGAACTTACCTCTCACTGCGAAAGTGCGTGAAACTTTGGCAACTTGCAGGTCTAGTCAGCTTGTGACCTGACATATGAAACTTTCTTTTACGAACTACTTCTGAGAACCGTGGTAAAGACTTTTCCGTTTAACTACCAAGACCGTTTTTACCAATACAAGGCACTAGCCCATTGACGTTGTCCTACCTATTGCATTGAATCAACTCCTTTGGTGAACTCAAACTATTTGCATTGTTTAAGAGTAACTGTAATATTCATTTTATAATCTTAATTTTGCTCTTTAAAGTAGTTTAAATATCACAGAACCGAATAGTGTGAAGTACTATAGTATAGTTTTGTGTGGTATTGATTGCCTCCTTTTTAGTGAATGTTTTCTAACTGACTGTAATAATTAAGAAGTATTTATAACCATGAAACCTTGAGTATAAGTGTCTATCTGAATGCTTGTGATTGTAGACCTCTGTGTAACACCCTTACAAGCTCACATTCCCTCTTGAGATAAGCCTGGCTGCTCAGCTCGCTACTAAAAACTGTGGTACAGACTTCTTCCAAAGGTTGGCTTTGCTTACATCTGTAGTCAGTTGTGTGCAGTGGTCCCAGAGGGTACTGCATGCAAACTTTGCCTAACACTGATCGATGCTGCATCACAGCCCAGCCCTTGAGCCTCACGGCCTGGGGTCTTTAGCCCTAGAGATTGGCATACTGTTGCCAGAATGCAAGAACATCCTGGCAAAAGCTTCCTCTGCGCTGTCTTGTTACGGACACAAGTGGAAGCGCTTCACAGTGTGGTGCAGGACTTGAAAGATTACTCCTCTGTTTCACTGGCAAAGGGGGCCTGACTAACACCTCTATCAATGGACATCAGGCTGCCAAATCCCGTTACACCAGGGTACTGGTCAGCCCTCCCTTTGGTTGCACAGGCTTGCCAAGGAGTTTCTCAATGGCCTCCTTTGGACTTTTTCACCAGTGAATGCTCCTGCACAGGAGCTTAATGTGGTTTTGACTAAGCTCATGGGGCCCCATTTGAACCGATGCATCAAGCACCTTCGAAGTTTCTCTCATGGAAGACTGCTTTCCTACAGCCAGGCGGATCGGGGAGATCATGCCCTCTCCTGCAAGCGGCTGTACTTGTCCTTTCACTCTACACGGGTGGTGCCATTGATGCACCCCACCTTTATGCTGAAGGTTCTTTCAGAATTCCGTCTCAACAAGCCTTTGGTTCTGCCAGTCTTATCCCAGATCCCTTCTTCACCAGCAGAAAGGATGTTGCATTCGATGGGCTTTGCTTGTGCCCTGACATTTTATGTGGCATGCACAAAGTATTTTCAGAAGATGTCTCAACTTTGTGAATTTTTAATCTGTGACTCACAGGAAGTCCCTGTCTAAGGCTTTCATATCCAGGTGGCTCTCCGACTGTATCATGCACTCATCGTCTGGCCAAAATACCTCTTACAGGCAGCCTGAGAGCCCATTCCACCAGAGCCATCACAGCAATGACCACATTTCTCTCTGGTGTTCCCCTGCTCAACATTTGCAGGGCTGCATCGTGGAGGTCCAACCACACCATCACAAGATTTTACTGCATCGACGGGGACTCCAAGGAGGAGTCCTGGGTCGCCAATCGGTGCTACGCAACCTGTTTGAGGAAAGTCTGTTCCAGGTATAAGTGTATTGCTTCTGTTAAAGGAATGGTTTGGTCAAATTTTTATTGTCCCTACGGGTCGGCCATGTGTTTTTAAGTCGCTCGATTTTAGAAAAATTTCCTATGGACCTTACCCGAGTTTTCATCCATTAAACGCACGCGAAAACAGGCACCAGGGCGCTGCCATTTTGTGATAATCCTATCACTTGCCCCATCGCCATGGCTGACCTGCTTTTGCGGCACTAAATCATATCCCCAGCCCCTGAGCCTGACCTTATCAAAACATTCATATTCTGCGCCTCTCTCCGTGACGTTACTGTGCTGCGTAGGCAAACGTGCCCAGTCGTCTTCTACGCGACTTCACACAGAACCCGGAAACCAACACAGATCAACTCAACACAGCGCGCTACAATTCGGAATATGAAACTTTACTTTATAAAATCAAACAGCAATACGGTACATTTGGTAAAGTACATTTATTTGACATTAAATGTTTATAGAATATTCAGCAATTGGCATATTAAATCGGAATAAAATATTTTTTTCTTTTCTCTCGATCCGCAAATCCTCTAGTTTATCGTGAGTCACGCGCCGTTCCTTTATGGTACACAGGGTGTTGGTTTTCGTTAAAAGAAGCACTTTGGTCGCACGGTGAACCGCAAGGCTGTTCCATCAACTAGGCACTAGGCCACCGTAAAGGTTGATATGTTGCTTCTAGCCGCTAGTACTGTGTAAGGGCATATGGGCCCTTGGCGATCATCCCATAAAATTGTCAACATTGTGCAGTTGTTTACAAGAAGCTGCAGCTGGCATTTTTAAAAAATCTGTCAGCAGGGGTCTGGAATAGGTGGCAGTAGCAGTACGGTAGGATGTACCTTTTTAGAAAACATAATTGAAATTAGTCTCACCAGCTGATCTTTATTACTATTATTAATTTTATTTATTACGGCCAAGCTCAAATTATTTGCTTGCGAGGATAGTGCAAAGGAGTATGTTCGGCTCTAAAAGCAATGCGAAAACTAACTAAATAAATCGAGGTTAACACACAATGTAATGATTTTTTAGCGTTGAACCACTGAGAAACGACGGTCTACATGCGTGTCGAATGGGCACATGCATGCCCATGTGCCCGGTAGAAAGACGATCCCACAAATGTTTTACTTGCTCTTCATTCATTCTTCATTCCGGTATAAAAGCGTCTATAGAGTTACTTGCATTAAATTTGCCATTTCCATTGTGTTTGCGTAATGCAGTCCGTGAACCCCACTGTGTTCGTGCCAACGATTTTTCATATACTGAACTAACATGAAACTTAGTCTAGTTTCAGAATTTTCAGCCTTATCGGCTCTTAAGTTATTGCACCCCTCCTTCAAATGAAGTCCTTTCGGCTTGGTCCCTGTCTCTCAAGGTCAAAAAACAATAGAACCTTATACTGCCAGAGCGAGTCGCGGGCCTCTTCAGCCCGCGAGCAAAAAATCAAAGCTGCGGACCTTCACTCTGCATGAGCATACATTCTTTCTTTGCAACATCCCGTGTAAAGCCATCTGTGAGAACTTGAATTTTCGACTCCATCTTTGTACTAGGCCTCAATGTGCAAATGCGAACTGGCTTCTCTCCCATCTGCAACGCCTCGCTTGGCGCGTTCTATGGCCCCCAATTTTGTCCTCGTCCGCGAGCTTTGCAGCCCTCGAGAACCATAAGTATGGAGACATTGACTTTTTGGGGGAAGGTCAGGGAAAGTATAAAGTACCCGAGGAGTTGAGTTGAAAGTGAGATTCATTGTTTTGTTATTTGCAATGCGCAAGCCTCCCCTCGGTTAACAGTGCGCAGCATTTACATGAGATTGCGAAACTTAGTTACAGTAACAAAAATATATACATACACAATCACAAGGTCAGCGATATGAGGTGAATAGGGAGAGAAGTCAAAGATGACGCTCATGTTGTTTGCCACCTAGGATGGTGAAGAGGAGGGTTTAGGGTTAGCATACTTTGTATGTACACTGTACAATAACATTATTTTCAAAAAGACAATCAGATTACAATGATTTAAACCGGGATTTGTACTTCTCAACGAGCTCTGCTTTGGGTGGACTTGACACAGTGGCATTGTTTGGTGGCAATGTATCATTGCTGTGCCTAGAAACGCTTAAAATTCCATATCTGTGCTTCTCTAGTACAGTAACAATAAGGCCTTTAACAAAGTCGAACTCCATTTCCTCATATACTGGTTTCACCACCCATTTCTTACTACTTTTTGCAAAGGCCATAGTGTAGCGAGGCATCCCTACATTTCCCGTATTCCTAGATTGTTCACGGCACACATTCTCGTTATGGGCCAAGACCGCTAGTACAGTCCTATGTTTCATGCCCTTTATGCCGAAATGCAATCGCTTTGGCCTGTACTTTAGGCACATATTGTGGAACACCTCCAAACCTCCTGTGTTATAGAATTTTGTCAGTCCCCTCAAATCTCTTGATAGAGTTTTATCAAAAACAATCTTCTCAATGGCTTTGTGTGTAGGTGAAGATGGAATCAACCACTTCTTCTTCCGTGCCTCCTCTGTGGACAAAGGGCCATGTTCACATTGGTGGAAATGTTGGTTTTCTGTCCAGCGGTGAACGTTGGTACCGTGGTGAATCAGTGACCGCCATTTTTCAAGTAGGATTTCCACTGACCCTTCACAAGTTTTGGAGCTCCACCAAAGATGGTTGCTGATAGACTGGGACCACTGTGAAATACTTTCCAAACCTTTTTTTCCCCTTTCAGCTGAGATTTTCTTATTGATTGATTTAGCAAGATGCCATACGCCAAATTGATGTTAAATATGTGGGAACTGCTCTCTCATTGTCTTGGCTATTGAAACGTGTCTGTCTGTGGCTGAGGTCGATGTGCATTCCCCTCGATTGTAGATATTCCAATGATTTTATAAATCCTAGTTTCACCATGGCCACTGAGGATTTACATTGGGACATCTGCACGACCACCAAACTCACCATTTTCTTACTATTTATGTCCTGAAAGTGGTAGGTGCAGTACTTTGCAGAAAATCCAGGGCTGTCGCACTGTCCATCGCCAGCTAGCCTGAATAGTTTGCCTTCGAATGTACTTTCTAGAGACAATTGTTCAATTTTCCAAGCATCACTAATGGCTGGAAATAGATAATCATGTTGGAATTTGTAGTACTGCGTTTTAGAAATGAAATGGAGTCCCACAAACTGAAAGACTCTAACTTTCTAAAGCTGGACCCACTAAAAAGTGAGGCAGCTGCACACAGTAGATTGCCTGCTGGCAGTTTCCACAGCATCATTTGTGCAGACCATGAGAACGTATGATTTAATCTACAGGCGGCATGTATTTTGACGTTACTGCCTTGTTTTTGACGAGTCACATGAATCAATGGCTTCCCACATACTTTCCCTCTAACTGCCCACATTTCAGCATACATTTAATATCCATCAAACAACTGTCGAATACTATGTATTTGCCCTCTTTCATTAGACTGTCATCCGGCGTCAAAGTTGTTTCGGGCTGTATCGTTGAGGACATCACCACAATTGAAAGAAATATCGCCGATATCAAGTTCTGATGCATCGGTGAATACTGCTGCTGGTTCATTCTGTCATTTCAACATCTGTTACTTCAACAATGATAGGAGAACACAACAATGTCGACGGCTTTTTGGGTGGCATTTTTTTTGGCGGGTGTAGATTGTGTGAATTGGTTTGCAACTACTTCAGAGCTATCTTTAATACATTCTGTATCATCATCTTGTGGTGGTACGGTCGCACTGTAGCAATGGTCCAATAAAACTTTACTGGATTCTCCGGACACAGTCAATTCATGTTCTGGCCATTGGACATAAGCATCTCGAGTCAACACGCCTCGTCTGAATTAATAGTTCCTCCATAGTGTAAATGGTCTGGCAAGCAACAACTCTCATTTGCTTCACTGTCTGTGTATGTATAGTTCGTACACCCACGGGTAACTAGAGGACAGTTTGGAAAAGGGTTGTTCAGTTTAAACACAAGATAAAGTATAGTACAATTGACGGGGAAAAAACATAATATAGTCCCCAGCACAAAACAATTTCTAAAATTATGAACTTTTTGTAACTAACCTTATTTTTGTTTCTTTTCTTTGCAACTTTCTTGACTCGAACTTCAACATATGCACGCTGTTGCTCCGATCCGTTTCTGCATGTCATCCCTTCCTCTTGCGCTGCAACAACTATATTTTCTGGATCCACATAGACAGCACGGAATGACGCTCCATCGACTCCCTGAAACATAGTACTTCCATTACTATATCACAATATTGAAAACATAAAAGACACGTGTGGACGACCACACAGGTACATCTCAACGAATTAAAGATTGTGTAGAACAATCAAACGACAAGTATTCAAGCTGATGATCTAGTTCGATGGAACTGTCAGTATCCATACCTCTGGCTCCGCATAGACTGCCATGAATGATTGTATTGGAGAGGGCGCCTCAGCAACTCCCTGAAACACAGTACTTGCATTAGTATGGTTTTCAATATTGTAAACATAACACACACTTGGGGTCAACAGCACAGGTACATATAAAGAGATCACCACAAATGATGCATTGTCTAAAGGAATCGAGGAATATCTAAATATGATCAGATTTAATCTACTTATTTCTCCGATTTATTTACATCTCCATCATCTAAATGGGATGTTGTGATTGTAGTGGAAGCTCCGTCTCCCTGAAACACAGTACTTGCGTTAATAGGGAAGAAAGTATAGCAAATGGAATCGCGTTATATGATCAC